>NC_090936.1:328284563-328911584 GCF_040938575.1 Ambystoma mexicanum
TATAGCATGAGATGTGATGTCTCAATGCTTCTAATACCAAACCTGAGACCCTTCCTATAACATGAGATGGGAATATCCAACTCCTTCCCATTCCAATCCTGAGACCCTTCCGATAGTAGAGATGTGATATCTCAATGCTTATACCAAACCTGAGACCCTTCCTATAGCATGAGATGTGATATCCAACTCCTTCCATTCCAATCCTGAGACCCGTCCTATAGCATGAGATGTGATATCTCAATGCTTATACCAAACCTGAGACCCTTCCTATTGGATGAGATGTGATATCCAACTCCTTCCCATTCCAACCCTGAGACCCTTCCTATAGCATGAGATGTGATATCTCAATGCTTCTAATAAAAAACCTGAGATCCTTCCTCTAACATGAAATGTGATATCCAACTCCTTCCCTTTCCAAACCTAAGAGCCTATCTATAGCATGAGATGTGATATCCAAGTCCTTCCCATTCCAATCCTTAGACCCTTCCTACAGCATGCAATATGATATCTCAATGATTCTAATAACAAACCTGAGACCCGTCCTATAGCATGAGATATGATATCCAAGTCCTTCCCATTCCAATCCTGAGACCCTTCCTATAACATGAAATGTGATATCCAACTCTTTCCCATTCCAACCTGAGACCCTTCCTATAGCATGAGATGGGATATCCAACTTCTTCCAAATCCAATACTGATACCCTTCCGATAGCATGAGATGTGATATCCCAATGCTTCTACCAAACCTGAGACCCATACTATGGCATGAGATGTGATATCAAACTCCTTCCCATTCCAATCCTGAGACCCTTCCTATGGCTTGAGGTGTGATATCCAACTCCTTCCCATTCCAATTCTGAGACCCTTCTTATACCATGAGACTTGATATCTCAATGCTTCTAATACCAAACCTGAGACCCGTCCTATAACATGAGATGTGATATCCAAATCCTTCCCCTTCCAAACCTTAGACCCTTCCTTTATCATGAGATGTGGTATCCAACTCCTTCCCATTCCAATCCTGAGACCCTTCCTTTATCATGAGATGTGATATCTCTATGCTTCTAATACCAAACCTGAGACCCTTCCTATAACATGAGATGGGATATCCAACTCCTTCCCATTCCAATCCTGAGACCCTTCCGATAGCAGAGATGTGATATCTCAATGCTTATACCAAACCTGAGACCCTTCCTATGGCCTGAGATGTCATATACAACTCCTTCCCATTCCAATCCTGAGACCCTTCCTTTAGCATGAGATGTGATATCTCAATGCTTATACCAAATCTGAGACCCTTCCTATAGCATGAGATGTGATATCCAAATCCTTCCCATTCCAATCCTGAGACCCTTCCTATAGCATGAGATGTGTTATCTCAATGCTTGTACCAAACCTGAGAGCCTACCTATAGCATGAGATGTGATATCCAAGTCCATCCCATTCCAATCCTTAGACCCTTCCTACAGCATGCGATGTGATATCTCAATGATTCTAATACCAAACCAGAGACTCTTACTATAACATGAGATGGGATATCCAACTCCTTCCCATTCCAATCCTGAGCCGCTTCCGATAGCGGAGATGTGATATCTCAATGCTTATACCAAACCTGAGACCCTTCCTATAACATGAGATGTGATATCCAACTCCTTCCCGTTCCAAACCTGAGACACTAACTATAGCATATGTGATATCCAACTCCTTCCCGTTCCAAACATGAGACCCTTCCTATAGCAAGAAAGTAATATCCAACTCCTACCCATTCCAATCCTGAGACCCTTCCTATAGCAAGAGATGTGATATCCAAATCCTTCCCATTCCAATCCTGAGACCCTTCCTATAACATGAGATGTGATATCCAACTCCTTCCCATTCCAACCTGAGACACTTCCTATAGCATGAGAAGGGATATCCAACTCCTTCCCAATCCAATCCTGAGACCCTTCCGATAGCAGAGATGTGATATCTCAATGCTTATACCAAACCTGAGACCCTTCCTATGGCATGAGATGTGATATCCAACTCCTCGCCATTCAAATCCTGAGACCCTTCCTATAGCATGAGAAGGGATATCCAACTCCTTCCCAATCCAATCCTCAGACCCTTCCTATAGCAGAGACGTGATATCTCAATGCTTCTACCAAACCTGAGACCCTTCCTTTAGCATGAGATGTGATATCCAAATCCTTCATATTCCAATCCTGAGACCCTTCCTATAGCATGAGATGTGATATCTCAATGCTTCTAATACCAAACCTGAGATCCTTCCTAAAACATGAGATGTGATATCCAATTCCTTCCCATTCCAAACCTGAGACCCTTCCTATTGGATGAGATGTGATATCCAACTCCTTCCCATTCCAACCCTGAGACCCTTCCTATAGCATGAGATGTGATGTCTCAATGCTTCTAATACCAAACCTGAGATCCTTCCTATAACATGAGATGTGATATCCAACTCCTTCCATTCCAATCCTGAGACCCGTCCTATAGCATGAGATGTGATATCTCAATGCTTATACCAAACCTGAGACTCTTCCTATAGCATGAGATGTGATATCCAACTACTTCCCATTCCAATCCTGAGACCCTTCCTATAGCATGAGATGTGATATCTCAATGCTTCTAATACCAAACCTGAGATCCTTCCTCTAACATGAAATGTGATATCCAACTCCTTCCCTTTCCAAACCTAAGAGCCTATCTATAGCATGAGATGTGATATCCAAGTCCTTCCCATTCCAACCCTTAGACCCTTCCTACAGCATGCAATATGATATCTCAATGATTCTAATAACAAACCTGAGACCCGTCCTATAACATGAGATGGGATATCCAACTCCTTCCCATTCCAATCCTGAGACACTTCCGATAGCAGAGATGTGATATCTCAATGCTTATACCAAACCTGAGACCCTTCCTATAACATGAGATGTGATATCCAAATCCTTCCCGTTCCAAACCTGAGACCCTTCCTTTAGCATGAGATGTGATATCCAGCTCCTTCCCATTCCAATCCTGAGACACTTCCGATAGCATGAGATGTGATATCTCAATGCTTCTAATATCAAAACTGAGACCCTCCCTATAGCATGATATGTGATATCTAAGTCCTTCCCATTCCAATCCTGAGACACTCCCTATAGCATGAGAAGTGATATCCAACTCTTTCCCATTCCAATCCTGAGACCCTTCCTATAGCATGAGATATGATATCTCAATACTTCTAATACCAAACGTGATTTCCTTCCGATAACATGAGATGTGATATCCAAATCCTTCCCCTTCCAAACCTGAGACCCTCCCTTTAGCATGAAATGTGATATCCAACTCCTTCCCATTCCAATCCTGAGACCCTTCTGATAGCATGAGATGTGATATCTCAATGCTTCTAATACCAAACCTGAGATTCTTCCGATAGCCTGAGATGTGATATCTCAATGCTTCTAATACCAAACCTGAGATCCTTCCTATAACATGAGATGTGATATCCAAATCCTTCCCCTTCCAAACCTGAGACCCTCCCTTTAGCATGAGATGTGATATCCAACTCCTTCCCATTCCATTCCTGAGACCCTTCTGATAGCATGAGATGTGATATCTCAATGCCTCTAATACCAAACCTGAGATCCTACCTCTAACATGAAATGTGATATCCAACTCTTCCCCTTCCAAACCTGAGAGCCTTCCTATAGCATGAGATGTGATATCCAAGTCCTTCCCATTCCAATCCTGAGACCCTTCCTATAGCTTGAGATGTGATATCCAACTCCTTCCCATTCCAATTCTGAGACCCTTCCTATACTCTGAGACTTGATATCTCAATGCTTCTAATACCAAACCTGAGACCCGTAATATAACATGAGATGTGATATCCAAATCCTTCCCCTTCCAAACCTTAGACCCTTCATTTATCATGAGATGTGATATCCAACTCCTTCCCATTCCAATCCTGAGACCCTTCCGATATCATGAGATGTGATATCTCAAAGCTTCTAATATCAAACTTGAGACCCTCCCTATAGCATGAGATGTGATATCCAAGTCCTTCCCATTCCAATCCGGAGACCCTTCCTATAGCATGAGATGTGATATCTCAATGCTTCTAATACCAAACCTGAGACCCTTCCTATAACATGAGATGGGAATATCCAACTCCTTCCCATTCCAATCCTGAGACCCTTCCGATAGCAGAGATGTGATATCTCAATGCTTATACCAAACCTGAGACCCTTCCTATGGCATGAGATGTGATATCCAACTCCTTGCCATTCAAATCCTGAGACCCTTCCTATAGCATGAGATGTGATATCTCAATGCTTCTAATACCAAACCTGAGACCCTTCCTATAACATGAGATGGGAATATCCAACTCCTTCCCATTCCAATCCTGAGACCCTTCCGATAGCAGAGATGTGATATCTCAATGCTTATACCAAACCTGAGACCCTTCCTATGGCATGAGATGTGATATCCAAATCCTTCACATTCCAATCCTGAGACCCTTCCTATAGCATGAGATGTGATATCTCAATGCTTCTAATACCAAACCTGAGATCCTTCCTAAAACATGAGATGTGATATCCAATTCCTTCCCATTCCAAACCTGAGACCCTTCCTATTGGATGAGATGTGATATCCAACTCCTTCCCATTCCAACCCTGAGACCCTTCCTATAGCATGAGATGTGATGTCTCAATGCTTCTAATACCAAACCTGAGATCCTTCCTATAACATGAGATGTGATATCCAACTCCTTCCATTCCAATCCTGAGACCCGTCCTATAGCATGAGATGTGATATCTCAATGCTTATACCAAACCTGAGACTCTTCCTATAGCATGAGATGTGATATCCAACTACTTCCCATTCCAATCCTGAGACCCTTCCTATAGCATGAGATGTGATATCTCAATGCTTCTAATACCAAACCTGAGATCCTTCCTCTAACATGAAATGTGATATCCAACTCCTTCCCTTTCCAAACCTAAGAGCCTATCTATAGCATGAGATGTGATATCCAAGTCCTTCCCATTCCAACCCTTAGACCCTTCCTACAGCATGCAATATGATATCTCAATGATTCTAATAACAAACCTGAGACCCGTCCTATAACATGAGATGGGATATCCAACTCCTTCCCATTCCAATCCTGAGACACTTCCGATAGCAGAGATGTGATATCTCAATGCTTATACCAAACCTGAGACCCTTCCTATAACATGAGATGTGATATCCAAATCCTTCCCGTTCCAAACCTGAGACCCTTCCTTTAGCATGAGATGTGATATCCAGCTCCTTCCCATTCCAATCCTGAGACACTTCCGATAGCATGAGATGTGATATCTCAATGCTTCTAATATCAAAACTGAGACCCTCCCTATAGCATGATATGTGATATCTAAGTCCTTCCCATTCCAATCCTGAGACACTCCCTATAGCATGAGAAGTGATATCCAACTCTTTCCCATTCCAATCCTGAGACCCTTCCTATAGCATGAGATATGATATCTCAATACTTCTAATACCAAACGTGATTTCCTTCCGATAACATGAGATGTGATATCCAAATCCTTCCCCTTCCAAACCTGAGACCCTCCCTTTAGCATGAAATGTGATATCCAACTCCTTCCCATTCCAATCCTGAGACCCTTCTGATAGCATGAGATGTGATATCTCAATGCTTCTAATACCAAACCTGAGATCCTTCCGATAGCCTGAGATGTGATATCTCAATGCTTCTAATACCAAACCTGAGATCCTTCCTATAACATGAGATGTGATATCCAAATCCTTCCCCTTCCAAACCTGAGACCCTCCCTTTAGCATGAGATGTGATATCCAACTCCTTCCCATTCCATTCCTGAGACCCTTCTGATAGCATGAGATGTGATATCTCAATGCCTCTAATACCAAACCTGAGATCCTACCTGTAAGGATATTTAGCAAACAGCACAGAGTACAGCGCTACTGCACAAGTAGCAACATTTTTTTGCAGCACCACCACCACAAGGGTGCGGTGCATTGCTATATGGGTTAGCAGATTAACAAGGAAAGACAGACTATTCAGTAAAAAACGATTTTAACATATAAGATGCAAATCTATTTTTACAGTTAAAAGCACACGTGTTCATTTAAAAATGCACACTATTTTTCACCTGAAATGCCTATATTGCTAGAGACACATTTGAAAATTAACAGCTAACCTATTAACCATTAACCTGACTAATAAAACCTTATTTTAATATAACCCACTAATAAAATGTGTTCTCTACTGCAGAATTAGGCATTTAAATGAGTGTGCAGATTTTTTTTTCTTCTCTTCTCTGCCTGATTATCCGTGTTGTTGTGCACAGTAACGGCAGGAAGGAGGAAGTCAGATTTGCAACAATTGCAAATGTATAAGCGGAGCTATTGTTGAAGAGTAGGAGGATGAGAGATGATGGATTTCATTGGGACACGTCATAAAGAGGGCTGAGAGGAAAGTTTTAGTGGGCAGTAGCAGGGAAAAAGACAGGCAGACATCTTTCTGCACTACTGGGGAGAAGACCTGGCTGTGGGGTCCTGACTGAATGCAAATTCCGGTGTCCTGCTGCAGTCGACATTGGGGAGAGCAGAAAGAAAAACCTGTCCACTGGCTGAGGCAGTCCTATCTGAAAAAGCTGAGAATTCCAGGCAATGACCCCGGCTTGAGAAGGCAAGCGTTCCTTTTTGCTGGAGTTAATCCAAGAGAGCCACATTCACAGAGAGAAGCCTCTGAACAGATAAGGTAATTACCTAACTGGGGGAGCTGTGTGTGTGCACGGAAATATGCAGTCAGTGTAGAAAAATGAAAGTCCCGTGCGTGTCTTAATCAAGTGCTAATGTTGCAATTTAAGTTCTGTTCTCCGCCACTATAATTGCAGTGTGTCATAGAAAATGCTTTGATTGTTCCATTTTATTGCTGTAAAGAATGAGATCATGTCTAAATGCAACTTTTATAATACAGAAAATATTTGAAAACAGACGGGTGGTTTATTTTCTATTTACCATTACAATGCCAATGATGTGGGGAGATTTTTAAACAGTGCAATGGTCATTTTAAGACAGATGTGTGTATGTCAGAATCAGTATGAATAATTGTGAGTAACTGTAGCATACCTTGTTGGAGGTACATGAGCCAACGGGAAGAGAGACTCTCTGAACATAGCTCCCTACCGTATATAAGGTAGTGGAAATTACCACAAGACTACCACATATAGCTCTCTGTCGTAAATAAGTCAGTGAGTTTGCCCATGGTGGCGCACCAACACTATCACTGGAAATTGTGGTATCCCTAGAATGCAGGTCTGAGGTCTCTCTAGTGATCACACGAAAAATCTAAGCGAAGATAAGGGATTCTGGACATTGGGGCCACAAATAAAACAAGGGAATTATGCTCACCAAAATACCACCAACCACGTATACCAAATAAGCAGGTCTGGGTGCTGAAATAATGCATGTCCATTGTATTATTGTTGCACATGGCCAAATCTGAATACAAAGAGTGATTATTGCTAAGTTATTTTTCGGCGGTAATAAAATACCGTCAGGCCCCAAATCTCCACAAAATACCCTACATATTTATGGTGCGTTGCAGGCCGGGAAAGTGATCACAGAGTACCTACTGGGCGTGGCAAGTGTGTCTCACACTGCCATTTGCACATTAAAGGGAACCCATTTTATAATAGCAGTGTGCCACTAAAAACGAATTTCAGAATGTCACAAAGGGAAACCACATTCTCAGATCTAGTGCAATATTTAGAGGCAAAGTTATTTGCACATGGAAATTGGTCTTCGAACAGTACCTTAGAATGGAGTAACCGCATTCAGGGTGAGGTGCAGAAAGAAAAACTAGACAATATTTTTGCAGAAGGCAGCATAATTCAGGTCTGCCTTACAAGATTATTGAATGCAGCCGATAAAAGTGCAGAGAAAGACTGTTTAATACGGCTATGCGGCAAAATATGGTTTATTTTAAACAAGTCACTGCGAATGCAAGAGAATGATACTCAGCTAATTAACAGGTTAAAGACTGAATTAGACGGGGCAAGTAAAAATCAGGAAATGTTGAGAGCAGAATTGGATGTATGCCAAAAAGACATGCAATTAAAATGCAGAGACTTTGATACTCAGTTATCCAAAAGCAAGAAACAATTTGAAGATAGTGAGCAAGAATTGACACACTTAAAAGCCTTAGTGGATCACATTAGGCAGGATAAAGATGAGGTTGTTTCAGAAATGCAGATTTTACAAAAAGAACATTGTGAAAAAGAAGGTGATCTCCAGAGTGCAGAACAAGAAATGATTAAAATGATCCAAGAAAGAGACAAGAGAAATAAAGAGTTCAATGAATGCCAAATGCAAATGTGCGATATGCAGGAGGCAATTAATAAAATGAGTGATGAAAATAATTATTTGCATGATGAAGCCAACAGACTCCTTAAAAAGTGTAGGGACTTAGAACAGCAAATGTGCATTCCCAGGTCCCAGGAGAGGCGGCAGGGTACCACATTCAATGGAGTGGAGGTGAATTCTAGCTCTGCCCAAAGAGCTAGTGCCCCAGTGACAGGACCGGTGACTGAACTTGGTTGCAGTGCCCTTGGGGGATTTGATACTCCCATTGGGGGCAGCCACCAATCTCATACACCTGAAAACAGGATTGACTCACAAAATAGTGCAATTCCATGCATTGCAACAAGTAGCCCCATAAAAATAATGAAATCCATTAAAGCCCTGATCAAACCATTTAAAAAGGGAGGTGAATGCTGCATTGAGGATCACTTAGAAGCGGTGCATGACATTTTTAAAGCACTCCAGATACCTAAGGAACAGTACAGACAATATTTTCATTTAACTTTAGATGCCCCGACGGCCAGCATCATAAGGGGATTAAATGAACAGCAGAATATGACATGGCTGGAGTTTGAAAAAGAAATTAGGCGTCATTTTTCTCCTTTTCAGTCATTGCAGGAGGCAAAGAAAGTCGCGTACACTATTACTGCTGGACCTAATACATCACCTCGCCAATTTTTACAAGACTTAAAAAGAGCATTCTCTCGCTTTGATGTATCTTTTGACTCAAATTCCAATGAGTTTAAAACTGCATACTTCTATGGGCTACAGAAAGACATCATATCCCAATTGGTCCGTGAATTTGACCGTGACAAGTCCCTTGAATGGATTGTACATCAAAGCACCAAGCTATATGAGGTACTCTATTGTCAGGGTAGAGAAAGTGATAAAATGAAAGATACTAGGCCTAAATCTAAAGAACCCTCAGCCACAGTAATGGAAATCAGGTCAGCCAAAATGTCCCTTGAGTCTGCTCAAAGCCAAGGTAAAAATAATGTGACACCTGAACAAAGGGGTAATCAACAAAGATCGCCATTTCCTGTACCAATGTTCCAATCACATGATCCTAGTAATAGAGAGAGCTACATCAGCCCTAGATATTTAGGAGATAGACCCCGGGTAAGATACCGGTCTGATATGGCAGGTATGAACAATAACCAGAGACAAAATCAAGATCAAAGAAATGATGGTCCCTACCAGTCATTGGGGACACAGAGCAGATTTGATCCCAGCACCATGATATATGGTAATCAGGATAGGCCCCGATATGTGGATCGATTTACTGATAATGGAAATCAACATAGGGGCCAGTACCCACAATCTGAGAGACAGGACATGAGGCAAAACGTGAACTACAGTCCACGCCAGTACAATGATTCCCCACCAGGGGACTATAATCAAAGGATGGGTGCAACCCGCTCCCCTCCACAAATGAATCAAGAGTTCAGAAACCATCCCAACCGGTATCAATCACCTGAGAGGTATCAGAATAGATCCAATCAGGGGGAAAACAACCAATATCGACCTAGGCCACAGAAAGAGGATCCTAGAGAGGTGGAAAGGTTCCAATGCCTTGAGGCCCAAGTGAAAATGTTAGCTGAGCAAATAGGAAAGCTCTATACAGCGCAAAAACAACCTTCCAAAGAGGGGGCTGATGGCCATAGCAATGACCGGGGGGCTTCCGAAAAGTGACTAAGTACTCATGATAACTGCAGTGCCAAAATGACAGATTGCTCTGATATAACTTTGCATAACGACTCTGAGATGACTAATGGATTAAAAATGAAAGTACCAGTAAATGAAATTGTGATAGAAAGTGTAAATACTTCTAAAAAAGAGGTACGGTTTAACTTAGAGCTAAATAAAACAGTAAAGATTTGCACAAATGAAAAAGAAACATTAGGAATTCCAAAAGAACAAAGGGACAGATTTAAGAAAAATGACTCATGCATGGGGAATACCAGTGAACAGGGAGTAAGTGGGGATGCCATAGCTCCTTCCCTGGGCAAGCAAAACAATGACCAAACACAGACAGAAAAAGGAAATACTCACAAGGAGGGTACAAGTCAATCACCTGAAAAATTCTTTGAGCCACATATTTTTGAAGAGGCTGAAAGGGCTGGTATTACACTAAATGATCACAAATGCACAGAATTAAAAAATGACGAATTGCTGAATGATGTTGTTACACATGTTCAGTTGGAAGGTTGTAATGTGGTCTCTGATGTTACCCAGATGGATGGGCGAACGGTGGCCACACTCCAAAAAACCTTTGAACATGGAGAAATGAATAAAATATCTCGCACAGAAATGGGTAAAAAGGAGGGAAAAATGTCTTTTCCTTTACCAATGTGCTTAACCAAAAGTGAAAAAGACCTGAGAAAGGTGAGCCCTGAAATCAGTAAGAATTCACATTTCTTATGTGTATTAGAGGAAGTTGAGGACAGATATTATGCACCCATCACTGTAGAAGAAAAATGCCACACCTTTGCTATGATTGACACTGGCGCACAGGCCACAATTATGTCAGAGGAGCTGGTAAAGAGTATCAATGAAGGGAGGCCTCCACAGAGTCAGATCACAGTGAAGGCAAATCAAGGCCCAGTGCATAACTTTAATGGGGAGGAGGTGCCCATCATAGGTGTAACTGAGGTTGACATAAAAATAGGAAAGCACAGAATGAAACAAGAGGTATTGATCACATCTATTTGTGAAATTCCATTTCTGATGGGGACAGATTGCCTGAAAAGATTGTCTCCTCTCATAGATGGGGTGAATGGAGTGCTGTGGTCCTTAACCAAAAAACCATTGAGGCCTAAGAAACTAAAATCACAAAACAGCAATATAAAAGAATGTCACACCGTTGCCAAAACAAATGATGCTGTGGAGGTATATCTCCAGAATAGCTGCATACCTAGTGTCACTGTTATATTAATGTGTCAAGACAAAGATCAGAGCGACAATGAAAAACTACCTGTACAAATATACTTGGACCCAAGGAAAGATTGGCAGACTGCTATAGATGAGCACACATTACGTTTTTACTTAAAAGAGAATACATGCAAACAGAATATTGTTCCTAAAACAGATTCAGAAAAACACATTACCACTCTGGCAGAGATACACATGGAAGATGAGCAACCATGGGTTCACGTTGGTATAAATGATTATCTTAAAACAATAAAAGCCACTTTAGCGCTTGAACATGAAAGGAGTTTCATTAATGAGAAATTGTTGCAAAAAATTATGGAGAGGGAAGAAATCCCGAAATTTAGGATTAAAAACCAATATGTTTCTGGGTTGGACAGTCCAGACTTTGAAAACCGAATTACAGGCAGATGCATGCTTAAAATTAGCATTGGGCAGAAAACAATTTACCATAATGTATGGATAGTGAGTGGAGCACAAAATGAATTTTACATGGGCAATGACATCATGCACAGAATGTGTATGGTGTTAGATTTCCTTAATCAAAAAATATGGTCACGCCTAGGTGGGCCGGCGCCTGAATTTGAAGACAAAAGAAGGGCTTATCATTGTGCACAACTAGTTCCTTATGCAGTCGAATTACAGATGAGGAAAAATACTATTGTTCCTGCATTTACAAAACAGTTTGCAATAACACTGAAATGCAAAAATGGACAGCAGATGAAAGGCTCTGATGCATTTGTATGCCTGAATGAATCCATAAAACAGCAAGGCCTGGATTATGAATACATTCCATTGGTAGACATTGGTGAAGGATCTGTAAAAATCATGGTAAATAATAAAGGTTGTCAGGACATTCATTTAGAGGAAAACTCCCCATTAGGAATGGCCATACAAAAATCACATTATACGGCAGATTTAAATAACATGGTGATTGGGAATATTCCTGAAAAATATGTAGATGCCAAGGGCGAGTTGCCAGAACACCTGGACTCTCAGCCCAAAGGAATATTTAAAATTCATTCTGTGTATCCTTATGATTCAAATGAGACAGTGTGCTGCCATCAAGAGGATTGCATAATATTTAATTTAAATGAAAATGAAACAGGAAATCAGCCCATTGAAGTGGAAGCTGATCTGCCAAAATATTTGAAAGTGGCAGCTCTACAAAAAGACACAGCCACACAGTTAGAGGAAAGCGCTGAGATTCCTTTACCAGAAGAGTTTCCAGAATTTTCCAGAATGGTAGAAGAGCAGATCTCCTTAGCGGATGCATGTGACAGCGATGAGGATCGACGCAATCTGAGGGAAATATTTATGGAGTTTAAGGATGTATTTGCAAAAGATGCTTATGATTGTGGTTTAACTGATTTACATGTGGCCACACTACCAGAAGGTTGTAGCAGAAATCCAGTGTTTGTACGCCAGTATAGACTACCGCTGGCATGTTTAGAATCATTGGCAGAGATTATTAAAAATTTGGAATCACGGGGAATAATTAGGCCCATTCATAGCACATCCAATACGCCTATTTTAGGTGTGTTAAAGCCAAATGGTCAATGGCGGCTGTGTGCAGACTTAAGAGAGTTAAATAAAAGAGTACCAGTATCTAGATGGCCACTACCATTCATTGATCAGGGCCTAGCTCAGATACATGGTTCAAATGTATTTACCACGTTAGATCTCACATCTGGATATTGGTGTGTGCCATTGGCAGAGGAGATACAACACCTATTTTCCTTTACATTTGACAGGACTCAATATGCCTGGCTTAGAGCTCCGTTCGGGTACATCAATAGTGGGAGTGAATTTGGCATATTTTTGAGAAAGGCCATGCCAGATGCAGCGGAAAGAGGAACAATAGTTTATGTAGATGATGTCTTGAAAAAAAATGAAAACCTTAAAAGCCATTTTGATGAAATAAGACATGTGCTTGGCCAATTGCAGAAAGCAGGCGCCAAAGTATCTTTGCAAAAAGCACAATGGTGCAAGAAAAAAGTGAACTTTCTAGGGCATGAAGTGACTGAACATGGGCTAAATCCACAAAGGAAGAAAATAGAGGCCATACAAAGATTAAAAGATCCTAAAAATGTGAAAGGAGTAAAAAGTTTATTAGGGATGACAGGCTATAACAGAAAGTTCATTGAGAATTATGCAGAAATCACTCAACCATTGACTAAACTGCTTAAACTAAATACTCCCTGGAGATGGGAAAGAGAGCAGTCTGATGCAATGGCTAGATTGAAGGAATGTCTTGTAAAGGCACCATGTTTAGCATACCCCATAAAGGACAGGGATTTCTTTATAGAAATAGGCTTTTCTGAACATTGTATGTCAGCAGTGTTATCACAAAAACACGATTTGAATCACAAAACCATTGCATATGCAAGTAAGGCATTTTCCCAAGTTGAAATGAAATTTAATGAATGCGAAAAGGCCCTATTAACCACTGTGTGGGCGCTACAACATTTCCGCCCCATTGTTCAGGGAGAAAAGGTGATTATTGAAACAAATCATCAACCTTTGCAATTTTTAGAGAGTAAAAGAATTAGATCAGGCAATCTAGCACAATCCAGAATCACTTCATGGACGCTGGCATTACAAGGTTTTCCCGTAGAAGTAAGATATGGACAAAATAAAAAGAGCCCAATTGCTCAAGGGTTAGCTGACTTACATGACTGTGCAGCTGAACAAATAACAAATGAAATGGATGTGGAAGCTGGTTTACAGGAATTTGAACAATCACCACACAAAGCTTTTGATGAAAAAACATGCAAGGATTTGCCAACTGTATATGTGGATGGTTGTGCTTTTCACATTGAAAATGACAGTAATAAACAATTAGTGGCAGGAATAGGAAATGTCTGGTTGAAATGTGAAGGTGTTCCTAGTATAGGGATGAGGATTGGAGATAGGAGCAGTCAGGTGGCGGAATTGGCAGCCATATATAAAGCAATTGCTACTGCAGTTGATAAAAAGTTCAGTGAAATTGTCCTGGTGACTGATTCTGACTATGCACGGAATAGCTTTGTGGAGTATTTGCCTGGTTGAAAAGCAAGAGGCATGGTTACATACAACAAAAAGCCACTTAAACATGGAAAAATGATACAAGCCATAGACAAATTGGTGTCAGAAAATAATTTAACAATATACTGGAGAAAAATTCGTGGGCATTTAAAAACACCAGGAGAGGATAAGGAGGGAAATGATAAGGCAGACCATCTGGCTAAGATTGGGGCTGTGATGGGAGAATTGCTACCTATTGATTATTTAATGGGTGAAATACAAATTGATGCAGTCACACGTTCTAAAGCACCAAAGGAGGTGGATCAACCGGTGGTGCAGTGGAGTCATGACACGCCAGACCAAGATTTGATTGAGGCACAAAAGAATGATCAAATTTTGGGAATCTATTATAATCATTTGATAGATCCTAAACAAAATCCTTTACCAGAAAATGATTGTATGGGAAAAGAAGAGTTGAGGGTGTTATTAAAGAACAAAACACGAATTAGATTACAGGATGGGCTCATGATTAGAGAGTCCATAACAGGGCAAATACAGTGGGTAGTACCCCTTTCATTCAGAGGACTAATGCTACACCATGCACATGATGCCATAACTGCAGGCCATAGGGGTTCACAAAAGACATTAGAAATACTAAAAGATTATGCTTACTGGCCACATATGTCCCAAGATGTGGAATTATATACTAGAGGATGTCTAGTATGCGCCCAATTTAAACCTGCTTCACCAATGCATAGAGCACCATTGATGAAAAGAGGCCTAACTCTCCCATGGTCAGATTTGCAAATAGACTATGTAGGTCCTTTAAAAAGGTCGAGCAGGGGACACCGCTATATTTTGAGTGTGGTATGTTTGATGTCAAAGTGGATTGAGTGCATTCCCGCACCAGATTGTAGTGCGCAAACAGCAGCCACATTGCTGGTGAACCAGGTGTTCTCAAGGTTTGGGTTGCCACAAAGAATTGAGTCAGACAGAGGAAGTCATTTCACAAGTACTCTAATGAGTAAGGTATGGCAAATACTAGGTGTGAAAAGGAAACTACATATCGCATATCGGGCGGCGTCTTCAGGTACAGTTGAAAGAAGCAATAGGTCTGTTGTGGATATTTTAAAGAAATTTGTGGCAGAAGCAGGTTCCAGCTGGGATTTGCGTTTACCATTGGTTCTGATGGCAATCAGGTCGACTCCTGCCAAAGCAACAGGTGTTAGCCCCCATGAGGTCTTAACAGGTAGGAAAATGGTGTTACCACAACACCTACTATACAGAACACATGAGCAAACTCTAGTGAGTGCATCCACAGTTCATGAATATATTGATGAACTGAGGAGGCATTTGCAACATGCATTTGCTTTTGTGCAGAGAAATCTGGAGAGAGCTGCTGACAGTGCAAAGTCATATTATGACAAAAAGACATCAGTAAAGGAATACAAGGTAGGGGATCAGGTGTACAAGTTTCATTTTGGAAAAAGTAAACAGAAAAATTCTAAATTTCTGGCAGCCTGGCAGGGGCCATTTCGAATTATAGATAAAGTCTCTCCTGTAGTGTATAAAATTTTGAAAAATGAAGGTGAAACAGCAATAGAGCAGTTTGTCCATGTAAATCAAATCAAACCATGCCATCCCAGACATGAGATCAGGCAGCTTGAGCATGTGGAAACGGATAGAGTCCCTTGAGAAAATAAATGGGTGTAATCAGGAGGCAGTGACAAAGAAGTTAAAAAAAAGTTGATTGTTATGATGGCACATAAACACTGTAATATATATGTAGAATATAATATAAATAAATAAATAAATAAATAAATGCACATATAACGGAAGCTCGTGGTTGGTGTGCAGAGAGAAAGTGTATTAAATATTGAAGGCTGTTTTATATGTGTTTGTTTTCTTTTAACTTGTGTTTAATTTCAGAAAAAAAGAAAAAAAAAAAAACGAAGTATTTTTACCAAGCATGTTTTATTTTTGGCAAAAGGATGAAGTTAGTATTGTGCTATGTACTTAATCTGTTTATTTTCTATTTTGATTTAGACAATTAACATTATTTGGTCGGAGGTTCCGGGATCAGAGGCCACGGGAGACGATGGAGTCCTGGAGTCCCCTGGATGAAAACCAAAAGATGCCTGCCTCCAGGTGGAGGTGAAGACAAAATAACCGGAATGCCAAAAGAGATGACTACTGTGGATTCAAGATTGCCAAGATGAAAGAGTACTCGAATGAACCGAATAACATCGCTGGTCGGGACATACCAAAAGAGACAAAGCAAAAGTTCCGGCATATGAAGTTCCACGTATTTATTATTTTATTTATTTATTTTAACTTGTTATATTACTTATTTGTTTTAGTTAGTTGTTTTATTTCATTGTTTTTAATTGACTTGGAAAATTTAAACTTAAAGTAATGCCACTTCCACTGAGAAGGCAAATGTGGAACATTTTATGAACTGATGGACTCAGATGAAATGTTGATTGCAAATTTTCATTGATGCACATGAATATTCATTTTGTTGGATTGCTATATTGTAAAAAAAAAAAATAGAACAAGTTGTTTTTAGGAATTGGCTTGGATTATAGCCAAGTTCTAAAAACAAAAGGAGGGTATATGTAAGGATATTTAGCAAACAGCACAGAGTACAGCGCTACTGCACAAGTAGCAACATTTTTTGCAGCACCACCACCACAAGGGTGCGGTGCATTGCTATATGGGTTAGCAGATTAACAAGGAAAGACAGACTATTCAGTAAAAAACGATTTTAACATATAAGATGCAAATCTATTTTTACAGTTAAAAGCACACGTGTTCATTTAAAAATGCACACTATTTTTCACCTGAAATGCCTATATTGCTAGAGACACATTTGAAAATTAACAGCTAACCTATTAACCATTAACCTGACTAATAAAACCTTATTTTAATATAACCCACTAATAAAATGTGTTCTCTACTGCAGAATTAGGCATTTAAATGAGTGTGCAGATTTTTTTTTCTTCTCTTCTCTGCCTGATTATCCGTGTTGTTGTGCACAGTAACGGCAGGAAGGAGGAAGTCAGATTTGCAACAATTGCAAATGTATAAGCGGAGCTATTGTTGAAGAGTAGGAGGATGAGAGATGATGGATTTCATTGGGACACGTCATAAAGAGGGCTGAGAGGAAAGTTTTAGTGGGCAGTAGCAGGGAAAAAGACAGGCAGACATCTTTCTGCACTACTGGGGAGAAGACCTGGCTGTGGGGTCCTGACTGAATGCAAATTCCGGTGTCCTGCTGCAGTCGACATTGGGGAGAGCAGAAAGAAAAACCTGTCCACTGGCTGAGGCAGTCCTATCTGAAAAAGCTGAGAATTCCAGGCAATGACCCCGGCTTGAGAAGGCAAGCGTTCCTTTTTGCTGGAGTTAATCCAAGAGAGCCACATTCACAGAGAGAAGCCTCTGAACAGATAAGGTAATTACCTAACTGGGGGAGCTGTGTGTGTGCACGGAAATATGCAGTCAGTGTAGAAAAATGAAAGTCCCGTGCGTGTCTTAATCAAGTGCTAATGTTGCAATTTAAGTTCTGTTCTCCGCCACTATAATTGCAGTGTGTCATAGAAAATGCTTTGATTGTTCCATTTTATTGCTGTAAAGAATGAGATCATGTCTAAATGCAACTTTTATAATACAGAAAATATTTGAAAACAGACGGGTGGTTTATTTTCTATTTACCATTACAATGCCAATGATGTGGGGAGATTTTTAAACAGTGCAATGGTCATTTTAAGACAGATGTGTGTATGTCAGAATCAGTATGAATAATTGTGAGTAACTGTAGCATACCTTGTTGGAGGTACATGAGCCAACGGGAAGAGAGACTCTCTGAACATAGCTCCCTACCGTATATAAGGTAGTGGAAATTACCACAAGACTACCACATATAGCTCTCTGTCGTAAATAAGTCAGTGAGTTTGCCCATGGTGGCGCACCAACACTATCACTGGAAATTGTGGTATCCCTAGAATGCAGGTCTGAGGTCTCTCTAGTGATCACACGAAAAATCTAAGCGAAGATAAGGGATTCTGGACATTGGGGCCACAAATAAAACAAGGGAATTATGCTCACCAAAATACCACCAACCACGTATACCAAATAAGCAGGTCTGGGTGCTGAAATAATGCATGTCCATTGTATTATTGTTGCACATGGCCAAATCTGAATACAAAGAGTGATTATTGCTAAGTTATTTTTCGGCGGTAATAAAATACCGTCAGGCCCCAAATCTCCACAAAATACCCTACATACCTCTAACATGAAATGTGATATCCAACTCTTTCCCCTTCCAAACCTGAGAGCCTTCCTATAGCATGAGATGTGATATCCAAGTCCTTCCCATTCCAACCCTGAGACCCTTCCTATAGCTTGAGATGTGATATCCAACTCCTTCCCATTCCAATTCTGAGACCCTTCCTATACTCTGAGACTTGATATCTCAATGCTTCTAATACCAAACCTGAGACCCGTAATATAACATGAGATGTGATATCCAAATCCTTCCCCTTCCAAACCTTAGACCCTTCATTTATCATGAGATGTGATATCCAACTCCTTCCCATTCCAATCCTGAGACCCTTCCGATATCATGAGATGTGATATCTCAAAGCTTCTAATATCAAACTTGAGACCCTCCCTATAGCATGAGATGTGATATCCAAGTCCTTCCCATTCCAATCCGGAGACCCTTCCTATAGCATGAGATGTGATATCTCAATGCTTCTAATACCAAACCTGAGACCTTTCCTATAACATGAGATGGGAATATCCAACTCCTTCCCATTCCAATCCTGAGACCCTTCCGATAGCAGAGATGTGATATCTCAATGCTTATACCAAACCTGAGCCCCTTCCTATGGCATGAGATGTGATATCCAACTCCTTGCCATTCAAATCCTGAGACCCTTCCTATAGCATGAGAAGGGATATCCAACTCCTTCCCAATCCAATCCTGAGACTCTTCCGATAGAAGAGACTTGATATCTCAATGCTTCTACCAAACCTGAGACCCTTCCTTTAGCATGAGATGTGATATCCAAATCCTTCCCGTTCCAAACCTGAGACCCTTCCTTTAGCATGAGATGTGATATCCAGCTCCTTCCCATTCCAATCCTGAGACACTTCCGATAGCATGAGATGTGATATCTCAATGCTTCTAATATCAAAACTGAGACCCTCCCTATAGCATGATATGTGATATCTAAGTCCTTCCCATTCCAATCCTGAGACACTCCCTATAGCATGAGAAGTGATATCCAACTCTTTCCCATTCCAATCCTGAGACCCTTCCTATAGCATGAGATATGATATCTCAATACTTCTAATACCAAACGTGATTTCATTCCGATAACATGAGATGTGACATCCAAATCCTTCCCCTTCCAAACCTGAGACCCTCCCTTTAGCATGAAATGTGATATCCAACTCCTTCCCATTCCAATCCTGAGACCCTTCTGATAGCATGAGATGTGATATCTCAATGCTTCTAATACCAAACCTGAGATCCTTCCTATAACATGAGATGTGATATCCAAATCCTTCCCCTTCCAAACCTGAGACCCTCCCTTTAGCATGAGATGTGATATCCAACTCCTTCCCATTCCATTCCTGAGACCCTTCTGATAGCATGAGATGTGATATCTCAATGCCTCTAATACCAAACCTGAGATCCTACCTCTAACATGAAATGTGATATCCAACTCTTTCCCCTTCCAAACCTGAGAGCCTTCCTATAGCATGAGATGTGATATCCAAGTCCTTCCCATTCCAATCCTGAGACCCTTCCTATAGCTTGAGATGTGATATCCAACTCCTTCCCATTCCAATTCTGAGACCCTTCCTATACTCTGAGACTTGATATCTCAATGCTTCTAATACCAAACCTGAGACCCGTAATATAACATGAGATGTGATATCCAAATCCTTCCCCTTCCAAACCTTAGACCCTTCATTTATCATGAGATGTGATATCCAACTCCTTCCCATTCCAATCCTGAGACCCTTCCGATATCATGAGATGTGATATCTCAAAGCTTCTAATATCAAACTTGAGACCCTCCCTATAGCATGAGATGTGATATCCAAGTCCTTCCCATTCCAATCCGGAGACCCTTCCTATAGCATGAGATGTGATATCTCAATGCTTCTAATACCAAACCTGAGACCCTTCCTATAACATGAGATGGGAATATCCAACTCCTTCCCATTCCAATCCTGAGACCCTTCCGATAGCAGAGATGTGATATCTCAATGCTTATACCAAACCTGAGACCCTTCCTATGGCATGAGATGTGATATCCAACTCCTTGCCATTCAAATCCTGAGACCCTTCCTATAGCATGAGAAGGGATATCCAACTCCTTCCCAATCCAATCCTGAGACCCTTCCGATAGAAGAGACGTGATATCTCAATGCTTCTACCAAACCTGAGACCCTTCCTTTAGCATGAGATGTGATATCCAAATCCTTCACAGTCCAATCCTGAGACCCTTCCTATAGCATGAGATGTGATATCTCAATGCTTCTAATACCAAACCTGAGATCCTTCCTATAACATGAGATGTGATATCCAATTCCTTCCCATTCCAAACCTGAGACCCTTCCTATTGGATGAGATGTGATATCCAACTCCTTCCCATTCCAACCCTGAGACCCTTCCTATAGCATGAGATGTGATGTCTCAATGCTTCTAATACCAAACCTGAGATCCTTCCTATAACATGAGATTTGATATCCAACTCCTTCCATTCCAATCCTGAGACCCGTCCTATAGCATGAGATGTGATATCTCAATGCTTATACCAAACCTGAGACCCTTCCTATAGCATGAGATGTGATATCCAACTACTTCCCATTCCAATCCTGAGACCCTTCCTATAGCATGAGATGTGATGTCTCAATGCTTCTAATACCAAACCTGAGATCCTTCCTCTAACATGAAATGTGATATCCAACTCCTTCCCTTTCCAAACCTAAGAGCCTATCTATAGCATGAGATGTGATATCCAAGTCCTTCCCATTCCAATCCTTAGACCCTTCCTACAGCATGCAATATGATATCTCAATGATTCTAATAACAAACCTGAGACCCGTCCTATAGCATGAGATATGATATCCAAGTCCTTCCCATTCCAATCCTGAGACCCTTCCTATAACATGAAATGTGGTATCCAACTCCTTCCCATTCCAACCTGAGACCCTTCCTATAGCATGAGATGGGATATCCAACTTCTTCCAAATCCAATACTGATACCCTTCCGATAGCATGAGATGTGATATCCCAATGCTTCTACCAAACCTGAGACCCATACTATGGCATGAGATGTGATATCAAACTCCTTCCCATTCCAATTCTGAGACCCTTCCTATAGCTTGAGGTGTGATATCCAACTCCTTCCCATTCCAATTCTGAGACCCTTCTTATACCATGAGACTTGATATCTCAATGCTTCTAATACCAAACCTGAGACCCGTCCTATAACATGAGATGTGATATCCAAATCCTTCCCCTTCCAAACCTTAGACCCTTCCTTTATCATGAGATGTGGTATCCAACTCCTTCCCATTCCAATCCGGAGACCCTTCCGATATCATGAGATTTGTTATCTCAATGCTTCTAATATCAAACTTGAGACCCTCCCTATAGCATGAGATGTGACATCCAAGTCCTTCCCATTCCAATCCTGAGACCCTTCCTATAGCATGAGATGTGATATCTCTATGCTTCTAATACCAAACCTGAGACCCTTCCTATAACATGAGATGGGATATCCAACTCCTTCCCATTCCAATCCTGAGACCCTTCCGATAGCAGAGATGTGATATCTCAATGCTTATACTAAACCTGAGACCCTTCCTGTGGCCTGAGATGTCATATACAACTCCTTCCCATTCCAATCCTGAGACCCTTCCTTTAGCATGAGATGTGATATCTCAATGCTTATACCAAATCTGAGACCCTTCCTATAGCATGAGATGTGATATCTCAATGCTTATACCAAACCTGAGAGCCTACCTATAGCATGAGATGTGATATCCAAGTCCATCCCATTCCAATCCTTAGACCCTTCCTACAGCATGCAATGTGAAATCTCAATGATTCTAATACCAAACCAGAGACTCTTACTATAACATGAGATGGGATATCCAACTCTTTCCCATTCCAATCCTGAGCCGCTTCCGATAGCAGAGATGTGATATCTCAATGCTTATACCAAACCTGAGACCCTTTCTATAACATGAGATGTGATATCCAACTCCTTCCCGTTCCAAACCTGAGACACTAACTATAGCATATGTGATATCCAACTCCTTCCCATTCCAAACATGAGACCTTTCCTATAGCAAGAAAGTAATATCCAACTCCTACCCATTCCAATCCTGAGACCCTTCCTATAGCAAGAGATGTGACATCCAAATCCTTCCCATTCCAATCCTGAGTCCCTTCCTATAACATGAGATGTGATATCCAACTCCTTCCCATTCCAACCTGAGACACTTCCTATAGCATGAGAAGGGATATCCAACTCCTCCCCAATCCAATCCTGAGACCCTTCCGATAGCAGAGATGTGATATCTCAATGCTTATACCAAACCTGAGACCCTTCCTATGGCATGAGATGTGATATCCAAATCCTTCCCAATCCAATCCTGAGACCCTTCCGATAGCAGAGACGTGATATCTCAATGCTTCTACCAAACCTGAGACCCTTCCTTTAGCATGAGATGTGATATCCAAATCCTTCACATTCCAATCCTGAGACCCTTCCTATAGCATGAGATGTGATATCTCAATGCTTCTAATACCAAACCTGAGATCCTTCCTATAACATGAGATGTGATATCCAATTCCTTCCCATTCCAAACCTGAGACCCTTCCTATTGGATGAGATGTGATATCCAACTCCTTCCCATTCCAACCCTGAGACCCTTACTATAGCATGAGATGTGATGTCTCAATGCTTCTAATACCAAACCTGAGATCCTTCCTATAACATGAGATGTGATATCCAACTCCTTCCATTCCAATCCTGAGACCCGTCCTATAGCATGAGATGTGATATCTCAATGCTTATACCAAACCTGAGACCCTTCCTATAGCATGAGATGTGATATCCAACTACTTCCCATTCCAATCCTGAGACCCTTCCTATAGCATGAGATGTGATATCTCAATGCTTTTAATACCAAACCTGAGATCCTTCCTCTAACATGAAATGTGATATCCAACTCCTTCCCTTTCCAAACCTAAGAGCCTATCTATAGCATAAGATGTGATATCCAAGTCCTTCCCATTCCAACCCTTAGACCCTTCCTACAGCATGCAATATGATATCTCAATGATTCTAATAACAAACCTGAGACCCGTCCTATAGCATGAGATATGATATCCAAGTCCTTCCCATTCCAATCCTGAGACCCTTCCTATAACATGAAATGTGGTATCCAACTCCTTCCCATTCCAACCTGAGACCCTTCCTATAGCATGAGATGGGATATCCAACTTCTTCCAAATCCAATACTGATACCCTTCCGATAGCATGAGATGTGATATCCCAATGCTTCTACCAAACCTGAGACCCATACTATGGCATGAGATGTGATATCAAACTCCTTCCCATTCCAATTCTGAGACCCTTCCTATAGCTTGAGGTGTGATATCCAACTCCTTCCCATTCCAATTCTGAGACCCTTCTTATACCATGAGACTTGATATCTCAATGCTTCTAATACCAAACCTGAGACCCGTCCTATAACATGAGATGTGATATCCAAATCCTTCCCCTTCCAAACCTTAGACCCTTCCTTTATCATGAGATGTGGTATCCAACTCCTTCCCATTCCAATCCGGAGACCCTTCCGATATCATGAGATTTGTTATCTCAATGCTTCTAATATCAAACTTGAGACCCTCCCTATAGCATGAGATGTGACATCCAAGTCCTTCCCATTCCAATCCTGAGACCCTTCCTATAGCATGAGATGTGATATCTCTATGCTTCTAATACCAAACCTGAGACCCTTCCTATAACATGAGATGGGATATCCAACTCCTTCCCATTCCAATCCTGAGACCCTTCCGATAGCAGAGATGTGATATCTCAATGCTTATACTAAACCTGAGACCCTTCCTGTGGCCTGAGATGTCATATACAACTCCTTCCCATTCCAATCCTGAGACCCTTCCTTTAGCATGAGATGTGATATCTCAATGCTTATACCAAATCTGAGACCCTTCCTATAGCATGAGATGTGATATCTCAATGCTTATACCAAACCTGAGAGCCTACCTATAGCATGAGATGTGATATCCAAGTCCATCCCATTCCAATCCTTAGACCCTTCCTACAGCATGCAATGTGAAATCTCAATGATTCTAATACCAAACCAGAGACTCTTACTATAACATGAGATGGGATATCCAACTCTTTCCCATTCCAATCCTGAGCCGCTTCCGATAGCAGAGATGTGATATCTCAATGCTTATACCAAACCTGAGACCCTTTCTATAACATGAGATGTGATATCCAACTCCTTCCCGTTCCAAACCTGAGACACTAACTATAGCATATGTGATATCCAACTCCTTCCCATTCCAAACATGAGACCTTTCCTATAGCAAGAAAGTAATATCCAACTCCTACCCATTCCAATCCTGAGACCCTTCCTATAGCAAGAGATGTGACATCCAAATCCTTCCCATTCCAATCCTGAGTCCCTTCCTATAACATGAGATGTGATATCCAACTCCTTCCCATTCCAACCTGAGACACTTCCTATAGCATGAGAAGGGATATCCAACTCCTCCCCAATCCAATCCTGAGACCCTTCCGATAGCAGAGATGTGATATCTCAATGCTTATACCAAACCTGAGACCCTTCCTATGGCATGAGATGTGATATCCAAATCCTTCCCAATCCAATCCTGAGACCCTTCCGATAGCAGAGACGTGATATCTCAATGCTTCTACCAAACCTGAGACCCTTCCTTTAGCATGAGATGTGATATCCAAATCCTTCACATTCCAATCCTGAGACCCTTCCTATAGCATGAGATGTGATATCTCAATGCTTCTAATACCAAACCTGAGATCCTTCCTATAACATGAGATGTGATATCCAATTCCTTCCCATTCCAAACCTGAGACCCTTCCTATTGGATGAGATGTGATATCCAACTCCTTCCCATTCCAACCCTGAGACCCTTACTATAGCATGAGATGTGATGTCTCAATGCTTCTAATACCAAACCTGAGATCCTTCCTATAACATGAGATGTGATATCCAACTCCTTCCATTCCAATCCTGAGACCCGTCCTATAGCATGAGATGTGATATCTCAATGCTTATACCAAACCTGAGACCCTTCCTATAGCATGAGATGTGATATCCAACTACTTCCCATTCCAATCCTGAGACCCTTCCTATAGCATGAGATGTGATATCTCAATGCTTTTAATACCAAACCTGAGATCCTTCCTCTAACATGAAATGTGATATCCAACTCCTTCCCTTTCCAAACCTAAGAGCCTATCTATAGCATAAGATGTGATATCCAAGTCCTTCCCATTCCAACCCTTAGACCCTTCCTACAGCATGCAATATGATATCTCAATGATTCTAATAACAAACCTGAGACCCGTCCTATAACATGAGATGGTATATCCAACTCCTTCCCATTCCATTCCTGAGACACTTCCGATAGCAGAGATGTGATATCTCAATGCTTATACCAAACCTGAGACCCTTCTGATAGCATGAGATGTGATATCTCAATGCCTCTAATACCAAACCTGAGATCCTACCTGTAAGGATATTTAGCAAACAGCACAGAGTACAGCGCTACTGCACAAGTAGCAACATTTTTTTGCAGCACCACCACCACAAGGGTGCGGTGCATTGCTATATGGGTTAGCAGATTAACAAGGAAAGACAGACTATTCAGTAAAAAACGATTTTAACATATAAGATGCAAATCTATTTTTACAGTTAAAAGCACACGTGTTCATTTAAAAATGCACACTATTTTTCACCTGAAATGCCTATATTGCTAGAGACACATTTGAAAATTAACAGCTAACCTATTAACCATTAACCTGACTAATAAAACCTTATTTTAATATAACCCACTAATAAAATGTGTTCTCTACTGCAGAATTAGGCATTTAAATGAGTGTGCAGATTTTTTTTTCTTCTCTTCTCTGCCTGATTATCCGTGTTGTTGTGCACAGTAACGGCAGGAAGGAGGAAGTCAGATTTGCAACAATTGCAAATGTATAAGCGGAGCTATTGTTGAAGAGTAGGAGGATGAGAGATGATGGATTTCATTGGGACACGTCATAAAGAGGGCTGAGAGGAAAGTTTTAGTGGGCAGTAGCAGGGAAAAAGACAGGCAGACATCTTTCTGCACTACTGGGGAGAAGACCTGGCTGTGGGGTCCTGACTGAATGCAAATTCCGGTGTCCTGCTGCAGTCGACATTGGGGAGAGCAGAAAGAAAAACCTGTCCACTGGCTGAGGCAGTCCTATCTGAAAAAGCTGAGAATTCCAGGCAATGACCCCGGCTTGAGAAGGCAAGCGTTCCTTTTTGCTGGAGTTAATCCAAGAGAGCCACATTCACAGAGAGAAGCCTCTGAACAGATAAGGTAATTACCTAACTGGGGGAGCTGTGTGTGTGCACGGAAATATGCAGTCAGTGTAGAAAAATGAAAGTCCCGTGCGTGTCTTAATCAAGTGCTAATGTTGCAATTTAAGTTCTGTTCTCCGCCACTATAATTGCAGTGTGTCATAGAAAATGCTTTGATTGTTCCATTTTATTGCTGTAAAGAATGAGATCATGTCTAAATGCAACTTTTATAATACAGAAAATATTTGAAAACAGACGGGTGGTTTATTTTCTATTTACCATTACAATGCCAATGATGTGGGGAGATTTTTAAACAGTGCAATGGTCATTTTAAGACAGATGTGTGTATGTCAGAATCAGTATGAATAATTGTGAGTAACTGTAGCATACCTTGTTGGAGGTACATGAGCCAACGGGAAGAGAGACTCTCTGAACATAGCTCCCTACCGTATATAAGGTAGTGGAAATTACCACAAGACTACCACATATAGCTCTCTGTCGTAAATAAGTCAGTGAGTTTGCCCATGGTGGCGCACCAACACTATCACTGGAAATTGTGGTATCCCTAGAATGCAGGTCTGAGGTCTCTCTAGTGATCACACGAAAAATCTAAGCGAAGATAAGGGATTCTGGACATTGGGGCCACAAATAAAACAAGGGAATTATGCTCACCAAAATACCACCAACCACGTATACCAAATAAGCAGGTCTGGGTGCTGAAATAATGCATGTCCATTGTATTATTGTTGCACATGGCCAAATCTGAATACAAAGAGTGATTATTGCTAAGTTATTTTTCGGCGGTAATAAAATACCGTCAGGCCCCAAATCTCCACAAAATACCCTACATATTTATGGTGCGTTGCAGGCCGGGAAAGTGATCACAGAGTACCTACTGGGCGTGGCAAGTGTGTCTCACACTGCCATTTGCACATTAAAGGGAACCCATTTTATAATAGCAGTGTGCCACTAAAAACGAATTTCAGAATGTCACAAAGGGAAACCACATTCTCAGATCTAGTGCAATATTTAGAGGCAAAGTTATTTGCACATGGAAATTGGTCTTCGAACAGTACCTTAGAATGGAGTAACCGCATTCAGGGTGAGGTGCAGAAAGAAAAACTAGACAATATTTTTGCAGAAGGCAGCATAATTCAGGTCTGCCTTACAAGATTATTGAATGCAGCCGATAAAAGTGCAGAGAAAGACTGTTTAATACGGCTATGCGGCAAAATATGGTTTATTTTAAACAAGTCACTGCGAATGCAAGAGAATGATACTCAGCTAATTAACAGGTTAAAGACTGAATTAGACGGGGCAAGTAAAAATCAGGAAATGTTGAGAGCAGAATTGGATGTATGCCAAAAAGACATGCAATTAAAATGCAGAGACTTTGATACTCAGTTATCCAAAAGCAAGAAACAATTTGAAGATAGTGAGCAAGAATTGACACACTTAAAAGCCTTAGTGGATCACATTAGGCAGGATAAAGATGAGGTTGTTTCAGAAATGCAGATTTTACAAAAAGAACATTGTGAAAAAGAAGGTGATCTCCAGAGTGCAGAACAAGAAATGATTAAAATGATCCAAGAAAGAGACAAGAGAAATAAAGAGTTCAATGAATGCCAAATGCAAATGTGCGATATGCAGGAGGCAATTAATAAAATGAGTGATGAAAATAATTATTTGCATGATGAAGCCAACAGACTCCTTAAAAAGTGTAGGGACTTAGAACAGCAAATGTGCATTCCCAGGTCCCAGGAGAGGCGGCAGGGTACCACATTCAATGGAGTGGAGGTGAATTCTAGCTCTGCCCAAAGAGCTAGTGCCCCAGTGACAGGACCGGTGACTGAACTTGGTTGCAGTGCCCTTGGGGGATTTGATACTCCCATTGGGGGCAGCCACCAATCTCATACACCTGAAAACAGGATTGACTCACAAAATAGTGCAATTCCATGCATTGCAACAAGTAGCCCCATAAAAATAATGAAATCCATTAAAGCCCTGATCAAACCATTTAAAAAGGGAGGTGAATGCTGCATTGAGGATCACTTAGAAGCGGTGCATGACATTTTTAAAGCACTCCAGATACCTAAGGAACAGTACAGACAATATTTTCATTTAACTTTAGATGCCCCGACGGCCAGCATCATAAGGGGATTAAATGAACAGCAGAATATGACATGGCTGGAGTTTGAAAAAGAAATTAGGCGTCATTTTTCTCCTTTTCAGTCATTGCAGGAGGCAAAGAAAGTCGCGTACACTATTACTGCTGGACCTAATACATCACCTCGCCAATTTTTACAAGACTTAAAAAGAGCATTCTCTCGCTTTGATGTATCTTTTGACTCAAATTCCAATGAGTTTAAAACTGCATACTTCTATGGGCTACAGAAAGACATCATATCCCAATTGGTCCGTGAATTTGACCGTGACAAGTCCCTTGAATGGATTGTACATCAAAGCACCAAGCTATATGAGGTACTCTATTGTCAGGGTAGAGAAAGTGATAAAATGAAAGATACTAGGCCTAAATCTAAAGAACCCTCAGCCACAGTAATGGAAATCAGGTCAGCCAAAATGTCCCTTGAGTCTGCTCAAAGCCAAGGTAAAAATAATGTGACACCTGAACAAAGGGGTAATCAACAAAGATCGCCATTTCCTGTACCAATGTTCCAATCACATGATCCTAGTAATAGAGAGAGCTACATCAGCCCTAGATATTTAGGAGATAGACCCCGGGTAAGATACCGGTCTGATATGGCAGGTATGAACAATAACCAGAGACAAAATCAAGATCAAAGAAATGATGGTCCCTACCAGTCATTGGGGACACAGAGCAGATTTGATCCCAGCACCATGATATATGGTAATCAGGATAGGCCCCGATATGTGGATCGATTTACTGATAATGGAAATCAACATAGGGGCCAGTACCCACAATCTGAGAGACAGGACATGAGGCAAAACGTGAACTACAGTCCACGCCAGTACAATGATTCCCCACCAGGGGACTATAATCAAAGGATGGGTGCAACCCGCTCCCCTCCACAAATGAATCAAGAGTTCAGAAACCATCCCAACCGGTATCAATCACCTGAGAGGTATCAGAATAGATCCAATCAGGGGGAAAACAACCAATATCGACCTAGGCCACAGAAAGAGGATCCTAGAGAGGTGGAAAGGTTCCAATGCCTTGAGGCCCAAGTGAAAATGTTAGCTGAGCAAATAGGAAAGCTCTATACAGCGCAAAAACAACCTTCCAAAGAGGGGGCTGATGGCCATAGCAATGACCGGGGGGCTTCCGAAAAGTGACTAAGTACTCATGATAACTGCAGTGCCAAAATGACAGATTGCTCTGATATAACTTTGCATAACGACTCTGAGATGACTAATGGATTAAAAATGAAAGTACCAGTAAATGAAATTGTGATAGAAAGTGTAAATACTTCTAAAAAAGAGGTACGGTTTAACTTAGAGCTAAATAAAACAGTAAAGATTTGCACAAATGAAAAAGAAACATTAGGAATTCCAAAAGAACAAAGGGACAGATTTAAGAAAAATGACTCATGCATGGGGAATACCAGTGAACAGGGAGTAAGTGGGGATGCCATAGCTCCTTCCCTGGGCAAGCAAAACAATGACCAAACACAGACAGAAAAAGGAAATACTCACAAGGAGGGTACAAGTCAATCACCTGAAAAATTCTTTGAGCCACATATTTTTGAAGAGGCTGAAAGGGCTGGTATTACACTAAATGATCACAAATGCACAGAATTAAAAAATGACGAATTGCTGAATGATGTTGTTACACATGTTCAGTTGGAAGGTTGTAATGTGGTCTCTGATGTTACCCAGATGGATGGGCGAACGGTGGCCACACTCCAAAAAACCTTTGAACATGGAGAAATGAATAAAATATCTCGCACAGAAATGGGTAAAAAGGAGGGAAAAATGTCTTTTCCTTTACCAATGTGCTTAACCAAAAGTGAAAAAGACCTGAGAAAGGTGAGCCCTGAAATCAGTAAGAATTCACATTTCTTATGTGTATTAGAGGAAGTTGAGGACAGATATTATGCACCCATCACTGTAGAAGAAAAATGCCACACCTTTGCTATGATTGACACTGGCGCACAGGCCACAATTATGTCAGAGGAGCTGGTAAAGAGTATCAATGAAGGGAGGCCTCCACAGAGTCAGATCACAGTGAAGGCAAATCAAGGCCCAGTGCATAACTTTAATGGGGAGGAGGTGCCCATCATAGGTGTAACTGAGGTTGACATAAAAATAGGAAAGCACAGAATGAAACAAGAGGTATTGATCACATCTATTTGTGAAATTCCATTTCTGATGGGGACAGATTGCCTGAAAAGATTGTCTCCTCTCATAGATGGGGTGAATGGAGTGCTGTGGTCCTTAACCAAAAAACCATTGAGGCCTAAGAAACTAAAATCACAAAACAGCAATATAAAAGAATGTCACACCGTTGCCAAAACAAATGATGCTGTGGAGGTATATCTCCAGAATAGCTGCATACCTAGTGTCACTGTTATATTAATGTGTCAAGACAAAGATCAGAGCGACAATGAAAAACTACCTGTACAAATATACTTGGACCCAAGGAAAGATTGGCAGACTGCTATAGATGAGCACACATTACGTTTTTACTTAAAAGAGAATACATGCAAACAGAATATTGTTCCTAAAACAGATTCAGAAAAACACATTACCACTCTGGCAGAGATACACATGGAAGATGAGCAACCATGGGTTCACGTTGGTATAAATGATTATCTTAAAACAATAAAAGCCACTTTAGCGCTTGAACATGAAAGGAGTTTCATTAATGAGAAATTGTTGCAAAAAATTATGGAGAGGGAAGAAATCCCGAAATTTAGGATTAAAAACCAATATGTTTCTGGGTTGGACAGTCCAGACTTTGAAAACCGAATTACAGGCAGATGCATGCTTAAAATTAGCATTGGGCAGAAAACAATTTACCATAATGTATGGATAGTGAGTGGAGCACAAAATGAATTTTACATGGGCAATGACATCATGCACAGAATGTGTATGGTGTTAGATTTCCTTAATCAAAAAATATGGTCACGCCTAGGTGGGCCGGCGCCTGAATTTGAAGACAAAAGAAGGGCTTATCATTGTGCACAACTAGTTCCTTATGCAGTCGAATTACAGATGAGGAAAAATACTATTGTTCCTGCATTTACAAAACAGTTTGCAATAACACTGAAATGCAAAAATGGACAGCAGATGAAAGGCTCTGATGCATTTGTATGCCTGAATGAATCCATAAAACAGCAAGGCCTGGATTATGAATACATTCCATTGGTAGACATTGGTGAAGGATCTGTAAAAATCATGGTAAATAATAAAGGTTGTCAGGACATTCATTTAGAGGAAAACTCCCCATTAGGAATGGCCATACAAAAATCACATTATACGGCAGATTTAAATAACATGGTGATTGGGAATATTCCTGAAAAATATGTAGATGCCAAGGGCGAGTTGCCAGAACACCTGGACTCTCAGCCCAAAGGAATATTTAAAATTCATTCTGTGTATCCTTATGATTCAAATGAGACAGTGTGCTGCCATCAAGAGGATTGCATAATATTTAATTTAAATGAAAATGAAACAGGAAATCAGCCCATTGAAGTGGAAGCTGATCTGCCAAAATATTTGAAAGTGGCAGCTCTACAAAAAGACACAGCCACACAGTTAGAGGAAAGCGCTGAGATTCCTTTACCAGAAGAGTTTCCAGAATTTTCCAGAATGGTAGAAGAGCAGATCTCCTTAGCGGATGCATGTGACAGCGATGAGGATCGACGCAATCTGAGGGAAATATTTATGGAGTTTAAGGATGTATTTGCAAAAGATGCTTATGATTGTGGTTTAACTGATTTACATGTGGCCACACTACCAGAAGGTTGTAGCAGAAATCCAGTGTTTGTACGCCAGTATAGACTACCGCTGGCATGTTTAGAATCATTGGCAGAGATTATTAAAAATTTGGAATCACGGGGAATAATTAGGCCCATTCATAGCACATCCAATACGCCTATTTTAGGTGTGTTAAAGCCAAATGGTCAATGGCGGCTGTGTGCAGACTTAAGAGAGTTAAATAAAAGAGTACCAGTATCTAGATGGCCACTACCATTCATTGATCAGGGCCTAGCTCAGATACATGGTTCAAATGTATTTACCACGTTAGATCTCACATCTGGATATTGGTGTGTGCCATTGGCAGAGGAGATACAACACCTATTTTCCTTTACATTTGACAGGACTCAATATGCCTGGCTTAGAGCTCCGTTCGGGTACATCAATAGTGGGAGTGAATTTGGCATATTTTTGAGAAAGGCCATGCCAGATGCAGCGGAAAGAGGAACAATAGTTTATGTAGATGATGTCTTGAAAAAAAATGAAAACCTTAAAAGCCATTTTGATGAAATAAGACATGTGCTTGGCCAATTGCAGAAAGCAGGCGCCAAAGTATCTTTGCAAAAAGCACATTGGTGCAAGAAAAAAGTGAACTTTCTAGGGCATGAAGTGACTGAACATGGGCTAAATCCACAAAGGAAGAAAATAGAGGCCATACAAAGATTAAAAGATCCTAAAAATGTGAAAGGAGTAAAAAGTTTATTAGGGATGACAGGCTATAACAGAAAGTTCATTGAGAATTATGCAGAAATCACTCAACCATTGACTAAACTGCTTAAACTAAATACTCCCTGGAGATGGGAAAGAGAGCAGTCTGATGCAATGGCTAGATTGAAGGAATGTCTTGTAAAGGCACCATGTTTAGCATACCCCATAAAGGACAGGGATTTCTTTATAGAAATAGGCTTTTCTGAACATTGTATGTCAGCAGTGTTATCACAAAAACACGATTTGAATCACAAAACCATTGCATATGCAAGTAAGGCATTTTCCCAAGTTGAAATGAAATTTAATGAATGCGAAAAGGCCCTATTAACCACTGTGTGGGCGCTACAACATTTCCGCCCCATTGTTCAGGGAGAAAAGGTGATTATTGAAACAAATCATCAACCTTTGCAATTTTTAGAGAGTAAAAGAATTAGATCAGGCAATCTAGCACAATCCAGAATCACTTCATGGACGCTGGCATTACAAGGTTTTCCCGTAGAAGTAAGATATGGACAAAATAAAAAGAGCCCAATTGCTCAAGGGTTAGCTGACTTACATGACTGTGCAGCTGAACAAATAACAAATGAAATGGATGTGGAAGCTGGTTTACAGGAATTTGAACAATCACCACACAAAGCTTTTGATGAAAAAACATGCAAGGATTTGCCAACTGTATATGTGGATGGTTGTGCTTTTCACATTGAAAATGACAGTAATAAACAATTAGTGGCAGGAATAGGAAATGTCTGGTTGAAATGTGAAGGTGTTCCTAGTATAGGGATGAGGATTGGAGATAGGAGCAGTCAGGTGGCGGAATTGGCAGCCATATATAAAGCAATTGCTACTGCAGTTGATAAAAAGTTCAGTGAAATTGTCCTGGTGACTGATTCTGACTATGCACGGAATAGCTTTGTGGAGTATTTGCCTGGTTGGAAAGCAAGAGGCATGGTTACATACAACAAAAAGCCACTTAAACATGGAAAAATGATACAAGCCATAGACAAATTGGTGTCAGAAAATAATTTAACAATATACTGGAGAAAAATTCGTGGGCATTTAAAAACACCAGGAGAGGATAAGGAGGGAAATGATAAGGCAGACCATCTGGCTAAGATTGGGGCTGTGATGGGAGAATTGCTACCTATTGATTATTTAATGGGTGAAATACAAATTGATGCAGTCACACGTTCTAAAGCACCAAAGGAGGTGGATCAACCGGTGGTGCAGTGGAGTCATGACACGCCAGACCAAGATTTGATTGAGGCACAAAAGAATGATCAAATTTTGGGAATCTATTATAATCATTTGATAGATCCTGAACAAAATCCTTTACCAGAAAATGATTGTATGGGAAAAGAAGAGTTGAGGGTGTTATTAAAGAACAAAACACGAATTAGATTACAGGATGGGCTCATGATTAGAGAGTCCATAACAGGGCAAATACAGTGGGTAGTACCCCTTTTATTCAGAGGACTAATGCTACACCATGCACATGATGCCATAACTGCAGGCCATAGGGGTTCACAAAAGACATTAGAAATACTAAAAGATTATGCTTACTGGCCACATATGTCCCAAGATGTGGAATTATATACTAGAGGATGTCTAGTATGCGCCCAATTTAAACCTGCTTCACCAATGCATAGAGCACCATTGATGAAAAGAGGCCTAACTCTCCCATGGTCAGATTTGCAAATAGACTATGTAGGTCCTTTAAAAAGGTCGAGCAGGGGACACCGCTATATTTTGAGTGTGGTATGTTTGATGTCAAAGTGGATTGAGTGCATTCCCGCACCAGATTGTAGTGCGCAAACAGCAGCCACATTGCTGGTGAACCAGGTGTTCTCAAGGTTTGGGTTGCCACAAAGAATTGAGTCAGACAGAGGAAGTCATTTCACAAGTACTCTAATGAGTAAGGTATGGCAAATACTAGGTGTGAAAAGGAAACTACATATCGCATATCGGGCGGCGTCTTCAGGTACAGTTGAAAGAAGCAATAGGTCTGTTGTGGATATTTTAAAGAAATTTGTGGCAGAAGCAGGTTCCAGCTGGGATTTGCGTTTACCATTGGTTCTGATGGCAATCAGGTCGACTCCTGCCAAAGCAACAGGTGTTAGCCCCCATGAGGTCTTAACAGGTAGGAAAATGGTGTTACCACAACACCTACTATACAGAACACATGAGCAAACTCTAGTGAGTGCATCCACAGTTCATGAATATATTGATGAACTGAGGAGGCATTTGCAACATGCATTTGCTTTTGTGCAGAGAAATCTGGAGAGAGCTGCTGACAGTGCAAAGTCATATTATGACAAAAAGACATCAGTAAAGGAATACAAGGTAGGGGATCAGGTGTACAAGTTTCATTTTGGAAAAAGTAAACAGAAAAATTCTAAATTTCTGGCAGCCTGGCAGGGGCCATTTCGAATTATAGATAAAGTCTCTCCTGTAGTGTATAAAATTTTGAAAAATGAAGGTGAAACAGCAATAGAGCAGTTTGTCCATGTAAATCAAATCAAACCATGCCATCCCAGACATGAGATCAGGCAGCTTGAGCATGTGGAAACGGATAGAGTCCCTTGAGAAAATAAATGGGTGTAATCAGGAGGCAGTGACAAAGAAGTTAAAAAAAAGTTGATTGTTATGATGGCACATAAACACTGTAATATATATGTAGAATATAATATAAATAAATAAATAAATAAATGCACATATAACGGAAGCTCGTGGTTGGTGTGCAGAGAGAAAGTGTATTAAATATTGAAGGCTGTTTTATATGTGTTTGTTTTCTTTTAACTTGTGTTTAATTTCAGAAAAAAAGAAAAAAAAAAAAACGAAGTATTTTTACCAAGCATGTTTTATTTTTGGCAAAAGGATGAAGTTAGTATTGTGCTATGTACTTAATCTGTTTATTTTCTATTTTGATTTAGACAATTAACATTATTTGGTCGGAGGTTCCGGGATCAGAGGCCACGGGAGACGATGGAGTCCTGGAGTCCCCTGGATGAAAACCAAAAGATGCCTGCCTCCAGGTGGAGGTGAAGACAAAATAACCGGAATGCCAAAAGAGATGACTACTGTGGATTCAAGATTGCCAAGATGAAAGAGTACTCGAATGAACCGAATAACATCGCTGGTCGGGACATACCAAAAGAGACAAAGCAAAAGTTCCGGCATATGAAGTTCCACGTATTTATTATTTTATTTATTTATTTTAACTTGTTATATTACTTATTTGTTTTAGTTAGTTGTTTTATTTCATTGTTTTTAATTGACTTGGAAAATTTAAACTTAAAGTAATGCCACTTCCACTGAGAAGGCAAATGTGGAACATTTTATGAACTGATGGACTCAGATGAAATGTTGATTGCAAATTTTCATTGATGCACATGAATATTCATTTTGTTGGATTGCTATATTGTAAAAAAAAAAAATAGAACAAGTTGTTTTTAGGAATTGGCTTGGATTATAGCCAAGTTCTAAAAACAAAAGGAGGGTATATGTAAGGATATTTAGCAAACAGCACAGAGTACAGCGCTACTGCACAAGTAGCAACATTTTTTGCAGCACCACCACCACAAGGGTGCGGTGCATTGCTATATGGGTTAGCAGATTAACAAGGAAAGACAGACTATTCAGTAAAAAACGATTTTAACATATAAGATGCAAATCTATTTTTACAGTTAAAAGCACACGTGTTCATTTAAAAATGCACACTATTTTTCACCTGAAATGCCTATATTGCTAGAGACACATTTGAAAATTAACAGCTAACCTATTAACCATTAACCTGACTAATAAAACCTTATTTTAATATAACCCACTAATAAAATGTGTTCTCTACTGCAGAATTAGGCATTTAAATGAGTGTGCAGATTTTTTTTTCTTCTCTTCTCTGCCTGATTATCCGTGTTGTTGTGCACAGTAACGGCAGGAAGGAGGAAGTCAGATTTCCAACAATTGCAAATGTATAAGCGGAGCTATTGTTGAAGAGTAGGAGGATGAGAGATGATGGATTTCATTGGGACACGTCATAAAGAGGGCTGAGAGGAAAGTTTTAGTGGGCAGTAGCAGGGAAAAAGACAGGCAGACATCTTTCTGCACTACTGGGGAGAAGACCTGGCTGTGGGGTCCTGACTGAATGCAAATTCCGGTGTCCTGCTGCAGTCGACATTGGGGAGAGCAGAAAGAAAAACCTGTCCACTGGCTGAGGCAGTCCTATCTGAAAAAGCTGAGAATTCCAGGCAATGACCCCGGCTTGAGAAGGCAAGCGTTCCTTTTTGCTGGAGTTAATCCAAGAGAGCCACATTCACAGAGAGAAGCCTCTGAACAGATAAGGTAATTACCTAACTGGGGGAGCTGTGTGTGTGCACGGAAATATGCAGTCAGTGTAGAAAAATGAAAGTCCCGTGCGTGTCTTAATCAAGTGCTAATGTTGCAATTTAAGTTCTGTTCTCCGCCACTATAATTGCAGTGTGTCATAGAAAATGCTTTGATTGTTCCATTTTATTGCTGTAAAGAATGAGATCATGTCTAAATGCAACTTTTATAATACAGAAAATATTTGAAAACAGACGGGTGGTTTATTTTCTATTTACCATTACAATGCCAATGATGTGGGGAGATTTTTAAACAGTGCAATGGTCATTTTAAGACAGATGTGTGTATGTCAGAATCAGTATGAATAATTGTGAGTAACTGTAGCATACCTTGTTGGAGGTACATGAGCCAACGGGAAGAGAGACTCTCTGAACATAGCTCCCTACCGTATATAAGGTAGTGGAAATTACCACAAGACTACCACATATAGCTCTCTGTCGTAAATAAGTCAGTGAGTTTGCCCATGGTGGCGCACCAACACTATCACTGGAAATTGTGGTATCCCTAGAATGCAGGTCTGAGGTCTCTCTAGTGATCACACGAAAAATCTAAGCGAAGATAAGGGATTCTGGACATTGGGGCCACAAATAAAACAAGGGAATTATGCTCACCAAAATACCACCAACCACGTATACCAAATAAGCAGGTCTGGGTGCTGAAATAATGCATGTCCATTGTATTATTGTTGCACATGGCCAAATCTGAATACAAAGAGTGATTATTGCTAAGTTATTTTTCGGCGGTAATAAAATACCGTCAGGCCCCAAATCTCCACAAAATACCCTACATACCTCTAACATGAAATGTGATATCCAACTCTTTCCCCTTCCAAACCTGAGAGCCTTCCTATAGCATGAGATGTGATATCCAAGTCCTTCCCATTCCAACCCTGAGACCCTTCCTATAGCTTGAGATGTGATATCCAACTCCTTCCCATTCCAATTCTGAGACCCTTCCTATACTCTGAGACTTGATATCTCAATGCTTCTAATACCAAACCTGAGACCCGTAATATAACATGAGATGTGATATCCAAATCCTTCCCCTTCCAAACCTTAGACCCTTCATTTATCATGAGATGTGATATCCAACTCCTTCCCATTCCAATCCTGAGACCCTTCCGATATCATGAGATGTGATATCTCAAAGCTTCTAATATCAAACTTGAGACCCTCCCTATAGCATGAGATGTGATATCCAAGTCCTTCCCATTCCAATCCGGAGACCCTTCCTATAGCATGAGATGTGATATCTCAATGCTTCTAATACCAAACCTGAGACCTTTCCTATAACATGAGATGGGAATATCCAACTCCTTCCCATTCCAATCCTGAGACCCTTCCGATAGCAGAGATGTGATATCTCAATGCTTATACCAAACCTGAGCCCCTTCCTATGGCATGAGATGTGATATCCAACTCCTTGCCATTCAAATCCTGAGACCCTTCCTATAGCATGAGAAGGGATATCCAACTCCTTCCCAATCCAATCCTGAGACTCTTCCGATAGAAGAGACTTGATATCTCAATGCTTCTACCAAACCTGAGACCCTTCCTTTAGCATGAGATGTGATATCCAAATCCTTCCCGTTCCAAACCTGAGACCCTTCCTTTAGCATGAGATGTGATATCCAGCTCCTTCCCATTCCAATCCTGAGACACTTCCGATAGCATGAGATGTGATATCTCAATGCTTCTAATATCAAAACTGAGACCCTCCCTATAGCATGATATGTGATATCTAAGTCCTTCCCATTCCAATCCTGAGACACTCCCTATAGCATGAGAAGTGATATCCAACTCTTTCCCATTCCAATCCTGAGACCCTTCCTATAGCATGAGATATGATATCTCAATACTTCTAATACCAAACGTGATTTCATTCCGATAACATGAGATGTGACATCCAAATCCTTCCCCTTCCAAACCTGAGACCCTCCCTTTAGCATGAAATGTGATATCCAACTCCTTCCCATTCCAATCCTGAGACCCTTCTGATAGCATGAGATGTGATATCTCAATGCTTCTAATACCAAACCTGAGATCCTTCCGATAGCCTGAGATGTGATATCTCAATGCTTCTAATACCAAACCTGAGATCCTTCCTATAACATGAGATGTGATATCCAAATCCTTCCCCTTCCAAACCTGAGACCCTCCCTTTAGCATGAGATGTGATATCCAACTCCTTCCCATTCCATTCCTGAGACCCTTCTGATAGCATGAGATGTGATATCTCAATGCCTCTAATACCAAACCTGAGATCCTACCTCTAACATGAAATGTGATATCCAACTCTTTCCCCTTCCAAACCTGAGAGCCTTCCTATAGCATGAGATGTGATATCCAAGTCCTTCCCATTCCAATCCTGAGACCCTTCCTATAGCTTGAGATGTGATATCCAACTCCTTCCCATTCCAATTCTGAGACCCTTCCTATACTCTGAGACTTGATATCTCAATGCTTCTAATACCAAACCTGAGACCCGTAATATAACATGAGATGTGATATCCAAATCCTTCCCCTTCCAAACCTTAGACCCTTCATTTATCATGAGATGTGATATCCAACTCCTTCCCATTCCAATCCTGAGACCCTTCCGATATCATGAGATGTGATATCTCAAAGCTTCTAATATCAAACTTGAGACCCTCCCTATAGCATGAGATGTGATATCCAAGTCCTTCCCATTCCAATCCGGAGACCCTTCCTATAGCATGAGATGTGATATCTCAATGCTTCTAATACCAAACCTGAGACCCTTCCTATAACATGAGATGGGAATATCCAACTCCTTCCCATTCCAATCCTGAGACCCTTCCGATAGCAGAGATGTGATATCTCAATGCTTATACCAAACCTGAGACCCTTCCTATGGCATGAGATGTGATATCCAACTCCTTGCCATTCAAATCCTGAGACCCTTCCTATAGCATGAGAAGGGATATCCAACTCCTTCCCAATCCAATCCTGAGACCCTTCCGATAGAAGAGACGTGATATCTCAATGCTTCTACCAAACCTGAGACCCTTCCTTTAGCATGAGATGTGATATCCAAATCCTTCACAGTCCAATCCTGAGACCCTTCCTATAGCATGAGATGTGATATCTCAATGCTTCTAATACCAAACCTGAGATCCTTCCTATAACATGAGATGTGATATCCAATTCCTTCCCATTCCAAACCTGAGACCCTTCCTATTGGATGAGATGTGATATCCAACTCCTTCCCATTCCAACCCTGAGACCCTTCCTATAGCATGAGATGTGATGTCTCAATGCTTCTAATACCAAACCTGAGATCCTTCCTATAACATGAGATTTGATATCCAACTCCTTCCATTCCAATCCTGAGACCCGTCCTATAGCATGAGATGTGATATCTCAATGCTTATACCAAACCTGAGACCCTTCCTATAGCATGAGATGTGATATCCAACTACTTCCCATTCCAATCCTGAGACCCTTCCTATAGCATGAGATGTGATGTCTCAATGCTTCTAATACCAAACCTGAGATCCTTCCTCTAACATGAAATGTGATATCCAACTCCTTCCCTTTCCAAACCTAAGAGCCTATCTATAGCATGAGATGTGATATCCAAGTCCTTCCCATTCCAATCCTTAGACCCTTCCTACAGCATGCAATATGATATCTCAATGATTCTAATAACAAACCTGAGACCCGTCCTATAGCATGAGATATGATATCCAAGTCCTTCCCATTCCAATCCTGAGACCCTTCCTATAACATGAAATGTGGTATCCAACTCCTTCCCATTCCAACCTGAGACCCTTCCTATAGCATGAGATGGGATATCCAACTTCTTCCAAATCCAATACTGATACCCTTCCGATAGCATGAGATGTGATATCCCAATGCTTCTACCAAACCTTAGACCCATACTATGGCATGAGATGTGATATCAAACTCCTTCCCATTCCAATTCTGAGACCCTTCCTATAGCTTGAGGTGTGATATCCAACTCCTTCCCATTCCAATTCTGAGACCCTTCTTATACCATGAGACTTGATATCTCAATGCTTCTAATACCAAACCTGAGACCCGTCCTATAACATGAGATGTGATATCCAAATCCTTCCCCTTCCAAACCTTAGACCCTTCCTTTATCATGAGATGTGGTATCCAACTCCTTCCCATTCCAATCCGGAGACCCTTCCGATATCATGAGATTTGTTATCTCAATGCTTCTAATATCAAACTTGAGACCCTCCCTATAGCATGAGATGTGACATCCAAGTCCTTCCCATTCCAATCCTGAGACCCTTCCTATAGCATGAGATGTGATATCTCTATGCTTCTAATACCAAACCTGAGACCCTTCCTATAACATGAGATGGGATATCCAACTCCTTCCCATTCCAATCCTGAGACCCTTCCGATAGCAGAGATGTGATATCTCAATGCTTATACTAAACCTGAGACCCTTCCTGTGGCCTGAGATGTCATATACAACTCCTTCCCATTCCAATCCTGAGACCCTTCCTTTAGCATGAGATGTGATATCTCAATGCTTATACCAAATCTGAGACCCTTCCTATAGCATGAGATGTGATATCTCAATGCTTATACCAAACCTGAGAGCCTACCTATAGCATGAGATGTGATATCCAAGTCCATCCCATTCCAATCCTTAGACCCTTCCTACAGCATGCAATGTGAAATCTCAATGATTCTAATACCAAACCAGAGACTCTTACTATAACATGAGATGGGATATCCAACTCTTTCCCATTCCAATCCTGAGCCGCTTCCGATAGCAGAGATGTGATATCTCAATGCTTATACCAAACCTGAGACCCTTTCTATAACATGAGATGTGATATCCAACTCCTTCCCGTTCCAAACCTGAGACACTAACTATAGCATATGTGATATCCAACTCCTTCCCATTCCAAACATGAGACCTTTCCTATAGCAAGAAAGTAATATCCAACTCCTACCCATTCCAATCCTGAGACCCTTCCTATAGCAAGAGATGTGACATCCAAATCCTTCCCATTCCAATCCTGAGTCCCTTCCTATAACATGAGATGTGATATCCAACTCCTTCCCATTCCAACCTGAGACACTTCCTATAGCATGAGAAGGGATATCCAACTCCTCCCCAATCCAATCCTGAGACCCTTCCGATAGCAGAGATGTGATATCTCAATGCTTATACCAAACCTGAGACCCTTCCTATGGCATGAGATGTGATATCCAAATCCTTCCCAATCCAATCCTGAGACCCTTCCGATAGCAGAGACGTGATATCTCAATGCTTCTACCAAACCTGAGACCCTTCCTTTAGCATGAGATGTGATATCCAAATCCTTCACATTCCAATCCTGAGACCCTTCCTATAGCATGAGATGTGATATCTCAATGCTTCTAATACCAAACCTGAGATCCTTCCTATAACATGAGATGTGATATCCAATTCCTTCCCATTCCAAACCTGAGACCCTTCCTATTGGATGAGATGTGATATCCAACTCCTTCCCATTCCAACCCTGAGACCCTTACTATAGCATGAGATGTGATGTCTCAATGCTTCTAATACCAAACCTGAGATCCTTCCTATAACATGAGATGTGATATCCAACTCCTTCCATTCCAATCCTGAGACCCGTCCTATAGCATGAGATGTGATATCTCAATGCTTATACCAAACCTGAGACCCTTCCTATAGCATGAGATGTGATATCCAACTACTTCCCATTCCAATCCTGAGACCCTTCCTATAGCATGAGATGTGATATCTCAATGCTTTTAATACCAAACCTGAGATCCTTCCTCTAACATGAAATGTGATATCCAACTCCTTCCCTTTCCAAACCTAAGAGCCTATCTATAGCATAAGATGTGATATCCAAGTCCTTCCCATTCCAACCCTTAGACCCTTCCTACAGCATGCAATATGATATCTCAATGATTCTAATAACAAACCTGAGACCCGTCCTATAACATGAGATGGTATATCCAACTCCTTCCCATTCCATTCCTGAGACACTTCCGATAGCAGAGATGTGATATCTCAATGCTTATACCAAACCTGAGACCCTTCCTATAACATGAGATGTGATGTCCAAATCCTTCCCGTTCCAAACCTGAGACCCTTCCTTTAGCATGAGATGTGATATCCAGCTCCTTCCCATTCCAATCCTGAGACACTTCCGATAGCATGAGATGTGATATCTCAATGCTTCTAATATCAAAACTGAGACCCTCCCTATAGCTTGATATGTGATATCTAAGACCTTCCCATTCCAATCCTGAGACACTCCCTATAGCATGAGATGTGATATCCAACTCTTTCCCATTCCAATCCTGAGACCCTTCCTATAGCATGAGATATGATATCTCAATACTTCTAATACCAAACGTGAGATCCTTCCGATAACATGAGATGTGATATCCAAATCCTTCCCCTTCCAAACCTGAGACCCTACCTTTAGCATGAGATGTGATATCCAACTCCTTCCCATTCCAATCCTGAGACCCTTCTGATAGCATGAGATGTGATATCTCAATGCTTCTAATACCAAACCTGAGATCCTTCCGATAGCACGAGATGTGATATCTCAATGCTTCTAATACCAAACCTGAGATCCTTCCTATAACATGAGATGTGATATCCAAATCCTTCCCCTTCCAAACCTGAGACCCTCCCTTTAGCATGAGATGTGATATCCAGCTCCTTCCCATTCCAATCCTGAGACACTTCCGATAGCATGAGATGTGATATCTCAATGCTTCTAATATCAAAACTGAGACCTTCCCTATAGCATGATATGTGATATCTAAGTCCTTCCCATTCCAATCCTGAGACCCTTCCTATAGCTTGAGATGTGATATCCAACTCCTTCCCATTCCAATTCTGAGACCCTTCCTATACTCTGAGACTTGATATCTCAATGCTTCTAATACCAAACCTGAGACCCGTAATATAACATGAGATGTGATATCCAAATCCTTCCACTTCCAAACCTTAGACCCTTCCTTTATCATGAGATGTGATATCCAACTCCTTCCCATTCCAATCCTGAGACCCTTTCGATATCATGAGATGTGATATCTCAAAGCTTCTAATATCAAACTTGAGACCCTCCCTATAGCATGAGATGTGATATCCAAGTCCTTCCCATTCCAATCCTGAGACCCTTCCTATAGCATGAGATGTGATATCTCAATGCTTCTAATACCAAACCTGAGACCCTTCCTATAACATGAGATGGGAATATCCAACTCCTTCCCATTCCAATCCCGAGACCCTTCCGATAGCAGAGATGTGATATCTCAATGCTTATACCAAACCTGAGACCCTTCCTATGGCATGAGATGTGATATCCAACTCCTTGCCATTCAAATCCTGAGACCCTTCCTATAGCATGAGAAGGGATATCCAACTCCTTCCCAATCCAATCCTGAGACCCTTCCGATAGCAGAGACGTGATATCTCAATGCTTCTACCAAACCTGAGACCCTTCCTTTAGCATGAGATGTGATATCCAAATCCTTCACATTCCAATCCTGAGACCCTTCCTATAGCATGAGATGTGATATCTCAATGCTTCTAATACCAAACCTGAGATCCTTCCTATAGCATGAGATGTGATATCCAATTCCTTCCCATTCCAAACCTGAGACCCTTCCTATTGGATGAGATGTGATATCCAACTCCTTCCCATTCCAACCCTGAGACCCTTCCTATAGCATGAGATGTGATGTCTCAATGCTTCTAATACCAAACCTGAGATCCTTCCTATAACATGAGATGTGATATCCAACTCCTTCCATTCCAATCCTGAGACCCTTCCTATAGTATGTGATGTGATATCTCAATGCTTCTAATACCAAACCTGAGATCCTTCCTCTAACATGAAATGTGATATCCAACTCCTTCCCTTTCCAAACCTAAGAGCCTATCTATAGCATGAGATGTGATATCCAAGGCCTTCCCATTCCAATCCTTAGACCCTTCCTACAGCATGCAATATGATATCTCAATGATTCTAACAACAAACCTGAGACCCGTCCTATAGCATGAGATATGATATCCAAGTCCTTCCCATTCCAATCCTGAGACCCTTCCTATAACATGAAATGTGATATCCAACTCTTTCCCATTCCAACCTGAGACCCTTCCTATAGCATGAGATGGGATATCCAACTTCTTCCAAATCCAATACTGATACCCTTCCGATAGCATGAGATGTGATATCCCAATGCTTCTACCAAACCTGAGACCCATACTATGGCATGAGATGTGATATCAAACTCCTTCCCATTCCAATCCTGAGACCCTTCCTATAGCTTGAGATGTGATATCCAACTCCTTCCCATTCCAATTCTGAGACCCTTCCTATACTCTGAGACTTGATATCTCAATGCTTCTAATACCAAACCTGAGACCCGTAATATAACATGAGATGTGATATCCAAATCCTTCCCCTTCCAAACCTTAGACCCTTCATTTATCATGAGATGTGATATCCAACTCCTTCCCATTCCAATCCTGAGACCCTTCCGATATCATGAGATGTGATATCTCAAAGCTTCTAATATCAAACTTGAGACCCTCCCTATAGCATGAGATGTGATATCCAAGTCCTTCCCATTCCAATCCGGAGACCCTTCCTATAGCATGAGATGTGATATCTCAATGCTTCTAATATCAAACTTGAGACCCTCCCTATAGCATGAGATGTGATATCCAAGTCCTTCCCATTCCAATCCGGAGACCCTTCCTATAGCATGAGATGTGATATCTCAATGCTTCTAATACCAAACCTGAGACCCTTCCTATAACATGAGATGGGAATATCCAACTCCTTCCCATTCCAATCCTGAGACCCTTCCGATAGCAGAGATGTGATATCTCAATGCTTATACCAAACCTGAGACCCTTCCTATGGCATGAGATGTGATATCCAACTCCTTGCCATTCAAATCCTGAGACCCTTCCTATAGCATGAGAAGGGATATCCAACTCCTTCCCAATCCAATCCTGAGACCCTTCCGATAGAAGAGACGTGATATCTCAATGCTTCTACCAAACCTGAGACCCTTCCTTTAGCATGAGATGTGATATCCAAATCCTTCACAGTCCAATCCTGAGACCCTTCCTATAGCATGAGATGTGATATCTCAATGCTTCTAATACCAAACCTGAGATCCTTCCTATAACATGAGATGTGATATCCAATTCCTTCCCATTCCAAACCTGAGACCCTTCCTATTGGATGAGATGTGATATCCAACTCCTTCCCATTCCAACCCTGAGACCCTTCCTATAGCATGAGATGTGATGTCTCAATGCTTCTAATACCAAACCTGAGATCCTTCCTATAACATGAGATTTGATATCCAACTCCTTCCATTCCAATCCTGAGACCCGTCCTATAGCATGAGATGTGATATCTCAATGCTTATACCAAACCTGAGACCCTTCCTATAGCATGAGATGTGATATCCAACTACTTCCCATTCCAATCCTGAGACCCTTCCTATAGCATGAGATGTGATGTCTCAATGCTTCTAATACCAAACCTGAGATCCTTCCTCTAACATGAAATGTGATATCCAACTCCTTCCCTTTCCAAACCTAAGAGCCTATCTATAGCATGAGATGTGATATCCAAGTCCTTCCCATTCCAATCCGTAGACCCTTCCTACAGCATGCAATATGATATCTCAATGATTCTAATAACAAACCTGAGACCCGTCCTATAGCATGAGATATGATATCCAAGTCCTTCCCATTCCAATCCTGAGACCCTTCCTATAACATGAAATGTGGTATCCAACTCCTTCCCATTCCAACCTGAGACCCTTCCTATAGCATGAGATGGGATATCCAACTTCTTCCAAATCCAATACTGATACCCTTCCGATAGCATGAGATGTGATATCCCAATGCTTCTACCAAACCTGAGACCCATACTATGGCATGAGATGTGATATCAAACTCCTTCCCATTCCAATTCTGAGACCCTTCCTATAGCTTGAGGTGTGATATCCAACTCCTTCCCATTCCAATTCTGAGACCCTTCTTATACCATGAGACTTGATATCTCAATGCTTCTAATACCAAACCTGAGACCCGTCCTATAACATGAGATGTGATATCCAAATCCTTCCCCTTCCAAACCTTAGACCCTTCCTTTATCATGAGATGTGGTATCCAACTCCTTCCCATTCCAATCCGGAGACCCTTCCGATATCATGAGATTTGTTATCTCAATGCTTCTAATATCAAACTTGAGACCCTCCCTATAGCATGAGATGTGACATCCAAGTCCTTCCCATTCCAATCCTGAGACCCTTCCTATAGCATGAGATGTGATATCTCTATGCTTCTAATACCAAACCTGAGACCCTTCCTATAACATGAGATGGGATATCCAACTCCTTCCCATTCCAATCCTGAGACCCTTCCGATAGCAGAGATGTGATATCTCAATGCTTATACTAAACCTGAGACCCTTCCTGTGGCCTGAGATGTCATATACAACTCCTTCCCATTCCAATCCTGAGACCCTTCCTTTAGCATGAGATGTGATATCTCAATGCTTATACCAAACCTGAGACCCTTCCTATAGCATGAGATGTGATATCTCAATGCTTATACCAAACCTGAGAGCCTACCTATAGCATGAGATGTGATATCCAAGTCCATCCCATTCCAATCCTTAGACCCTTCCTACAGCATGCAATGTGAAATCTCAATGATTCTAATACCAAACCAGAGACTCTTACTATAACATGAGATGGGATATCCAACTCTTTCCCATTCCAATCCTGAGCCGCTTCCGATAGCAGAGATGTGATATCTCAATGCTTATACCAAACCTGAGACCCTTTCTATAACATGAGATGTGATATCCAACTCCTTCCCGTTCCAAACCTGAGACACTAACTATAGCATATGTGATATCCAACTCCTTCCCATTCCAAACATGAGACCCTTCCTATAGCAAGAAAGTAATATCCAACTCCTACCCATTCCAATCCTGAGACCCTTCCTATAGCAAGAGATGTGACATCCAAATCCTTCCCATTCCAATCCTGAGTCCCTTCCTATAACATGAGATGTGATATCCAACTCCTTCCCATTCCAACCTGAGACACTTCCTATAGCATGAGAAGGGATATCCAACTCCTCCCCAATCCAATCCTGAGACCCTTCCGATAGCAGAGATGTGATATCTCAATGCTTATACCAAACCTGAGACCCTTCCTATGGCATGAGATGTGATATCCAAATCCTTCCCAATCCAATCCTGAGACCCTTCCGATAGCAGAGACGTGATATCTCAATGCTTCTACCAAACCTGAGACCCTTCCTTTAGCATGAGATGTGATATCCAAATCCTTCACATTCCAATCCTGAGACCCTTCCTATAGCATGAGATGTGATATCTCAATGCTTCTAATACCAAACCTGAGATCCTTCCTATAACATGAGATGTGATATCCAATTCCTTCCCATTCCAAACCTGAGACCCTTCCTATTGGATGAGATGTGATATCCAACTCCTTCCCATTCCAACCCTGAGACCCTTACTATAGCATGAGATGTGATGTCTCAATGCTTCTAATACCAAACCTGAGATCCTTCCTATAACATGAGATGTGATATCCAACTCCTTCCATTCCAATCCTGAGACCCGTCCTATAGCATGAGATGTGATATCTCAATGCTTATACCAAACCTGAGACCCTTCCTATAGCATGAGATGTGATATCCAACTACTTCCCATTCCAATCCTGAGACCCTTCCTATAGCATGAGATGTGATATCTCAATGCTTTTAATACCAAACCTGAGATCCTTCCTCTAACATGAAATGTGATATCCAACTCCTTCCCTTTCCAAACCTAAGAGCCTATCTATAGCATAAGATGTGATATCCAAGTCCTTCCCATTCCAACCCTTAGACCCTTCCTACAGCATGCAATATGATATCTCAATGATTCTAATAACAAACCTGAGACCCGTCCTATAACATGAGATGGTATATCCAACTCCTTCCCATTCCATTCCTGAGACACTTCCGATAGCAGAGATGTGATATCTCAATGCTTATACCAAACCTGAGACCCTTCCTATAACATGAGATGTGATGTCCAAATCCTTCCCGTTCCAAACCTGAGACCCTTCCTTTAGCATGAGATGTGATATCCAGCTCCTTCCCATTCCAATCCTGAGACACTTCCGATAGCATGAGATGTGATATCTCAATGCTTCTAATATCAAAACTGAGACCCTCCCTATAGCTTGATATGTGATATCTAAGTCCTTCCCATTCCAATCCTGAGACACTCCCTATAGCATGAGATGTGATATCCAACTCTTTCCCATTCCAATCCTGAGACCCTTCCTATAGCATGAGATATGATATCTCAATACTTCTAATACCAAACGTGAGATCCTTCCGATAACATGAGATGTGATATCCAAATCCTTCCCCTTCCAAACCTGAGACCCTACCTTTAGCATGAGATGTGATATCCAACTCCTTCCCATTCCAATCCTGAGACCCTTCTGATAGCATGAGATGTGATATCTCAATGCTTCTAATACCAAACCTGAGATCCTTCCGATAGCATGAGATGTGATATCTCAATGCTTCTAATACCAAACCTGAGATCCTTCCTATAACATGAGATGTGATATCCAAATCCTTCCCCTTCCAAACCTGAGACCCTCCCTTTAGCATGAGATGTGATATCCAGCTCCTTCCCATTCCAATCCTGAGACACTTCCGATAGCATGAGATGTGATATCTCAATGCTTCTAATATCAAAACTGAGACCCTCCCTATAGCATGATATGTGATATCTAAGTCCTTCCCATTCCAATCCTGAGACCCTTCCTATAGCTTGAGATGTGATATCCAACTCCTTCCCATTCCAATTCTGAGACCCTTCCTATACTCTGAGACTTGATATCTCAATGCTTCTAATACCAAACCTGAGACCCGTAATATAACATGAGATGTGATATCCAAATCCTTCCACTTCCAAACCTTAGACCCTTCCTTTATCATGAGATGTGATATCCAACTCCTTCCCATTCCAATCCTGAGACCCTTTCGATATCATGAGATGTGATATCTCAAAGCTTCTAATATCAAACTTGAGACCCTCCCTATAGCATGAGATGTGATATCCAAGTCCTTCCCATTCCAATCCTGAGACCCTTCCTATAGCATGAGATGTGATATCTCAATGCTTCTAATACCAAACCTGAGACCCTTCCTATAACATGAGATGGGAATATCCAACTCCTTCCCATTCCAATCCCGAGACCCTTCCGATAGCAGAGATGTGATATCTCAATGCTTATACCAAACCTGAGACCCTTCCTATGGCATGAGATGTGATATCCAACTCCTTGCCATTCAAATCCTGAGACCCTTCCTATAGCATGAGAAGGGATATCCAACTCCTTCCCAATCCAATCCTGAGACCCTTCCGATAGCAGAGACGTGATATCTCAATGCTTCTACCAAACCTGAGACCCTTCCTTTAGCATGAGATGTGATATCCAAATCCTTCACATTCCAATCCTGAGACCCTTCCTATAGCATGAGATGTGATATCTCAATGCTTCTAATACCAAACCTGAGATCCTTCCTATAGCATGAGATGTGATATCCAATTCCTTCCCATTCCAAACCTGAGACCCTTCCTATTGGATGAGATGTGATATCCAACTCCTTCCCATTCCAACCCTGAGACCCTTCCTATAGCATGAGATGTGATGTCTCAATGCTTCTAATACCAAACCTGAGATCCTTCCTATAACATGAGATGTGATATCCAACTCCTTCCATTCCAATCCTGAGACCCTTCCTATAGTATGTGATGTGATATCTCAATGCTTCTAATACCAAACCTGAGATCCTTCCTCTAACATGAAATGTGATATCCAACTCCTTCCCTTTCCAAACCTAAGAGCCTATCTATAGCATGAGATGTGATATCCAAGGCCTTCCCATTCCAATCCTTAGACCCTTCCTACAGCATGCAATATGATATCTCAATGATTCTAACAACAAACCTGAGACCCGTCCTATAGCATGAGATATGATATCCAAGTCCTTCCCATTCCAATCCTGAGACCCTTCCTATAACATGAAATGTGATATCCAACTCTTTCCCATTCCAACCTGAGACCCTTCCTATAGCATGAGATGGGATATCCAACTTCTTCCAAATCCAATACTGATACCCTTCCGATAGCATGAGATGTGATATCCCAATGCTTCTACCAAACCTGAGACCCATACTATGGCATGAGATGTGATATCAAACTCCTTCCCATTCCAATCCTGAGACCCTTCCTATAGCTTGAGGTGTGATATCCAACTCTTTCCCATTCCAATTCTGAGACCCTTCTTATACCATGAGACTTGATATCTCAATGCTTCTAATACCAAACCTGAGACCCGTCCTATAACATGAGATGTGATATCCAAATCCTTCCCCTTCCAAACCTTAGACCCTTCCTTTATCATGAGATGTGGTATCCAACTCCTTCCCATTCCAATCCTGAGACCCTTCCTTTATCATGAGATGTGATATCTCTATGCTTCTAATACCAAACCTGAGACCCTTCCTATAACATGAGATGGGATATCCAACTCCTTCTCATTCCAATCCTGAGACCCTTCCGATAGCAGAGATGTGATATCTCAATGCTTATACCAAACCTGAGACCCTTCCTATGGCCTGAGATGTCATATACAACTCCTTCCCATTCCAATCCTGAGACCCTTCCTTTAGCATGAGATGTGATATCTCAATGCTTATACCAAATCTGAGACCCTTCCTATAGCATGAGATGTGATATCCAAATCCTTCCCATTCCAATCCTGAGACCCTTCCTATAGCACGAGATGTGATATCTCAATGCTTATACCAAACCTGAGAGCCTACCTATAGCATGAGATGTGATATCCAAGTCCATCCCATTCCAATCCTTAGACCCTTCCTACATCATGCGATGTGATATCTCAATGATTCTAATACCAAACCAGAGACTCTTACTATAACATGAGATGGGATATCCAACTCCTTCCAATTCCAATCCTGAGCCGCTTCCGATAGCGGAGATGTGATATCTCAATGCTTATACCAAACCTGAGACCCTTCCTATAACATGAGATGTGATATCCAACTCCTTCCCGTTCCAAACCTGAGACACTAACTATAGCATATGTGATATCCAACTCCTTCCCATTCCAAACATGAGACCCTTCCTATAGCAAGAAAGTAATATCCAACTCCTACCCATTCCAATCCTGAGACCCTTCCTATAGCAAGAGATGTGATATCCAAATCCTTCCCATTCCAATCCTGAGACCCTTCCTATAACATGAGATGTGATATCCAACTCCTTCCCATTCCAAACTGAGACACTTCCTATAGCATGAGAAGGGATATCCAACTCCTTCCCAATCCAATCCTGAGACCCTTCCGATAGCAGAGATGTGATATCTCAATGCTTATACCAAACCTGACACCCTTCCTATGGCATGAGATGTGATATCCAATTCCTCGCCATTCAAATCCTGAGACCCTTCCTATAGCATGAGAAGGGATATCCAACTCCTTCCCAATCCAATCCTGAGACCCTTCAGATAGCAGAGACGTGATATCTCAATGCTTCTACCAAACCTGAGACCCTTCCTTTAGCATGAGATGTGATATCCAAATCCTTCACATTCCAATCCTGAGACCCTTCCTATAGCATGAGATGTGATGTCTCAATGCTTCTAATACCAAACCTGAGATCCTTCCTATAACATGAGATGTGATATCCAACTCCTTCCCATTCCAAACCTGAAACCCTTCATATTGGATGAGATGTGATATCCAACTCCTTCCCATTCCAACCCTGAGACCCTTCCTATAGCATGAGATGTGATGTCTCAATGCTTCTAATACCAAACCTGAGATCCTTCCTATAACATGAGATGTGATATCCAACTCCTTCCATTCCAATCCTGAGACCCGTCCTATAGCATGAGATGTGATATCTCAATGCTTATACCAAACCTGAGACTCTTCCTATAGCATGAGATGGGATATCCAACTTCTTCCAAATCCAATACTGATACCCTTCCGATAGCATGAGATGTGATATCCCAATGCTTCTACCAAACCTGAGACCCATACTATGGCATGAGATGTGATATCAAACTCCTTCCCATTCCAATCCTGAGACCCTTCCTATAGCTTGAGGTGTGATATCCAACTCTTCCCATTCCAATTCTGAGACCCTTCTTATACCATGAGACTTGATATCTCAATGCTTCTAATACCAAACCTGAGACCCGTCCTATAACATGAGATGTGATATCCAAATCCTTCCCCTTCCAAACCTTAGACCCTTCCTTTATCATGAGATGTGATATCCAACACCTTCCCATTCCAATCCTGAGACCCTTCCGATATCATGAGATTTGTTATCTCAATGCTTCTAATATCAAACTTGAGACCCTCCCTATAGCATGAGATGTGACATCCAAGTCCTTCCCATTCCAATCCTGAGACCCTTCCTATAGCATGAGATGTGATATCTCTATGCTTCTAATACCAAACCTGAGACCCTTCCTATAACATGAGATGGGATATCCAACTCCTTCCGATTCCAATCCTGAGACCCTTCCGATAGCAGAGATGTGATATCTCAATGCTTATACCAAACCTGAGAACCTTCCTATGGCCTGAGATGTCATATACAACTCCTTCCCATTCCAATCCTGAGACCCTTCCTTTAGCATGAGATGTGATATCTCAATGCTTATACCAAATCTGAGACCCTTCCTATAGCATGAGATGTGATATCCAATTCCTTCCCATTCCAAACCTGAGAGCCTACCTATAGCATGAGATGTGATATCCAAGTCCATCCCATTCCAATCCTTAGACCCTTCCTACAGCATGCGATGTGATATCTCAATGATTCTAATACCAAACCAGAGACTCTTCCTATAACATGAGATGGGATATCCAACTCCTTCCCATTCCAATCCTGAGCCACTTCCGATAGCTGAGATGTGATATCTCAATGCTTATACCAAACCTGAGACCCTTCCTATAACATGAGATGTGATATCCAACTCCTTCCCGTTCCAAACCTGAGACACTAACTATAGCATATGTGATATCCAACTCTTTCCCCTTCCAAACCTGAGAGCCTTCCTATAGCAAGAAAGCAATATCCAACTCCTACCCATTCCAATCCTGAGACCCTTCATATAGCAAGAGATGTGATATCCAAATCCTTCCCATTCCAATCCTGAGACCCTTCCTATAACATGAGATGTGATATCCAACTCCTTCACATTCCAACCTGAGACACTTCCTATAGCATGAGAAGGGATATCCAACTCCTTCCCAATCCAATCCTGAGACCCTTCCGATAGCAGAGATGTGATATCTCAATGCTTATACCAAACCTGAGACCCTTCCTATGGCATGAGATGTGATATCCAACTCCTTGCCATTCAAATCCTGAGACCCTTCCTATAGCATGAGATGTGATATCTCTATGCTTCTAATACCAAACCTGAGACCCTTCCTATAACATGAGATGGGATATCCAACTCCTTCCCATTCCAATCCTGAGACCCTTCCGATAGCAGAGATGTGATATCTCAATGCTTATACCAAACCTGAGAACCTTCCTGTTGCCTGAGATGTCATATATAACTCCTTCCCATTCCAATCCTGAGACCCTTCCTTTAGCATGAGATGTGATATCTCAATGCTTATACCAAATCTGAGACCCTTCCTATAGCATGAGATGTGATATCCAATTCCTTCCCATTCCAATCCTGAGACCCTTCCTATAGCATGAGATGTGATATCTCAATGCTTATACCAAACCTGAGAGCCTACCTATAGCATGAGATGTGATATCCAAGTCCATCCCATTCCAATCCTTAGACCCTTCCTACAGCATGCGATGTGATATCTCAATGATTCTAATACCAAACCAGAGACTCTTCCTATAACATGAGATGTGATATCCAACTCCTTCCCGTTCCAAACCTGAGACACTAACTATAGCATATGTGATATCCAACTCCTTCCCATTCCAAACATGAGACCCTTCCTATAGCAAGAAAGTAATATCCAACTCCTACCCATGCCAATCCTGAGACCCTTCCTATAGCAAGAGATGTGATATCCAAATCCTTCCCATTCAAATCCTGAGACCCTTCCTATAACATGAGATGTGATATCCAACTCCTTCCCATTCCAACCTGAGACACTTCCTATAGCATGAGAAGGGATATCCAACTCCTTCCCAATCCAATACTGAGACCCTTCCGATAGCAGAGATGTGATATCTCAATGCTTATACCAAACCTGAGACCCTTCCTATGGCATGAGATGTGATATCCAAGTCCTTCCCAATCCAATCCTGAGACCCTTCCGATAGCAGAGACGTGATATCTCAATGCTTCTACCAAACCTGAGACCCTTCCTTTAGCATGAGATGTGATATCCAAATCCTTCACATTCCAATCCTGAGACCCTTCCTATAGCATGAGATGTGATATCTCAATGCTTCTAATACCAAACCTGAGATCCTTCCTATAACATGAGATGTGATATCCAATTCCTTAATTCCAAACCTGAGACCCTTCCTATTGGATGAGATGTGATATCCAACTCCTTCCCATTCCAACCCTGAGACCCTTTCTATAGCATGAGATGTGATGTCTCAATGCTTCTAATACCAAACCTGAGATCCTTCCTATAACATGAGATGTGATATCCAACTCCTTCCATTCCAATCCTGAGACCCGTCCTATAGCATGAGATGTGATATCTCAATGCTTATACCAAACCTGAGACCCTTCCTATAGCATGAGATGTGATATCCAACTGCTTCCCATTCCAATCCTGAGACCCTTCCTATAGCATGAGATGTGATATCTCAATGCTTCTAAAACCAAACCTGATATCCTTCCTCTAACATGAAATGTGATATCCAACTCTTTCCCTTTCCAAACCTAAGAGCCTATCTATAGCATGAGATGTGATATCCAAGTCCTTCCCATTCCAACCCTTAGACCCTTCCTACAGCATGCAATATGATATCTCAATGATTCTAATAACAAACCTGAGACCCGTCCTATAACATGAGATGGGATATCCAACTCCTTCCCATTCCAATCCTGAGACACTTCCGATAGCAGAGATGTGATATCTCAATGCTTATACCAAACCTGAGACCCTTCCTATAACATGAGATGTGATATCCAAATCCTTCCCGTTCCAACCCTGAGACCCTTCCTTTAGCATGAGATGTGATATCCAGCACCTTCCCATTCCAATCCTGAGACACTTCCGATAGCATGAGATGTGATATCTCAATGCTTCTAATATCAAAACTGAGACCCTCCCTATAGCATGATATGTGATATCTAAGTCCTTCCCATTCCAATCCTGAGACCCTCCCTATAGCATGAGATGTGATATCCAACTCCTTCCCATTCCAATCCTGAGACCCTTCCTATAGCATGAGATATGATATCTCAATACTTCTAATACCAAACGTGAGATCCTTCCGATAACATGAGATGTGATATCCAAATCCTTCCCCTTCCAAACCTGAGACCCTCCCTTTAGCATGAGATGTGATATCCAACTCCTTCCTATTCCAATCCTGAGACTCTTCTGATAGCATGAGATGTGAAATCTCAATTCTTCTAATACCAAACCTGAGATCCTTCCGATAGCATGAGATGTGATATCTCAATGCTTCTAATACCAAACCTGAGATCCTTCCTATAACATGAGATGTGATATCCAAATTCTTTCCCTTCCAAACCTGAGACCCTCCCTTTAGCATGAGATGTGATATCCAACTCCTTCCCATTCCATTCCTGAGACCCTTCTGATCGCATGAGATGTGATATCTCAATGCCTCTAATACCAAACCTGAGATCCTACCTCTAACATGAAATGTGATATCCATCTCCTTCCATTTCCAACCCTGAGACCCTTCCGATAGCAGAGATGTGATATCTCAATGCTTATACCAAACCTGAGATCCTTCCTATAACATGAGATGTGATATCCAAGTCCTTCCCATTCCAATCCTGAGACCCTTCCTATAGCTTGAGATGTGATATCCAACTCCTTCCCATTCCAATTCTGAGACCCTTCCTATACTATGAGACTTGATATCTCAATGCTTCTAATACCAAACGTGAGACCCGTAATATAACATGAGATGTGATATCCAAATCCTTCCCCTTCCAAACCTTAGACCCTTCCTTTATCATGAGATGTGATATCCAACTCCTTCCCATTCCAATCCTGAGACCCTTCCAATATCATGAGATGGGATATCTCAAAGCTTCTAATATCAAACTTGAGACCCTCCCTATAGCATGAGATGTGATATCCAAGTCCTTCCCATTCCAATCCTGAGACCCTTCCGATAGCAGAGATGTGATATCTCAATGCTTATACCAAACCTGAGATCCTTCCTATAACATGAGATGTGATATCCAACTCCTTCCCATTCCAATCCTGAGACACTTCCTATAGCATGAGATGTGATATCTCACTGCTTATACCAAACCTGAGACCCTTCCTATAGCATGAGATGTGATATCCTACTCCTTCCCATTCCAATCCTGAGACCCTTCCTATAGCATGAGATATGATATATCAATACTTCTAATACCAAACGTGAGATCCTTCCGATAACATGAGATGTGATATCCAAATCCTTCCCCTTCCAAACCTGAGACCTTCCCTTTAGCATGAGATGTGATATCCAACTCCTTCCCATTCCAATACTGAGACCCTTCTGATAGCATGAGATGTGATATCTCAATGCTTCTAATACCAAACCTGAGATCCTTCCGATAGCATGAGATGTGATATCTCAATGCTTCTAATACCAAACCTGAGATCCTTCCTATAACATGAGATGTGATATCCAAATCCTTCCCCTTCCAAACCTGAGACCCTCCCTTTAGCATGAGATGTGATATCCAACTCCTTCCCATTCCATTCCTGAGACCCTTCTGATAGCATGAGATGTGATATCTCAATGCCTCTAATACCAAACCTGAGATCCTACCTCTAACATGAAATGTGATATCCAACTCTTTCCCCTTCCAAACCTGAGAGCCTTCCTATAGCATAAGATGTGATATCCAAGTCCTTCCCATTCCAATCCTGAGTCCCTTCCTATAGCTTGAGATGTGATATCCAACTCCTTCCCATTCCAATTCTGAGACCCTTCCTATACTCTGAGACTTGATATCTCAATGCTTCTAATACCAAACCTGAGACCCGTAATATAACATGAGATGTGATATCCAACTCCTTCCCATTCCAATCCTGAGACCCTTCTGATAGCATGAGATGTGATATCTCAGTGCTTCTAATACCAAACCTGAGATCCTTCCGATAGCATGAGATGTGATATCTCAATGCTTCTAATACCAAACCTGAGATCCTTCCTATAACATGAGATGTGATATCCAAATCCTTCCCCATCCAAACCTGAGACCCTCCCTTTAGCATGAGATGTGATATCCAACTCCTTCCCATTCCATTCCTGAGACCCTTCTGATAGCATGAGATGTGATATCTCAATGCCTCTAATATCAAACCTGAGATCCTACCTCTAACATGAAATGTGATATCCAACTCTTTCCACTTCCAAACCTGAGAGCCTTCCTATAGCATGAGATGTGATATCCAAGTCCTTCCCATTCCAATCCTGAGACCCTTCCTATAGCTTGAGATGTGATATCCAACTCCTTCCCATTCCAATTCTGAGACCCTTCCTATACTCTGAGACTTGATATCTCAATGCTTCTAATACCAAACCTGAGACCCGTAATATAACATGAGATGTGATATCCAAATCCTTCCCCTTCCAAACCTTAGACCCTTCCTTTATCATGAGATGTGATATCCAACTCCTTCCCATTCCAATCCTGAGACCCTTCCGATATCATGAGATGTGATATCTCAAAGCTTCTAATATCAAACTTGAGACCCTCCCTATAGCATGAGATGTGATATCCAAGTCCTTCCCATTCCAATCCTGAGACCCTTCCTATAGCATGAGATGTGATATCTCAATGCTTCTAATACCAAACCTGAGACCCTTCCTATAACATGAGATGGGAATATCCAAACTCCTTGCCATTCAAATCCTGAGACCCTTCATATAGCATAAGAAGGGATATCCAACTCCTTCCCAATCCAATCCTGAGACCCTTCCGATAGCAGAGACGTGATATCTCAATGCTTCTACCAAACCTGAGACCCTTCCTTTAGCATGAGATGTGATATCCAAATCCTTCACATTCCAATCCTGAGACCCTTCCTATAGCATGAGATGTGATATCTCAATGCTTCTAATACCAAACCTGAGATCCTTCCTATAGCATGAGATGTGATATCCAATTCCTTCCCATTCCAAACGTGAGACCCTTCCTATTGGATGAGATGTGATATCCAACTCCTTCCCATTCCAACCCTGAGACCCTTCCTATAGCATGAGATGTGATGTCTCAATGCTTCTAATACCAAACCTGAGATCCTTCCTATAACATGAGATGTGATATCCAACTCCTTCCATTCCAATCCTGAGACCCGTCCTATAGCATGAGTTGTGATATCTCAATGCTTATACCAAACCTGAGACCCTTCCTATAGCATGAGATGTGATATCCAACTACTTCCCATTCCAATCCTGAGACCCTTCCTATAGCATGAGATGTGATATCTCAATGCTTCTAATACCAAACCTGAGATCCTTCCTCTAACATGAAATGTGATATCCAACTCCTTCCCTTTCCAAACCTAAGAGCCTATCTATAGCATGAGATGTGATATCCAAGTCCTTCCCATTCCAATCCTTAGACCCTTCCTACAGCATGCAATATGATATCTCAATGATTCTAATAACAAACCTGAGACCCGTCCTATAGCATGAGATATGATATCCAAGTCCTTCCCATTCCAATCCTGAGACCCTTCCTATAACATGAAATGTGATATCCAACTCCTTCCCATTCCAACCTGAGATCCTTCCTATAGCATGAGATGGGATATCCAACTTCTTCCAAATCCAATACTGATACCCTTCCGATAGCATGAGATGTGATATCCCAATGCTTCTACCAAACCTGAGACCCATACTATGGCATGAGATGTGATATCAAACTCCTTCCCATTCCAATCCTGAGACCCTTCCTATAGCTTGAGGTGTGATATCCAACTCCTTCCCATTCCAATTCTGAGACCCTTCTTATACCATGAGACTTGATATCTCAATGCTTCTAATACCAAACCTGAGACCCGTCCTATAACATGAGATGTGATATCCAAATCCTTCCCCTTCCAAACCTTAGACCCTTCCTTTATCATGAGATGTGATATCCAACTCCTTCCCATTCCAATCCTGAGACCCTTCCGATATCATGAGATTTGTTATCTCAATGCTTCTAATATCAAACTTGAGACCCTCCCTATAGCATGAGATGTGACATCCAAGTCCTTCCCATTCCAATCCTGAGACCCTTCCTATAGCATGAGATGTGATATCTCTATGCTTCTAATACCAAACCTGAGACCATTCCTATAACATGAGATGGGATATCCAACTCCTTCCCATTCCAATCCTGAGACCCTTCCGATAGCAGAGATGTGATATCTCAATGCTTATACCAAACCTGAGACCCTTCCTATGGCCTGAGATGTCATATACAACTCCTTCCCATTCCAATCCTAAGAACCTTTCTTTAGCATGAGATGTGATATCTCAATGCTTATACCACATCTGAGACCCTTCCTATAGCATGAGATGTGATATCCAATTCCTTCCCATTCCAATCCTGAGACCCTTCCTATAGCATGAGATGTGATATCTCAATGCTTATACCAAACCTGAGAGCCTACCTATAGCATGAGATGTGATATCCAAGTCCACCCCATTCCAATCCTTAGACCCTTCCTACAGCATGCGATGTGATATCTCAATGATTCTAATACCAAACCAGAGACTCTTCCTATGACATGAGATGGGATATCCAACTCCTTCCCATTCCAATCCTGAGCCGCTTCCGATAGCAGAGATGTGATATCTCAATGCTTATACCAAACCTGAGACCCTTCCTATAACATGAGATGTGATATCCAACTCCTTCCCGTTCCAAACCTGAGACACTAACTATAGCATATGTGATATCCAACTGCTTCCCATTCCAAACATGAGACCCGTCCTATAGCAAGAAAGTAATATTCAACTCCTACCCATTCCAATCCTGAGACCCTTCCTATAGCAAGAGATGTGATATCCAAATCCTTCCCATTCCAATCCTGAGACCCTTCCTATAACATGAGATGTGATACCCAACTCCTTCCCATTCAAATCCTGAGACCCTTCCTATAGCATGAGAAGGGATATCCAACTCCTTCCCAATCCAATCCTGAGACCCTTCCGATAGCAGAGACGTGATATCTCAATGCTTCTACCAAACCTGAGACCCTTCCTTTAGCATGAGATGTGATATCCAAATCCTTCACATTCTAATCCTGAGACCCTTCCTATAGCATGAGATATGATATCTCAATGCTTCTAATACCAAACCTGAGATCCTTCCTATAACATGAGATGTGATATCCAATTCCTTCCCATTCCAAACCTGAGACCCTTCCTATTGGATGAGATGTGATATCCAACTCCTTCCCATTCCAACCCTGAGACCCTTCCTATAGCATGAGATGTGATGTCTCAATGCTTCTAATACCAAACCTGAGATCCTTCCTATAACATGAGATGTGATATCCAACTCCTTCCATTCCAATCCTGAGACCCGTCCTATAGCATGAGATGTGATATCTCAATGCTTATACCAAACCTGAGACCCTTCCTATAGCATGAGATGTGATATCCAACTACTTCCCATTCCAATCCTGAGACCCTTCCTATAGCATGAGATGTGATATCTCAATGCTTCTAATACCAAACCTGAGATCCTTCCTCTAACATGAAATGTGATATCCAACTCCTTCCCTTTCCAAACCTAAGAGCCTATCTATAGCATGAGATGTGATATCCAAGTCCTTCCCATTCCAATCCTTAGACCCTTCCTACAGCATGCAATATGATATCTCAATGATTCTAATAACAAACCTGAGACCCGTCCTATAGCATGAGATGTGATATCAAACTCCTTCCCATTCCAATCCTGAGACCCTTCCTATAGCTTGAGGTGTGATATCCAACTCCTTCCCATTCCAATTCTGAGACCCTTCTTATACCATGAGACTTGATATCTCAATGCTTCTAATACCAAACCTGAGACCCGTCCTATAACATGAGATGTGATATCCAAATCCTTCCCCTTCCAAACCTTAGACCCTTCCTTTATCATGAGATGTGGTATCCAACTCCTTCCCATTCCAATCCTGAGACCCTTCCGATATCATGAGATTTGGTATCTCAATGCTTCTAATATCAAACTTGAGACCCTCCCTATAGCATGAGATGTGACATCCAAGTCCTTCCCATTCCAATCCTGAGACCCTTCCTATAGCATGAGATGTGATATCTCTATGCTTCTAATACCAAACCTGAGACCCTTCCTATAAGATGAGATGGGATATCCAACTCCTTCCCATTGCAATCCTGAGACCCTTCCGATAGCAGAGATGTGATATCTCAATGCTTATACCAAACCTGAGACCCTTCCTATGGCCTGAGATGTCATATACAACTCCTTCCCATTCCAATCCTGAGACCCTTCCTTTAGCATGAGATGTGATATCTCAATGCTTATACCAAATCTGAGACCCTTCCTATAGCATGAGATGTGATATCCAAATCCTTCCCATTCTAATCCTGAGACCCTTCCTATAGCATGAGATGTGATATCTCAATGCTTATACCAAACCTGAGAGCCTACCTATAGCATGAGATGTGATATCCAAGTCCATCCCATTCCAATCCTTAGACCCTTCCTACAGCATGCGATGTGATATCTCACTGATTCTAATACCAAACCTGAGACCCTTCCTATAACATGAGATGTGATATCCAACTCCTTCCCGTTCCAAACCTGAGACACTAACTATAGCATATGTGATATCCAACTCCTTCCCATTCCAAACATGAGACCCTTCCTATAGCAAGAAAGTAATATCCAACTCCTACCCATTCCAATCCTGAGACACTTCCTATAGCAAGAGATGTGATATCCAAATCCTTCCCATTCCAATCCTGAGACCCTTCCTATAACATGAGATGTGATATCCAACTCCTTCCCATTCCAACCTGAGACACTTCCTATAGCATGAGAAGGGATATCCAACTCCTTCCCAATCCAATCCTGAGACCCTTCCGATAGCAGAGATGTGATATCTCAATGCGTATACCAAACCTGAGACCCTTCCTATGGCATGAGATGTGATATCCAACTCCTTGCCATTCAAATCCTGAGACCCTTCCTTTAGCATGAGAAGGGATATCCAACTCCTTCCCAATCCAATCCTGAGACCCTTCCGATAGCAGAGACGTGATACCTCAATGCTTCTACCAAACCTGAGACCCTTCCTTTAGCATGAGATGTGATATCCAAATCCTTCACATTCCAATCCTGAGACCCTTCCTATAGCATGAGATGTGATATCTCAATGCTTCTAATACCAAACCTGAGATCCTTCCGATAGCATGAGATGTGATATCTCAATGCTTCTAATACCAAACCTGAGATCCTTCCTATAACATGAGATGTGATATCCAAATTCTTTCCCTTCCAAACCTGAGACCCTCCCTTTAGCATGAGATGTGATATCCAACTCCTTCCCATTCCATTCCTGAGACCCTTCTGATCGCATGAGATGTGATATCTCAATGCCTCTAATACCAAACCTGAGATCCTACCTCTAACATGAAATGTGATATCCAACTCTTTCCCCTTCCAAACCTGAGAGCCTTCCTATAGCATGAGATGTGATATCCAAGTCCTTCCCATTCCAATCCTGAGACCCTTCCTATAGCTTGAGATGTGATATCCAACTCCTTCCCATTCCAATTCTGAGACCCTTCCTATACTATGAGACTTGATATCTCAATGCTTCTAATACCAAACGTGAGACCCGTAATATAACATGAGATGTGATATCCAAATCCTTCCCCTTCCAAACCTTAGACCCTTCCTTTATCATGAGATGTGATATCCAACTCCTTCCCATTCCAATCCTGAGACCCTTCCAATATCATGAGATGGGATATCTCAAAGCTTCTAATATCAAACTTGAGACCCTCCCTATAGCATGAGATGTGATATCCAAGTCCTTCCCATTCCAATCCTGAGACCCTTCCGATAGCAGAGATGTGATATCTCAATGCTTATACCAAACCTGAGATCCTTCCTATAACATGAGATGTGATATCCAACTCCTTCCCATTCCAATCCTGAGACACTTCCTATAGCATGAGATGTGATATCTCACTGCTTATACCAAACCTGAGACCCTTCCTATAGCATGAGATGTGATATCCTACTCCTTCCCATTCCAATCCTGAGACCCTTCCTATAGCATGAGATATGATATATCAATACTTCTAATACCAAACGTGAGATCCTTCCGATAACATGAGATGTGATATCCAAATCCTTCCCCTTCCAAACCTGAGACCTTCCCTTTAGCATGAGATGTGATATCCAACTCCTTCCCATTCCAATACTGAGACCCTTCTGATAGCATGAGATGTGATATCTCAATGCTTCTAATACCAAACCTGAGATCCTTCCGATAGCATGAGATGTGATATCTCAATGCTTCTAATACCAAACCTGAGATCCTTCCTATAACATGAGATGTGATATCCAAATCCTTCCCCTTCCAAACCTGAGACCCTCCCTTTAGCATGAGATGTGATATCCAACTCCTTCCCATTCCATTCCTGAGACCCTTCTGATAGCATGAGATGTGATATCTCAATGCCTCTAATACCAAACCTGAGATCCTACCTCTAACATGAAATGTGATATCCAACTCTTTCCCCTTCCAAACCTGAGAGCCTTCCTATAGCATAAGATGTGATATCCAAGTCCTTCCCATTCCAATCCTGAGTCCCTTCCTATAGCTTGAGATGTGATATCCAACTCCTTCCCATTCCAATTCTGAGACCCTTCCTATACTCTGAGACTTGATATCTCAATGCTTCTAATACCAAACCTGAGACCCGTAATATAACATGAGATGTGATATCCAACTCCTTCCCATTCCAATCCTGAGACCCTTCTGATAGCATGAGATGTGATATCTCAGTGCTTCTAATACCAAACCTGAGATCCTTCCGATAGCATGAGATGTGATATCTCAATGCTTCTAATACCAAACCTGAGATCCTTCCTATAACATGAGATGTGATATCCAAATCCTTCCCCATCCAAACCTGAGACCCTCCCTTTATCATGAGATGTGATATCCAACTCCTTCCCATTCCATTCCTGAGACCCTTCTGATAGCATGAGATGTGATATCTCAATGCCTCTAATACCAAACCTGAGATCCTACCTCTAACATGAAATGTGATATCCAACTCTTTCCACTTCCAAACCTGAGAGCCTTCCTATAGCATGAGATGTGATATCCAAGTCCTTCCCATTCCAATCCTGAGACCCTTCCTATAGCTTGAGATGTGATATCCAACTCCTTCCCATTCCAATTCTGAGACCCTTCCTATACTCTGAGACTTGATATCTCAATGCTTCTAATACCAAACCTGAGACCCGTAATATAACATGAGATGTGATATCCAAATCCTTCCCCTTCCAAACCTTAGACCCTTCCTTTATCATGAGATGTGATATCCAACTCCTTCCCATTCCAATCCTGAGACCCTTCCGATATCATGAGATGTGATATCTCAAAGCTTCTAATATCAAACTTGAGACCCTCCCTATAGCATGAGATGTGATATCCAAGTCCTTCCCATTCCAATCCTGAGACCCTTCCTATAGCATGAGATGTGATATCTCAATGCTTCTAATACCAAACCTGAGACCCTTCCTATAACATGAGATGGGAATATCCAAACTCCTTGCCATTCAAATCCTGAGACCCTTCCTATAGCATAAGAAGGGATATCCAACTCCTTCCCAATCCAATCCTGAGACCCTTCCGATAGCAGAGACGTGATATCTCAATGCTTCTACCAAACCTGAGACCCTTCCTTTAGCATGAGATGTGATATCCAAATCCTTCACATTCCAATCCTGAGACCCTTCCTATAGCATGAGATGTGATATCTCAATGCTTCTAATACCAAACCTGAGATCCTTCCTATAGCATGAGATGTGATATCCAATTCCTTCCCATTCCAAACGTGAGACCCTTCCTATTGGATGAGATGTGATATCCAACTCCTTCCCATTCCAACCCTGAGACCCTTCCTATAGCATGAGATGTGATGTCTCAATGCTTCTAATACCAAACCTGAGATCCTTCCTATAACATGAGATGTGATATCCAACTCCTTCCATTCCAATCCTGAGACCCGTCCTATAGCATGAGTTGTGATATCTCAATGCTTATACCAAACCTGAGACCCTTCCTATAGCATGAGATGTGATATCCAACTACTTCCCATTCCAATCCTGAGACCCTTCCTATAGCATGAGATGTGATATCTCAATGCTTCTAATACCAAACCTGAGATCCTTCCTCTAACATGAAATGTGATATCCAACTCCTTCCCTTTCCAAACCTAAGAGCCTATCTATAGCATGAGATGGGATATCCAAGTCCTTCCCATTCCAATCCTTAGACCCTTCCTACAGCATGCAATATGATATCTCAATGATTCTAATAACAAACCTGAGACCCGTCCTATAGCATGAGATATGATATCCAAGTCCTTCCCATTCCAATCCTGAGACCCTTCCTATAACATGAAATGTGATATCCAACTCCTTCCCATTCCAACCTGAGACCCTTCCTATAGCATGAGATGGGATATCCAACTTCTTCCAAATCCAATACTGATACCCTTCCGATAGCATGAGATGTGATATCCCAATGCTTCTACCAAACCTGAGACCCATACTATGGCATGAGATGTGATATCAAACTCCTTCCCATTCCAATCCTGAGACCCTTCCTATAGCTTGAGGTGTGATATCCAACTCCTTCCCATTCCAATTCTGAGACCCTTCTTATACCATGAGACTTGATATCTCAATGCTTCTAATACCAAACCTGAGACCCGTCCTATAACATGAGATGTGATATCCAAATCCTTCCCCTTCCAAACCTTAGACCCTTCCTTTATCATGAGATGTGATATCCAACTCCTTCCCATTCCAATCCTGAGACCCTTCCGATATCATGAGATTTGTTATCTCAATGCTTCTAATATCAAACTTGAGACCCTCCCTATAGCATGAGATGTGACATCCAAGTCCTTCCCATTCCAATCCTGAGACCCTTCCTATAGCATGAGATGTGATATCTCTATGCTTCTAATACCAAACCTGAGACCATTCCTATAACATGAGATGGGATATCCAACTCCTTCCCATTCCAATCCTGAGACCCTTCCGATAGCAGAGATGTGATATCTCAATGCTTATACCAAACCTGAGACCCTTCCTATGGCCTGAGATGTCATATACAACTCCTTCCCATTCCAATCCTAAGAACCTTTCTTTAGCATGAGATGTGATATCTCAATGCTTATACCACATCTGAGACCCTTCCTATAGCATGAGATGTGATATCCAATTCCTTCCCATTCCAATCCTGAGACCCTTCCTATAGCATGAGATGTGATATCTCAATGCTTATACCAAACCTGAGAGCCTACCTATAGCATGAGATGTGATATCCAAGTCCATCCCATTCCAATCCTTAGACCCTTCCTACAGCATGCGATGTGATATCTCAATGATTCTAATACCAAACCAGAGACTCTTCCTATGACATGAGATGGGATATCCAACTCCTTCCCATTCCAATCCTGAGCCGCTTCCGATAGCAGAGATGTGATATCTCAATGCTTATACCAAACCTGAGACCCTTCCTATAACATGAGATGTGATATCCAACTCCTTCCCGTTCCAAACCTGAGACACTAACTATAGCATATGTGATATCCAACTGCTTCCCATTCCAAACATGAGACCCGTCCTATAGCAAGAAAGTAATATTCAACTCCTACCCATTCCAATCCTGAGACCCTTCCTATAGCAAGAGATGTGATATCCAAATCCTTCCCATTCCAATCCTGAGACCCTTCCTATAACATGAGATGTGATACCCAACTCCTTCCCATTCAAATCCTGAGACCCTTCCTATAGCATGAGAAGGGATATCCAACTCCTTCCCAATCCAATCCTGAGACCCTTCCGATAGCAGAGAAGTGATATCTCAATGCTTCTACCAAACCTGAGACCCTTCCTTTAGCATGAGATGTGATATCCAAATCCTTCACATTCTAATCCTGAGACCCTTCCTATAGCATGAGATATGATATCTCAATGCTTCTAATACCAAACCTGAGATCCTTCCTATAACATGAGATGTGATATCCAATTCCTTCCCATTCCAAACCTGAGACCCTTCCTATTGGATGAGATGTGATATCCAACTCCTTCCCATTCCAACCCTGAGACCCTTCCTATAGCATGAGATGTGATGTCTCAATGCTTCTAATACCAAACCTGAGATCCTTCCTATAACATGAGATGTGATATCCAACTCCTTCCATTCCAATCCTGAGACCCGTCCTATAGCATGAGATGTGATATCTCAATGCTTATACCAAACCTGAGACCCTTCCTATAGCATGAGATGTGATATCCAACTACTTCCCATTCCAATCCTGAGACCCTTCCTATAGCATGAGATGTGATATCTCAATGCTTCTAATACCAAACCTGAGATCCTTCCTCTAACATGAAATGTGATATCCAACTCCTTCCCTTTCCAAACCTAAGAGCCTATCTATAGCATGAGATGTGATATCCAAGTCCTTCCCATTCCAATCCTTAGACCCTTCCTACAGCATGCAATATGATATCTCAATGATTCTAATAACAAACCTGAGACCCGTCCTATAGCATGAGATGTGATATCAAACTCCTTCCCATTCCAATCCTGAGACCCTTCCTATAGCTTGAGGTGTGATATCCAACTCCTTCCCATTCCAATTCTGAGACCCTTCTTATACCATGAGACTTGATATCTCAATGCTTCTAATACCAAACCTGAGACCCGTCCTATAACATGAGATGTGATATCCAAATCCTTCCCCTTCCAAACCTTAGACCCTTCCTTTATCATGAGATGTGGTATCCAACTCCTTCCCATTCCAATCCTGAGACCCTTCCGATATCATGAGATTTGGTATCTCAATGCTTCTAATATCAAACTTGAGACCCTCCCTATAGCATGAGATGTGACATCCAAGTCCTTCCCATTCCAATCCTGAGACCCTTCCTATAGCATGAGATGTGATATCTCTATGCTTCTAATACCAAACCTGAGACCCTTCCTATAAGATGAGATGGGATATCCAACTCCTTCCCATTGCAATCCTGAGACCCTTCCGATAGCAGAGATGTGATATCTCAATGCTTATACCAAACCTGAGACCCTTCCTATGGCCTGAGATGTCATATACAACTCCTTCCCATTCCAATCCTGAGACCCTTCCTTTAGCATGAGATGTGATATCTCAATGCTTATACCAAATCTGAGACCCTTCCTATAGCATGAGATGTGATATCCAAATCCTTCCCATTCTAATCCTGAGACCCTTCCTATAGCATGAGATGTGATATCTCAATGCTTATACCAAACCTGAGAGCCTACCTATAGCATGAGATGTGATATCCAAGTCCATCCCATTCCAATCCTTAGACCCTTCCTACAGCATGCGATGTGATATCTCAATGATTCTAATACCAAACCTGAGACCCTTCCTATAACATGAGATGTGATATCCAACTCCTTCCCGTTCCAAACCTGAGACACTAACTATAGCATATGTGATATCCAACTCCTTCCCATTCCAAACATGAGACCCTTCCTATAGCAAGAAAGTAATATCCAACTCCTACCCATTCCAATCCTGAGACACTTCCTATAGCAAGAGATGTGATATCCAAATCCTTCCCATTCCAATCCTGAGACCCTTCCTATAACATGAGATGTGATATCCAACTCCTTCCCATTCCAACCTGAGACACTTCCTATAGCATGAGAAGGGATATCCAACTCCTTCCCAATCCAATCCTGAGACCCTTCCGATAGCAGAGATGTGATATCTCAATGCGTATACCAAACCTGAGACCCTTCCTATGGCATGAGATGTGATATCCAACTCCTTGCCATTCAAATCCTGAGACCCTTCCTTTAGCATGAGAAGGGATATCCAACTCCTTCCCAATCCAATCCTGAGACCCTTCCGATAGCAGAGACGTGATACCTCAATGCTTCTACCAAACCTGAGACCCTTCCTTTAGCATGAGATGTGATATCCAAATCCTTCACATTCCAATCCTGAGACCCTTCCTATAGCATGAGATGTGATATCTCAATGCTTCTAATACCAAACCTGAGATCCTTCCGATAGCATGAGATGTGATATCTCAATGCTTCTAATACCAAACCTGAGATCCTTCCTATAACATGAGATGTGATATCCAAATTCTTTCCCTTCCAAACCTGAGACCCTCCCTTTAGCATGAGATGTGATATCCAACTCCTTCCCATTCCATTCCTGAGACCCTTCTGATCGCATGAGATGTGATATCTCAATGCCTCTAATACCAAACCTGAGATCCTACCTCTAACATGAAATGTGATATCCAACTCTTTCCCCTTCCAAACCTGAGAGCCTTCCTATAGCATGAGATGTGATATCCAAGTCCTTCCCATTCCAATCCTGAGACCCTTCCTATAGCTTGAGATGTGATATCCAACTCCTTCCCATTCCAATTCTGAGACCCTTCCTATACTATGAGACTTGATATCTCAATGCTTCTAATACCAAACGTGAGACCCGTAATATAACATGAGATGTGATATCCAAATCCTTCCCCTTCCAAACCTTAGACCCTTCCTTTATCATGAGATGTGATATCCAACTCCTTCCCATTCCAATCCTGAGACCCTTCCAATATCATGAGATGGGATATCTCAAAGCTTCTAATATCAAACTTGAGACCCTCCCTATAGCATGAGATGTGATATCCAAGTCCTTCCCATTCCAATCCTGAGACCCTTCCGATAGCAGAGATGTGATATCTCAATGCTTATACCAAACCTGAGATCCTTCCTATAACATGAGATGTGATATCCAACTCCTTCCCATTCCAATCCTGAGACACTTCCTATAGCATGAGATGTGATATCTCACTGCTTATACCAAACCTGAGACCCTTCCTATAGCATGAGATGTGATATCCTACTCCTTCCCATTCCAATCCTGAGACCCTTCCTATAGCATGAGATATGATATATCAATACTTCTAATACCAAACGTGAGATCCTTCCGATAACATGAGATGTGATATCCAAATCCTTCCCCTTCCAAACCTGAGACCTTCCCTTTAGCATGAGATGTGATATCCAACTCCTTCCCATTCCAATACTGAGACCCTTCTGATAGCATGAGATGTGATATCTCAATGCTTCTAATACCAAACCTGAGATCCTTCCGATAGCATGAGATGTGATATCTCAATGCTTCTAATACCAAACCTGAGATCCTTCCTATAACATGAGATGTGATATCCAAATCCTTCCCCTTCCAAACCTGAGACCCTCCCTTTAGCATGAGATGTGATATCCAACTCCTTCCCATTCCATTCCTGAGACCCTTCTGATAGCATGAGATGTGATATCTCAATGCCTCTAATACCAAACCTGAGATCCTACCTCTAACATGAAATGTGATATCCAACTCTTTCCCCTTCCAAACCTGAGAGCCTTCCTATAGCATAAGATGTGATATCCAAGTCCTTCCCATTCCAATCCTGAGTCCCTTCCTATAGCTTGAGATGTGATATCCAACTCCTTCCCATTCCAATTCTGAGACCCTTCCTATACTCTGAGACTTGATATCTCAATGCTTCTAATACCAAACCTGAGACCCGTAATATAACATGAGATGTGATATCCAACTCCTTCCCATTCCAATCCTGAGACCCTTCTGATAGCATGAGATGTGATATCTCAGTGCTTCTAATACCAAACCTGAGATCCTTCCGATAGCATGAGATGTGATATCTCAATGCTTCTAATACCAAACCTGAGATCCTTCCTATAACATGAGATGTGATATCCAAATCCTTCCCCATCCAAACCTGAGACCCTCCCTTTAGCATGAGATGTGATATCCAACTCCTTCCCATTCCATTCCTGAGACCCTTCTGATAGCATGAGATGTGATATCTCAATGCCTCTAATACCAAACCTGAGATCCTACCTCTAACATGAAATGTGATATCCAACTCTTTCCACTTCCAAACCTGAGAGCCTTCCTATAGCATGAGATGTGATATCCAAGTCCTTCCCATTCCAATCCTGAGACCCTTCCTATAGCTTGAGATGTGATATCCAACTCCTTCCCATTCCAATTCTGAGACCCTTCCTATACTCTGAGACTTGATATCTCAATGCTTCTAATACCAAACCTGAGACCCGTAATATAACATGAGATGTGATATCCAAATCCTTCCCCTTCCAAACCTTAGACCCTTCCTTTATCATGAGATGTGATATCCAACTCCTTCCCATTCCAATCCTGAGACCCTTCCGATATCATGAGATGTGATATCTCAAAGCTTCTAATATCAAACTTGAGACCCTCCCTATAGCATGAGATGTGATATCCAAGTCCTTCCCATTCCAATCCTGAGACCCTTCCTATAGCATGAGATGTGATATCTCAATGCTTCTAATACCAAACCTGAGACCCTTCCTATAACATGAGATGGGAATATCCAAACTCCTTGCCATTCAAATCCTGAGACCCTTCCTATAGCATAAGAAGGGATATCCAACTCCTTCCCAATCCAATCCTGAGACCCTTCCGATAGCAGAGACGTGATATCTCAATGCTTCTACCAAACCTGAGACCCTTCCTTTAGCATGAGATGTGATATCCAAATCCTTCACATTCCAATCCTGAGACCCTTCCTATAGCATGAGATGTGATATCTCAATGCTTCTAATACCAAACCTGAGATCCTTCCTATAGCATGAGATGTGATATCCAATTCCTTCCCATTCCAAACGTGAGACCCTTCCTATTGGATGAGATGTGATATCCAACTCCTTCCCAATCCAACCCTGAGACCCTTCCTATAGCATGAGATGTGATGTCTCAATGCTTCTAATACCAAACCTGAGATCCTTCCTATAACATGAGATGTGATATCCAACTCCTTCCATTCCAATCCTGAGACCCGTCCTATAGCATGAGTTGTGATATCTCAATGCTTATACCAAACCTGAGACCCTTCCTATAGCATGAGATGTGATATCCAACTACTTCCCATTCCAATCCTGAGACCCTTCCTATAGCATGAGATGTGATATCTCAATGCTTCTAATACCAAACCTGAGATCCTTCCTCTAACATGAAATGTGATATCCAACTCCTTCCCTTTCCAAACCTAAGAGCCTATCTATAGCATGAGATGTGATATCCAAGTCCTTCCCATTCCAATCCTTAGACCCTTCCTACAGCATGCAATATGATATCTCAATGATTCTAATAACAAACCTGAGACCCGTCCTATAGCATGAGATATGATATCCAAGTCCTTCCCATTCCAATCCTGAGACCCTTCCTATAACATGAAATGTGATATCCAACTCCTTCCCATTCCAACCTGAGACCCTTCCTATAGCATGAGATGGGATATCCAACTTCTTCCAAATCCAACACTGATACCCTTCCGATAGCATGAGATGTGATATCCCAATGCTTCTACCAAACCTGAGACCCATACTATGGCATGAGATGTGATATCAAACTCCTTCCCATTCCAATCCTGAGACCCTTCCTATAGCTTGAGGTGTGATATCCAACTCCTTCCCATTCCAATTCTGAGACCCTTCTTATACCATGAGACTTGATATCTCAATGCTTCTAATACCAAACCTGAGACCCGTCCTATAACATGAGATGTGATATCCAAATCCTTCCCCTTCCAAACCTTAGACCCTTCCTTTATCATGAGATGTGATATCCAACTCCTTCCCATTCCAATCCTGAGACCCTTCCGATATCATGAGATTTGTTATCTCAATGCTTCTAATATCAAACTTGAGACCCTCCCTATAGCATGAGATGTGACATCCAAGTCCTTCCCATTCCAATCCTGAGACCCTTCCTATAGCATGAGATGTGATATCTCTATGCTTCTAATACCAAACCTGAGACCATTCCTATAACATGAGATGGGATATCCAACTCCTTCCCATTCCAATCCTGAGACCCTTCCGATAGCAGAGATGTGATATCTCAATGCTTATACCAAACCTGAGACCCTTCCTATGGCCTGAGATGTCATATACAACTCCTTCCCATTCCAATCCTAAGAACCTTTCTTTAGCATGAGATGTGATATCTCAATGCTTATACCACATCTGAGACCCTTCCTATAGCATGAGATGTGATATCCAATTCCTTCCCATTCCAATCCTGAGACCCTTCCTATAGCATGAGATGTGATATCTCAATGCTTATACCAAACCTGAGAGCCTACCTATAGCATGAGATGTGATATCCAAGTCCATCCCATTCCAATCCTTAGACCCTTCCTACAGCATGCGATGTGATATCTCAATGATTCTAATACCAAACCAGAGACTCTTCCTATGACATGAGATGGGATATCCAACTCCTTCCCGTTCCAAACCTGAGACACTAACTATAGCATATGTGATATCCAACTGCTTCCCATTCCAAACATGAGACCCGTCCTATAGCAAGAAAGTAATATTCAACTCCTACCCATTCCAATCCTGAGACCCTTCCTATAGCAAGAGATGTGATATCCAAATCCTTCCCATTCCAATCCTGAGACCCTTCCTATAACATGAGATGTGATACCCAACTCCTTCCCATTCAAATCCTGAGACCCTTCCTATAGCATGAGAAGGGATATCCAACTCCTTCCCAATCCAATCCTGAGACCCTTCCGATAGCAGAGACGTGATATCTCAATGCTTATACCAAACCTGAGACCCTTCCTATAACATGAGATGTGATATCCAACTCCTTCCCGTTCCAAACCTGAGACACTAACTATAGCATATGTGATATCCAACTGCTTCCCATTCCAAACATGAGACCCGTCCTATAGCAAGAAAGTAATATTCAACTCCTACCCATTCCAATCCTGAGACCCTTCCTATAGCAAGAGATGTGATATCCAAATCCTTCCCATTCCAATCCTGAGACCCTTCCTATAACATGAGATGTGATACCCAACTCCTTCCCATTCAAATCCTGAGACCCTTCCTATAGCATGAGAAGGGATATCCAACTCCTTCCCAATCCAATCCTGAGACCCTTCCGATAGCAGAGACGTGATATCTCAATGCTTCTACCAAACCTGAGACCCTTCCTTTAGCATGAGATGTGATATCCAAATCCTTCACATTCTAATCCTGAGACCCTTCCTATAGCATGAGATATGATATCTCAATGCTTCTAATACCAAACTTGAGATCCTTCCTATAACATGAGATGTGATATCCAATTCCTTCCCATTCCAAACCTGAGACCCTTCCTATTGGATGAGATGTGATATCCAACTCCTTCCCATTCCAACCCTGAGACCCTTCCTATAGCATGAGATGTGATGTCTCAATGCTTCTAATACGAAACCTGAGATCCTTCCTATAACATGAGATGTGATATCCAACTCCTTCCATTCCAATCCTGAGACCCGTCCTATAGCATGAGATGTGATATCTCAATGCTTATACCAAACCTGAGACCCTTCCTATAGCATGAGATGTGATATCCAACTACTTCCCATTCCAATCCTGAGACCCTTCCTATAGCATGAGATGTGATATCTCAATGCTTCTAATACCAAACCTGAGATCCTTCCTCTAACATGAAATGTGATATCCAACTCCTTCCCTTTCCAAACCTAAGAGCCTATCTATAGCATGAGATGTGATATCCAAGTCCTTCCCATTCCAATCCTTAGACCCTTCCTACAGCATGCAATATGATATCTCAATGATTCTAATAACAAACCTGAGACCCGTCCTATAGCATGAGATGTGATATCAAACTCCTTCCCATTCCAATCCTGAGACCCTTCCTATAGCTTGAGGTGTGATATCCAACTCCTTCCCATTCCAATTCTGAGACCCTTCTTATACCATGAGACTTGATATCTCAATGCTTCTAATACCAAACCTGAGACCCGTCCTATAACATGAGATGTGATATCCAAATCCTTCCCCTTCCAAACCTTAGACCCTTCCTTTATCATGAGATGTGGTATCCAACTCCTTCCCATTCCAATCCTGAGACCCTTCCGATATCATGAGATTTGGTATCTCAATGCTTCTAATATCAAACTTGAGACCCTCCCTATAGCATGAGATGTGACATCCAAGTCCTTCCCATTCCAATCCTGAGACCCTTCCTATAGCATGAGATGTGATATCTCTATGCTTCTAATACCAAACCTGAGACCCTTCCTATAAGATGAGATGGGATATCCAACTCCTTCCCATTGCAATCCTGAGACCCTTCCGATAGCAGAGATGTGATATCTCAATGCTTATACCAAACCTGAGACCCTTCCTATGGCCTGAGATGTCATATACAACTCCTTCCCATTCCAATCCTGAGACCCTTCCTTTAGCATGAGATGTGATATCTCAATGCTTATACCAAATCTGAGACCCTTCCTATAGCATGAGATGTGATATCCAAATCCTTCCCATTCTAATCCTGAGACCCTTCCTATAGCATGAGATGTGATATCTCAATGCTTATACCAAACCTGAGAGCCTACCTATAGCATGAGATGTGATATCCAAGTCCATCCCATTCCAATCCTTAGACCCTTCCTACAGCATGCGATGTGATATCTCAATGATTCTAATACCAAACCTGAGACCCTTCCTATAACATGAGATGTGATATCCAACTCCTTCCCGTTCCAAACCTGAGACACTAACTATAGCATATGTGATATCCAACTCCTTCCCATTCCAAACATGAGACCCTTCCTATAGCAAGAAAGTAATATCCAACTCCTACCCATTCCAATCCTGAGACACTTCCTATAGCAAGAGATGTGATATCCAAATCCTTCCCATTCCAATCCTGAGACCCTTCCTATAACATGAGATGTGATATCCAACTCCTTCCCATTCCAACCTGAGACACTTCCTATAGCATGAGAAGGGATATCCAACTCCTTCCCAATCCAATCCTGAGACCCTTCCGATAGCAGAGATGTGATATCTCAATGCGTATACCAAACCTGAGACCCTTCCTATGGCATGAGATGTGATATCCAACTCCTTGCCATTCAAATCCTGAGACCCTTCCTTTAGCATGAGAAGGGATATCCAACTCCTTCCCAATCCAATCCTGAGACCCTTCCGATAGCAGAGACGTGATACCTCAATGCTTCTACCAAACCTGAGACCCTTCCTTTAGCATGAGATGTGATATCCAAATCCTTCACATTCCAATCCTGAGACCCTTCCTATAGCATGAGATGTGATATCTCAATGCTTCTAATACCAAACCTGAGATCCTTCCTATAACATGAGATGTGATATCCAATTCCTTCCCATTCCAAACCTGAGACCCTTCCTATTGGATGAGATGTGATATCCAACTCCTTCCCATTCCAACCCTGAGACCCTTCCTATAGCATGAGATGTGATGTCTCAATGCTTCTAATACCAAACCTGAGATCCTTCCTATAACATGAGATGTGATATCCAACTCCTTCCATTCCAATCCTGAGACCCGTCCTATAGCATGAGATGTGATATCTCAATGCTTATACCAAACCTGAGACCCTTCCTATAGCATGAGATGTGATATCCAACTACTTCCCATTCCAATCCTGAGACCCTTCCTATAGCATGAGATGTGATATCTCAATGCTTCTAATACCAAACCTGAGATCCTTCCTCTAACATGAAATGTGATATCCAACTCCTTCCCTTTCCAAACCTAAGAGCCTATCTATAGCATGAGATGTGATATCCAAGTCCTTCCCATTCCAACCCTTAGACCCTTCATACAGCATGCAATATGATATCTCAATGATTCTAATAACAAACCTGAGACCCGTCCTATAACATGAGATGGGATATCCAACTCCTTCCCATTCCAATCCTGAGACACTTCCGATAGCAGAGATGTGATATCTCAATGCTTATACCAAACCTGAGATGTGATATACAAATCCTTCCCGTTCCAAACCTGAGACCCTTCCTATAGCATGAGATGTGATATCCAACTACTTCCCATTCCAATCCTGAGACCCTTCCTATAGCATGAGATGTGATATCTCAATGCTTCTAATACCAAACCTGAGATCCTTCCTCTAACATGAAATGTGATATCCAACTCCTTCCCTTTCCAAACCTAAGAGCCTATCTATAGCATGAGATGTGATATCCAAGTCCTTCCCATTCCAACCCTTAGACCCTTCATACAGCATGCAATATGATATCTCAATGATTCTAATAACAAACCTGAGACCCGTCCTATAACATGAGATGGGATATCCAACTCCTTCCCATTCCAATCCTGAGACACTTCCGATAGCAGAGATGTGATATCTCAATGCTTATACCAACCTGAGATGTGATATACAAATCCTTCCCGTTCCAAACCTGAGACCCTTCCTATAGCATGAGATGTGATATCTCAATGCTTCTAATACCAAACCTGAGATCCTTCCTCTAACATGAAATGTGATATCCAACTCCTTCCCGTTCCAAACCTGAGACACTAACTATAGCATATGTGATATCCAACTCCTTCCCATTCCAAACATGAGACCCTTCCTATAGCAAGAAAGTAATATCCAACTCCTACCCATTCCAATCCTGAGACCCTTCCTGTAGCAAGAGATGTGATATCCAAATCCTTCCCATTCCAATCCTGAGACCCTTCCTATAACATGTGATGTGATATCCAACTCCTTCCCATTCCAACCTGAGACACTTCCTATAGCATGAGAAGGGATATCCAACTCCTTCCCAATCCAATCCTGAGACCCTTCCGATAGCAGAGATGTGATATCTCATTGCTTATACCAAACCTGAGACCCTTCCTATAGCATGAGAAGGGATATCCAACTCCTTCCCAATCCAATCCTGAGACCCTTCCGATAGCAGAGACGTGATATCTCAATGCTTCTACCAAACCTGAGACCCTTCCTTTAGCATGAGATGTGATATCCAAATCCTTCACATTCCAATCCTGAGACCCTTCCTATTGGATGAGATGTGATATCCAACTCCTTCCCATTCCAACCCTGAGACCCTTCCTATAGCATGAGATGTGATGTCTCAATGCTTCTAATACCAAACCTGAGATCCTTCCTATAACATGAGATGTGATATCCAACTCCTTCCATTCCAATCCTGAGACCCGTCCTATAGCATGAGATGTGATATCTCAATGCTTATACCAAACCTGAGACCCTTCCTATAGCATGAGATGTGATATCCAACTACTTCCCATTCCAATCCTGAGACCCTTCCTATAGCATGAGATGTGATATCTCAATGCTTCTAATACCAAACCTGAGATCCTTCCTCTAACATGAAATGTGATATCCAACTCCTTCCCTTTCCAAACCTAAGAGCCTATCTATAGCATGAGATGTGACATCCAAGTCCTTCCCATTCCAATCCTTAGACCCTTCCTACAGCATGCAATATGATATCTCAATGATTCTAATAACAAACCTGAGACCCGTCCTATAGCATGAGATATGATATCCAAGTCCTTCCCATTCCAATCCTGAGACCCTTCCTATAACATGAAATGTGATATCCAACTCCTTCCCATTCCAACCTGAGACCCTTCCTATAGCATGAGATGGGATATCCAACTTCTTCCAAATCCAATACTGATACCCTTCCGATAGCATGAGATGTGATATCCCAATGCTTCTACCAAACCTGAGACCCATACTATGGCATGAGATGTGATATCAAACTCCTTCCCATTCCAATCCTGAGACCCTTCCTATAGCTTGAGGTGTGATATCCAACTCCTTCCCATTCCAATTCTGAGACCCTTCTTATACCATGAGACTTGATATCTCAATGCTTCTAATACCAAACCTGAGACCCGTCCTATAACATGAGATGTGATATCCAAATCCTTCCCCTTCCAAACCTTAGACCCTTCCTTTATCATGAGATGTGGTATCCAACTCCTTCCCATTCCAATCCTGAGACCCTTCCGATATCATGAGATTTGGTATCTCAATGCTTCTAATATCAAACTTGAGACCCTCCCTATAGCATGAGATGTGACATCCAAGTCCTTCCCATTCCAATCCTGAGACCCTTCCTATAGCATGAGATGTGATATCTCTATGCTTCTAATACCAAACCTGAGACCCTTCCCATAAGATGAGATGGGATATCCAACTCCTTCCCATTGCAATCTTGAGACCCTTCCGATAGCAGAGATGTGATATCTCAATGCTTATACCAAACCTGAGACCCTTCCTATGGCCTGAGATGTCATATACAACTCCTTCCCATTCCAATCCTGAGACCCTTCCTTTAGCATGAGATGTGATATCTCAATGCTTATACCAAATCTGAGACCCTTCCTATAGCATGAGATGTGATATCCAAATCCTTCCCATTCTAATCCTGAGACCCTTCCTATAGCATGAGATGTGATATCTCAATGCTTATACCAAACCTGAGAGCCTACCTATAGCATGAGATGTGATATCCAAGTCCATCCCATTCCAATCCTTAGACCCTTCCTACAGCATGCGATGTGATATCTCAATGATTCTAATACCAAACCTGAGACCCTTCCTATAACATGAGATGTGATATCCAACTCCTTCCCGTTCCAAACCTGAGACACTAACTATAGCATATGTGATATCCAACTCCTTCCCATTCCAAACATGAGACCCTTCCTATAGCAAGAAAGTAATATCCAACTCCTACCCATTCCAATCCTGAGACACTTCCTATAGCAAGAGATGTGATATCCAAATCCTTCCCATTCCAATCCTGAGACCCTTCCTATAACATGAGATGTGATATCCAACTCCTTCCCATTCCAACCTGAGACACTTCCTATAGCATGAGAAGGGATATCCAACTCCTTCCCAATCCAATCCTGAGACCCTTCCGATAGCAGAGATGTGATATCTCAATGCGTATAACAAACCTGAGACCCTTCCTATGGCATGAGATGTGATATCCAACTCCTTGCCATTCAAATCCTGAGACCCTTCCTATAGCATGAGAAGGGATATCCAACTCCTTCCCAATCCAATCCTGAGACCCTTCCGATAGCAGAGACGTGATATCTCAATGCTTCTACCAAACCTGAGACCCTTCCTTTAGCATGAGATGTGATATCCAAATCCTTCACATTCCAATCCTGAGACCCTTCCTATAGCATGAGATGTGATATCTCAATGCTTCTAATACCAAACCTGAGATCCTTCCTATAACATGAGATGTGATATCCAATTCCTTCCCATTCCAAACCTGAGACCCTTCCTATTGGATGAGATGTGATATCCAACTCCTTCCCATTCCAACCCTGAGACCCTTCCGATAGCATGAGATGTGATGTCTCAATGCTTCTAATACCAAACCTGAGATCCTTCCTATAACATGAGATGTGATATCCAACGCCTTCCATTCCAATCCTGAGACCCGTCCTATAGCATGAGATGTGATATCTCAATGCTTATACCAAACCTGAGACCCTTCCTATAGCATGAGATGTGATATCCAACTACTTCCCATTCCAATCCTGAGAGCCTTCCTATAGCATGAGATGTGATATCTCAATGCTTCTAATACCAAACCTGAGATCCTTCCTCTAACATGAAATGTGATATCCAACTCCTTCCCTTTCCAAACCTAAGAGCCTATCTATAGCATGAGATGTGATATCCAAGTCCTTCCCATTCCAACCCTTAGACCCTTCATACAGCATGCAATATGATATCTCAATGATTCTAATAACAAATCTGAGACCCGTCCTATAACATGAGATGGGATATCCAACTCCTTCCCATTCCAATCCTGAGACACTTCCGATAGCAGAGATGTGATATCTCAATGCTTATACCAAACCTGAGATGTGATATACAAATCCTTCCCGTTCCAAACCTGAGACCCTTCCTTTCGCATGAGATGTGATATCCAGCTCCTTCCCATTCCAATCCTGAGACCCTTCCTATAGCATGAGATGTGATATCTCAATGCTTCTAATACCTGTTAAGACGGATTTCTGAACTCTGTCCTGGTGGCGCAGAGGTTCAGAAGGCCAACCTAATTACTTGGAACAGGGTAACCTCTGGACAAGCCAGACCAATCAAGGTAGCGATCGCGGCGGTCAAGACTAGGTCTCAAGAGGGGTGAGGGTGACTGAAAGCCCGCAATGAGCACACAAAGCAAGAGCGCTTACAAACTACTCCAAACAGTTGTTTATATCAAAAATAGATACACATTTATTATAAGGCCTTGAAACTAATAACCACAGTAAAAGCAGCAATATACAACGATATTAAACCAACACATACACTATCCACCCAATATATATACAGAATACACAGTTTCACAGCATTAGCAGCACGAAATATGTTATCCACCTGCAGGGGAAGGAAAACAGGCAGTGCGAACCAATGCGAGTGATATGTCCGCCTTCTGAGGCCCCTAACTGGATGGTAGTCCAATCCCTACGAAGAGTGGAGCCTAGCGCTCAAAAGTACCTGCACACGCCGGTGCCAATGGCCAGAAGGTGAAGCTCTTCGGAGGACGTTGAACAGCTCTGTAGGGAGCTCTAATGAAGGAGAACACGGTCCGCGACTCTAGCGCAGCCTCCACTGTGAGGCAGAAGCAGGGCGCGAGTACGGACAAGGGGTGCTGTATTCACAGCGGGGAAAAGCAAGGGGCACTGCAGGAGGGCGACCAGATCCTAGCTAATCTACTCACCGGTCCCCGAAGCAAGCAGGCCCGAGCTTCTCCTCGATAGATGCAGCTTCTGGCAGGTTCTGAAGAGCAGGGAACGTCTCGTCGTCGTGCAGAGTAAAAAGACGTCCCGATCGAAGAAACAAGCACAGTTTTGTCGCCACAGCAGGGCAACGGAACGGCCGGGTGTATTCAAGCCAACCGAGCACCGCTCACCTCTAGCTTAGGACTGCTAAGCAAACGAAGCGTGTGAGCGTGCCCCGGACTCAGAATACCACCCAACCTGTCGGCGATTACAGAGCAGGCCTCCTTAGTAAGCTGGTCAGTCAACTGGATGGCCCAGAGACACTTCCGAAGGCTTACAGCAGGAGTTGATGAAGGTGCCGGGAATAGCTGGTCCTGCTATTCCAATAGGTCGAAGCGCCAGTACAGGCCTTCTTGTTCGATCTTAGGTGGAAAGGGCTTCACCGGACGACAGCAATGAGGAGCAGAAGTTCTTCAGGGGGTCACCAGTGATTCCTCGGTCCAGCCTCGTGTTCGCAGGATACTTGGCTCCTGTATCCCTGGGTTCGTAAGAACTCAGGAGATCGACATGGCAGTGGTGTTTCCAGCTCCCTCTTATCCACGGTTCCCTTCGCGCCAAAACGGAGGGGAGCCAATGGGAGATCCGCTCATCAACACACATACCATACGTGGACCAATCACGGACCACAGTGGTCCCAGGCATTCACACCACCCTAGACTCTCTGGCACCCAGGATGTGTATTGGGACCAGACAGCCCATCCCACATCCTGGGGGCACTCAAACGACATGTAGAAGCCCGCGAACGCAACCGTGTTTCGCGGGAAACTACATGCCCAAATAAGGAAGGCCCCGGGTCGCCTGACCCGGGGGAAGGTAAAGGGAGCAAGACGGACAGTGGACTAGACAAAGGAGCCTCGTGGTCCGGCCATTTTGTGTAGCCGGGCCACCCTTTTGTGTTCGCGGCAAAAACGTGCTCAGAACGGCAAAAGGAGCTCAAAATAAACCAAATGATCGCTGCCACCAGCCCAGTCCCTGAATGACTTGCACCGATCCAAAAACCATCCTATAAGAGTGTCTAGGGTCTGTAGAAGGCTAGAGACTCAAGAGAGCTGTAACTTAGCTTACAGTGCCCTCTTGTGTCGTGTTGCACTAAAATGGCGACACGATAAAAGAAACTACGGGAAACAGCGTTCCCCGGTACTGACTGTCTTAAGGGCATGTCAGTTTCCCCGTAAGAAAGGAGCGAAAGCCCAGAGGAGTACAGCAGAAGGCTGCACTTCTCTGGCAAAGTCAAGAAAACAGGTTGAAAACAATAGCAAAAAGTTTAGGGGTTGCCACATGGAAGGAAAGTTCCCTACAATAACGAAATCTTTCCTAACACTCGCCCCTCCCAGACTATGGACAGGGGGAACTAATCCACCCCTGGATGAGTCTCTTGTTCAGGTCGGTAAAACATTCTGGACAACCCATCAGCATTGCTATGTTGGACACCTGGCCTATGCTCAATAGTGAAGTCGAAGCCTTGTAGACTTATGGACCACCTAAGCAACTTTGGATTCTCCCCCTTCATGTTCATTAGCCACTTTAACGGCTTATGGTCAGTCTGCACAGTGAAGTGGGTCCCATAGAGGTAGGGCCGCAGCTTCCTTAGGGCCCACACAACAGAGAAACATTCTTTCTCTACCGTGGACCATCTGAGCTCTCTGTCCTTAAGCTGGCGACTAATAAAACCGATAGGGTGTTCCTTACCCTTCTCATCTACTTGTGATAGTACAGCTCCTATCCCAGTGTCAGAGGCATCCGTCTGCACGATAAAAGGTCTTTGATAATCAGGGGCCCTGAGCACAGGGGCCTGGCACAAGGAGTCTTTCAAGCCATTGAAGGCCTTCTCACACTCGTCAGTCCAAGTTACCTTCTTGGGTTTCTTCGGAGTTGTGAGGGCAGTCAGAGGAGCAGCTATGGTGCCATAGTCTGCCACAAAATTGCGGTAATAACCCGTGAGTCCTAAGAAGGCTCTCACTTGGGTTTGCGTAGTGGGGGTAGGCCAGTCTTGTACGGCTTGTACCTGACTGAGTAGAGGCTGTCTCCTCCCTCCAACTACTTCATGTCCAAGGTAAACCACTGAGCCTTGTCCATTTTGGTGAGGGGCCACTCGGACACCCTCAAAAGAGCTAACTGAAGGACTGCTTGGGAACAGGTCGGGGAGAGGTTCAGACTCCTCTTCCTCAACATCTGAAGCCAGGAGCAGTGCTACGATTTCGACGCTTGGGCCGAAAGCCTTCAGCCTATTCACGGGAAGCACTTTGGGAGCCTGTCCAGGCCTTCCAAGGTCCACTGAATAGTTAACCTCACCCAGGGGCTCCACCACTGGGTAAGGGCCTGACCATTTGTCCTGTAAAGCTCGAGGCCTTATGAGATTCATGATCAGGACTTGCTGACCAAGTGTAAAGTTGATGAGGGAAGCTTTCTGGTCGTACCAAGGTTTCACCAGCGCTTGCCCTGCCTTCAATTTATCACTAGTCAAGCCTATCAGAAGTACCATCCGTTTTCTGAGCCCTAGCACATAATCAACTACATTGGTAGTAACAGGGGGAGTGGGCATCTCCCATCCCTCTTTGATGATGGCTAAGGGTCCCCGTACGGGATGACCGAACAGAAGTTCGAAGGGGCTGAAGCCAACACCCTCCTGCGGTACCTCTCGGTAGGCAAACAGCAAGCATGAAACAAGAAGATCCCATTTTCTTCTCTGAGGCTCCTCCAGAGCCCCAATCATGCTTTTTAACGTCCTGTTAAGACGCCCCCCCAGACCATCGGTCTGGGGGCGGTATGCAGAAGAGAACCTGTAGGTGACCCCACATTCTTTCCACATAGCCTGCCTATACTTCGACATAAAGTTGCTGCCATCACCCGGCACAACTTCTTTAGGGAAGCCAACCCTAGTAAACATGCCGAGTAAAGCTTCTGCAACTGGCTTGGCAGTTACAGTTGTAAATGGGACGGCCTCAGGATACCTGGTTGCATGGTCGACCAGCACCAGGATAAACCTATTGCCTGAGGATGTTTGCGGGTCAAGGGGACCAACGATGTCGATCCCTACCCTTTCAAATGGTACCCCCACAACTGGGAGCGGTACCAACGGAGCTTGGATTGTCGCGCCAACCTTACCAGACAACTGGCAGGCGGCACAACTCCTGCAGTGACTTTCTACTTGCACCCCCATCTTGGGCCAGTAGAAGTGCATGGATAACCTTTGCTTGGTCCTCCTCATACCAAGGTGACCAGCAAGGTGAACGACATGCGCCAACTGCAGGAGGAAGGGCCTAACAGCAAGGGAAACCACCAACCTCCTATGGTCTCCTTCTGTAGACTCTGTGGGCTCACTGTACAGGAGTCCACCTTCCCAATAAATCCGATGCTTCCCAGGAGGTTCACCCTCAAGCTGGGAGCAGGCCTGTCTCCTTAGGCCTTCCAGAGATGGGCACTCACGTTGGCCCTTACTGAAGTCGTCCCTATCAGGACCTCCTTCAACTAACAAGTCTTTTAGTTCAGGATGGTCGTTGGGGTCAAACACTTCAGGCATCGCCACCTCCTCGTCAGGCTCGGGCGATTGACCAACTCCCTCCACCGCAGTGGTAGGCGAGTTCGGGGGAATATTCTCTTTCCCCCGTCGGGACTTGTTGACTCCTTTCGCCTTGGGTTTCCCCTTCGGCTGGGGCGGCGTATTGGACTTGGCCAATGCTGCCCGTGCTTGAGACCGTGTGTAGGGTCTTTCGGCAGTGTCTCCTACGAGCCCTAGAGCTCTGAGATCATTGCCCAACAAGACCTTTCCCGGGACGTTTCTCTGAATGCTCACTGGAATCCTAACTGCTGTACCATTTAAAGTTAGATTAACAGGGATCACGGGAAACATACGGAGGGGGCCGTCAGCCAACTTAGTGGGCATCAGAGGAGCTCTGGCAACTTCCTCTGAGTCTACCAAGGTAGAATCCACTACAGTTCGACTGCACCCACTATCCCTAAGAGCTGGAGTATCCACTCCATTGATCAGCACACTGTCTTTAAAGTAGTGCTTGGTATTATCCGGAATCCTAGCATACGCCTCTGCGACTTTAGGCTCCCAGGAACCCAGGGACACTAAAACTACCTCAGCCTCTATTCCGCTGGGAAATGAGTCTGAGGAGAAGGATGCTCCTGTAATCTCTTCTTCCTCGTAGGAGGAGAAGGCCAGATTAGCGGAGTGGACCCCCAAAGGTCTAACCTTACAACGGGGATCCCCCTTCACATGGTCAGTTGCTCCACAAGAAAAACAAGCCCCATTGGGTCTGTTTACGTAGGGAGGCTTATTATAACCAGAGTTCTGTTTCGGAGGCGAACCTCCACTACCCTGTGAGTTCTCGGATGGCTTACCCTTATTTTTCTTTTTGTGGCCCTTATGGGAAGAAGATTTAGCAGATTCCCCACCCTCCACATCTTTGGACTTTTTCCCTTCCTCCTGCTTACCAGGATGAGTTTTGTCCTTATGGGACACTCGATGTGACACCCATAAATCTGCTGCAATGGCCAGCTTCTTAGGATCTATCTCCTTCGAATCGGCCAAATGCTGCTTAAGCTCCGGGGAAGAAGAAGCAAAAATGTGTTCCAGCATGACCAGATTGATCATGCCTTCGAAGGTAGAAACCTTATAACCTTCAACCCAGCCAGTCAAGTTTTTCAGGGACTCAGCTACATACGACACCCAAGTACCACCTTCCTTTTTCTTATACTCTCTAAACCTTTTCAAATATTGGGTCGGAGTCTTCCCAAACTTTAAAATGAGAGTCTGCTTCAACATTGCAAAATCAGCGCGCTCAGCCTTCGACATTTCCATAATGGCACTGCAACCAGAATGGGGCAGTCTGCTGAGTAACCATGCAATCTTATCCGCATTATCAACCTCTTGAACCTCGCATGCATACTCAAACGCATTTAACCAGTCCATAATGTCATTTCGTTCCTCATACACACTGAGCAGATCTTTTGGAAACCGTGGATGAGAGGAAGCCCCAGAACCATGTCCAGGACCCTTGGACCCATTTGCGAACTGAAGCTTGGCCAGTTCCAACTGGTGATCCCTGTCTTTTTGTTTTTCTGCCTGGTCGATTTTCAGTTTGGCTATGCTGAATTCAAGCTCCTGCTGCCTAAACCGCAGCTCTTGCTTCTTGAATTCAAGCATAGCCTCCCCATCAACACTGGCAGAGGAAACGTTAGACATTACATCCTCCCTGTCCTCGTGGTCGTGATGGATCAGTGCAGCGGCAGAACCGTCGGTTCTGCCAGTGAGAGCAGCCCCACCACCTTCTGCACTGTCCTCGGAAGTTATAGCGTCAAGCTGCGCTTCTTGCCACGCCACGATTCTCTGGATCATTTCCAATTTAGTGCCTTGAGAGGAAACCCCTCTCTCCGCACACATCTTCTTCAATGTTTCAGATTTCGAAGCATTTAAGGTTAATAAAGTATTCGTTTCCATACTGTTGATAGGACTATGGCCTTTTTAACGTTATATTCAATACTTTACTGCGTGTCCTGGTTGGAATAACCTGAAAACGCCTTAGCTCGTGCGCAACACTGGATACCTTCAGTCGTATCCCACCGCTGTACACCAATTTGTTAAGACGGATTTCTGAACTCTGTCCTGGTGGCGCAGAGGTTCAGAAGGCCAACCTAATTACTTGGAACAGGGTAACCTCTGGACAAGCCAGACCAATCAAGGTAGCGATCGCGGCGGTCAAGACTAGGTCTCAAGAGGGGTGAGGGTGACTGAAAGCCCGCAATGAGCACACAAAGCAAGAGCGCTTACAAACTACTCCAAACAGTTGTTTATATCAAAAATAGATACACATTTATTATAAGGCCTTGAAACTAATAACCACAGTAAAAGCAGCAATATACAACGATATTAAACCAACACATACACTATCCACCCAATATATATACAGAATACACAGTTTCACAGCATTAGCAGCACGAAATATGTTATCCACCTGCAGGGGAAGGAAAACAGGCAGTGCGAACCAATGCGAGTGATATGTCCGCCTTCTGAGGCCCCTAACTGGATGGTAGTCCAATCCCTACGAAGAGTGGAGCCTAGCGCTCAAAAGTACCTGCACACGCCGGTGCCAATGGCCAGAAGGTGAAGCTCTTCGGAGGACGTTGAACAGCTCTGTAGGGAGCTCTAATGAAGGAGAACACGGTCCGCGACTCTAGCGCAGCCTCCACTGTGAGGCAGAAGCAGGGCGCGAGTACGGACAAGGGGTGCTGTATTCACAGCGGGGAAAAGCAAGGGGCACTGCAGGAGGGCGACCAGATCCTAGCTAATCTACTCACCGGTCCCCGAAGCAAGCAGGCCCGAGCTTCTCCTCGATAGATGCAGCTTCTGGCAGGTTCTGAAGAGCAGGGAACGTCTCGTCGTCGTGCAGAGTAAAAAGACGTCCCGATCGAAGAAACAAGCACAGTTTTGTCGCCACAGCAGGGCAACGGAACGGCCGGGTGTATTCAAGCCAACCGAGCACCGCTCACCTCTAGCTTAGGACTGCTAAGCAAACGAAGCGTGTGAGCGTGCCCCGGACTCAGAATACCACCCAACCTGTCGGCGATTACAGAGCAGGCCTCCTTAGTAAGCTGGTCAGTCAACTGGATGGCCCAGAGACACTTCCGAAGGCTTACAGCAGGAGTTGATGAAGGTGCCGGGAATAGCTGGTCCTGCTATTCCAATAGGTCGAAGCGCCAGTACAGGCCTTCTTGTTCGATCTTAGGTGGAAAGGGCTTCACCGGACGACAGCAATGAGGAGCAGAAGTTCTTCAGGGGGTCACCAGTGATTCCTCGGTCCAGCCTCGTGTTCGCAGGATACTTGGCTCCTGTATCCCTGGGTTCGTAAGAACTCAGGAGATCGACATGGCAGTGGTGTTTCCAGCTCCCTCTTATCCACGGTTCCCTTCGCGCCAAAACGGAGGGGAGCCAATGGGAGATCCGCTCATCAACACACATACCATACGTGGACCAATCACGGACCACAGTGGTCCCAGGCATTCACACCACCCTAGACTCTCTGGCACCCAGGATGTGTATTGGGACCAGACAGCCCATCCCACATCCTGGGGGCACTCAAACGACATGTAGAAGCCCGCGAACGCAACCGTGTTTCGCGGGAAACTACATGCCCAAATAAGGAAGGCCCCGGGTCGCCTGACCCGGGGGAAGGTAAAGGGAGCAAGACGGACAGTGGACTAGACAAAGGAGCCTCGTGGTCCGGCCATTTTGTGTAGCCGGGCCACCCTTTTGTGTTCGCGGCAAAAACGTGCTCAGAACGGCAAAAGGAGCTCAAAATAAACCAAATGATCGCTGCCACCAGCCCAGTCCCTGAATGACTTGCACCGATCCAAAAACCATCCTATAAGAGTGTCTAGGGTCTGTAGAAGGCTAGAGACTCAAGAGAGCTGTAACTTAGCTTACAGTGCCCTCTTGTGTCGTGTTGCACTAAAATGGCGACACGATAAAAGAAACTACGGGAAACAGCGTTCCCCGGTACTGACTGTCTTAAGGGCATGTCAGTTTCCCCGTAAGAAAGGAGCGAAAGCCCAGAGGAGTACAGCAGAAGGCTGCACTTCTCTGGCAAAGTCAAGAAAACAGGTTGAAAACAATAGCAAAAAGTTTAGGGGTTGCCACATGGAAGGAAAGTTCCCTACAATAACGAAATCTTTCCTAACAATACCAAACCTGAGATCCTTCCTCTAACATGAAATGTGATATCCAACTCCTTCCCGTTCCAAACCTGAGACACTAACTATAGCATATGTGATATCCAACTCCTTCCCATTCCAAACATGAGACCCTTCCTATAGCAAGAAAGTAATATCCAACCCCTACCCATTCCAATCCTGAGACCCTTCCTATAGCAAGAGATGTGATATCCAAATCCTTCCCATTCCAATCCTGAGACCCTTCCTATAACATGTGATGTGATATCCAACTCCTTCCCATTCCAACCTGAGACACTTCCTATAGCATGAGAAGGGATATCCAACTCCTTCCCAATCCAATCCTGAGACCCTTCCGATAGCAGAGATGTGATATCTCATTGCTTATACCAAACCTGAGACCCTTCCTATAGCATGAGAAGGGATATCCAACTCCTTCCCAATCCAATCCTGAGACCCTTCCGATAGCATAGACGTGATATCTCAATGCTTCTACCAAACCTGAGACCCTTCCTTTAGCATGAGATGTGATATCCAAATCCTTCACATTCCAATCCTGAGACCCTTCCTATAGCATGAGAAGGGATATCTCAATGCTTCTAATACCAAACCTGAGATCCTTCCTATAACATGAGATGTGATATCCAATTCCTTCCCATTCCAATCCTGAGACCCTTCCGATAGCAGAGATGTGATATCTCAATGCTTATACCAAACCTGAGACCCTTCCTATGGCCTGAGATGTCATATACAACTCCTTCCCATTCCAATCCTGAGACCCTTCCTATAGCTTGAGGTGTGATATCCAACTCCTTCCCATTCCAATTCTGAGACCCTTCTTATACCATGAGACTTGATATCTCAATGCTTCTAATACCAAACCTGAGACCCGTCCTATAACACGAGATGTGATATTCAAATCCTTCCCCTTCCAAACCTGAGACCCTCCCTTTAGCATGAGATGTGATATCCAACTCCTTCCCATTCCAATCCTGAGACCCTTCCTATAGCATGGGATGTGATATTTCAATGCTTATAACAAACCTGAGACCCTTCCTATAGCATGAGATGTGATATCCAAATCCTTCCCATTCCAATCCTGAGACCCTTCCTATAGCATGAGATGTGATATCTCTATGCTTCTAATACCAAACCTGAGACCCTTCCTATAAGATGAGATGGGATAGCCAACTCCTTCCCATTGCAATCCTGAGACCCTTCCGATAGCAGAGATGTGATATCTCAATGCTTATGCCAAACCTGAGACCCTTCCTATGGCCTGAGATGTCATATACAACTCCTTCCCATTCCAATCCTGAGACCCTTCCTTTAGCATGAGATGTGATATCTCAATGCTTATACCAAATCTGAGACCCTTCCTATAGCATGAGATGTGATATCCAAATCCTTCCCATTCCAATCCTGAGACCCTTCCTATAGCATGAGATGTGATATCTCAATGCTTATACCAAACCTGAGAGCCTACCTATAGCATGAGATGTGATATCCAAGTCCATCCCATTCCAATCCTTAGACCCTTCCTACAGCATGCGATGTGATATCTCAATGATTCTAATATCAAACCAGAGACTCTTCCTATAACATGAGATGGGATATCCAACTCCTTCCCATTCCAATCCTGAGCCGCTTCCGATAGCAGAGATATGATATCTCAATGCTTATACCAAACCTGAGACCCTTCCTATAACATGAGATGTGATATCCAACTCCTTCCCGTTCCAAACCTGAGACACTAACTATAGCATATGTGATATCCAACTCCTTCCCATTCCAAACATGAGACCCTTCCTATAGCAAGAAAGTAATATCCAACTCCTACCCATTCCAATCCTGAGACCCTTCCTATAGCAAGAGATGTGATATCCAAATCCTTCCCATTCCAATCCTGAGACCCTTCCTATAACATGAGATGTGATATCCAACTCCTTCCCATTCCAACCTGAGACACTTCCTATAGCATGAAAAGGGATATCCAACTCCTTCCCAATCCAATCCTGAGACCCTTCAGATAGCAGAGATGTGATGTCTCAATGCGTATACCAAACCTGAGACCCTTCCTATGGCATGAGATGTGATATCCAACTCCTTGCCATTCAAATCCTGAGACCCTTCCTATAGCATGAGAAGGGATATCCAACTCCTTCCCAATCCAATCCTGAGACCCTTCCGATAGCAGAGACGTGATATCTCAATGCTTCTACCAAACCTGAGACCCTTCCTTTAGCATGAGATGTGATATCCAAATCCTTCACATTCCAATCCTGAGACCCTTCCTATAGCATGAGATGTGATATCTCAATGCTTCTAATACCAAACCTGAGATCCTTCCTATAACATGAGATGTGATATCCAATTCCTTCCCATTCCAAACCTGAGACCCTTCCTATTGGATGAGATGTGATATCCAACTCCTTCCCATTCCAACCCTGAGACCCTTCCTATAGCATGAGATGTGATGTCTCAATGCTTCTAATACCAAACCTGAGATCCTTCCTATAACATGAGATGTGATATCCAACTCCTTCCATTCCAATCCTGAGACCCGTCCTATAGCATGAGATGTGATATCTCAATGCTTATACCAAACCTGAGACCCTTCCTATAGCATGAGATGTGATATCCAACTACTTCCCATTCCAATCCTGAGACCCTTCCTATAGCATGAGATGTGATATCTCAATGCTTCTAATACCAAACCTGAGATCCTTCCTCTAACATGAAATGTGATATCCAACTCCTTCCCTTTCCAAACCTAAGAGCCTATCTATAGCATGAGATGTGATATCCAAGTCCTTCCCATTCCAACCCTTAGACCCTTCCTACAGCATGCAATATGATATCTCAATGATTCTAATAACAAACCTGAGACCCGTCCTATAACATGAGATGGGATATCCAACTCCTTCCCATTCCAATCCTGAGACACTTCCGATAGCAGAGATGTGATATCTCAATGCTTATACCAAACCTGAGACCCTTCCTATAACATGAGATGTGATATCCAAATCCTTCCCGTTCCAAACCTGAGACCCTTCCTTTAGCATGAGATGTGATATCCAGCTCCTTCCCATTCCAATCCTGAGACCCTTCCTATAGCATGAGATGTGATATCTCAATGCTTCTAATACCAAACCTGAGATCATTCCTCTAACATGAAATGTGATATCCAACTCCTTCCCGTTCCAAACCTGAGACACTAACTATAGCATATGTGATATCGAACTCCTTCCCATTCCAAACATGAGACCCTTCCTATAGCAAGAAAGTAATATCCAACTCCTACCCATTCCAATCCTGAGACCCTTCCTATAGCAAGAGATGTGATATCCAAATCCTTCCCATTCCAATCCTGAGACCCTTCCTATAACATGTGATGTGATATCCAACTCCTTCCCATTCCAACCTGAGACACTTCCTATAGCATGAGAAGGGATATCCAACTCCTTCCCAATCCAATCCTGAGACCCTTCCGATAGCAGAGATTTGATATCTCAATGCTTATACCAAACCTGAGACCCTTCCTTTAGCATGAGATGTGATATCCAAATCCTTCACATTCCAATCCTGAGACCCTTCCTATAGCATGAGAAGGGATATCTCAATGCTTCTAATACCAAACCTGAGATCCTTCCTATAACATGAGATGTGATATCCAATTCCTTCCCATTCCAATCCTGAGACCCTTCCGATAGCAGAGATGTGATATCTCAATGCTTATACCAAACCTGAGACCCTTCCTATGGCCTGAGATGTCATATACAACTCCTTCCCATTCCAATCCTGAGACCCTTCCTATAGCATGAGATGTGATATCTCAATGCTTATACCAAATCTGAGACCTTTCCTATAGTATGAGATGTGATATCCAACTCCTTCCCATTCCAATCCTGATACCCTTCCTATAGCATGAGATGTGATGTCTCAATGCTTCGAATACCAAACCTGAGATCCTTCCTATAATATGAGATGTGATATCCAACTCCTTCCCATTCCAATCCTGAGACCCTTATGAAAGCATGAGATGTGTTATCTCAATGCTTCTAATACCAAACCTGAGATCCTTCCTATAACATGAGATGTGATTTCCAAATCCTTCCCCTTCCAAACCTGAGACCCTCCCTTTAGCATGAAATGTGATATCCAACTCCTTCCCATTCCAATCCTGAGACCCTTCTGATAGCATGAGATGTGATATCTCAATGCCTCTAATACCAAACCTGAGATCCTACCTCTAACATGAAATGTGATATCCATCTCATTCCCTTTCCAAACCTGAGACCCTGCCTATAGCATGAGATGTGATATCCAAGTCCTTCCCATTCCAATCCTGAGACCCTTCCTATAGCAGGTGATGTGATATCTCAATGCTTATACCAAACCTGAGACCCTTCCTATGGCATGAGATGTCATATACAACTCCTTCCCATTCCAATCCTGAGACCCTTCCTATAGCATGAGATGTGATATCTCAATGCTTATACCAAACCTGAGACCCTTCCTATAGCATGAGATGTGATATCCAACTTCTTCCCATTCCAATCCTGAGACCCTTCCTATAACATGAGATGTGATGTCTCAATGCTTCTAATACCAAACCTGAGATCTTTCCTATAACATGAGATGTGATATCCAACTCCTTCTCATTCCAATCCTGAGACCCTTCCTATAGCATGAGATGTGATATCCAACTTCTTCCCATTCCAATCCTGAGACCCTTCCTATAACATGAAATGTGATGTCTCAATGCTTCTAATACCAAATCTGAGATCCTTCCTCTAACATGAAATGTGATATCCAACTCCTTCCCTTTCCAAACCTAAGAGCCTATCTATAGCATGAGATGTGATATCCAAGTCCTTCCCATTCCAATCCTTAGACCCTTCCTACAGCATGCAATATGATATCTCAATGATTCTAATAACAAACCTGAGACCCGTCCTATAGCATGAGATATGATATCCAAGTCCTTCCCATTCCAATCCTGAGACCCTTCCTATAACATGAAATGTGATATCCAACTCCTTCCCATTCCAACCTGAGACCCTTCCTATAGCAGGAGATGGGATATCCAACTTCTTCCAAATCCAATACTGATACCCTTCCGATAGCATGAGATGTGATATCCCAATGCTTCTACCAAACCTGAGACCCATACTATGGCATGAGATGTGATATCAAAATCCTTCCCATTCCAATCCTGAGACCCTTCCTATAGCTTGAGGTGTGATATCCAACTCCTTCCCATTCCAATTCTGAGACCCTTCTTATACCATGAGACTTGATATCTCAATGCTTCTAATACCAAACCTGAGACCCGTCCTATAACATGAGATGTGATATCCAAATCCTTCCCCTTCCAAACCTTAGACCCTTCCTTTATCATGAGATGTGGTATCCAACTCCTTCCCATTCCAATCCTGAGACCCTTCCGATATCATGAGATTTGGTATCTCAATGCTTCTAATATCAAACTTGAGACCCTCCCTATAGCATGAGATGTGACATCCAAGTCCTTCCCATTCCAATCCTGAGACCCTTCCTATAGCATGAGATGTGATATCTCTATGCTTCTAATACCAAACCTGAGACCCTTCCTATAAGATGAGATGGGATATCCAACTCCTTCCCATTGCAATCCTGAGACCCTTCCGATAGCAGAGATGTGATATCTCAATGCTTATACCAAACCTGAGACCCTTCCTATGGCCTGAGATGTCATATACAACTCCTTCCCATTCCAATCCTGAGACCCTTCCTTTAGCATGAGATGTGATATCTCAATGCTTATACCAAATCTGAGACCCTTCCTATAGCATGAGATGTGATATCCAACTCCTTCCCATTCCAATCCTGAGACCCTTCCTATAACATGAGATGTGATGTCTCAATGCTTCTAATACCAAACCTGAGATCCTTCCTATGGCATGAGATGTCCTATAAAACTCCTTCCCATTCCATTCCTGAGACCCTTCCTATAGCATGAGATGTGATATCCAACTCCTTCCCATTCCAATCCTGAGACCCTTCCTATAGCATGAGATGTGATATCCAAATCCTTCACATTCCAATCGTGAGACCCTTCCTATAGCATGAGATGTGATATCTCAATGCTTCTAATACCAAACCTGAGATCCTTCCTCTAACATGAAATGTGATATCCAACTCCTTCCCTTTCCAAACCTAAGAGCCTATCTATAGCATGAGATGTGATATCCAAGTCCTTCCCATTCCAACCCTTATACCCTTCCTACAGCATGCAATATGATATCTCAATGATTCTAATAACAAACCTGAGACCCGTCCTATAACATGAGATGGGATATCCAACTCCTTCCCATTCCAATCCTGAGACACTTCCGATAGCAGAGATGTGATATCTCAATGCTTATACCAAACCTGAGACCCTTCCTATAACATGAGATGTGATATCCAAATCCTTCCCGTTCCAAACCTGAGACCCTTCCTTTAGCATGAGATGTGATATCCAGCTCCTTCCCATTCCAATCCTGAGACCCTTCCTATAGCATGAGATGTGATATCTCAATGCTTCTAATACCAAACCTGAGATCATTCCTCTAACATGAAATGTGATATCCAACTCCTTCCCGTTCCAAACCTGAGACACTAACTATAGCATATGTGATATCGAACTCCTTCCCATTCCAAACATGAGACCCTTCCTATAGCAAGAAAGTAATATCCAACTCCTACCCATTCCAATCCTGAGACCCTTCCTATAGCAAGAGATGTGATATCCAAATCCTTCCCATTCCAATCCTGAGACCCTTCCTATAACATGTGATGTGATATCCAACTCCTTCCCATTCCAACCTGAGACACTTCCTATAGCATGAGAAGGGATATCCAACTCCTTCCCAATCCAATCCTGAGACCCTTCCGATAGCAGAGATGTGATATCTCAATGCTTATACCAAACCTGAGACCCTTCCTTTAGCATGAGATGTGATATCCAAATCCTTCACATTCCAATCCTGAGACCCTTCCTATAGCATGAGAAGGGATATCTCAATGCTTCTAATACCAAACCTGAGATCCTTCCTATAACATGAGATGTGATATCCAATTCCTTCCCATTCCAATCCTGAGACCCTTCCGATAGCAGAGATGTGATATCTCAATGCTTATACCAAACCTGAGACCCTTCCTATGGCCTGAGATGTCATATACAACTCCTTCCCATTCCAATCCTGAGACCATTCCTATAGCATGAGATGTGATATCTCAATGCTTATACCAAATCTGAGACCCTTCCTATAGCATGAGATGTGATATCCAACTCCTTCCCATTCCAATCCTGATACCCTTCCTATAGCATGAGATGTGATGTCTCAATGCTTCGAATACCAAACCTGAGATCCTTCCTATAATATGAGATGTGATATCCAACTCCTTCCCATTCCAATCCTGAGACCCTTATGAAAGCATGAGATGTGTTATCTCAATGCTTCTAATACCAAACCTGAGATCCTTCCTATAACATGAGATGTGATTTCCAAATCCTTCCCCTTCCAAACCTGAGACCCTCCCTTTAGCATGAAATGTGATATCCAACTCCTTCCCATTCCAATCCTGAGACCCTTCTGATAGCATGAGATGTGATATCTCAATGCCTCTAATACCAAACCTGAGATCCTACCTCTAACATGAAATGTGATATCCATCTCATTCCCTTTCCAAACCTGAGACCCTGCCTATAGCATGAGATGTGATATCCAAGTCCTTCCCATTCCAATCCTGAGACCCTTCCTATAGCAGGTGATGTGATATCTCAATGCTTATACCAAACCTGAGACCCTTCCTATGGCATGAGATGTCATATACAACTCCTTCCCATTCCAATCCTGAGACCCTTCCTATAGCATGAGATGTGATATCTCAATGCTTATACCAAACCTGAGACCCTTCCTATAGCATGAGATGTGATATCCAACTTCTTCCCATTCCAATCCTGAGACCCTTCCTATAACATGAGATGTGATGTCTCAATGCTTCTAATACCAAACCTGAGATCTTTCCTATAACATGAGATGTGATATCCAACTCCTTCTCATTCCAATCCTGAGACCCTTCCTATAGCATGAGATGTGATATCCAACTTCTTCCCATTCCAATCCTGAGACCCTTCCTATAACATGAAATGTGATGTCTCAATGCTTCTAATACCAAATCTGAGATCCTTCCTCTAACATGAAATGTGATATCCAACTCCTTCCCTTTCCAAACCTAAGAGCCTATCTATAGCATGAGATGTGATATCCAAGTCCTTCCCATTCCAATCCTTAGACCCTTCCTACAGCATGCAATATGATATCTCAATGATTCTAATAACAAACCTGAGACCCGTCCTATAGCATGAGATATGATATCCAAGTCCTTCCCATTCCAATCCTGAGACCCTTCCTATAACATGAAATGTGATATCCAACTCCTTCCCATTCCAACCTGAGACCCTTCCTATAGCAGGAGATGGGATATCCAACTTCTTCCAAATCCAATACTGATACCCTTCCGATAGCATGAGATGTGATATCCCAATGCTTCTACCAAACCTGAGACCCATACTATGGCATGAGATGTGATATCAAAATCCTTCCCATTCCAATCCTGAGACCCTTCCTATAGCTTGAGGTGTGATATCCAACTCCTTCCCATTCCAATTCTGAGACCCTTCTTATACCATGAGACTTGATATCTCAATGCTTCTAATACCAAACCTGAGACCCGTCCTATAACATGAGATGTGATATCCAAATCCTTCCCCTTCCAAACCTTAGACCCTTCCTTTATCATGAGATGTGGTATCCAACTCCTTCCCATTCCAATCCTGAGACCCTTCCGATATCATGAGATTTGGTATCTCAATGCTTCTAATATCAAACTTGAGACCCTCCCTATAGCATGAGATGTGACATCCAAGTCCTTCCCATTCCAATCCTGAGACCCTTCCTATAGCATGAGATGTGATATCTCTATGCTTCTAATACCAAACCTGAGACCCTTCCTATAAGATGAGATGGGATATCCAACTCCTTCCCATTGCAATCCTGAGACCCTTCCGATAGCAGAGATGTGATATCTCAATGCTTATACCAAACCTGAGACCCTTCCTATGGCCTGAGATGTCATATACAACTCCTTCCCATTCCAATCCTGAGACCCTTCCTTTAGCATGAGATGTGATATCTCAATGCTTATACCAAATCTGAGACCCTTCCTATAGCATGAGATGTGATATCCAACTCCTTCCCATTCCAATCCTGAGACCCTTCCTATAACATGAGATGTGATGTCTCAATGCTTCTAATACCAAACCTGAGATCCTTCCTATGGCATGAGATGTCCTATAAAACTCCTTCCCATTCCATTCCTGAGACCCTTCCTATAGCATGAGATGTGATATCCAACTCCTTCCCATTCCAATCCTGAGACCCTTCCTATAGCATGAGATGTGATATCCAAATCCTTCACATTCCAATCGTGAGACCCTTCCTATAGCATGAGATGTGATATCTCAATGCTTCTAATACCAAACCTGAGATCCTTCCTCTAACATGAAATGTGATATCCAACTCCTTCCCTTTCCAAACCTAAGAGCCTATCTATAGCATGAGATGTGATATCCAAGTCCTTCCCATTCCAACCCTTATACCCTTCCTACAGCATGCAATATGATATCTCAATGATTCTAATAACAAACCTGAGACCCGTCCTATAACATGAGATGGGATATCCAACTCCTTCCCATTCCAATCCTGAGACACTTCCGATAGCAGAGATGTGGTATCCAACTCCTTCCCATTCCAATCCTGAGACCCTTCCGATATCATGAGATTTGGTATCTCAATGCTTCTAATATCAAACTTGAGACCCTCCCTATAGCATGAGATGTGACATCCAAGTCCTTCCCATTCCAATCCTGAGACCCTTCCTATAGCATGAGATGTGATATCTCTATGCTTCTAATACCAAACCTGAGACCCTTCCTATAAGATGAGATGGGATATCCAACTCCTTCCCATTGCAATCCTGAGACCCTTCCGATAGCAGAGATGTGATATCTCAATGCTTATACCAAACCTGAGACCCTTCCTATGGCCTGAGATGTCATATACAACTCCTTCCCATTCCAATCCTGAGACCCTTCCTTTAGCATGAGATGTGATATCTCAATGCTTATACCAAATCTGAGACCCTTCCTATAGCATGAGATGTGATATCCAACTCCTTCCCATTCCAATCCTGAGACCCTTCCTATAACATGAGATGTGATGTCTCAATGCTTCTAATACCAAACCTGAGATCCTTCCTATGGCATGAGATGTCCTATAAAACTCCTTCCCATTCCATTCCTGAGACCCTTCCTATAGCATGAGATGTGATATCCAACTCCTTCCCATTCCAATCCTGAGACCCTTCCTATAGCATGAGATGTGATATCCAAATCCTTCACATTCCAATCGTGAGACCCTTCCTATAGCATGAGATGTGATATCCAAAACCTTCCCTTTCCAAAACTGAGAGCCTACCTATAGCATGAAATGTGATATCCAACTCCTTCCCATTCCAATCCTGAGACCCTTCCTATAGCATGAGATGTGATATCTCAATGCTTATACCAAACCTGAGACCCTTCCTATAGCATGAGATGTGATATCCAAATCCTTCCCATTCCAATCCTGAGACCCTTCCTATAGCATGAGATGTGATATCCAAATCCTTCCCCTTCCAAACCTGAGACCCTCCCTTTAGCATGAGATGTGATATCCAACTCCTTCCCATTCCAATCCTGAGACCCTTCTGATAGCATGAGATGTTATATCTCAATGTCTCTAATACCAAACCTGAGATCCTACCTCTAACATGAAATGTGATATCCAGCTCCTTCCCCTTCTAAACCTGGGAGCCTTCCTATAACATGAGATGTGATATCCAAGTGCTTCCCATTCCAATCCTGAGACCCTTCCTATAACATGAGATGTGATATCCAACTCCTTCCCATTCCAATCCTGAGACCCTTCCTATAGCATGAGATGTGATATTTCAAAGCTTCTAATACCAAACCTGGGACCCGTCCTATAACATGAGATATGCTATCCAAATCCTTCCCCTTCCAAACCTGAGACCCTTCCTTTAGCATGAGATGTGATATCCAAATCCTTCCCATTCCAATCCTGAAACCCTTCCTATAGCATGAGATGTGATATCTCAATGTTTCTAATAAAAAACCTGAGACTCTTCCTATAGCAAGAGATGTGATATCCAAATCCTTCCCATTCCAATCCTGAGACCCTTCCTATATCATGAGATGTGATATCTCAATGCCTCTAATACCAAACCTGAGATTCTTCCTATAACATGAGATGTGATATCTCAATGCTTCTAATACCAAACCTGAGACCCTCCCTTTAGCATGAGATGTGATATCCGACTCCTTCCCATTCCAATCCTGAGACCCTTCTGATAGCATGAGATGTGATTTCTCAATGCTTCTAACACCAAACCTGAGACCCTTCCTATAACATAAGATGGGATATCCAACTCCTTCCCATTCCAATCCTGAGACCCTTCCGATAGCAGAGATGTGATATCTCAATGCTTATACCAAACCTGAGACCCTCCCTGTGGCATGAGATGTCATATCCAACTCCTTCCCATTCCAATCCTGAGACCCTTCCTATAGCATGATATGTGATATCACAATTTTTCTAATACCAAACCTGAGATCCTTCCTATAACATGAGATGTGTATCCAACTCCTTCCCATTCCAAAACCTGAGACCCTTCCTATAGCATGGGATGTGATATCTTAATGCTTCTAAAACCAAACCTGAGAACCATCCAATAACATATGTGAAATCCAAATCCTTCCCTTTCCAAACCTGAGACCCTTCCGATAGCATTAGATGTGATATCTCAATGCTTCTAAAAACCAAACATGAGAACCATCCTATAACATGAGATGTGAAATCCAAATCCTTCCCTTTCCAAACCTGAGACCCTTCCTATAGCTTTAGATGTGATATCAAACTCCTTCCCATTCCAATCCTGTGATAGCTTGAGATGTGATATCCGACTCCTTCCCATTCCAATCCTGAGACCCTTCCTATACCATGAGATGTGATATCTCAATGCTTCTAATACCAAACCTGAGACCCGTCCTAAAACATGAGATGTGAGATCCAAATCCTTCCCCTTCCAAACCTGAGAACCTTCCTATAGCTTGAGATGTGATATCAAACTCCTTCCCATTCCAATCCTGAGATAGCTTGAGATGTGATATCCAACTCCTTCCCATTCCTATCCTGAGACCCTTCCGATAGCAGAGATGTGATATCTCAATGCTTGTACCAAACCTGAGACCCTTCCTATGGCATGAGATGTGATATCCAACTCCTTCCCATTCCAATCCTGAGACCCTTCCTATAGCATGAGATGTGATATCTCAATGCTTCTATCAAACCTGAGTCCCTTTCTTTAGCATGAGATGTGATATATCCAACTCCTTCCCATTCCAATCCTGAGACCCTTCCTATAGCATGAGATGTGATATCTCAATGCTTCTATCAAACCTGAGTCCCTTCCTTTAGCATGAGATATGATATCCAAATCCTTCCCCTTCCAAACCTGAGACCCTTCCTTTAGCATGAGATGTGATATCCAAAGCCTTCCCATTCCAATCCTGAAACCCTTCCTATAGCATGAGATGTGATATCTCAATGTTTCTAATAAAAAACCTGAGACCCTTCCTATAGCAAGAGATGTGATATCCAAATCCTTCCCATTCCAATCCTGAGACCCTTCCTATAACATGAGATGTGATATCCAACTCCTTCCCATTCCAACCTGAGAACTTTCCTATAGCATGAGAAGGGATATCCAACTCCTTCCCATTCCAATCCTGAGACCTTCCTATAGCATGAGATGTGATATCTCAAAGCTTCTAATACCAAACCTGCGACCCGTCCTATAACATGAGATATGATATCCAAATCCTTCCCCTTCAAAACCTGAGACCCTTCCTTTAGCATGAGATGTGATATACAAATCCTTCCCATTCCAATCCTGAAACCCTTCCTATAGCATGAGATGTGATATCTCAATGTTTCTAATAAAAAAACCGAGACCCTTCCTATAGCAAGAGATGTGACATCCAAATCCTTCCCATTCCAATCCTGAGATCCTTCCTATTGGATGAGATGTGACATCCAACTCCTTCCCATTCCAATCCTGAGACCCTTCCTATAGCATGAGATGTGATATCTCAATGCCTCTAATACCAAACCTGAGATTCTTCCTATAACATGAGATGTGATATCTCAATGCTTCTAATACCAAACCTGAGACCCTCCCTTTAGCATGAGATGTGATATCCGACTCCTTCCCATACCAATCCTGAGACCCTTCTGATAGCATGAGATGTGATATCTCAATGCCTCTAATACCAAACCTGAGATTCTTCCTATAACATGAGATGTGATATCTCAATGCTTCTAATACCAAACCTGAGACCCTCCCTTTAGCATGAGATGTGATATCCGACTCCTTCCCATTCCAATCCTGAGACCCTTCTGATAGCATGAGATGTGATATCTCAATGTTTCTAATACCAAACTTGAGACCCTTCCTATAACATAAGATGGGATATCCAACTCCTTCCCATTCCAATCCTGAGACCCTTCCGATAGCAGAGATGTGATATCTCAATGCTTATACCAAACCTGAGACCCTTCCTGTGGCATGAGATGTCATATACAACTCCTTCCCATTCCAATCCTGAGACCCTTCCTATAGCATGAGATGTGATATCCAACTCCTTCCCATTCCAATCCTGAGACCCTTCCTATAGCATGAGATTTGATATCTCGATGCTTCTAACACCAAACCTGAGATCCTTCCGATAGCATGAGATGTGATATCTCAATGCTTCTAATACCAAACCTGAGATCATTCCTATAACACGAGATGTAATATCCAAATCCTTCCCCTTCCAAACCTGAGACCCTCCCTTTAGCATGAGATGTAATATCCAACTCCTTCCCATTCCAATCCTGAGATCCTTCTGATAGCATGAGATGTGATATCTCAATGCCTCTATACCAAACCTGAGATCCTACCTCTAACATGAAATGTGATATCCAACTCCTTCCCCTTCCAAACCTGAGAGCCTTCCTATAGCATGAGATGTGATATCCAAGTCCTTCCCATTCCAATCCTGAGACCCTTCCTATAGCTTGAGATGTGATATCCAACTCCTCCCCATTCCAATTCTGAGACCCTTCCTATAGCATGAGATGTGATATCTCAATGCTTCTAATAACAAACCTGGGACCCTTCCTATAACATGAGATGGGATATCCAAGTCCTTCCCATTCCAATCCTGAGACCCTTCCTATAGCATGAGATGTGATATCTCAATGCTTCTAATACCAAACCTGAGACCCTTCCTATAACAAGAGATGTGATATCCATGTCCTTCCCATTCCAATCCTGAGACCCGTCCTATACCATGAGATGTGATATCTCAATGCTTCTAATACCAAACCTGAGACCCTTCCTATAATGAGATGGGATATCCAACTCCTTCCCATTCCAATCCTGAGACCCTTCCAATAGCAGAGATGTGATATCTCAATGCTTATACCAAACCTGAGACCCTTCCTATGGCATGAAATGTCATATACAACTCCTTCCGATTCCAGACCTGAGACCCTTCCTATAGCATGAGATGTGATATCCAACTCCTTCTCATTCCAATCCTGAGACCCTTCCTATAGCTTGAGATGTGATATCCAACTCCTTCCCATTCCAATCCTGAGACCCTTCCTATAGCATGAGATGTGATATCTCAATGCTTCTAATACCAAACCTGAGATCCTTCCTATAACATGAGATGTGATATCCAAATCCTTCCACTTCCAAACCTGAGACCCTTCCTTTAGCATGAGATGTGATATCCAAATCCTTCCCATTCCAATCCTGAAACCCTTCCTATAGCATGAGATGTGATATCTCAATGTTTCTAATAAAAAACCTGAGACCCTTCCTATAGCAAGAGATGTGATATCCAAATCCTTCCCATTCCAATCCTGAGACCCTTCCTATAACATGAGATGTGATATCCAACTCCTTCCCATTCCAACCTGAGAACCTTCCTATAGCATGAGAAGGGATATCCAACTCCTTCCCATTCCAATCCTGAAACCTTCCTATAGCATGAGATGTGATATCTCAAAGCTTCTAATACCAAACCTGCGACCCGTCCTATAACATGAGATATGATATCCAAATCCTTCCCCTTCAAAACCTGAGACCCTTCCTTTAGCATGAGATGTGATATACAAATCCTTCCCATTCCAATCCTGAAACCCTTCCTATAGCATGAGATGTGATATCTCAATGTTTCTAATAAAAAAACTGAGACCCTTCCTATAGCAAGAGATGTGACATCCAAATCCTTCCCATTCCAATCCTGAAATCCTTCCTATTGGATGAGATGTGATATCCAACTCCTTCCCATTCCAATCCTGAGACCCTTCCTATAGCATGAGATGTGATATCTCAATGCCTCTAATACCAAACCTGAGATTCTTCCTATAACATGAGATGTGATATCTCAATGCTTCTAATACCAAACCTGAGACCCTCCCTTTAGCATGAGATGTGATATCCGACTCCTTCCCATTCCAATCCTGAGACCCTTCTGATAGCATGAGATGTGATATCTCAATGCTTCTAATACCAAACCTGAGACCCTTCCTATAACATAAGATGGTATATCCAACTCCTTCCCATTCCAATCCTGAGACCCTTCCGATAGCAGAGATGTGATATCTCAATGCTTATACCAAACCTGAGACCCTTCCTGTGGCATGAGATGTCATATACAACTCCTTCCCATTCCAATCCTGAGACCCTTCCTATAGCATGAGATGTGATATATTAGAAGCATTGAGATATAACATCTCATAGTATAGGACGGGTCTCAGGATTGGAATGGGAAGGAGTTGGATATCACATTTCATGCTAAAGGGAGGGTCTCAGGTTTGATATTAGAAGCATTGAGATATCACATCTCATGCTATCGGAAGGGTCTCAGGATTAGATTGGGAAGGAGTTGGATATCACATCTCAAGTTATAGGACGGGTCTGTGGTTTGGTATTAGAAGCATTGAGATATCATATCTCATGCTATCGGAAGGGTCTCAGGATTGGATTGGGAAGGAGTTGGATATCACATCTCATGTTATAGGAAGGGTCTCAGGTTTGGTAATAGAAGCATTGAGATATCACATCTCATGCTATCGGAAGATTCACAGGTTGGAATTTGAAGGAGTCTCAGGATTGGAATGGGAAGGATTTGGATATCACATCTCATGTTATAGGAAGGGTCTCAGGTTTGTTATTAGAAGCATTGAGATATCACATCTCATGTTATAGGACAGTCTCAGGTTTGGTATTAGAAACATTGAGATATCACATCTCATGGTATAGGACGGGTCTCAGGATTGGAATGGGAAGGAGTTGGATATCACATCTCATGCTATAGGAAGGGTCTCAGGATTGGAATGGGAAGTAGTTTGATATCACATCTCATGCCATAGGAAGGTCTCAGGTATGGTAGAAGCATTAAGATATCATATCTCATGCTATCGGAAGGGTCTCAAGATTGGATTGGGAAGGAGTTGGATATCCCATCTCATGCTATAGGAAGGGTCACAGGTTGGAATTGGAAGGAGTTGGATATCACATCTCATGCTATCAGAAGGGTCTCAGGATTGGAATGGGAAGGAGTTGGATATCACATCTCATGCTATAGGGAGGGTCTCAGGTTTGATATTAGAAGCATTGAGATATCATATCTCATGCTATCGGAAGGGTCTCAGGATTGGATTGGGAAGGAGTTGGATATCACATCTCAAGTTATAGGAAGGGTCTCAGGATTGGATGGGAAGAGTTGGATATCACATCTCATGCTATAGGAAGGGTCTCAGGTTTGGTAGAAGCATTGGGATATCACATCTAATGCTATAGGAAGGGTCTCAGGATTACAATGGGAAGGGGTTGGATATCACATCTCATGATAAAGGAAGGGTCTCAGGTTTGGAAGGGGAAGGATTTGGATATCACATCTCAAGTTATAGGACGGGTCTGTGGTTTGGTATTAGAAGCATTGAGATATCATATCTCATGCTATCGGAAGGGTATCAGGATTGGATTGTGAAGGAGTTGGATATCACATCTCATGTTATAGGAATGGCCTCAAGATTGGAATGGGAAGGACTTGGATATCACATCTCATGTTATAGGAAGGGTCTCAGGTTTGTTATTTGAAGCATTGAGATATCACATCTCATGTTATAGGACAGTCTCAGGTTTGGTATTAGAAGCATTGAGATATCATATCTTATGGTATAGGACGGATCTCAGGATTGGAATGGGAAGGAGTTGGATATCACATCTCATGCTATAGGAAGGGTCGCAGGATTGGAATGGGAAGGATTTGGATATCACATCTCATGTTATAGGAAGGGTCTCAGGTTTATTAGAAGCATTGAGATATCACATCTCATGTTATAGGGCAGTCTCAGGTTTGGTATTAGAAGCATTGAGATATCACATCTCATGGTATAGGACGGGTCTCAGGATTGAATTGGGAAGGAGTTGGATCTCCCATCTCATGCTATAGGAAGGGTCACAGGTTGGAATTGGAAGGAGTTGGATATCACATCTCATGCTATCCGAAGGGTCTCAGGATTGGATTGGGAAGGAGTTGGATATCACATCTCATGTTATAGGAAGGGTCTCAGGATTGGATGGGAAGAGTTGGATATCACATCTCATGCTATTGGAAGGGTTTCAGGTTTGGTAGAAGCATTGGGATATCACATCTCATGCTATAGGAAGGGTCTCAGGATTGGAATGGGAAGGAGTTGGATATCACATCTCATGATAAAGGAAGCGTCTCAGGTTTGGAAGGGGAAGGATTTGGATATCACATCTCAAGTTATAGGACGGGTCTGTGGTTTGGTATTAGAAGCATTGAGATATCATATCTCATGCTATCGGAAGGGTCTCAGGATTGGATTGGGAAGGAGTTGGATATCACATCTCATGTTATAGGAAGGGTCTCAAGATTGGAATGGGAAGGACTTGGATATCACATCTCATGTTATAGGAAGGGTCTCAGGTTTGTTATTAGAAGCATTGAAATATCACATCTCATGTTATAGGACAGTCTCATGTTTGGGATTAGAAGCATTGAGATATAACATCTCATAGTATAGGACGGGTCTCAGGATTGGAATGGGAAGGAGTTTGATATCACATCTCGTGCCATGGGAAGGTGTCAGGTTTGCTAGAAGAATTAAGATATCACATCTCATGCTATCGGAAGGGTCTCAGGATTGGATTGGGAAGGAGTTGGATATCAAATCTCATGTTATAGGAAGGGTCTCAGGTTTGTTATTAGAAGCATTGAGATATCACATCTCATGTTATAGGACAGTCTCAGGTTTGGTATTAGAAGCATTGAGATATAACATCTCATGGTATAGGACGGGTCTGTAAGGATATTTGGCGTGTTACAGTACACAGTACAGCAATACTGCACAAGTAGCACAAATTTTTTTTGCAGCACCACCACTTTGCAGCACCACCACCACAAGGGTGCGGTGCATTGCTATATGGGTTAGCAGATTAACAAGGAAAGACAGGCTATTCAGTCAAAAAACGATTTTAACATATAAGATGCAAAGCTATTTTTACAGTTAAAAGCACACGTATTCATTTAAAAATGCACACTATTTTTCACCTGAAATGCCTATATTGCTAGAGACACATTTGAAAATTAACAGCTAACCTATTAACAATTAACCTGACTAATAAAACCTTATTTTAATATAACCCACTAATAAAATGTGTTCTCTACTGCAGAATTAGGCATACTCTGAAAACCAGTTAAATGAGTGTGCAGATTTTTTTTTCTTCTCTTCTCTGCCTGATTATCCGTGTTGTTGTGCACAGTAATGGCACGAAGGAGGAAGTCAGATTTGCAACAATTGCAAATGTATAAGCGAAGCTATTGTTGAAGAGTAGGAGGATGAGAGATGATGGATTTCATTGGAACACGTCATAAAGAGGGCTGAGAGGAAAGTTTTAGTGGGCAGTATCAGGGAAAAAGACAGGCAGACATCTTTCTGCACTACTGGGGAGAAGACCTGGCTGTGGGGGTGTCCTGCTGCAGTCGAGACTGGGGAAAGCTGAAAGAATTACCTTTCCACTGGCAGAGGCAGTCCTATCTGAAAAAGCTGAGAATTCCAGGCAATGACCCCGGCTTGAGAAGGCAAGCGTTCCTTTTTGCTGGAATTAAGCCAAGAGAGCCACATTCACAGAGAGAAGCCTCTGAACAGATAAGGTAATTACCTAACTGGGGGAGCTGTGTGTGTGCACGAAAGTATGCAGTCAGTGTAGAAAAATGAAAGTCCCGTGCGTGTCTTAATCAAGTGCTAATGTTGCAATTTAAGTTCTGTTCTCCGCCACTATAATTGCAGTGTGTCATTGAAAATGCTTTGATTGTTCCATTTTATTGCTGTAAAGAATGAGATCATGTCTAAATGCAACTTTTATAATACAGAAAATATTTGAAAACAGACGGGTGGTTTATTTTCTATTTACCATTACAATGCCAATGATGTGGGGAGATTTTTAAACAGTGCAATGGTCATTTTAAGACAGATGTGTGTATGTCAGAATCAGTATGAATAATTGTGAGTGACTGTAGTATAACTTGTTGGAGGTACATGAGCCAACGGGAAGAGAGACTCTCTGAACATAGCTCCCTACCGTATATAAGGTAGTGGAAATTACCACAAGACTACCACATATAGCTCTCTGTCGTAAATAAGTCAGTGAGTTTGCCCATGGTGGCGCACCAACACTATCACTGGAAATTGTGGTATCTCTAGAATGCAGGTCTGAGGTCTCTCTAGTGATCACACGAAAAATCTAAGCGAAGATAAGGGATTCTGGACATTGGGGCCACAAATAAAACAAGGGAATTATGCTCACCAAAATACCACCAACCACGTATACCAAATATGCAGGTCTGGGTGCTGAAATAATGCATGTCCATTGTATTATTGTTGCACATGGCCAAATCTGAATACAAAGAGTGATTATTGCTAAGTTATTTTTCGGCGGTAATAAAATACCGTCAGGCCCCAAATCTCCACAAAATACCCTACATATTTATGGTGCGTTGCAGGCCGGGAAAGTGATCATAGAGTACCTACTGGGCGTGGCAAGCGTGTCTCACACTGCCATTTGCACATTAAAGGGAACCCATTTTATAATAGCAGTGTGCCACTAAAAACGAATTTCAGAATGTCACAAAGGGAAACCACATTCTCAGATCTAGTGCAATATTTAGAGGCAAAGTTATTTGCACATGGGAATTGGTCTTCGAACAGTACCTTAGAATGGAGTAACCGCATTCAGGGTGAGGTGCAGAAAGAAAAACTAGACAATATTTTTGCAGAAGGCAGCATAATTCAGGTCTGCCTTACAAGATTATTGAATGCAGCCGATAAAAGTGCAGAGAAAGACTGTTTAATACGGCTATGCGGCAAAATATGGTTTATTTTAAACAAGTCCCTGCGAATGCAAGAGAATGATACTCAGCTAATTAACAGGTTAAAGACTGAATTAGATGGGGCAAGTAAAAATCAGGAAATGTTGAGAGCAGAATTGGATGTATGCCAAAAAGACATGCAATTAAAATGCAGAGACTTTGATACTCAGTTATCCAAAAGCAAGAAACAATTTGAAGATAGTGAGCAAGAATTGACACACTTAAAAGCCTTAGTGGATCACATTAGGCAGGATAAAGATGAGGTTGTTTCAGAAATGCAGATTTTACAAAAAGAACATTGCGAAAAAGAAGGTGATCTCCAGAGTGCAGAACAAGAAATGATTAAAATGATCCAAGAAAGAGACAAGAGAAATAAAGAGTTCAATGAATGCCAAATGCAAATGTGCGATATGCAGGAGGCAATTAATAAAATGAGTGATGAAAATAATTATTTGCATGATGAAGCCAACAGACTCCTTAAAAAGTGTAAGGACTTAGAACAGCAAATGTGCATTCCCAGGTCCCAGGAGAGGCGGCAGGGTACCACATTCAATGGAGTGGAGGTGAATTCTAGCTCTGCCCAAAGAGCTAGTGCCCCAGTGACAGGACCGGTGACTGAACTTGGTTGCAGCGCCCTTGGGGGATTTGATACTCCCATTGGGGGCAGCCACCAATCTCATACACCTGAAAACAGGATTGAATCACAAAATAGTGCAATTCCATGCATTGCAACAAGTAGCCCCATAAAAATAATGAAATCCATTAAAGCCCTGATCAAACCATTTAAAAAGGGAGGTGAATGCTGCATTGAGGATCACTTAGAAGCGGTGCATGACATTTTTAAAGCGCTCCAGATACCTAAGGAACAGTACAGACAATATTTTCATTTAACTTTAGATGCCCCGACGGCCAGCATCATAAGGGGATTAAATGAACAGCAGAATATGACATGGCTGGAGTTTGAAAAAGAAATTAGGCGTCATTTTTCTCCTTTTCAGTCATTGCAGGAGGCAAAGAAAGTCGCGTACACTATTACTGCTGGACCTAATACATCACCTCGCCAATTTTTACAAGACTTAAAAAGAGCATTCTCTCGCTTTGATGTATCTTTTGACTCAAATTCCAATGAGTTTAAAACCGCATACTTCTATGGGCTACAGAAAGACATCATATCCCAATTGGTCCGTGAATTTGACCGTGACAAGTCCCTTGAATGGATTGTACATCAAAGCACCAAGCTATATGAGGTACTCTATTGTCAGGGTAGAGAAAGTGATAAAATGAAAGATACTAGGCCTAAATCTAAAGAACCCTCAGCCACAGTAATGGAAATCAGGTCAGCCAAAATGTCCCTTGAGTCTGCTCAAAGCCAAGGTAAAAATAATGTGACACCTGAACAAAGGGGTAATCAACAAAGATCGCCATTTCCTGTACCAATGTTCCAATCACATGATCCTAGTAATAGAGAGAGCTACATCAGCCCTAGATATTTAGGAGATAGACCCCGGGTAAGGTACCGGTCTGATATGGCAGGTATGAACAATAACCAGAGACAAAATCAAGATCAAAGAAATGATGGTCCCTACCAGTCATTGGGGACACAGAGCAGATTTGATCCCAGCACCATGATATATGGTAATCAGGATAGGCCCCGATATGTGGATCGATTTACTGATAATGGATATCAATATAGGGGCCAGTACCCACAATCTGAGAGACAGGACATGAAGCAAAACGTGAACTACAGTCCACGCCAGTACAATGATTCCCCACCAGGGGACTATAATCAAAGGATGGGTGCAACCCGCTCCCCTCCACAAATGAATCAAGAGTTCAGAAACCATCCCAACCGGTATCAATCACCTGAGAGGTATCAGAATAGATCCAATCAGGGGGAAAACAACCAATATCGACCTAGGCCACAGAAAGAGGATCCTAGAGAGGTGGAAAGGTTCCAATGCCTTGAGGCCCAAGTGAAAATGTTAGCTGAGCAAATAGGAAAGCTCTATACAGCGCAAAAACAACCTTCCAAAGAGGGGGCTGATGGCCATAGCAATGACCGGGGGGCTTCCGAAAAGTGACTAAGTACTCATGATAACTGCAGTGCCAAAATGACAGATTGCTCTGATATAACTTTGCATAACGACTCTGAGATGACTAATGGATTAAAAATGAAAGTACCAGTAAATGAAATTGTGATGGAAAGTGTAAATACTTCTAAAAAAGAGGTACGGTTTAACTTAGAGCTAAATAAAACAGTAAAGATTTGCACAAATGAAAAAGAAACATTAGGAATTCCAAAAGAACAAAGGGACAGATTTAAGAAAAATGACTCATGCATGGGGAATACCAGTGAACAGGGAGTAAGTGGGGATGCCATGGCTCCTTCCCTGGGCAAGCAAAACAATGACCAAACACAGACAGAAAAAGGAAATACTCACAAGGAGGGTACAAGTCAATCACCTGAAAAATTCATTGAGCCACATATTTTTGAAGAGGCTGAAAGGGCTGGTATTACACTAAATGATCACAAATGCACAGAATTAAAAAATGACAAATTGCTGAATGATGTTGTGACACATGTTCAGTTGGAAGGTTGTAATGTGGTCTCTGATGTTACCCAGATGGATGGGCGAACGGTGGCCACACTCCAAAAAACCTCTGAACATGGAGAAATGAATAAAATACCTCGCACAGAAATGGGTAAAAAGGAGGGAAAAATGTCTTTTCATTTACCAATGTGCTTAGCCAAAAGTGAAAAAGACCTGAGAAAGGTGAGCCCTGAAATCAGTAAGAATTCACATTTCTTATGTGTATTAGAGGAAGTTGAGGACAGATATTATGCACCCATCACTGTAGAAGAAAAATGCCACACCTTTGCTATGATTGACACTGGCGCACAGGCCACAATTATGTCCAAGGAGCTGGTAAAGAGTATCAATGAAGGGAGGCCTCCACAGAGTCAGATCACAGTGAAGGCAAATCAAGGCCCAGTGCATAACTTTAATGGGGAGGAGGTGCCCATCATAGGTGTAACTGAGGTTGACATAAAAATAGGAAAGCACAGAATGAAACAAGAGGTATTGATCACATCTATTTGTGAAATTCCATTTCTGATGGGGACAGATTGCCTGAAAAGATTGTCTCCTCTCATAGATGGGGTGAATGGAGTGCTGTGGTCCTTAACCAAAAAACCATTGAGGCCTAAGAAACTAAAATCACAAAACAGCAATATAAAAGAATGTCACACCGTTGCCAAAACAAATGATGCTGTGGAGGTATATCTCCAGAATAGCTGCATACCTAGTGTCACTGTTATATTAATGTGTCAAGACAAAGATCAGAGCGACAATGAAAAACTACCTGTACAAATATACTTGGACCCAAGGAAAGATTGGCAGACTGCCATAGATGAGTACACATTACGTTTCTACTTAAAAGAGAATACATGCAAACAGAATATTGTTCCTAAAACAGATTCAGAAAAACACATTACCACTCTGGCAGAGATACACATGGAAGATGAGCAACCATGGGTTCACGTTGGTATAAATGATTATCTTAAAACAATAAAAGCCACTTTAGCGCTTGAACATGAAAGGAGTTTCATTAATGAGAAATTGTTGCAAAAAATTATGGAGAGGGAAGAAATCCCGAAATTTAGGATTAAAAACCAATATGTTTCTGGGTTGGACAGTCCAGATTTTGAAAACCGAATTACAGGCAGATGCATGCTTAAAATTAGTATTGGGCAGAAAAAAATTTACCATAATGTATGGATAGTGAGTGGAGCACAAAATGAATTTTACATGGGCAATGACATCATGCACAGAATGTGTATGGTGTTAGATTTCCTTAATCAAAAAATATGGTCACGCCTAGGTGGGCCGGCGCCTGAATTTGAAGACAAAAGAAGGGCTTATCATTGTGCACAACTAGTTCCTTATGCAGTCGAATTACAAATGAGGAAAAATACTATTGTTCCTGCATTTACAAAACAGTTTGCAATAACACTGAAATGCAAAAATGGACAGCAGATGAAAGGCTATGATGCATTTGTATGCCTGAATGAATCCATAAAACAGCAAGGCCTGGATTATGAATACATTCCATTGGTAGACATTGGTGAGGGATCTGTAAAAATCATGGTAAATAATAAAGGTTGTCAGGACGTTCATTTAGAGGAAAACTCCCCATTAGGAATGGCCATACAAAAATCACATTATACGGCAGATTTAAATAACATGGTGATTGGGAATATTCCTGAAAAATATGTAGATGCCAAGGGCGAGTTGCCAGAACACCTGGACTCTCAGCCCAAAGGAATATTTAAAATTCACTCTGTGTATCCTTATGATTCAAATGAGACAGTGTGCTGCCATCAAGAGGATTGCATAATATTTAATTTAAATGAAAATGAAACAGGAAATCAGCCCATTGAAGTGGAAGCTGATATGCCAAAATATTTGAAAGTGGCAGCTCTACAAAAAGACACAGCCACACAGTTAGAGGAAAGCGCTGAGATTCCTTTACCAGAAGAGTTTCCAGAATTTTCCAGAATGGTAGAAGAGCAGATCTCCTTAGCGGATGCATGTAACAGCGATGAGGATCGACGCAATCTGAGGGAAATATTTATGGAGTTTAAGGATGTATTTGCAAAAGATGCTTATGATTGTGGTTTAACTGATTTACATGTGGCCACACTACCAGAAGGTTGTAGCAGAAATCCAGTGTTTGTACGCCAGTATAGACTACCGCTGGCATGTTTAGAATCATTGGCAGAGATTATTAAAAATTTGGAATCACGGGGAATAATTAGGCCCATTCATAGCACATCCAATACGCCTATTTTAGGTGTGTTAAAGCCAAATGGTCAATGGCGGCTGTGTGCAGACTTAAGAGAGTTAAATAAAAGAGTACCAGTATCTAGATGGCCACTACCATTCATTGATCAGGGCCTAGCTCAGATACATGGTTCAAATGTATTTACCACGTTAGATCTCACATCTGGATATTGGTGTGTGCCATTGGCAGAGGAGATACAACACCTATTTTCCTTTACATTTGACAGGACTCAATATGCCTGGCTTAGAGCTCCGTTCGGGTACATCAATAGTGGGAGTGAATTTGGCATATTTTTGAGAAAGGCCATGCCGGATGCAGCGGAAAGAGGGACAATAGTTTATGTGGATGATGTCTTGATAAAAAATGAAAACCTTAAAAGCCATTTTGATGAAATAAGACATGTGCTTGGCCAATTGCAGAAAGCAGGCGCCAAAGTATCTTTGCAAAAAGCACAATGGTGCAAGAAAAAAGTGAACTTTCTAGGGCATGAAGTGACTGAACATGGGCTAAATCCACAAAGGAAGAAAATAGAGGCCATACAAAGATTAAAAGATCCTAAAAATGTGAAAGGAGTAAAAAGTTTATTAGGGATGACAGGCTATAACAGAAAGTTCATTGAGAATTATGCAGAAATCACTCAACCATTGACTAAACTGCTTAAACTAAATACTCCCTGGAGATGGGAAAGAGAGCAGTCTGATGCAGTGGCTAGATTGAAGGAATGTCTTGTAAAGGCACCATGTTTAGCATACCCCATAAAGGACAGGGATTTCTTTATAGAAATAGGCTTTTCTGAACATTGTATGTCAGCAGTGTTATCACAAAAACACGATTTGAATCACAAAACCATTGCATATGCAAGTAAGGCATTTTCCCAAGTTGAAATGAAATTTAATGAATGCGAAAAGGCCCTATTAACCACTGTGTGGGCGCTACAACATTTCCGCCCCATTATTCAGGGAGAAAAGGTGATTATTGAAACAAATCATCAACCTTTGCAATTTTTAGAGAGTAAAAGAATTAGATCAGGCAATCTAGCGCAATCCAGAATCACTTCATGGACACTGGCATTACAAGGTTTTCCCGTAGAAGTAAGATATGGACAAAATAAAAAGAGCCCAATTGCTCAAGGGTTAGCTGATTTACATGACTGTGCAGCTGAACAAATAACAAATGAAATGGATGTGGAAGCTAGTTTACAGGAATTTGAACAATCACCACACAAAGCTTTTGATGAAAAAACGTGCAAGGATTTGCCAACTGTATATGTGGATGGTTGTGCTTTTCACATTGAAAATGACAGTAATAAACAATTAGTGGCAGGAATAGGAAATGTCTGGTTGAAATGTGAAGGCGTTCCTAGTATAGGGATGAGGATTGGAGATAGGAGCAGTCAGGTGGCGGAATTGGCAGCCATCTATAAAGCAATTGCTACTGCAGTTGATAAAAAGTTCAGTGAAATTGTCCTGGTGACTGATTCTGACTATGCACGGAATAGCTTTGTGGAATATTTGCCTGGTTGGAAAGCAAGAGGCATGGTTACATACAACAAGAAGCCACTTAAACATGGAAAAATGATACAAGCCATAGACAAATTGGTGTCAGAAAATAATTTAACAATATACTGGAGAAAAATTCGTGGGCATTTAAAAACACCAGGAGAGGATAAGGAGGGAAATGATAAGGCAGACCATCTGGCTAAGATTGGGGCTGTGATGGGAGAATTGCTACCTATTGATTATTTAATGGGTGAAATACAAATTGATGCAGTCACACGGTCTAAAGCACCAAAGGAGGTAGATCAACCGGTGGTGCAGTGGAGTCATGACACGCCAGACCAAGATTTGATTGAGGCACAAAAGAATGATCAAATTTTGGGAATCTATTATAATCATTTGATGGATCCTGAACAAAATCCTTTAACAGAAAATGATTGTATGGGAAAAGAAGAGTTGAGGGTGTTATTAAAGAACAAAACACGAATTAGATTACAGGATGGACTCATGATTAGAGAGTCCATAACAGGGCAAATACAGTGGGTAGTACCCCTTTCATTCAGAGGACTAATGCTACATCATGCACACGATGCCATAACTGCAGGCCATAGAGGTTCACAAAAGACATTAGAAATACTAAAAGATTATGCTTACTGGCCACATATGTCCCAAGATGTGGAATTATATACTAGAGGATGTCTAGTATGCGCCCAATTTAAACCTGCTTCACCAATGCATAGAGCACCATTGATGAAAAGAGGCCTAACTCTCCCATGGTCAGATTTGCAAATAGACTATGTAGGTCCTTTAAAAAGGTCGAGCAGGGGACACCGCTATATTTTGAGTGTGGTATGTTTGATGTCAAAGTGGATTGAGTGCATTCCCGCACCAGATTGTAGTGCGCAAACAGCAGCCACATTGCTGGTGAACCATGTGTTCTCAAGGTTTGGGTTGCCACAAAGAATTGAGTCAGACAGAGGAAGTCATTTCACAAGTACTCTAATGAGTAAGGTATGGCAAATACTAGGTGTGAAAAGGAAACTACATATCGCATATCGGGCGGCGTCTTCAGGTACAGTTGAAAGAAGCAATAGGTCTGTTGTGGACATTTTAAAGAAATTTGTGGCAGAAGCAGGTTCCAGCTGGGATTTGCGTTTACCATTGGTTTTGATGGCAATCAGGTCGACTCCTGCCAAAGCAACAGGTGTTAGCCCCCATGAGGTCTTAACAGGTAGGAAAATGGTGTTACCACAACACCTACTATACAGAACACATGAGCAAACTCTAGTGAGTGCATCCACAGTTCATGAATATATTGATGAACTGAGGAGGCATTTGCAACATGCATTTGCTTTTGTGCAGAGAAATCTGGAAAGAGCTGCTGACAGTGCTAAGTCATATTATGACAAAAAGACATCAGTAAAGGAATACAATGTAGGGGATCAGGTGTACAAGTTTCATTTTGGAAAAAGTAAACAGAAAAATTCTAAATTTCTGGCAGCCTGGCAGGGGCCATTTCGAATTATAGATAAAGTCTCTCCTGTAGTGTATAAAATTTTGAAAAATGAAGGTGAAACAGCAATAGAGCAGTTTGTCCATGTAAATCAAATCAAACCATGCCATCCCAGACATGAGATCAGGCAGCTTGAGCATGTGGAAACGGATAGAGTCCATTGAGAAAATAAATGGGTGTGATCAGGAGGCAGTGACAAAGAAGTTAAAAAAAAGTTGATTGTTAGGATGGCACATAAACACTGTAATATATGTGAAAATATATAATATAAATAAATAAATAAATAAATAAATAAATAAATAAATGCACATATAACGGAAGCTCGTGGTTGGTGTGCAGAGAGAAAGTGTATTAAATATTGAATGCTGTCTTATATGTGTTTGTTTTCTTTTAACTTGTGTTTAATTTCAGAAAAAAAAAAAAAAAAAAAAAAAAAAAAAAACGAAGTATTTTTACCAAGCATGTTTTATTTTTGGCAAAAGGATGAAGTTAGTATTGTGCTATGTACTTAATCTGTTTATTTTCTATTTTGATTTAGACAATTAACATTATTTGGTCGGAGGTTCCGGGATCAGAGGCCACGGGAGACGATGGAGTCCTGGAGTCCCTTGGATGAAGACCAAAAGATGCCTGCCTCCAGGTGGAGGTGAAGACAAAATAACCGGAATGCCAAAAGAGATGAATACTGTGGATTCAAGATTGCCAAGATGAAAGAGTACTCGAATGAACCGAATAACATCGCTGGTCGGGACATACCAAAAGAGACAAAGCAAAAGTTCCGGCATATGAAGTTCCACGTATTTATTATTTTAATTATTTATTTTAACTTGTTATATTACTTATTTGTTTTAGTTAGTTGTTTTATTTCATTGTTTTTAATTGACTTGGAAAATTTAAACTTAAAGTAATGCCACTTCCACCGAGAAGGCAAATGTGGAACATTTTATGAACTGATGGACTCAGATGAAATGTTGATTGAAAATTTTCATTGATGCACATGAATATTCATTTTGTTGGATTGCTATATTGTAAAAAAAAAAATAGAACAAGTTGTTTTTAGGAATTGGCTTGGATTATAGCCAAGTTCTAAAAACAAAAGGAGGGTATATGTAAGGATATTTGGCGTGTTACAGTACACAGTACAGCAATACTGCACAAGTAGCACAAATTTTTTTTGCAGCACCACCACTTTGCAGCACCACCACCACAAGGGTGCGGTGCATTGCTATATGGGTTAGCAGATTAACAAGGAAAGACAGGCTATTCAGTCAAAAAACGATTTTAACATATAAGATGCAAAGCTATTTTTACAGTTAAAAGCACACGTATTCATTTAAAAATGCACACTATTTTTCACCTGAAATGCCTATATTGCTAGAGACACATTTGAAAATTAACAGCTAACCTATTAACAATTAACCTGACTAATAAAACCTTATTTTAATATAACCCACTAATAAAATGTGTTCTCTACTGCAGAATTAGGCATACTCTGAAAACCAGTTAAATGAGTGTGCAGATTTTTTTTTCTTCTCTTCTCTGCCTGATTATCCGTGTTGTTGTGCACAGTAATGGCAGGAAGGAGGAAGTCAGATTTGCAACAATTGCAAATGTATAAGCGAAGCTATTGTTGAAGAGTAGGAGGATGAGAGATGATGGATTTCATTGGAACACGTCATAAAGAGGGCTGAGAGGAAAGTTTTAGTGGGCAGTATCAGGGAAAAAGACAGGCAGACATCTTTCTGCACTACTGGGGAGAAGACCTGGCTGTGGGGGTGTCCTGCTGCAGTCGAGACTGGGGAAAGCTGAAAGAATTACCTTTCCACTGGCAGAGGCAGTCCTATCTGAAAAAGCTGAGAATTCCAGGCAATGACCCCGGCTTGAGAAGGCAAGCGTTCCTTTTTGCTGGAATTAAGCCAAGAGAGCCACATTCACAGAGAGAAGCCTCTGAACAGATAAGGTAATTACCTAACTGGGGGAGCTGTGTGTGTGCACGAAAGTATGCAGTCAGTGTAGAAAAATGAAAGTCCCGTGCGTGTCTTAATCAAGTGCTAATGTTGCAATTTAAGTTCTGTTCTCCGCCACTATAATTGCAGTGTGTCATTGAAAATGCTTTGATTGTTCCATTTTATTGCTGTAAAGAATGAGATCATGTCTAAATGCAACTTTTATAATACAGAAAATATTTGAAAACAGACGGGTGGTTTATTTTCTATTTACCATTACAATGCCAATGATGTGGGGAGATTTTTAAACAGTGCAATGGTCATTTTAAGACAGATGTGTGTATGTCAGAATCAGTATGAATAATTGTGAGTGACTGTAGTATAACTTGTTGGAGGTACATGAGCCAACGGGAAGAGAGACTCTCTGAACATAGCTCCCTACCGTATATAAGGTAGTGGAAATTACCACAAGACTACCACATATAGCTCTCTGTCGTAAATAAGTCAGTGAGTTTGCCCATGGTGGCGCACCAACACTATCACTGGAAATTGTGGTATCTCTAGAATGCAGGTCTGAGGTCTCTCTAGTGATCACACGAAAAATCTAAGCGAAGATAAGGGATTCTGGACATTGGGGCCACAAATAAAACAAGGGAATTATGCTCACCAAAATACCACCAACCACGTATACCAAATATGCAGGTCTGGGTGCTGAAATAATGCATGTCCATTGTATTATTGTTGCACATGGCCAAATCTGAATACAAAGAGTGATTATTGCTAAGTTATTTTTCGGCGGTAATAAAATACCGTCAGGCCCCAAATCTCCACAAAATACCCTACAGGTCTCAGGATTGGATGGGAAGAGTTGGATATCATATCTCTTGCTATAGGAAGGGTCTCAGGTTTGGTAGAAGCATTGGGATATCACATCTCATGCTATAGGAAGGGTCTCAGGATTGGAATGGGAAGGAGTTGGATATCACATCTCATGCTAAAGGAAGGGTCTCAGGTTTGGAAGGGGAAGGATTTGGATATCACATCTCAAGTTATAGGACGGGTCTGTGGTTTGGCATTAGAAGCATTGAGATATCATATCACATGCTATCGGAAGGGTCTCAGGATTGGATTGCGAAGGAGTTGATATCACATCTCATGTTATAGGAAGGGTCTCAAGATTGGAATGGGAAGGACTTGGATATCACATCTCATGTTATAGGAAGGGTCTCAGGTTTGTTATTAGAAGCATTGAGATATCACATCTCATGTTATAGGACAGTCTCAGGTTTGGTATTAGAAGCATTGGATATAACATCTCATAGTATAGGACGGGTCTCAGGATTGGAATGGGAAGGAGTTGGATATCACATCTCATGCCATAGGGAGGGTCTCAGGTTTGATATTAGAAGCATTGAGATATCACATCTCATGCTATCGGAATGGTCTCAGTATTGGATTGGGAAGGAGTTGGATATCACATCTCATGTTATAGGAAGGCTCTCAGGTTTGTTATTAGAAGCATTGAGATATCACATCTCATGTTATAGGACAGTCTCAGGTTTGGTATTAGAAGCATTGAGATATCATATCTCATGGTATAGGAAGGGTCTCAGGATTGGACGGGGAAGGATTTGGATATCACATCTCAATTTATAGGACGGGTCTGTGGTTTGGTATTAGAAGCATTGAGATATCATATCTCATGCTATCGGAAGGGTATCAGGATTGGATTGGGAAGGAGTTGGATATCACATCTCATGTTATAGGAAGGGTCTCAGGATTGGAATGGGAAGGATTTGGATATCACATCTCATGTTATAGGAAGGGTCTCAGGTTTGTTATTAGAAGCATTGAGATATCGCATCCCATGTTATAGGACAGTCTCAGGTTTGGTATTAGAAGCATTGAGATATCATATCTCATTGTATAGGACGGGTCTCAGGATTGGAATGGGAAGGAGTTGGATATCACATATCATGCTATAGGACGGGTCTCAGGATTGGAATGGGAAGGAGTTGGATATCACATCTCATGATAAAGGAAGGGTCTCAGGTTTGGAAGGGGAAGGATTTGGATATCATATCTCAAGTTATAGGACGGGTCTGTGGTTTGGTATTTGAAGCATTGAGATATCATATCTCATGCTATCGGAAGGGTCTCAGGATTGGATTGGGAAGGAGTTGGATATCACATCTCATGTTATAGGCAGGGTCTCAAGATTGGAATGGGAAGGACTTGGATATCACATCTCATGTTATAGGACAGTCTCAGGTTTGGTATTAGAAGCATTGAGATATAACATCTCATAGTATAGGACGGGTCTCAGGATTGGAATGGGAAGGAGTTTGATATCACATCTCATGCCATGGGAAGGTCTCAGGTTTGCTAGAAGCATTAAGATATCACATCTCATGCTATCGGAAGGGTCTCAGGATTGGATTGGGAAGGAGTTGGATATCGCATCTCATGCTATAGGAAGGGTCACAGGTTGGAATTGGAAGGAGTTGGATATCACAGCTCATGTTATAGGAAGGGTATCAGGATTGGAATGGGAAGGACTTTGATATCACATCTCACGCTATAAGGGAGGGTCTCAGGTTTGGTATTAGAAGCATTGAGATATCACATCTCATGCTATCGGAAGGGTCTCAGGATTGGATCGGGAAGGAGTTGGATATAACATCTCATGTTATAGGAAGGTTCTCAGGATTGGATGGGAAGAGTTGGATATCAGATCTCATGTTATAGGAAGGGTATCAGGATTGGAATGAGAAGGACTTTGATATCACATCTCACGCTATAGGGAGGGTCTCAGGTTTGGTATTAGAAGCATTGAGATATCACATCTCATGTTATAGGAAGGGTCTCAGGTTTGTTATTAGAAGCATTGAGATATCACATCTCATGTTATAGGACAGTCTCAGGTTTGGTATTAGAAGCATTGAGATATACCATCTCATGGTATAGGACGGGTCTCAGGATTGGAATGGGAAGGAGTTGGATATCATATCTCATGCTAAAGGAAGGGTCTCAGGTTTGGAAGGGGAAGGATTTGGATATCACATCTCAAGTTATAGGACGGGTCTGTGGTTTGGTATTAGAAGCATTGAGATATCATATCTCATGCTATCGGAAGGGTCTCAGGATTGGATTGCGAAGGAGTTGGATATCACATCTCATGGTATAGGAAGGGTCTCAAGATTGGAATGGGAAGGACTTGGATATCACATCTCATGTTATAGGAAGGGTCTCAGGTTTGTTATTAGAAGCATTGAGAAATCACATCTCATGTTATAGGACAGTCTCAGGTTTGGTATTAGAAGCATTGGATATAACATCTCATAGTATAGGACGGGTCTCAGGGTTGGAATGGGAAGGAGTTGGATATCACATCTCATGCTATAGGGAGGGTCTCAGGTTTGATATTACAAGCATTGAGATATCACATCTCATGCTATCGGAAGGGTCTCAGGATTGGAATGGGAAGGACTTGGACATCACATCTCACGTTATAGGAAGGGTCTCAGGTTTGTTATTAGAAGCATTGAGAAATCACATCTCATGTTATAGGACAGTCTCAGGTTTGGTATTAGAAGCATTGAGATATAACATCTCATGCTATCGGAAGGGTATCAGGATTGGAATGGGAAGGACTTTGATATCACATCTCGCTATAGGGAGGGTCTCAGGTTTGGTATTAGAAGCATTGAGATATCACAGCTCATGCTATCGGAAGGGTATCAGGATTGGAATGGGAAGGACTTTGATATCACATCTCGCTATAGGGAGGGTCTCAGGTTTGGTATTAGAAGCATTGAGATATCACATCTCATGCTATCAGAAGGGTCACAGGATAGGAATGGGAAGGATTTGGATATCACATCTCATGTTATAGGAAGGGTCTCAGGTTTGTTATTAGAAGCATTGAGATATCATATCTCATGCTATCGGAAGGGTCTCAGGATTGGATTGGGAAGGAGTTGGATATCACATCTCATGTTATAGGAAGGGTCTCAGGTTTGGTATTAGAAGCATTGAGATATCACATCTCATGTTATAGGACAGTCTCAGGTTTGGTATTAGAAGCATTGAGATATAACATCTCATAGTATAGGACGGGTCTCAGGATTGGAATGGGAAGGAGTTGGATATCACATTTCATGCTAAAGGGAGGGTCTCAGGTTTGATATTAGAAGCATTGAGATATCACATCTCATGCTATCGGAAGGGTCTCAGGATTGGATTGGGAAGGAGTTGGATATCACATCTCAAGTTATAGGACGGGTCTGTGGTTTGGTATTAGAAGAATTGAGATATCATATCTCATGCTATCGGAAGGGTCTCAGGATTGTATTGGGAAGGAGTTGGATATCACATATGTTATAGGAAGGCTCTCAGGTTTATTATTAGAAGCATTGAGATATCACATCTCATGTTATAGGACAGTCTCAGGTTTGGTATTAGAAGCATTGAGATATCATATCTCATGGTATAGGACGGGTCTCAGGATTGGAATGGGAAGGAGTTGGATATCACATCTCATGCTAAAGGAAGGGTCTCAGGTTTGGAAGGGGAAGGATTTGGATATCACATCTCAATTTATAGGACGGGTCTGTGGTTTGGCATTAGAAGCATTGAGATATCATATCTCATGCTATCGGAAGGGTCTCAGGAATGGATTGGGAAGGAGTCGGATATCACATCTCATGTTATAGGAAGGGTCTCAGGATTGGAATGGGAAGGATTTGGATATCACATCTCATGTTATAGGAAGGGTCTCAGGTTTGTTCTTAGAAGCATTGAGATATCGCATCTCATGTTATAGGACAGTCTCAGGTTTGGTATTAGAAGCATTGAGATATCATATCTCATGCTATCGGAAGGGTCTCAGGATTGGAATGGGAAGGATTTGGATATCACATCTCATGTTATAGGAAGGGTCTCAGGATTGGAATGGGAAGGATTTGGATATCACATCTCATGTTATAGGAAGGGCCTCAGGTTTGTTATTAGAAGCATTGAGATATCGCATCTCATGTTATAGGAGAGTCTCAGGTTTGGTATTAGAAGCATTGAGATATCATATCTCATGGTATAGGACGGGTCTCAGGATTGGAATGGGAAGGAGTTGGATGTCACATCTCATGCTATAGGAAGGGTCTCAGGATTGGAATGGGAAGGATTTGGATATCACATCTCATGTTATAGGAAGGGTCTCAGGTTTGTTATTAGAAGCATTGAGATATCACGTCTCATGTTATAGGACAGTCTCAGGTTTGGTATTAGAAACATTGAGATATCACATCTCATGGTATAGGACGGGTCTCAGGATTGGAATGGGAAGGAGTTGGATATCACATCTCATGCTATAGGAAGGGTCTCAGGATTGGAATGGGAAGTAGTTTGATATCACATCTCATGCCATAGGAAGGTCTCAGGTATGGTAGAAGCATTAAGATATCATATCTCATGCTATCGGAAGGGTCTCAGGATTGGATTGGGAAGGAGTTGGATATCCCATCTCATGCTATAGGGAGGGTCTCAGGTTTGATATTAGAAGCATTGAGATATCATATCTCATGCTATCGGAAGGGTCTCAGGATTGGATTGGGAAGGAGTTGGATATCACATCTCATGTTATAGGAAGGGTCTCAGGATTGGATGGGAAGAGTTGGATATCACATCTCATGATATATAGGAAGGGTCTCAGGTTTGGTAGAAGCATTGGGATATCACATCTCATGCTATAGGAAGGGTCTCAGGATTGCAATGGGAAGGGGTTGGATATCACATCTCATGATAAAGGAAGGGTCTCAGGTTTGGAAGGGGAAGGATTTGGATATCACATCTCAAGTTATAGGACGGGTCTGTGGTTTGGTATTAGAACCATTGAGATATCATATCTCATGCTATCGGAAGGGTCTCAGGATTGGATTGTGAAGGAGTTGGATATCACATCTCATGTTATAGGAATGGCCTCAAGATTGGAATGGGAAGGACTTGGATATCACATCTCATGTTATAGGAAGGGTCTCAGGTTTGGTATTAGAAGCATTGAGATATCATATCTCATGGTATAGGACGGATCTCAGGTTTGGAATGGGAAGGAGTTGGATATCACATCTCATGCTATAGGAAGGGTCTCAGGATTGGAATGGGAAGGATTTGGATATCACATCTCATGTTATAGGAAGGGTCTCAGGTTTATTAGAAGCATTGAGATATCACATCTCATGTTATAGGGCAGTCTCAGGTTTGGTATTAGAAGCATTGAGATATCACATCTCATGGTATAGGACGGGTCTCAGGATTGAATTGGGAAGGAGTTGGATCTCCCATCTCATGCTATAGGAAGGGTCACAGGTTGGAATTGGAAGGAGTTGGATATCACATCTCATGCTATCGGAAGGGTCTCAGGATTGGATTGGGAAGGAGTTGGATATCACATCTCATGTTATAGGAAGGGTCTCAGGATTGGATGGGAAGAGTTGGATATCACATCTCATGCTATAGGAAGGGTCTCAGGTTTGGTAGAAGCATTGAGATATCACATCTCATGCTATAGGAAGGGTCTCAGGATTGGAATGGGAAGGAGTTGGATATCACATCTCATGATAAAGGAAGGGTCTCAGGTTTGGAAGGGGAAGGATTTGGATATCACATCTCAAGTTATAGGACGGGTCTGTGGTTTGGTATTAGAAGCATTGAGATATTATATCTCATGCTATCGGAAGGGTCTCAGGATTGGATTGGGAAGGAGTTGGATATCACATCTCATGTTATAGGAAGGGTCTCAAGATTGGAATGGGAAGGACTTGGATATCACATCTCATGTTATAGGAAGGGTCTCAGGTTTGTTATTAGAAGCATTGAAATATCACATCTCATGTTATAGGACAGTCTCATGTTTGATATTAGAAGCATTGAGATATAACATCTCATAGTATAGGACGGGTCTCAGGATTGGAATGGGAAGGAGTTGGATATCACATCTCATGCCTTGGGAAGGTCTCAGGTTTGCTAGAAGCATTAAGATATCACATCTCATGCTATCGAAAGGGTCTCAGGATTGGATTGGGAAGGAGTTGGATATCGCATCTCATGTTATAGGAAGGGTATCAGGATTGCAATGGGAAGGACTTTGATATCACATCTCACGCTATAGGGAGGGTCTCAGGTTTGGTATTAGAAGCATTGAGATATCGCATCTCATGCTATCGGAAGGGTCTCAGGATTGGATCGGGAAGGAGTTGGATATAACATCTCATGTTATTAGAAGCATGGAGATATCACATCTCATGTTATAGGACAGTCTCAGGTTTGGTATTAGAAGCATTGAGATATCATATCTCATGGTATAGGACGGGTCTCAGGATTGGACGGGGAAGGATTTGGATATCACATCTCAATTTATAGGACAGGTCTGTGGTTTGGTATTAGAAGCATTGAGATATCATATCTCATGCTATCGGAAGGGTATCAGGATTGGATTGGGAAGGAGTTGGATATCACATCTCATGTTATAGGAAGGGTCTCAGGATTGGAATGGGAAGGATTTAGATAGCACATCTCATGTTATAGGAAGGGTCTCAGGTTTGTTATTAGAAGCATTGAGATATCGCATCTCATGTTAGAGGACAGTCTCAGGTTTGGTATTAGAAGCATTGAGATATCATATCTCATTGTATAGGACGGGTCTCAGGATTGGAATGGGAAGGAGTTGGATATCACATATCATGCTATAGGACGGGTCTCAGGATTGGAATGGGAAGGAGTTGGATATCACATCTCATGATAAAGGAAGGGTCTCAGGTTTGGAAGGGGAAGGATTTGGATATCACATCTCAAGTTATAGGACGGGTCTGTGGTTTGGTATTTGAAGCATTGAGATATCATATCTCATGCTATCGGAAGGGTCCCAGGATTGGATTGGGAAGGAGTTGGATATCACATCTCATGTTATAGGCAGGGTCTCAAGATTGGAATGGGAAGGACTTGGATATCACATCTCATGTTATAGGACAGTCTCAGGTTTGGTATTAGAAGCATTGAGATATAACATCTCATAGTATAGGACGGGTCTCAGGATTGGAATGGGAAGGAGTTTGATATCACATCTCATGCCATGGGAAGGTCTCAGGTTTGCTAGAAGCATTAAGATATCACATCTCATGCTATCGGAAGGGTCTCAGGATTGGATTGGGAAGGAGTTGGATATCGCATCTCATGCTATAGGAAGGGTCACAGGTTGGAATTGGAAGGAGTTGGATATCACAGCTCATGTTATAGGAAGGGTATCAGGATTGGAATGGGAAGGACTTTGATATCACATCTCACGCTATAAGGGAGGGTCTCAGGTTTGGTATTAGAAGCATTGAGATATCACATCTCATGCTATCGGAAGGGTCTCAGGATTGGATCGGGAAGGAGTTGGATATAACATCTCATGTTATAGGAAGGTTCTCAGGATTGGATGGGAAGAGTTGGATATCAGATCTCATGTTATAGGAAGGGTATCAGGATTGGAATGAGAAGGACTTTGATATCACATCTCACGCTATAGGGAGGGTCTCAGGTTTGGTATTAGAAGCATTGAGATATCACATCTCAAGTTATAGGAAGGGTCTCAGGTTTGTTATTAGAAGCATTGAGATATCACATCTCATTTTATAGGACAGTCTCAGGTTTGGTATTAGAAGCATTGAGACATACCATCTCATGGTATAGGACGGGTCTCAGGATTGGAATGGGAAGGAGTTGGATATCATATCTCATGCTAAAGGAAGGGTCTCAGGTTTGGAAGGGGAAGGATTTGGATATCACATCTCAAGTTATAGGACGGGTCTGTGGTTTGGTATTAGAAGCATTGAGATATCATATCTCATGCTATCGGAAGGGTCTCAGGATTGGATTGCGAAGGAGTTGGATATCACATCTCATGGTATAGGAAGGGTCTCAAGATTGGAATGGGAAGGACTTGGATATCACATCTCATGTTATAGGAAGGGTCTCAGGTTTGTTATTAGAAGCATTGAGATATCACATCTCATGTTATAGGACAGTCTCAGGTTTGGTATTAGAAGCATTGGATATAACATCTCATAGTATACTACGGGTCTCAGGATTGGAATGGGAAGGAGTTGGATATCACATCTCATGCTATAGGGAGGGTCTCAGGTTTGATATTACAAGCATTGAGATATCACATCTCATGCTATCGGAAGGGTCTCAGGATTGGAATGGGAAGGACTTGTACATCACATCTCACGTTATAGGAAGGGTCTCAGGTTTGTTATTAGAAGCATTGAGAAATCACATCTCATGTTATAGGACAGTCTCAGGTTTGGTATTAGAAGCATTGAGATATAACATCTCATGCTATCGGAAGGGTATCAGGATTGGAATGGGAAGGACTTTGATATCACATCTCGCTATAGGGAGGGTCTCAGGTTTGGTATTAGAAGCATTGAGATATCACAGCTCATGCTATCGGAAGGATATCAGGATTGGAATGGGAAGGACTTTGATATCACATCTCGCTATAGGGAGGGTCTCAGGTTTGGTATTAGAAGCATTGAGATATCACATCTCATGCTATCAGAAGGGTCACAGGATAGGAATGGGAAGGATTTGGATATCACATCTCATGTTATAGGAAGGGTCTCAGGTTTGTTATTAGAAGCATTGAGATATCATATCTCATGCTATCGGAAGGGTCTCAGGATTGGATTGGGAAGGAGTTGGATATCACATCTCATGTTATAGGAAGGGTCTCAGGTTTGGTATTAGAAGCATTGAGATATCACATCTCATGCTATCGGAAGGTTCACAGGTTGGAATTGGAAGGAGTCTCAGGATTGGAATGGGAAGGAGTTGGATATCACATCTCATGCTAAAGGAAGGGTCTCAGGTTTGGAATGGGAAGGACTTGGATATCACATCTCATGTTATAGGAAGAGTCTCAGGTTTGTTATTAGAAGCATTGAGATATCACATCTCATGTTATAGGACAGTCTCAGGTTTGGTATTAGAAGCATTGAGATATAACATCTCATAGTATAGGACGGGTCTCAGGATTGGAATGGGAAGGAGTTGGATATCACATCTCATGCTATAGGGAGGGTCTCAGGTTTGATATTAGAAGCATTGAGATATCACATCTCATGCTATCGGAAGGGTCTCAGGATTGGATTAGTAAGGAGTTGGATATCACATCTCAAGTTATAGGACGGGTCTGTAGTTTGGTATTAGAAGCATTGAGATATCATATCTCATGCTATCGGAAGGGTCTCAGGATTGTATTGGGAAGGAGTTGGATATCACATATGTTATAGGAAGGCTCTCAGGTTTGTTATTAGAAGCATTGAGATATCACATCTCATGTTATAGGACAGTCTCAGGTTTGGTATTAGAAGCATTGAGATATCATATCTCATGGTATAGGACGGGTCTCATGATTGGAATGGGAAAGAGTTGGATATCACATCTCATGCTAAAGGAAGGGTCTCAGGTTTGGAAGGGGAAGGATTTGGATATCACATCTCAATTTATAGGACGGGTCTGTGGTTTGTTATTAGAAGCATTGAGATGTCATATCTCATGCTATCGGAAGGGTCACAGGATTGGATTGGGAAGGAGTTGGATATCACATCTCATGTTATAGGAAGGGTCTCAGGATTGGAATGGGAAGGATTTGGATATCACATCTCATGTTATAGGAAGGGTCTCAGGTTTGTTTTTAGAAGCATTGAGATATCGCATCTCATGTTATAGGACAGTCTCAGGTTTGGTATTAGAAGCATTGAGATATCATATCTCATGCTATCGGAAGGGTCTCAGGATTGGATTGGGAAGGAGTTGGATATCACTTCTCATGTTATAGGAAGGGTCTCAGGATTGGAATGGGAAGGATTTGGATATCACATCTCATGTTATAGGGAGGGTCTCAGGTTTGATATTAGAAGCATTGAGATATCGCATCTCATGCTATCGGAAGGGTCTCAGGATTGGATTGGGAAGGAGTTGGATATCACATCTCAAGTTATAGGACGGGTCTGTAGTTTGATATTAGAAGCATTGAGATATCATATCTCAAAGAGTTGGATATCAGATCTCATGTTATAGGAAGGGTATCAGGATTGGAATGGTAAGGACTTTGACATCACATCTCACGCTATAGGGAGGGTCTCAGGTTTGGTATTAGAAGCATTGAGATATCACATCTCATGTTGTAGGAAGGGTCTCAGGTTTGTTATTAGAAGCATTGAGATATCACATCTCATGTTATAGGACAGTCTCAGGTTTGGTATTAGAAGCATTGAGATATACCATCTCATGGTATAGGACGGGTCTCAGGGTTGGATGGGAAGAGTTGGATATCACATCTCTTGCTATAGGAAGGGTCTCAGGTTTGGTACAAGCATTGGGATATCACATCTCATGCTATAGGAAGGGTCTCAGGATTGGAATGGGAAGGAGTTGGATATCATATCTCATGCTAAAGGAAGGGTCTCAGGTTTGGAAGGGGAAGGAATTGGATATCACATCTCAAGTTATAGGACGGGTCTGTGGTTTGGTATTAGAAGCATTGAGATATTATATCTCATGCTATCGGAAGGGTCTCAGGATTGGATTGGGAAGGAGTTGGATATCACATCTCATGTTATAGGAAGGGTCTCAAGATTGGAATGGGAAGGACTTGGATATCACATCTCATGTTATAGGAAGGGTCTCAGGTTTGTTATTAGAAGCATTGAAATATCACATCTCATGTTATAGGACAGTCTCATGTTTGATATTAGAAGCATTGAGATATAACATCTCATAGTATAGGACGGGTCTCAGGATTGGAATGGGAAGGAGTTGGATATCACATCTCATGCCTTGGGAAGGTCTCAGGTTTGCTAGAAGCATTAAGATATCACATCTCATGCTATCGAAAGGGTCTCAGGATTGGATTGGGAAGGAGTTGGATATCGCATCTCATGTTATAGGAAGGGTCTCAGGATTGCAATGGGAAGGACTTTGATATCACATCTCACGCTATAGGGAGGGTCTCAGGTTTGGTATTAGAAGCATTGAGATATCGCATCTCATGCTATCGGAAGGGTCTCAGGATTGGATCGGGAAGGAGTTGGATATAACATCTCATGTTATTAGAAGCATGGAGATATCACCTCTCATGTTATAGGACAGTCTCAGGTTTGGTATTAGAAGCATTGAGATATCATATCTCATGGTATAGGACGGGTCTCAGGATTGGACGGGGAAGGATTTGGATATCACATCTCAATTTATAGGACGGGTCTGTGGTTTGGTATTAGAAGAATTGAGATATCATATCTCATGCTATCGGAAGGGTATCAGGATTGGATTGGGAAGGAGTTGGATATCACATCTCATGCTATAGGAAGGGTCTCAGGATTGGAATGGGAAGGATTTGGATATCACATCTCATGTTATAGGAAGGGTCTCAGGTTTGTTATTAGAAGCATTGAGATATCGCATCTCATGTTATAGGACAGTCTCAGGTTTGGTATTAGAAGCATTGAGATATCATATCTCATTGTATAGGACGGGTCTCAGGATTGGAATGGGAAGGAGTTGGATATCACATATCATGCTATAGGACGGGTCTCAGGATTGGAATGGGAAGGAGTTGGATATCACATCTCATGATAAAGGAAGGGTCTCAGGTTTGGAAGGGGAAGGATTTGGATATCACATCTCAAGTTATAGGACGGGTCTGTGGTTTGGTATTTGAAGCATTGAGATATCATATCTCATGCTATCGGAAGGGTCTCAGGATTGGATTGGGAAGGAGTTGGATATCACATCTCATGTTATAGGCAGGGTCTCAAGATTGGAATGGGAAGGACTTGGATATCACATCTCATGTTATAGGACAGTCTCAGGTTTGGTATTAGAATCATTGAGATATAACATCTCATAGTATAGGACGGGTCTCAGGATTGGAATGGGAAGGAGTTTGATATCACATCTCATGCCATGGGAAGGTCTCAGGTTTGCTAGAAGCATTAAGATATCACATCTCATGCTATCGGAAGGGTCTCAGGATTGGATCGGGAAGGAGTTGGATATAACATCTCATGTTATAGGAAGGTTCTCAGGATTGGATGGGAAGAGTTGGATATCAGATCTCATGTTATAGGAAGGGTATCAGGATTGGAATGAGAAGGACTTTGATATCACATCTCACGCTATAGGGAGGGTCTCAGGTTTGGTATTAGAAGCATTGAGATATCACATCTCATGTTATAGGAAGGGTCTCAGGTTTGTTATTAGAAGCATTGAGATATCACATCTCATGTTATAGGACAGTCTCAGGTTTGGTATTAGAAGCATTGAGACATACCATCTCATGGTATAGGACGGGTCTCAGGATTGGAATGGGAAGGAGTTGGATATCATATCTCATGCTAAAGGAAGGGTCTCAGGTTTGGAAGGGGAAGGATTTGGATATCACATCTCAAGTTATAGGACGGGTCTGTGGTTTGGTATTAGAAGCATTGAGATATCATATCTCATGCTATCGGAAGGGTCTCAGGATTGGATTGCGAAGGAGTTGGATATCACATCTCATGGTATAGGAAGGGTCTCAAGATTGGAATGGGAAGGACTTGGATATCACATCTCATGTTATAGGAAGGGTCTCAGGTTTGTTATTAGAAGCATTGAGATATCACATCTCATGTTATAGGACAGTCTCAGGTTTGGTATTAGAAGCATTGGATATAACATCTCATAGTATAGGACGGGTCTCAGGATTGGAATGGGAAGGAGTTGGATATCACATCTCATGCTATAGGGAGGGTCTCAGGTTTGATATTACAAGCATTGAGATATCACATCTCATGCTATCGGAAGGGTCTCAGGATTGGAATGGGAAGGACTTGGACATCACATCTCACGTTATAGGAAGGGTCTCAGGTTTGTTATTAGAAGCATTGAGAAATCACATCTCATGTTATAGGACAGTCTCAGGTTTGGTATTAGAAGCATTGAGATATAACATCTCATGCTATCGGAAGGGTATCAGGATTGGAATGGGAAGGACTTTGATATCACATCTCGCTATAGGGAGGGTCTCAGGTTTGGTATTAGAAGCATTGAGATATCACAGCTCATGCTATCGGAAGGGTATCAGGATTGGAATGGGAAGGACTTTGATATCACATCTCGCTATAGGGAGGGTCTCAGGTTTGGTATTAGAAGCATTGAGATATCACATCTCATGCTATCAGAAGGGTCACAGGATAGGAATGGGAAGGATTTGGATATCACATCTCATGTTATAGGAAGGGTCTCAGGTTTGTTATTAGAAGCATTGAGATATCACATCTCATGCTATCGGAAGGTTCACAGGTTGGAATTGGAAGGAGTCTCAGGATTGGAATGGGAAGGAGTTGGATATCACATCTCATGCTAAAGGAAGGGTCTCAGGTTTGGAATGGGAAGGACTTGGATATCACATATCATGTTATAGGAAGAGTCTCAGGTTTGTTATTAGAAGCATTGAGATATCACATCTCATGTTATAGGACAGTCTCAGGTTTGGTATTAGAAGCATTGAGATATAACATCTCATAGTATAGGACGGGTCTCAGGATTGGAATGGGAAGGAGTTGGATATCCCATCTCATGCTATAGGGAGGGTCTCAGGTTTGATATTAGAAGCATTGAGATATCACATCTCATGCTATCGGAAGGGTCTCAGGATTGGATTGGTAAGGAGTTGGATATCACATCTCAAGTTATAGGACGGGTCTGTAGTTTGGTATTAGAAGCATTGAGATATCATATCTCATGCTATCGGAAGGGTCTCAGGATTGTATTGGGAAGGAGTTGGATATCACATATGTTATAGGAAGGCTCTCAGGTTTGTTATTAGAAGCATTGAGATATCACATCTCATGTTATAGGACAGTCTCAGGTTTGGTATTAGAAGCATTGAGATATCATATCTCATGGTATAGGACGGGTCTCATGATTGGAATGGGAAAGAGTTGGATATCACATCTCATGCTAAAGGAAGGGTCTCAGGTTTGGAAGGGGAAGGATTTGGATATCACATCTCAATTTATAGGACGGGTCTGTGGTTTGTTATTAGAAGCATTGACATGTCATATTTCATGCTATCGGAAGGGTCTCAGGATTGGATTGGGAAGGAGTTGGATATCACATCTCATGTTATAGGAAGGGTCTCAGGATTGGAATGGGAAGGATTTGGATATCACATCTCATGTTATAGGAAGGGTCTCAGGTTTGTTTTTAGAAGCATTGAGATATCGCATCTCATGTTATAGGACAGTCTCAGGTTTGGTATTAGAAGCATTGAGATATCATATCTCATGCTATCGGAAGGGTCTCAGGATTGGATTGGGAAGGAGTTGGATATCACATCTCATGTTATAGGAAGGGTCTCAGGATTGGAATGGGAAGGATTTGGATATCACATCTCATGTTATAGGGAGGGTCTCAGGTTTGATATTAGAAGCATTGAGATATCGCATCTCATGCTATCGGAAGGGTCTCAGGATTGGATTGGGAAGGAGTTGGATATCACATCTCAAGTTATAGGACGGGTCTGTAGTTTGGTATTAGAAGCATTGAGATATCATATCTCATGCTATCGGAAGGGTCTCAGGATTGTATTGGGAAGGAGTTGGATATCACATATGTTATAGGAAGGCTCTCAGGTTTGTTATTAGAAGCATTGAGATATCACATCTCATGTTATAGGACAGTCTCAGGTTTGGTATTAGAAGCATTGAGATATCATATCTCATGGTATAGGACGGGTCTCATGATTGGAATGGGAAAGAGTTGGATATCACATCTCATGCTAAAGGAAGGGTCTCAGGTTTGGAAGGGGAAGGATTTGGATATCACATCTCAATTTATAGGACGGGTCTGTGGTTTGTTATTAGAAGCATTGAGATGTCATATCTCATGCTATCGGAAGGGTCTCAGGATTGGATTGGGAAGGAGTTGGATATCACATCTCATGTTATAGGAAGGGTCTCAGGATTGGAATGGGAAGGATTTGGATATCACATCTCATGTTATAGGAAGGGTCTCAGGTTTGTTTTTAGAAGCATTGAGATATCGCATCTCATGTTATAGGACAGTCTCAGGTTTGGTATTAGAAGCATTGAGATATCATATCTCATGCTATCGGAAGGGTCTCAGGATTGGATTGGGAAGGAGTTGGATATCACTTCTCATGTTATAGGAAGGGTATCAGGATTGGAATGGTAAGGACTTTGACATCACATCTCACGCTATAGGGAGGGTCTCAGGTTTGGTATTAGAAGCATTGAGATATCACATCTCATGTTGTAGGAAGGGTCTCAGGTTTGTTATTAGAAGCATTGAGATATCACATCTCATGTTATAGGACAGTCTCAGGTTTGGTATTAGAAGCATTGAGATATACCATCTCATGGTATAGGACGGGTCTCAGGGTTGGATGGGAAGAGTTGGATATCACATCTCTTGCTATAGGAAGGGTCTCAGGTTTGGTACAAGCATTGGGATATCACATCTCATGCTATAGGAAGGGTCTCAGGATTGGAATGGGAAGGAGTTGGATATCATATCTCATGCTAAAGGAAGGGTCTCAGGTTTGGAAGGGGAAGGATTTGGATATCACATCTCAAGTTATAGGACGGGTCTGTGGTTTGGTATTAGAAGCATTGAGATATCATATCTCATGCTATCAGAAGGGTCTCAGGATTGGATTGCGAAGGAGTTGGATATCACATCTCATGTTATAGGAAGGGTCTCAAGATTGGAATGGGAAGGACTTGGATATTACATCTCATGTTATAGGAAGGGTCTCAGGTTTGTTATTAGAAGCATTGAGATATCACATCTCATGTTATAGGACAGTCTCAGGTTTGGTATTAGAAGCATTGGATATAACATCTCATAGTCTAGGACGGGTCTCAGGATTGGAATGGGAAGGAGTTGGATATCACATCTCATGCTATAGGGAGGGTCTCAGGTTTGATATTAGAAGCATTGAGATATCACATCTCATGCTATCGGAAGGGTCTCAGGATTGGAATGGGAAGGACTTGGACATCACATCTCACGTTATAGGAAGGGTCTCAGGTTTGTTATTAGAAGCATTGAGATATCACATCTCATGTTATAGGACAGTCTCAGGTTTGGTATTAGAAGCATTGAGATATCATATCTCATGGTATAGGACGGGTCTCAGGATTGGAATGGGAAGGAGTTGGATATCACATCTCATGCTAAAGGAAGGGTCTCAGGTTTGGAAGGGGAAGGATTTGGATATCACATCTCAATTTATAGGACGGGTCTGTGGTTTGTTATTAGAAGCATTGAGATATCATATCTCATGTTATCGGAAGGGTCTCAGGATTGGATTGGGAAGGAGTTGGATATCACATCTCATGTTATAGGAAGGGTCTCAGGATTGGAATGGGAAGGATTTGGATATCACATCTCATGTTATAGGAAGGGTCTCAGGTTTGTTTTTAGAAGCATTGAGATATCGCATCTCATGTTATAGGACAGTCTCAGGATTGGTATTAGAAGCATTGAGATATCAAATCTCATGCTATCGGAAGGGTCTCAGGATTGGATTGGGAAGGAGTTGGATACCACATCTCATGTTATAGGAAGGGTCTCAGGATTGGAATGGGAAGGATTTGGATATCACATCTCATGTTATAGGAAGGGTCTCAGGTTTGTTTTTAGAAGCATTGAGATATCGCATCTCATGTTATAGGACAGTCTCAGGTTTGGTATTAGAAGCATTGAGATATCACATCTCATGCTATTGGAAGGGTCTCAGGATTGGATCGGGAAGGAGTTGGATATAACATCTCATGTTATAGGAAGGTTCTCAGGATTGGAATTTGAAGGACTTGGATATCACATCTCATGTTATAGGAAGGGTCTGTGGTTTGGTATTAGAAGCATTGAGATATCATATCTCATGCTATCGGAAGGGTCTCAGGATTGGAAGGGGAAGGATTTGGATATCACATCTCAAGTTATAGGACGGGTCTGTGGTTTGGTATTAGAAGCATTGAGATATCATATCTCATGCTATCGGAAGGGTCTCAGGATTGGATTGCGAAGGAGTTGGACATCACATCTCATGTTATAGGAAGGGTCTCAAGATTGGAATTTGAAGGACTTGGATATCACATCTCATGTTATAGGAAGGGTCTCAGGTTTGTTATTAGAAGCATTGAGATATCACATCTCATGTTATAGGACAGTCTCAGGTTTGGTATTAGAAGCATTGGATATAACATCTCATAGTATAGGACGGGTCTCAGGATTGGAATGGGAAGGAGTTGGATATCACATCTCATGCTATAGGGAGGTTCTCAGGTTTGATATTAGAAGCATTGAGATATCACATCTCATGCTATCGGAAGGGTCTCAGGATTGGAATGGGAAGGACTTGGACATCACAGCTCACGTTATAGGAAGGGTCTCAGGTTTGTTATTAGAAGCATTGAGATATCACATCTCATGTTATAGGACAGTCTCAGGTTTGGTATTAGAAGCATTGAGATATAACATCTCATGCTATCGGAATGGTATCAGGATTGGAATGGGAAGGACTTTGATATCAAATCTCGCTATAGGGAGGGTCTCAGGTTTGGTATTAGAAGCATTGAGATATCACAGCTCATGCTATCGGAAGGGTATCAGGATTGGAATGGGAAGGACTTTGATATCACATCTCGCTATAGGGAGGGTCTCAGGTTTGGTATTAGAAGCATTGCGATATCACATCTCATGCTATCAGAAGGGTCTCAGGATAGGAATGGGAAGGATTTGGATATCACATCTCATGTTATAGGAAGGGTCTCAGGTTTGTTATTAGAAGCATTGAGATATCATATCTCATGCTATCGGAAGGGTCTCAGGATTGGATTGGGAAGGAGTTGGATATCACATCTCATGTTATAGGAAGGGTCTCAGGTTTGTTATTAGAAGCATTGAGATATCATATCTCATGCTATCGGAAGGGTCTCAGGATTGGATTGGGAAGGATTTGGATATCACATCTCATGCTATAGGAAGGGTCTCAGGATTGGAATGGGAAGGATTTGGATATCACATCTCATGTTATAGGAAGGGTCTCAGGTTTGTTATTAGAAGCATTGAGATATCACATCTCATGTTATAGGACAGTCTCAGGATTGGTATTAGAAACATTGAGATATCACATCTCATGGTATAGGACGGGTCTCAGGATTGGAATGGGAAGGAGTTGGATATCACATCTCATGCTATAGGAAGGGTCTCAGGATTGGAATGGGAAGTAGTTTGATATCACATCTCATGCCATAGAAAGGTCTCAGGTATGGTAGAAGCATTAAGATATCACATCTCATGCTATCGGAAGGGTCTCAGGATTGGATTGGGAAGGAGTTCGATATCCCATCTCATGCTATAGGAAGGGTCACAGGTTGGAATTGGAAGGAGTTGGATATCACATCTCATGCTATCGGAAGGGTCTCAGGATTGGAATGGGAAGGAGTTGGATATCACATCTCATGCTATAGGGAGGGTCTCAGGATTGGATAGGAAGAGTTGGATATCACATCTCATGCTATAGGAAGGGTCTCAGGTTTGGTAGAAGCATTGGGATATCACATCTCATGTTATATGAAGGGTCTCAGGATTGCAATGGGAAGGTGTTGGATATCACATCTCATGATAAAGGAAGGGTCTCAGGTTTGGAAGGGGAAGGATTTCGATATCAAATCTCAAGTTATAGGACGGGTCTGTGGTTTGGTATTAGAAGCATTGAGATATCATATCTCATGCTATCGGAAGGGTCTCAGGATTGGATTGTGAAGGAGTTGGATATCACATCTCATGTTATAGGAATGGCCTCAAGATTGGAATGGGAAGGACTTGGATATCACATCTCATGTTATAGGAAGGGTCTCAGGTTTGTTATTTGAAGCATTGAGATATCACATCTCATGTTATAGGACAGTCTCAGGTTTGGTATTAGAAGCATTGAGATATCATATCTCATGGTATAGGACGGGTCTCAGGATTGGAATGGGAAGGAGTTGGATATCACATCTCATGCTATAGGAAGGGTCTCAGGATTGGAATGGGAAGGATTTGGATATCACATCTCATGTTATAGGAAGGGTCTCAGGTTTGTTATTAGAAGCATTGAGATATCACATCTCATGTTATAGGGCAGTCTCAGGTTTGGTATTAGAAGCATTGAGATATCACATCTCATGGTATAGGACAGGTCTCAGGATTGGATTGGGAAGGAGTTGGATCTCCCATCTCATGCTATAGGAAGGGTCACAGGTTGGAATTGGAAGGAGTTGGATATCACATCTCATGCTATCGGAAGGGTCTCAGGATTGGATTAGGAAGGAGTTGGATATCACATCTCATGTTATAGGAAGGGTCTCAGGATTGGATGGGAAGAGTTGGATATCACATCTCATGCTATAGGAAGGGTCTCAGGTTTGGTAGAAGCATTGAGATATCACATCTCATGCTATAGGAAGGGTCTCAGGATTGGAATGGGAAGGAGTTGGATATCACATCTCATGATAAAGGAAGGGTCTCAGGTTTGGAAGGGGAAGGATTTGGATATCACATCTCAAGTTATAGGATGGGTCTGTGGTTTGGTATTAGAAGCATGGAGATCTCATATCTCATGCTATCGGAAGGGTCTCAGGATTGGATTGGGAAGGAGTTGGATATCACATCTCATGTTATAGGAAGGGTCTCAGGTTTGTTATTAGAAGCATTGAAATATCACATCTCATGTTATAGGACAGTCTCATGTTTGGTATTAGAAGCATTGAGATATAACATCTCATAGTATAGGATGGGTCTCAGGATTGGAATGGGAAGGAGTTTGATATCACATCTCATGCCATGGGAAGGTCTCAGGTTTGCTAGAAGCATTAAGATATCACATCTCATGCTATCGGAAGGGTCTCAGGATTTGAATGGGAAGGACTTTGATATCACATCTCACGCTATAGGGAGGGTCTCAGGTTTGGTATTAGAAGCATTGAGATATCACATCTCATGCTATCGGAAGGGTCTCAGGTTTGTTATTAGAAGCATTGAGATATCACATCTCATGTTATAGGACAGTCTCAGGTTTGGTATTAGAAGCATTGAGATATAACATCTCATGGTATAGGACGGGTCTCAGGATTGGATGGGAAGAGTTGGATATCACATCTCTTGCTATAGGAAGGGTCTCAGGATTGGAATGGGAAGGAGTTGGATATCACATCTCATGCTAAAGGAAGGGTCTCAGGTCTAAGATGTGATATCCAACTCCTTGCCATTCCAATCCTGCGACCCTTCCTATAGCATGAGATGATATCCAACTCCTTCCCATTCCAATCCTGAGACCCTTCCTATAGCATGAGATGTGATATCTCAAAGCTTCTACCAAACCTGAGATCCTTCCTATAGCATGAGATGTGATATCTCAATGCTTCTACCAAACCTGAGACCCTTCCTATAGCATGAGATGTGATATCTCAATGCTCTTAATACCAAACCTAGGAATCTTTCCTATTGCAAGAGATGTGATATACAAATGCTTCCCATTCCAAACCTGAGACCCTTCCTATAGGATGAGATGTGATATCCAACACCTTCCCATTCCAATCCTGAGACCCTTCCTATAGCAGGAGATGATATCCGACTCCTTCACATTCCAATCCTGAGACCCTTCCTATAGCATGAGATGTGAAATCTCAGTGCTTCTAATACCAAACCTGAGTCCCTTCCGATAACATGAGATAAGATGTCCAAGTCCTTCCCATTCCAATCCTCATACCCTTCTTATAACATGAGATGTGATATCCAACTCCTTCGCAATCCAATCCTGAGACACTCCCGATAGCATGATATATGATATCTCAATGCTTCTAATACCAAACCACAGACCCGTCCTATAACTTGAGATGTGATATCCAAATCCTTCCCCTTCCAAACCTGAGACCCTTCCTTTAGCATGAGATGTGATATCCAACTCCTTCCCATTCCAATCCTGAGACCCTTCCTATAGCAAGAGATGTGATATCCAACTCTTCCCATCCAATCCTGAGACCCGTCCTATACCATGAGATGTTATATCTCAATGCTTCTAATACCAAACCTGAGACTGTCCTATAACATGAGATGTGATATCTCAATGCTTCTAATAACAAACCTGAGACCCTTCCGATAGCATGAGATGTGATATCTCAATGCTTCTAATACCAAACCTGAGACCCTCCCTATAGCGTGAGATGTGATATCAAAGTCCTTCCCATTCAAATCCTGAGACCCTTCCGATAGCATGAGATGTGATATCTTAATGCTTCTAGCAAACCTGAGACCTTCCCATGGCATGAGATGTGATATCAAACTCCTTCCCATTCCAATCCTGAGACCCGTCCTATACTATGAGATGTTATATCTCAATGCTTCTAATACCAAACATGAGACTGTCCTATAACATGAGATGTGATATTTCAATGCTTCTAATAACAAACCTGAGACCCTTCCTATAACATGAGATGTGATATCCAACTCCTTCCCAATCCAATCCTGAGACCCTTCCGATAGCATGAGATATGATATCTCCATGCTTCTAATTCCAAACCACAGACCCATCCTATAACTTGAGATGTGATATCCAAATCCTTCCCCTTCCAAACCTGAGACCCTTCCTTTATCATGAGATGTGATATCCAACTCCTTCCCATTCCAATCCTGAGACCCTTCCTATAGCATGAGATGTGATATCTCAATGCTTCTACCAAACCTGAGACCCTTCCTATAGCATGAGATGTGATATCCAACTCTTCCCATCCAATCCTGAGACCCTTCCTATAACATGAGATGTGATATCCAACTCCTTCCTAATCCAATCCTGAGACCCTTCCGATAGCATGAGATGTGATATCCAACTCCTTCCAATTCCAACCTGTGACCCTTCCTATAGCATGAGATGGGAGATCCAACTCCTTCCCAATCCAATCCTGAGACCCGTCCTATACCATGAGATGTGATATCTCAATGCTTCTAATACCAAACCTGAGACTGCCCTATAACATGAGATGTGATATCTCAATGCTTCTAATAACAAACCTGAGACCCTTCCTATAACATGAGATGTGATATCCAAATCCTTCCCATTCCAATCCTGAGACCCTTCCTATAGCATGAGATGTGATATCCAACTCCTTCCCATTCCAATCCTGAGACCCGTCCTATACCATGAGATATGATATCTCAATGCTTCTAATACCAAACCTGAGACTGTCCTATAACATGAGATGTGATATCTCAATGCTTCAAATAACAAACCTGAGACCCTTCCTATAACATGAGATGTGATATCCAAGTCCTTCCCATTCCAATCTTGAGGCCATTCCTATAACATGAGATGTGATATCCAACTCCTTCACAATCCAATCCTGAGACCCTTCCGATAGCATGAGATATGATATCTCAATGCTTCTAATACCAAACCACAGACCCGTCCTATAACTTGAGATTTGATATCGAAATCCTTCCCCTTCCAAACCTGAGACCCTTCCTTTATCATGAGATGTGATATCCAACACCTTCCCATTGCAATCCTGAGACCCTTCATATAACATGAGATGTGATATCCCAATGCTTCTACCAAACCTGAGACCCTTCCTATAGCATGAGATGTGATATCCAACCATTCCCATCCAATCCTGAGACCCTTCCTATAACATGAGATGTGATATCCAACTCCTTCCCAATCCAATCCTGAGACCCTTCCGATAGCATGAGATATGATATCTCAATGCTTCTAATATCAAACCTGAGACCCTCCCTATAGCATGAGATGTGATATCCAACTCCTTCCCATTCCAATCCTGAGACCCTTCCGATAGCATGAGATGTGATATCCAACTCCTTCCAATTCCAACCTGTGACCCTTCCTATAGCATGAGATGGGATATCCAACTCCTTCCCAATCCAATCCTGAGACCCTTCCGATAGCATGAGATGTGATATCTTAATGCTTCTACCATACCTGAGACCTTTCTATGGCATGAGATGTGATATCAAACTACTTCCCATTCCAATCCTGAGACCCTTCCTATAGCATGAGATGTGATATCTAACTCCTTCCCATTCCAATCCTGAGACCCGTCCTATACCATGAGATGTGATATCTCAATGTTTCTAATACCAAACCTGAGACTGTCCTATAACATGAGATGTGATATCTCAATGCTTCTAATAACAAACCTGAGACCCTTCCTATAACATGAGATGTGATATCCAAATCCTTCCCATTCCAATCCTGAGACCCTTCCTATAGCATGAGATGTGATATCCAAATCCTTCCCAATCCAATCCTGAGACCCTTCCGATAGCATGAGATATGATATCTCAATGCTTCTAATAACAAACCTGAGACCCTTCCTATAACATGAGATGTGATATCCAACTCCTTCCCAATCCAATCCTGAGACCCTTCCGATAGCATGAGATATGATATCTCAATGCTTCTAATAACAAACCTGAGACCCTTCCTATAACATGAGATGTGATATCCAAATCCTTCCCATTCCTATCCTGAGACCCTTCTGATAGCATGAGATGTGATATCGCAATGCTTCTAATACCAAACCTGAGACCCTCCCTATAGCGAGATGTGATATCAAAGTCCTTCCCATTCCAATCCTGATACCCTTCCGATAGCAAGAGCTGTGATATCTCAATGCTTCTAATACCAAACCTGAGACCCTCCCTATAGCGAGATTTGATATCAAAGTCCTTCCCATTCCAATCCTGATACCATTCCGATAGCATGAGATGTTATATCTCAATGCTTCTAATACCAAACCTGAGACTGTCCTATAACATGAGATGTGATATCTCAATGCTTCTAATAACAAACCTGAGACCCTTCCTATAACGTGAGATGTGATGTCCAAGTCCTTCCCATTCCAATCCTGAGACCCTTCCGATAGCATGAGATGTGATATCTCAATGCTTCTAATATCAAACCTGAGAACCTCCCTATAGCATGAGATGTGATATCCAACTCCTTCCCATTCCAATCCTGAGACCCGTCCTATACTATGAGATGTTATATCCAATGCTTCTAATACCAAACCTGAGACTGTCCTATAACATGAGATGTGATATCTCAATGCTTCTAATAACAAACCTGAGACCCTTCCTATAACATGAGATGTGATATCCAAGTCCTTCAAATTCCAATCTTGAGACCCTTCCTATAACATGAGATGTGATATCCAACTCCTTCGCAATCCAATCCTGAGACCCTTCCGATAGCATGAGATATGATATCTCAATGCTTCTAATACCAAACCACAGACCCGTCCTATAACTTGAGATGTGATATCCAAATCCTTCCCCTTCCAATCCTGAGACCCTTCCGATAGCATGAGATATGATATCTCAATGCTTCTAATACCAAACCACAGACCCTTCCTATAACATGAGATGTGATATCCAAGTCCTTCAAATTCCAATCCTGAGAACCTTCCTATAACATGAGATGTTATATCCAACTCCTTCCCGATCCAATCCTGAGACCCTTCCAATAGCATGAGATGTGATATCCAAATCCTTCCCATTCCAATCCTGAGACCCTTCCTATAACATGAGATGTGGTATCCAACTCCTTCCCAATCCAATCCTGCGACCCTTCCGATAGCATGAGATATGATATCTCAATGCTTCTAATACCAAACCTGAGACTGTCCTATAACATGAGATGCGATATCTCAATGCTTCTAAAAACAAACCTGAGACCCTTCCTATAACATGAGATGTGATATCCAAATCCTTCCCATTCCAATCCTGAGACCCTTCCTATAACATGAGATGTGGTATCCAACTCCTTCCCAATCCAATCCTGAGACCCTTCCGATAGCATGAGATATGATATCTCAATGCTTCTAATACCAAACCTGAGACTGTCCTATAACATGAGATGCGATATCTCAATGCTTCTAAAAACAAACCTGAGACCCTTCCTATAACATGAGATGTGATATCCAAATCCTTCCCATTCCAATCCTGAGACCCTTCCTATAACATGAGATGTGATATCCAACTTCTTCCCAATCCAATCCTGAGACCCTTCCGATAGCATGAGATATGATATCTCAATGCTTCTAATAACAAACCACAGACCCGTCCTATAAATTGAGATGTGATATCCAAATCCTTCCCCTTCCAAACCTGAGACCCTTCCTTTAGCATGAGATGTGATATCCAACTCCTTCCCATTCCAATCCTGAGACCCGTCCTATACCATGAGATATGATATCTCAATGCTTCTAATACCAAACCTGAGACTGTCCTATAACATGAGATGTGATATCTCAATGCTTCTAATAACAAACCTGAGAGCCTTCCTATAACGTGAGATGTGATGTCCAAGTCCTTCCCATTCCAATCCTGAGACCCTTCCGATAGCATGAGATGTGATATCTCAATGCTTCTAATATCAAACCTGAGACCCTCCCTATAGCATGAGATGTGATATACAACTCCTTCCCATTCCAATCCTGAGACCCGTCCTAGACTATGAGATGTTATATCCAATGCTTCTAATACCAAACCTGAGACTGTCCTATAACATGAGATGTGATATCTCAATGCTTCTAATAACAAACCTGAGACCCTTCCTATAACATGAGATGTAATATCCAAGTCCTTCCCATTCCAATCTTGAGACCCTTCCTATAACATGAGATTTGATATCCAACTCCTTCGCAATCCAATCCTGAGACCCTTCCGATAGCATGAGATATGATATCTCAATGCTTCTAATACCAAACCACAGACCCGTCCTATAACTTGAGATGTGATATCCAAATCCTTCCCCTTCCAAACCTGAGACCCTTCCTTTAGCATGAGATATGATATCCAACTCCTTCCCATTCCAATCCTGAGACCCTTCCTATAGCATGAGATGTGATATCCCAATGCTTGTACCAAACCTGAGACCCTTCCTATAGCAAGAGATGTGATATCCAACTCTTCCCATCCAACCCTGAGACCCGTCCTATACCATGAGATGGTATATCTCAATGCTTCTAATACCAAACCTGAGACTGTCCTATAACATGAGATGTGATATCTCAATGCTTCTAATAACAAACCTGAGACCCTTCCTACAACATGAGATGTGATATCTCAATGCTTCTAATACCAAACCTGAGACCCTCCCTATAGCGTGAGATGTGATGTCAAAGTCCTTACCATTCCAATCCTGATACCCTTCCTATAACATGAGATCTGATATCCAACTCTTTGAGATATGATATCTCAATGCTTCTAATATCAAACTACAGACCCGTCCTATAACTTGAGATGTGATATCCAACTCCTTCCCAATCCAATCCTGAGACCCTTCCGATAGCATGAGATGCGATATCTCAATGCTTCTAATATCAAACCTGAGACCCTCCCTATAACATGAGATGTGATATCCAAATCCTTCCCATTCCAATCCTGAGACCCTTCCTATAACATGAGAAGTGATATCCAACTCCTTCCCAATCCAATCCTGAGACCCTTCCGATAGCATGAGATATGATATCTCAATGCTTCTAATACCAAACCTGAGACTGTCCTATAACATGAGATGCGATATCTCAATGCTTCTAAAAACAAACCTGAGACCCTTCCTATAACATGAGATGTGATATCCAAATCCTTCCCATTCCAATCCTGAGACCCTTCCTATAACATGAGATGTGATATCCAACTCCTTCCCAATCCAATCCTGAGACCCTTCCGATAGCATGAGATATGACATCTCAATGCTTCTAATAACAAACCACAGACCCGTCCTATAAATTGAGATGTGATATCCAAATCCTTCCCCTTCCAAACCTGAGACCCTTCCTTTAGCATGAGATGTGATATCCAACTCTTTCCCATTCCAATCATGAGACCCGTCCTATACCATGAGATATGATATCTCAATGCTTCTAATACCAAACCTGAGACTGTCCTATAACATGAGATGTGATATCTCAATGCTTCTAATAACAAACCTGAGAGCCTTCCTATAACATATGTGATATCCAACTCCTTCCCAATACAATCCTGAGACCCTTCCGATAGCATGAGATATGATATCTCAATGCTTCTAATACCAAACTACAGACCCGTCCTATAACTTGAGATGTGATATCCAACTCCTTACCAATCCAATCCTGAGACCCTTCCGATAGCATGAGATGTGATATCTCAATGCTTCTAATATCAAACCTGAGACCCTCCCTATAGCATGAGATGTGATATCCAACTCCTTCCCATTCCAATCCTGAGACCCGTCCTATACTATGAGATGTTATATCTCAATGCTTCTAATACCAAACCTGAGACTGTCCTATAACATGAGATGTGATATCTCAATGCTTCTAATAACAAACCTGAGACTCTTCCTATAACATGAGATGTGATATCCAAGTCCTTCCCATTCCAAACCTGAGACACTTCCTTTAGCATGAGATGTGATATCCAACTCCTTCCCATTCCAATCCTGAGACTCCTTCCAATTCCAACCTGTGAACCTTCCGATAGCATGAGATGTGATTTCTCAATGCTTCTAATACCAAACCTGAGACCCTTCCTATAACATGAGATGTGATATCCAACTCCTTCCCAATCCAATCCTGAGACCCTTCCGATAGCATGAGATATGATATCTCAATGCTTCTAATAACAAACCTGAGACCCTTCCTATAACATGAGATGTGATATCCAAATCCTTCCCATTCCTATCCTGTGACCCTTCTGATAGCATGAGATGTGATATCTCAATGCTTCTAATACCAAACCTGAGACCCTCCCTATAGCGAGATGTGATATCAAAGTCCTTCCCATTCCAATCCTGATACCCTTCCGATAGCATGAGCTGTGATATCTCAATGCTTCTAATACCAAACCTGAGACCCTCCCTATAGCAAGATGTGATATCAAAGTCCTTCCCATTCCAATCCTGATACCCTTCCGATAGCATGAGATGTTATATCTCAATGCTTCTAATACCAAACCTGAGACTGTCCTATAACATGAGATGTGATTTCTCAATGCTTCTAATAACAAACCTGAGACCCTTCCTATAACGTGAGATGTGATGTCCAAGTCCTTCCCATTCCAATCCTGAGACCCTTCCGATAGCATGAGATGTGATATCTCAATGCTTGTAATATCAAACCTGAGACCCTCCCTATAGCATGAGATGTGATATCCAACTCCTTCCCATTCCAATCCTGAGACCCGTCCTATACTATGAGATGTTATATCCAATGCTTCTAATACCAAACCTGAGACTGTCCTATAACATGAGATGTGATATCTCAATGCATCTAATAACAAACCTGAGACCCTTCCTATAACATGAGATGTGATATCCAAGTCCTTCCCATTCCAATCTTGAGACCCTTCCTATACCATGAGATGTGATATCCAACTCCTTCGCAATCCAATCCTGAGACCCTTCCGATAGCATGAGATATGATATCTCAATGCTTCTAATACCAAACCACAGACCCGTCCTATAACTTGAGATGTGATATCCAAATCCTTCCCCTTCCAAACCTGAGACCCTTCCTTTAGCATGAGATATGATATCCAACTCCTTCCCATTCCAATCCTGAGTCCCGTCCTATACCATGAGATGGTATGTCTCAATGCTTCTAATACCAAACCTGAGACTGTCCTATAACATGAGATGTGATATCTCAATGCTTCTAATAACAAACCTGAGACCCTTCCTATAACATGAGATGTGATATCTCAATGCTTCTAATACCAAACCTGAGACCCTCCCTATAGCGTGAGATGTGATATCAAAGTCCTTCTCATTCCAATCCTGATACCCTTCCTATAACATGAGATCTGATATCCAACTCTTCCCATCCAATCCTGAGAACCTTCCTATAACATGAGATGTTATATCCAACTCCTTCCCGATCCAATCCTGAGACCCTTCCGATAGCATGAGATGTGATATCTCAATGCTTCTAATACCAAACCTGAGACCCTCCCTTATAGCGTGAGATGTGATATCAAAGTCCTTCCCATTCCAATCCTGATACCCTTCCTATAACATGAGCTGTGATATCCAACTCCTTCCAATTCCAACCTGTGACCCTTCCTATAGCATGAGATGCGATATCCAACTCCTTCCCAATCCAATCCTGAGACCCTTCCGATAGCATGAGATGTGATATCTTAATGCTTCTAGCAAACCTGAGACCTTCCCATGGCATGAGATGTGATATCAAACTCCTTCCCATTCCAATCCTGAGACCCGTCCTATACTATGAGATGTTATATCTCAATGCTTCTAATACCAAACCTGAGACTGTCCTATAACATGAGATGTGATATCCAAGTCCTTCCCATTCCAATCTTGAGACCCTGCCTATAACATGAGATGTGATATCCAACTCCTTCCCAATCCAATCCTGAGACCCTTCCGATAGCATGAGATATGATATCTCAATGCTTCAAATACCAAACCACAGACCCGTCCTATAACTTGAGATGTGATATCCAAATCCTTCCCCTTCCAAACCTGAGACCCTTCCTTTATCATGAGATGTGATATCCAACTCCTTCCCATTCCAATCCTGAGACCCGTCCTATAGCATGATATGTGATATCCAACTCCTTCCCATTCCAATCCTGAGACCCGTCCTATACAATGAGATATGATATCTCAATGCTTCTAATACCAAACCTGAGACTGTCCTATAACATGAGATGCGAAATCTCAATGCTTCTAATAACAAACCTGAGACCCTTCCTATAACATGAGATGTGATATCCAAATCCTTCCCATTCCAATCCTGAGACCCTTCCTATAACATGAGATGTGATATCCAACTCCTTCCCAATCCAATCCTGATACCCTTCCGATAACATGAGATATGATATCTCAATGCTTCTAATACCAAACCACAGACCCGTCCTATAAATTGAGATGTGATATCCAAATCCTTCCCCGTCCAATCCTGAGACCCGTCCTATACCATGAGATATGATATCTCAATGCTTTTAATACCAAACCTGAGACTGTCCTATAACATGAGATGTGATATCTCCATGCTTCTAATAACATGAGATGTTATATCCAACTCCTTCCCGATCCAATCCTGAGACCCTTCCGATAGCATGAGATGCGATATCTCAATGATTCTAATACCAAACCTGAGACCCTCCCTATAGCGTGAGATGTGATATCAAAGTCCTTCCCATTGCAATCCTGATACCCTTCCTATAACATGAGATGCGATATCCAACTCCTTCCCAATCCAATCCTGAGACCCTTTCGATAGCATGAGATGTGATATCTTAATGCTTCTAGCAAACCTGAGACCTTCCCAAGGCATGAGATGTGATATCCAACTCCTTCCCATTCCAATCCTGAGACACGTCCTATACTATGAGATGTTATATCTCAATGCTTCTAATATCAAACATGAGACTGTCCTATAACATGAGATGTGATATTTCAATGCTTCTAATAACAAACCTGAGACCCTTCCTATAACATGAGATGTGATATCCAAGTCCTTCCCATTCCAATCTTGAGACCCTTCCTATAACATGAGATGTGATATCCAACTCCTTCCCAATCCAATCCTGAGACCCTTCCGATAGCATGAGATATAATATCTCAATGCTTCTAATACCAAACCACAGACCCGTCCTATAACTTGAGATGTGATATCCAAATCCTTCCCCTTCCAAACCTGAGACCCTTCCTTTATCATGAGATGTGATATCCAACTCCTTCCCATTCCAATCCTGAGACCCTTCCTATAGCATGAGATGTGATATCTCAATGCTTCTACCAAACCTGAGACCCTTCCTATAGCATGAGATGTGAAATCCAACTCTCCCCATCCAATCCTGAGACCCTTCCTATAACATGAGATGTGATATCCAACTGCTTCCCAATCCAATCCTGAGACCCTTCCTATACCATGAGATGTGATATCTCAATGCTTCTAATACCAAACCTGAGACTGCCCTATAACATGAGATGTGATATCTCAATGCTTCTAATAAACCTGAGACCCTTCCTATAACATGAGATGTGATATCCAAATCCTTCCCATTCCAATCCTGAGACCCTTCCTATAGCATGAGATGTGATATCCAACTCCTTCCCATTCCAAACCTGAGATCCGTCCTATACCATGAGATATGATATCTCAATGCTTCTAATACCAAACCTGAGACCCTTCCTATAACATGAGATGTGATATCCAAGTCCTTCCCATTCCAATCTTGAGGCCATTCCTATAACATGAGATGTGATATCCAACTCCTTCACAATCCAATCCTGAGACCCTTCCGATAGCATGAGATATGATATCTCAATGGTTCTAATACCAAACCACAGACCCGTCCTATAACTTGAGATGTGATATCCAAATCCTTCCCCTTCCAAACCTGAGACCCTTCCTTTATCATGAGATGTGATATCCAACCCCTTCCCTTTGCAATCCTGAGACCCTTCCTATAGCATGAGATGTGATATCCCAATGCTTCTACCAAACCCGAGACCCTTCCTATATATCATGAGATGTGATATCCAACTCTTCCCATCCAATCCTGAGACCCTTCCTATAACATGAGATGTGATATCCAACTCCTTCCCAATCCAATCGTGAGACCCTTCCGATAGCATGAGATATGATATCTCAATGCTTCTAATATCAAACCTGAGACCCTCCCTATAGCATGAGATGTGATATCCAACTCCTTCCCATTCCAATCCTGAGACCCTTCCGATAGCATGAGATGTGATATCCAACTCCTTCCAATTCCAACCTGTGACCCTTCCTATAGCATGAGATGGGATATCCAACTCCTTCCCAATCCAATCCTGAGACCCTTCCGATAGCATGAGATATGATATCTTAATGCTTCTACCATACCTGAGACCTTCCTATGGCATGAGATGTGATATCAAACTACTTCCCATTCCAATCCTGAGACCCGTCCTATACCATGAGATATGATATCTCAATGCTTCTAATAACAAACCTGAGACCCTTCCTATAACATGAGATGTGATATCCAAATCCTTCCCATTCCAATCCTGAGACCCTTCCTATAGCATGAGATGTGACATCCAACTCCTTCCCATTCCAATCCTGAGACCCGTCCTATACCATGAGATATGATATCTCAATGCTTCTAATACCAAACCTGAGACTCTCCTATAACATGAGATGCGATATCTCAATGCTTCTAATAACAAACCTGAGGCCCTTCCTATAACATGAGATGTGATATCCAAATCCTTCCCATTCCAATCCTGAGACCCTTCCTATAACATGAGATGTGATATCCAAATCCTTCCCATTCCAATCCTGAGACCCTTCCGATAGCATGAGATATGATATCTCAATGCTTCTAATACCAAACCTGAGACTGTCCTATAACATGAGATGCGATATCTCAATGCTTCTAAGAACAAACCTGAGACCCTTCCTATAACATGAGATGTGATATCCAAATCCTTCCCATTCCAATCCTGAGACCCTTCCTATAACATGAGATGTGATATCCGACTCCTTCCCAATCCATTCCTGAGACCCTTCCGATAGCATGAGATATGATATCTCAATGCTTCTAATGCCAAACCACAGACCCGTCCTATAAATTGAGATGTGATATCCAAATCCTTCCCCTTCCAAACCTGAGACCCTTCCTTTAGCATGAGATGTGATATCCAACTCCTTCCCATTCCAATCCTGAGACCCGTCCTATACCATGAGATATGATATCTCAATGCTTCTAATACCAAACCTGAGACTGTCCTATAACATGAGATGTGATATCTCAATGCTTCTAATAATAAACCTGAGAGCCTTCCTATAACATATGTGATATCCAACTCCTTCCCAATACAATCCTGAGACCCTTCCGATAGCATGAGATATGATATCTCAATGCTTCTAATACCAAACCACAGACGCGTCCTATAACTTGAGATGTGATATCCAACTCCTTCCCAATCCAATCCTGAGACCCTTCCGATAGCATGAGATGTGATATCTCAATGCTTCTAATATCAAACCTGAGACCCTCCCTTTAGCATGAAATGTGATATCCAACTCCTTCCCATTCCAATCCTGAGACCCGTCCTATACTATGAGATGTTATATCTCAATGCTTCTAATACCAAACCTGAGACTGTCCTATAACATGAGATGTGATATCTCAATGCTTCTAATACCAAACCTGAGACCCTTCCTATAACATGAGATGTGATATCCAACTCCTTCCCAATCCAATCCTGAGACCCTTCCGATAGCATGAGATATGATATCTCAATGCTTCTAATAACAAACCTGAGACCCTTCCTATAACATGAGATGTGATATCCAAATCCTTCCCATTCCTATCCTGTGACCCTTCTGATAGCATGAGATGTGATATCTCAATGCTTCTAATACCAAACCTGAGACCCTCCCTATAGCGAGATGTGATATCAAAGTCCTTCCCATTCCAATCCTGATACCCTTCCGATAGCATGAGCTGTGATATCTCAATGCTTCTAATACCAAACCTGAGACCCTCCCTATAGCGAGATGTGATATCAAAGTCCTTCCCATTCCAATCCTGATACCCTTCCGATAGCATGAGATGTTATATCTCAATGCTTCTAATACCAAACCTGAGACTGTCCTATAACATGAGATGTGATTTCTCAATGCTTCTAATAACAAACCTGAGACCCTTCCTATAACGTGAGATGTGATGTCCAAGTCCTTCCCATTCCAATCCTGAGACCCTTCCGATAGCATGAGATGTGATATCTCAATGCTTGTAATATCAAACCTGAGACCCTCCCTATAGCATGAGATGTGATATCCAACTCCTTCCCATTCCAATCCTGAGACCCGTCCTATACTATGAGATGTTATATCCAATGCTTCTAATACCAAACCTGAGACTGTCCTATAACATGAGATGTGATATCTCAATGCATCTAATAACAAACCTGAGACCCTTCCTATAACATGAGATGTGATATCCAAGTCCTTCCCATTCCAATCTTGAGACCCTTCCTATACCATGAGATGTGATATCCAACTCCTTCGCAATCCAATCCTGAGACCCTTCCGATAGCATGAGATATGATATCTCAATGCTTCTAATACCAAACCACAGACCCGTCCTATAACTTGAGATGTGATATCCAAATCCTTCCCCTTCCAAACCTGAGACCCTTCCTTTAGCATGAGATATGATATCCAACTCCTTCCCATTCCAATCCTGAGACCCGTCCTATACCATGAGATGGTATGTCTCAATGCTTCTAATACCAAACCTGAGACTGTCCTATAACATGAGATGTGATATCTCAATGCTTCTAATAACAAACCTGAGACCCTTCCTATAACATGAGATGTGATATCTCAATGCTTCTAATACCAAACCTGAGACCCTCCCTATAGCGTGAGATGTGATATCAAAGTCCTTCTCATTCCAATCCTGATACCCTTCCTATAACATGAGATCTGATATCCAACTCTTCCCATCCAATCCTGAGAACCTTCCTATAACATGAGATGTTATATCCAACTCCTTCCCGATCCAATCCTGAGACCCTTCCGATAGCATGAGATGTGATATCTCAATGCTTCTAATACCAAACCTGAGACCCTCCCTTATAGCGTGAGATGTGATATCAAAGTCCTTCCCATTCCAATCCTGATACCCTTCCTATAACATGAGCTGTGATATCCAACTCCTTCCAATTCCAACCTGTGACCCTTCCTATAGCATGAGATGCGATATCCAACTCCTTCCCAATCCAATCCTGAGACCCTTCCGATAGCATGAGATGTGATATCTTAATGCTTCTAGCAAACCTGAGACCTTCCCATGGCATGAGATGTGATATCAAACTCCTTCCCATTCCAATCCTGAGACCCGTCCTATACTATGAGATGTTATATCTCAATGCTTCTAATACCAAACCTGAGACTGTCCTATAACATGAGATGTGATATCCAAGTCCTTCCCATTCCAATCTTGAGACCCTGCCTATAACATGAGATGTGATATCCAACTCCTTCCCAATCCAATCCTGAGACCCTTCCGATAGCATGAGATATGATATCTCAATGCTTCAAATACCAAACCACAGACCCGTCCTATAACTTGAGATGTGATATCCAAATCCTTCCCCTTCCAAACCTGAGACCCTTCCTTTATCATGAGATGTGATATCCAACTCCTTCCCATTCCAATCCTGAGACCCGTCCTATAGCATGATATGTGATATCCAACTCCTTCCCATTCCAATCCTGAGACCCGTCCTATACAATGAGATATGATATCTCAATGCTTCTAATACCAAACCTGAGACTGTCCTATAACATGAGATGCGAAATCTCAATGCTTCTAATAACAAACCTGAGACCCTTCCTATAACATGAGATGTGATATCCAAATCCTTCCCATTCCAATCCTGAGACCCTTCCTATAACATGAGATGTGATATCCAACTCCTTCCCAATCCAATCCTGATACCCTTCCGATAACATGAGATATGATATCTCAATGCTTCTAATACCAAACCACAGACCCGTCCTATAAATTGAGATGTGATATCCAAATCCTTCCCCGTCCAATCCTGAGACCCGTCCTATACCATGAGATATGATATCTCAATGCTTTTAATACCAAACCTGAGACTGTCCTATAACATGAGATGTGATATCTCCATGCTTCTAATAACATGAGATGTTATATCCAACTCCTTCCCGATCCAATCCTGAGACCCTTCCGATAGCATGAGATGCGATATCTCAATGCTTCTAATACCAAACCTGAGACCCTCCCTATAGCGTGAGATGTGATATCAAAGTCCTTCCCATTGCAATCCTGATACCCTTCCTATAACATGAGATGCGATATCCAACTCCTTCCCAATCCAATCCTGAGATCCTTTCGATAGCATGAGATGTGATATCTTAATGCTTCTAGCAAACCTGAGACCTTCCCAAGGCATGAGATGTGATATCCAACTCCTTCCCATTCCAATCCTGAGACCCGTCCTATACTATGAGATGTTATATCTCAATGCTTCTAATATCAAACATGAGACTGTCCTATAACATGAGATGTGATATTTCAATGCTTCTAATAACAAACCTGAGACCCTTCCTATAACATGAGATGTGATATCCAAGTCCTTCCCATTCCAATCTTGAGACCCTTCCTATAACATGAGATGTGATATCCAACTCCTTCCCAATCCAATCCTGAGACCCTTCCGATAGCATGAGATATAATATCTCAATGCTTCTAATACCAAACCACAGACCCGTCCTATAACTTGAGATGTGATATCCAAATCCTTCCCCTTCCAAACCTGAGACCCTTCCTTTATCATGAGATGTGATATCCAACTCCTTCCCATTCCAATCCTGAGACCCTTCCTATAGCATGAGATGTGATATCTCAATGCTTCTACCAAACCTGAGACCCTTCCTATAGCATGAGATGTGATATCCAACTCTTCCCATCCAATCCTGAGACCCTTCCTATAACATGAGATGTGATATCCAACTCCTTCCCAATCCAATCCTGAGACCCTTCCTATACCATGAGATGTGATATCTCAATGCTTCTAATACCAAACCTGAGACTGCCCTATAACATGAGATGTGATATCTCAATGCTTCTAATAAACCTGAGACCCTTCCTATAACATGAGATGTGATATCCAAATCCTCCCCATTCCAATCCTGAGACCCTTCCTATAGCATGAGATGTGATATCCAACTCCTTCCCATTCCAAACCTGAGATCCGTCCTATACCATGAGATATGATATCTCAATGCTTCTAATACCAAACCTGAGACCCTTCCTATAACATGAGATGTGATATCCAAGTCCTTCCCATTCCAATCTTGAGGCCATTCCTATAACATGAGATGTGATATCCAACTCCTTCACAATCCAATCCTGAGACCCTTCCGATAGCATGAGATATGATATCTCAATGGTTCTAATACCAAACCACAGACCCGTCCTATAACTTGAGATGTGATATCCAAATCCTTCCCCTTCCAAACCTGAGACCCTTCCTTTATCATGAGATGTGATATCCAACCCCTTCCCTTTGCAATCCTGAGACCCTTCCTATAGCATGAGATGTGATATCCCAATGCTTCTACCAAACCTGAGACCCTTCCTATATATCATGAGATGTGATATCCAACTCTTCCCATCCAATCCTGAGACCCTTCCTATAACATGAGATGTGATATCCAACTCCTTCCCAATCCAATCCTGAGACCCTTCCGATAGCATGAGATATGATATCTCAATGCTTCTAATATCAAACCTGAGACCCTCCCTATAGCATGAGATGTGATATCCAACTCCTTCCCATTCCAATCCTGAGACCCTTCCGATAGCATGAGATGTGATATCCAACTCCTTCCAATTCCAACCTGTGACCCTTCCTATAGCATGAGATGGGATATCCAACTCCTTCCCAATCCAATCCTGAGACCCTTCCGATAGCATGAGATATGATATCTTAATGCTTCTACCATACCTGATACCTTCCTATGGCATGAGATGTGATATCAAACTACTTCCCATTCCAATCCTGAGACCCTTCCTATAGCATGAGATGTGATATCCAACTCCTTCCCATTCCAATCCTGAGACCCGTCCTATACCATGAGATGTGATATCTCAATGTTTCTAATACCAAACCTGAGACTGTCCTATAACATGAGACGTGATATCTCAATGCTTCTAATAACAAACCTGAGACCCTTCCTATAACATGAGATGTGATATCCAAATCCTTCCCATTCCAATCCTGAGACCCTTCCTATAGCATGAGATGTGACATCCAACTCCTTCCCATTCCAATCCTGAGACCCGTCCTATACCATGAGATATGATATCTCAATGCTTCTAATACCAAACCTGAGACTCTCCTATAACATGAGATGCGATATCTCAATGCTTCTAATAACAAACCTGAGGCCCTTCCTATAACATGAGATGTGATATCCAAATCCTTCCCATTCCAATCCTGAGACCCTTCCTATAACATGAGATGTGATATCCAAATCCTTCCCATTCCAATCCTGAGACCCTTCCGATAGCATGAGATATGATATCTCAATGCTTCTAATACCAAACCTGAGACTGTCCTATAACATGAGATGCGATATCTCAATGCTTCTAAGAACAAACCTGAGACCCTTCCTATAACATGAGATGTGATATCCAAATCCTTCCCATTCCAATCCTGAGACCCTTCCTATAACATGAGATGTGATATCCGACTCCTTCCCAATCCATTCCTGAGACCCTTCCGATAGCATGAGATATGATATCTCAATGCTTCTAATGCCAAACCACAGACCCGTCCTATAAATTGAGATGTGATATCCAAATCCTTCCCCTTCCAAACCTGAGACCCTTCCTTTAGCATGAGATGTGATATCCAACTCCTTCCCATTCCAATCCTGAGACCCGTCCTATACCATGAGATATGATATCTCAATGCTTCTAATACCAAACCTGAGACTGTCCTATAACATGAGATGTGATATCTCAATGCTTCTAATAATAAACCTGAGAGCCTTCCTATAACATATGTGATATCCAACTCCTTCCCAATACAATCCTGAGACCCTTCCGATAGCATGAGATATGATATCTCAATGCTTCTAATACCAAACCACAGACCCGTCCTATAACTTGAGATGTGATATCCAACTCCTTCCCAATCCAATCCTGAGACCCTTCCGATAGCATGAGATGTGATATCTCAATGCTTCTAATATCAAACCTGAGACCCTCCCTTTAGCATGAAATGTGATATCCAACTCCTTCCCATTCCAATCCTGAGACCCGTCCTATACTATGAGATGTTATATCTCAATGCTTCTAATACCAAACCTGAGACTGTCCTATAACATGAGATGTGATATCTCAATGCTTCTAATACCAAACCTGAGACCCTTCCTATAACATGAGATGTGATATCCAAATCCTTCCCATTCCTATCCTGTGACCCTTCTGATAGCATGAGATGTGATATCTCAATGCTTCTAATACCAAACCTGAGACCCTCCCTATAGCGAGATGTGATATCAAAGTCCTTCCCATTCCAATCCTGATACCCTTCCGATAGCATGAGCTGTGATATCTCAATGCTTCTAATACCAAACCTGAGACCCTCCCTATAGCGAGATGTGATATCAAAGTCCTTCCCATTCCAATCCTGATACCCTTCCGATAGCATGAGATGTTATATCTCAATGCTTCTAATACCAAACCTGAGACTGTCCTATAACATGAGATGTGATTTCTCAATGCTTCTAATAACAAACCTGAGACCCTTCCTATAACGTGAGATGTGATGTCCAAGTCCTTCCCATTCCAATCCTGAGACCCTTCCGATAGCATGAGATGTGATATCTCAATGCTTGTAATATCAAACCTGAGACCCTCCCTATAGCATGAGATGTGATATCCAACTCCTTCCCATTCCAATCCTGAGACCCGTCCTATACTATGAGATGTTATATCCAATGCTTCTAATACCAAACCTGAGACTGTCCTATAACATGAGATGTGATATCTCAATGCTTCTAATAACAAACCTGAGACCCTTCCTATAACATGAGATGTGATATCCAAGTCCTTCCCATTCCAATCTTGAGACCCTTCCTATACCATGAGATGTGATATCCAACTCCTTCGCCATCCAATCCTGAGACCCTTCTGATAGCATGAGATATGATATCTCAATGCTTCTAATACCAAACCACAGACCCGTCCTATAACTTGAGATGTGATATCCAAATCCTTCCCCTTCCAAACCTGAGACCCTTCCTTTAGCATGAGATATGATATCCAACTCCTTCCCATTCCAATCCTGAGACCCGTCCTATACCATGAGATGGTATATCTCAATGCTTCTAATACCAAACCTGAGACTGTCCTATAACATGAGATGTGATATCTCAATGCTTCTAAGAACAAACCTGAGACCCTTCCTATAACATGAGATGTGATATCTCAATGCTTCTAATACCAAACCTGAGACCCTCCCTATAGCGTGAGATGTGATATCAAAGTCCTTCTCATTCCAATCCTGATACCCTTCCTATAACATGAGATCTTATATCCAACTCTTCCCATCCAATCCTGAGAACCTTCCTATAACATGAGATGTTATATCCAACTCCTTCCCGATCCAATCCTGAGACCCTTCCGATAGCATGAGATGTGATATCTCAATGCTTCTAATACCAAACCTGAGACCCTCCCTTATAGCGTGAGATGTGATATCAAAGTCCTTCCCATTCCAATCCTGATACCCTTCCTATAACATGAGCTGTGATATCCAACTCCTTCCAATTCCAACCTGTGACCCTTCCTATAGCATGAGATGCGATATCCAACTCCTTCCCAATCCAATCCTGAGACCCTTCCGATAGCATGAGATGTGATATCTTAATGCTTCTAGCAAACCTGAGACCTTCCCATGGCATGAGATGTGATATCAAACTCCTTCCCATTCCAATCCTGAGACCCGTCCTATACTATGAGATGTTATATCTCAATGCTTCTAATACCAAACCTGAGACTGTCCTATAACATGAGATGTGATATCCAAGTCCTTCCCATTCCAATCTTGAGACCCTGCCTATAACATGAGATGTGATATCCAACTCCTTCCCAATCCAATCCTGAGACCCTTCCGATAGCATGAGATATGATATCTCAATGCTTCAAATACCAAACCACAGACCCGTCCTATAACTTGAGATGTGATATCCAAATCCTTCCCCTTCCAAACCTGAGACCCTTCCTTTATCATGAGATGTGATATCCAACTCCTTCCCATTCCAATCCTGAGACCCGTCCTATAGCATGATATGTGATATCCAACTCCTTCCCATTCCAATCCTGAGACCCGTCCTATACAATGAGATATGATATCTCAATGCTTCTAATACCAAACCTGAGACTGTCCTATAACATGAGATGCGATATCTCAATGCTTCTAATAACAAACCTGAGACCCTTCCTATAACATGAGATGTGATATCCAAATCCTTCCCATTCCAATCCTGAGACCCTTCCTATAACATGAGATGTGATATCCAACTCCTTCCCAATCCAATCCTGATACCCTTCCGATAGCATGAGATATGATATCTCAATGCTTCTAATACCAAACCACAGACCCGTCCTATAAATTGAGATGTGATATCCAAATCCTTCCCCGTCCAATCCTGAGACCCGTCCTATACCATGAGATATGATATCTCAATGCTTCTAATACCAAACCTGAGACTGTCCTATAACATGAGATGTGATATCTCAATGCTTCTAATAACAAACCTGAGAGCCTTCCTATAACATGAGATGTGATATCCAACTCCTTCCCAATCCAATCCTGAGACCATTCCGATAGCATGAGATGTGATATCTCAATGCTTCTAATATCAAACCTGAGACCCTCCCTATAGCATGAGATGTGATATCCAACTCCTTCCCATTCCAATCCTGAGACCCGTCCTATACTATGAGATGTTATATCCAATGCTTCTAATACCAAACCTGAGACTGTCCTATAACATGAGATGTGATATCTCAATGCTTCTAATAACAAACCTGAGACCCTTCCTATAACATGAGATGTGATATCCAAGTCCTTCCCATTCCAATCTTGAGACCCTTCCTATAACATGAGATGTGATATCCAACTCCTTCGCAATCCAATCCTGAGACCCTTCCGATAGCATGAGATATGATATCTCAATGCTTCTAATGCCAAACCACAGACCCGTCCTATAACTTGAGATGTGATATCTAAATCCTTCCCCTTCCAAACCTGAGACCCTTCCTTTAGCATGAGATGTGATATCCAACTCCTTCCCATTCCAATCCTGAGACCCTTCCTATAGCATGAGATGTGATATCCCAATGCTTCTACCAAACCTGAGACCCTTCCTATAGCAAGAGATATGATATCCAACTCTTCCCATCCAATCCTGAGACCCGTCCTATACCATGAGATGTTATATCTCAATGCTTCTAATACCAAACCTGAGACCCTTCCTATAACATGAGATTTGATATCCAACTCCTTCCCAATCCAATCCTGAGACCCTTCCGATAGCATGAGATGTGATATCTTAATGCTTCTAGCAAACCTGACACCTTCCCATGGCACGAGATGTGATATCAAACTCCTTCCCATTCCAATCCTGAGACCCGTCCTATACTATGAGATGTTATATCTCAATGCTTCTAATCCCAAACATGAGACTGTCCTATAACATGAGATGTGATATTTCAATGCTTCTAATAACAAACCTGAGACCCTTCCTATAACATGAGATGTGATATCCAAGTCCTTCCCATTCCAATCTTGAGACCCTTCCTATAACATGAGATGTGATATCCAACTCCTTCCCAATCCAATCCTGAGACCCTTCCGATAGCATGAGATATGATATCTCAATGCTTCTAATACCAAACCACAGACCCGTCCTATAACTTGAGATGTGATATCCAAATCCTTCCCCTTCCAAACCTGAGACCCTTCCTTTATCATGAGATGTGATATCCAACTCCTTCCCATTCCAATCCTGAGACCCTTCCTATAGCATGAGATGTGATATCCCAATGCTTCTACCAAACCTGAAACCCTTCCAATAGCATGAGATGTGATATCCAACTCTTCCCATCCAATCCTGAGACCCTTCCTATAACATGAGATGTGATATCCAACTCCTTCCCAATCCAATCCTGAGACCCTTCGGATAGCATGAGATGTGATATCCAACTCCTTCCAATTCCAACCTGTGACCCTTCCTATAGCATGAGATGGGAGATCCAACTCCTTCCCAATTCAATCCTGAGACCCGTCCTATACCATGAGATGTGATATCTCAATGCTTCTAATACCAAACCTGAGACTGCCCTATAACATGAGATGTGATATCTCAATGCTTCTAATAAACCTGAGACCCTTCCTATAACATGAGATGTGATATCCAAATCCTTCCCATTCCAATCCTGCGACCCTTCCTATAGCATGAGATGTGATATCCAACTCCTTCCCATTCCAATCCTGAGATCCGTCCTATACCATAAGATATGATATCTCAATGCTTCTAATACCAAACCTGAGACTGTCCTATAACATGAGATGTGATATCTCAATGCTTCAAATAACAAACCTGAGACCCTTCCTATAACATGAGATGTGATATCCAAGTCCTTCCCATTCCAATCTTGAGGCCATTCCTATAACACGAGATGTGATATCCAACTCCTTCACAATCCAATCCTGAGACCCTTCCGATAGCATGAGATATGATATCTCAATGCTTCTAATACCAAACCACAGACCCGTCCTATAACTTGAGATGTGATATCCAAATCCTTCCCCTTCCAAACCTGAGACCCTTCCTTTATCATGAGATGTGATATCCAACCCCTTCCCATTGTAATCCTGAGACCCTTCCTATAGCATTAGATGTGATATCCCAATGCTTCTACCAAACCTGAGACCCTTCCTATAGCATGAGATGTGATATCCAACTCTTCCCATCCAATCCTGAGACCCTTCCTATAACTTGAGATGTGATATCCAACTCCTTCCCAATCCAATCCTGAGACCCTTCCGATAGCATGAGATATGATATCTCAATGCTTCTAATATCAAACCTGAGACCCTCCCTATAGCATGAGATGTGATATCCAACTCCTTCCCATTCCAATCCTGAGACCCTTCCGATAGCATGAGATGTGATATCCAACTCCTTCCAATTCCAACCTGTGACCCTTCCTATAGCATGAGATGGGATATCCAACTCCTTCCCAATCCAATCCTGAGACCCTTCCGATAGCATGAGATATGATATCTTAATGCTTCTACCATACCTGAGACCTTCCTATGGCATGAGATGTGATATCAAACTACTTCCCATTCCAATCCTGAGACCCTTCCTATAGCATGAGATTTGATATCCAACTCCTTCCCATTCCAATCCTGAGACCCGTCCTATACCATGAGATGTGATATCTCAATGTTTCTAATACCAAACCTGAGACTGTCCTATAACATGAGATGTGATATCTCAATGCTTCTAATAACAAACCTGAGACCCTTCCTATAACATGAGATGTGATATCCAAGTCCTTCCCATTCCAATCTTGAGGCCATTCCTATAACACGAGATGTGATATCCAACTCCTTCACAATCCAATCCTGAGACCCTTCCGATAGCATGAGATATGAGATCTCAATGCTTCTAATACCAAACCTGAGACTGTCCTATAACATGAGATGCGATATCTCAATGCTTCTAAAAACAAACCTGAGACCCTTCCTATAACATGAGATGTGATATCCAAATCCTTCCCATTCCAATCCTGAGACCCTTCCTATAACATGAGATGTGATATCCAACTCCTTCCCAATCCAATCCTGAGACCCTTCCGATAGCATGAGATATGATATCTCAATGCTTCTAATACCAAACCACAGACCCGTCCTATAACTTGAGATGTGATATCCAAATCCTTCCAATTCCAACCTGTGACCCTTCCTATAGCATGAGATGGGAGATCCAACTCCTTCCCAATTCAATCCTGAGACCCGTCCTATACCATGAGATGTGATATCTCAATGCTTCTAATACCAAACCTGAGACTGTCCTATAACATGAGATGTGATTTCTCAATGCTTCTAATAACAAACCTGAGACCCTTCCTATAACGTGAGATGTGATATCCGACTCCTTCCCAATCCATTCCTGAGACCCTTCCGATAGCATGAGATATGATATCTCAATGCTTCTAATGCCAAACCACAGACCCGTCCTATAAATTGAGATGTGATATCCAAATCCTTCCCCTTCCAAACCTGAGACCCTTCCTTTAGCATGAGATGTGATTTCCAACTCCTTCCCATTCCAATCCTGAGACCCGTCCTATACCATGAGATATGATATCTCAATGCTTCTAATACCAAACCTGAGACTGTCCTATAACATGAGATGTGATATCTCAATGCTTCTAATAATAAACCTGAGAGCCTTCCTATAACATATGTGATATCCAACTCCTTCCCAATACAATCCTGAGACCCTTCCGATAGCATGAGATATGATATCTCAATGCTTCTAATACCAAACCACAGACCCGTCCTATAACTTGAGATGTGATATCCAACTCCTTCCCAATCCAATCCTGAGACCCTTCCGATAGCATGAGATGTGATATCTCAATGCTTCTAATATCAAACCTGAGACCCTCCCTTTAGCATGAAATGTGATATCCAACTCCTTCCCATTCCAATCCTGAGACCCGTCCTATACTATGAGATGTTATATCTCAATGCTTCTAATACCAAACCTGAGACTGTCCTATAACATGAGATGTGATATCTCAATGCTTCTAATACCAAACCTGAGACCCTTCCTATAACATGAGATGTGATATCCAAATCCTTCCCATTCCTATCCTGTGACCCTTCTGATAGCATGAGATGTGATATCTCAATGCTTCTAATACCAAACCTGAGACCCTCCCTATAGCGAGATGTGATATCAAAGTCCTTCCCATTCCAATCCTGATACCCTTCCGATAGCATGAGCTGTGATATCTCAATGCTTCTAATACCAAACCTGAGACCCTCCCTATAGCGAGATGTGATATCAAAGTCCTTCCCATTCCAATCCTGATACCCTTCCGATAGCATGAGATGTTATATCTCAATGCTTCTAATACCAAACCTGAGACTGTCCTATAACATGAGATGTGATTTCTCAATGCTTCTAATAACAAACCTGAGACCCTTCCTATAACGTGAGATGTGATGTCCAAGTCCTTCCCATTCCAATCCTGAGACCCTTCCGATAGCATGAGATGTGATATCTCAATGCTTGTAATATCAAACCTGAGACCCTCCCTATAGCATGAGATGTGATATCCAACTCCTTCCCATTCCAATCCTGAGACCCGTCCTATACTATGAGATGTTATATCCAATGCTTCTAATACCAAACCTGAGACTGTCCTATAACATGAGATGTGATATCTCAATGCTTCTAATAACAAACCTGAGACCCTTCCTATAACATGAGATGTGATATCCAAGTCCTTCCCATTCCAATCTTGAGACCCTTCCTATACCATGAGATGTGATATCCAACTCCTTCGCCATCCAATCCTGAGACCCTTCTGATAGCATGAGATATGATATCTCAATGCTTCTAATACCAAACCACAGACCCGTCCTATAACTTGAGATGTGATATCCAAATCCTTCCCCTTCCAAACCTGAGACCCTTCCTTTAGCATGAGATATGATATCCAACTCCTTCCCATTCCAATCCTGAGACCCGTCCTATACCATGAGATGGTATATCTCAATGCTTCTAATACCAAACCTGAGACTGTCCTATAACATGAGATGTGATATCTCAATGCTTCTAAGAACAAACCTGAGACCCTTCCTATAACATGAGATGTGATATCTCAATGCTTCTAATACCAAACCTGAGACCCTCCCTATAGCGTGAGATGTGATATCAAAGTCCTTCTCATTCCAATCCTGATACCCTTCCTATAACATGAGATCTTATATCCAACTCTTCCCATCCAATCCTGAGAACCTTCCTATAACATGAGATGTTATATCCAACTCCTTCCCGATCCAATCCTGAGACCCTTCCGATAGCATGAGATGTGATATCTCAATGCTTCTAATACCAAACCTGAGACCCTCCCTTATAGCGTGAGATGTGATATCAAAGTCCTTCCCATTCCAATCCTGATACCCTTCCTATAACATGAGCTGTGATATCCAACTCCTTCCAATTCCAACCTGTGACCCTTCCTATAGCATGAGATGCGATATCCAACTCCTTCCCAATCCAATCCTGAGACCCTTCCGATAGCATGAGATGTGATATCTTAATGCTTCTAGCAAACCTGAGACCTTCCCATGGCATGAGATGTGATATCAAACTCCTTCCCATTCCAATCCTGAGACCCGTCCTATACTATGAGATGTTATATCTCAATGCTTCTAATACCAAACCTGAGACTGTCCTATAACATGAGATGTGATATCCAAGTCCTTCCCATTCCAATCTTGAGACCCTGCCTATAACATGAGATGTGATATCCAACTCCTTCCCAATCCAATCCTGAGACCCTTCCGATAGCATGAGATATGATATCTCAATGCTTCAAATACCAAACCACAGACCCGTCCTATAACTTGAGATGTGATATCCAAATCCTTCCCCTTCCAAACCTGAGACCCTTCCTTTATCATGAGATGTGATATCCAACTCCTTCCCATTCCAATCCTGAGACCCGTCCTATAGCATGATATGTGATATCCAACTCCTTCCCATTCCAATCCTGAGACCCGTCCTATACAATGAGATATGATATCTCAATGCTTCTAATACCAAACCTGAGACTGTCCTATAACATGAGATGCGATATCTCAATGCTTCTAATAACAAACCTGAGACCCTTCCTATAACATGAGATGTGATATCCAAATCCTTCCCATTCCAATCCTGAGACCCTTCCTATAACATGAGATGTGATATCCAACTCCTTCCCAATCCAATCCTGATACCCTTCCGATAGCATGAGATATGATATCTCAATGCTTCTAATACCAAACCACAGACCCGTCCTATAAATTGAGATGTGATATCCAAATCCTTCCCCGTCCAATCCTGAGACCCGTCCTATACCATGAGATATGATATCTCAATGCTTCTAATACCAAACCTGAGACTGTCCTATAACATGAGATGTGATATCTCAATGCTTCTAATAACAAACCTGAGAGCCTTCCTATAACATGAGATGTGATATCCAACTCCTTCCCAATCCAATCCTGAGACCATTCCGATAGCATGAGATGTGATATCTCAATGCTTCTAATATCAAACCTGAGACCCTCCCTATAGCATGAGATGTGATATCCAACTCCTTCCCATTCCAATCCTGAGACCCGTCCTATACTATGAGATGTTATATCCAATGCTTCTAATACCAAACCTGAGACTGTCCTATAACATGAGATGTGATATCTCAATGCTTCTAATAACAAACCTGAGACCCTTCCTATAACATGAGATGTGATATCCAAGTCCTTCCCATTCCAATCTTGAGACCCTTCCTATAACATGAGATGTGATATCCAACTCCTTCGCAATCCAATCCTGAGACCCTTCCGATAGCATGAGATATGATATCTCAATGCTTCTAATGCCAAACCACAGACCCGTCCTATAACTTGAGATGTGATATCTAAATCCTTCCCCTTCCAAACCTGAGACCCTTCCTTTAGCATGAGATGTGATATCCAACTCCTTCCCATTCCAATCCTGAGACCCTTCCTATAGCATGAGATGTGATATCCCAATGCTTCTACCAAACCTGAGACCCTTCCTATAGCAAGAGATATGATATCCAACTCTTCCCATCCAATCCTGAGACCCGTCCTATACCATGAGATGTTATATCTCAATGCTTCTAATACCAAACCTGAGACTGTCCTATAACATGAGATGTGATATCTCAATGCTTCTAATAACAAACCTGAGACCCTTCCTATAACATGAGATTTGATATCCAACTCCTTCCCAATCCAATCCTGAGACCCTTCCGATAGCATGAGATGTGATATCTTAATGCTTCTAGCAAACCTGACACCTTCCCATGGCACGAGATGTGATATCAAACTCCTTCCCATTCCAATCCTGAGACCCGTCCTATACTATGAGATGTTATATCTCAATGCTTCTAATCCCAAACATGAGACTGTCCTATAACATGAGATGTGATATTTCAATGCTTCTAATAACAAACCTGAGACCCTTCCTATAACATGAGATGTGATATCCAAGTCCTTCCCATTCCAATCTTGAGACCCTTCCTATAACATGAGATGTGATATCCAACTCCTTCCCAATCCAATCCTGAGACCCTTCCGATAGCATGAGATATGATATCTCAATGCTTCTAATACCAAACCACAGACCCGTCCTATAACTTGAGATGTGATATCCAAATCCTTCCCCTTCCAAACCTGAGACCCTTCCTTTATCATGAGATGTGATATCCAACTCCTTCCCATTCCAATCCTGAGACCCTTCCTATAGCATGAGATGTGATATCCCAATGCTTCTACCAAACCTGAAACCCTTCCAATAGCATGAGATGTGATATCCAACTCTTCCCATCCAATCCTGAGACCCTTCCTATAACATGAGATGTGATATCCAACTCCTTCCCAATCCAATCCTGAGACCCTTCGGATAGCATGAGATGTGATATCCAACTCCTTCCAATTCCAACCTGTGACCCTTCCTATAGCATGAAATGGGAGATCCAACTCCTTCCCAATTCAATCCTGAGACCCGTCCTATACCATGAGATGTGATATCTCAATGCTTCTAATACCAAACCTGAGACTGCCCTATAACATGAGATGTGATATCTCAATGCTTCTAATAAACCTGAGACCCTTCCTATAACATGAGATGTGATATCCAAATCCTTCCCATTCCAATCCTGCGACCCTTCCTATAGCATGAGATGTGATATCCAACTCCTTCCCATTCCAATCCTGAGATCCGTCCTATACCATAAGATATGATATCTCAATGCTTCTAATACCAAACCTGAGACCGTCCTATAACATGAGATGTGATATCTCAATGCTTCAAATAACAAACCTGAGACCCTTCCTATAACATGAGATGTGATATCCAAGTCCTTCCCATTCCAATCTTGAGGCCATTCCTATAACACGAGATGTGATATCCAACTCCTTCACAATCCAATCCTGAGACCCTTCCGATAGCATGAGATATGATATCTCAATGCTTCTAATACCAAACCACAGACCCGTCCTATAACTTGAGATGTGATATCCAAATCCTTCCCCTTCCAAACCTGAGACCCTTCCTTTATCATGAGATGTGATATCCAACCCCTTCCCATTGTAATCCTGAGACCCTTCCTATAGCATTAGATGTGATATCCCAATGCTTCTACCAAACCTGAGACCCTTCCTATAGCATGAGATGTGATATCCAACTCTTCCCATCCAATCCTGAGACCCTTCCTATAACTTGAGATGTGATATCCAACTCCTTCCCAATCCAATCCTGAGACCCTTCCGATAGCATGAGATATGATATCTCAATGCTTCTAATATCAAACCTGAGACCCTCCCTATAGCATGAGATGTGATATCCAACTCCTTCCCATTCCAATCCTGAGACCCTTCCGATAGCATGAGATGTGATATCCAACTCCTTCCAATTCCAACCTGTGACCCTTCCTATAGCATGAGATGGGATATCCAACTCCTTCCCAATCCAATCCTGAGACCCTTCCGATAGCATGAGATATGATATCTTAATGCTTCTACCATACCTGAGACCTTCCTATGGCATGAGATGTGATATCAAACTACTTCCCATTCCAATCCTGAGACCCTTCCTATAGCATGAGATTTGATATCCAACTCCTTCCCATTCCAATCCTGAGACCCGTCCTATACCATGAGATGTGATATCTCAATGTTTCTAATACCAAACCTGAGACTGTCCTATAACATGAGATGTGATATCTCAATGCTTCTAATAACAAACCTGAGACCCTTCCTATAACATGAGATGTGATATCCAAATCCTTCCCATTCCAATCCTGAGACCCTTCCTATAGCATGAGATGTGATATCCAACTCCTTCCCATTCCAATCCTGAGACCATTCCTATACCATGAGATATGATATCTCAATGCTTCTAATACCAAACCTGAGACTCTCCTATAACATGAGATGCGATATCTCAATGCTTCTAATAACAAACCTGAGGCCCTTCCTATAACATGAGATGTGATATCCAAATCCTTCCCATTCCAATCCTGAGACCCTTCCTATAACATGAGATGTGATATCCAAATCCTTCCCATTCCAATCCTGAGACCCTTCCGATAGCATGAGATATGAGATCTCAATGCTTCTAATACCAAACCTGAGACTGTCCTATAACATGAGATGCGATATCTCAATGCTTCTAAAAACAAACCTGAGACCCTTCCTATAACATGAGATGTGATATCCAAATCCTTCCCATTCCAATCCTGAGACCCTTCCTATAACATGAGATGTGATATCCAACTCCTTCCCAATCCAATCCTGAGACCCTTCCGATAGCATGAGATATGATATCTCAATGCTTCTAATACCAAACCACAGACCCGTCCTATAAATTGAGATGTGATATCCAAATCCTTCCCCTTCCAAACCTGCAACCCTTCCTTTAGCATGAGATGTGATATCCAACTCCTTCCCATTTCAATCCTGAGACCCGTCCTATACCATGAGATATGATATCTCAATGCTTCTAATACCAAACCTGAGACTGTCCTATAACATGAGATGTGATTTCTCAATGCTTCTAATAACAAACCTGAGACCCTTCCTATAATATATGTGATATCCAACTCCTTCCCAATACAATCCTGAGACCCTTCCGATAGCATGAGATATGATATCTCAATGCTTCTAATACCAAACCACAGACCCGTCCTATAACTTGAGATGTGATATCCAACTCCTTCCCAATCCAATCCTGAGACCCTTCCGATAGCATGAGATGTGATATCTCAATGCTTCTAATATCAATCATGAGACCCTCCCTTTAGCATGAAATGTGATATCCAACTCCTTCCCATTCCAATCCTGAGACCCGTCCTATACTATGAGATGTTATATCTCAATGCTTCTAATACCAAACCTGAGACTGTCCTATAACATGAGATGTGATATCTCAATGCTTCTTATAACAAACCTGAGACTCTTCCTATACCATGAGATGTGATATCCAAGTCCTTCCCATTCCAAATCTGAGACCCTTCCTTTAGCATGAGATGTGATATCCAACTCCTTCCCATTCCAATCCTGAGACTCCTTCAAATTCCAACCTGTGAATCTTCCGATAGCATGAGATGTGATATCTCAATGCTTCTAATACCAAACCTGAGACCCTTCCTATAACATGAGATGTGATATCCAACTCCTTCCCAATCCAATCCTGAGACCCTTCCGATAGCATGAGATATGATATCTCAATGCTTCTAATAACAAACCTGAGACCCTTCCTATAACATGAGATGTGATATCCAAATCCTTCCCATTCCAATCCTGAGACCCTTCCTATAACATGAGATGTGATATCCAACTCCTTCCCAATCTAATCCTGAGACCCTTCCGATAGCATGAGATATGATATCTCAATGCTTCTAATACCAAACCACAGACCCGTCCTATAAATTGAGATGTGATATCCAAATCCTTCCCCTTCCAAACCTGAGACCCTTCCTTTAGCATGAGATGTGATATCTGTAAGGATATTTGGCGTGTTACAGTACAGAGTACAGTAATACTGCACAAGTAGCACATTTTTTTTTTTGCAGCACCACCACAAGGGTGCGATGCATTGCTATATGGGTTACCAGATTAACAAGGAAAGACAGGCTATTCAGTCAAAAACGATTTTAACATATAAGATGCAAATCTATTTTTACAGTTAAAAGCACACGTGCTCATTTAAAAATGCACACTATTTTTCACCTGAAATGCCTATATTGCTAGAGACACATTTGAAAATTAACAGCTAACCTATTAACAATTAACCTGACTAATAAAACCTTATTTAACATAACCCACTAATAAAATGTGTTCTCCACTGCAGAATTAGGCATACTCTGAAAACCATTTAAATGCGTGTGCAGATTTTTTTCTTCTCTTCTCTGCCTGATTCTCCGTGTTTTTGTGCACAGTAACTGCAGGAAGAAGGAAGTCAGATTTGCAACAATTGCAAATGTATAAGCGAAGCTATTGTTGAAGAGTAGGAGGATGAGAGATGATGGATTTCATTGGGACACGTCATACAGAGGGCTGAGAGGAAAGTTTTAGTGGGCAGTATCAGGGAAAAAGACAGGCAGACATCTTTCTGCACTATTGGGGAGAAGACCTGGCTGTGGGGCTCCTGACTGAATGCAGATTCCTGTGTCCTGCTGCAGTCGAGATTGGGGAGAGCTGAAAGAAGGACCTTTCCACTGGCTGAGGCATTCCTATCTGCAAAAGCTGAGAATTCCAGGCAATGACCCCGGTTTGAGAAGGCAAGCGTTCCTTTTTGCTGGAGTTAATCCAAGAGAGCCACATTCACAAAGAGAACAACTAAAAAGATAAGGTAATGAGAAGTGTGGGAGCTGAGTGTGTACGGTAATATGCAGTCAGTGTAGGATTCCTGTGCGTGTCTTAATCAAGTGCTAATGTTGCAATTTGAGTTCTGTTCTCCGCCACTATCTTTGCAGAGTGTCACAGACAATGCTTTGACTGTACCATTTTATTTCTGTAAAGAATGAGATCGTTTTTAAATACAACTTTTATAATACAGAAAAATATTTGAAAACAGACGGGTGATGTTTATTGTTTACCATTACAATGCTGATGATGTGGGGAGATTTTTAAACAGTGCAATGGTCATTTTAAGACAGATGTGTGCATGTCAAAATCAGTATGAATAATTGTGAGTGACTGTAGCATAGCTTGTTGGAGGTACATGAGCCAACGGGAAGAGAGACTCTCTGAACATAGCTCCCTACCGTACATAAGGTAGTGGAAATTACCACAAGACTACCACATATAGCTCTCTGTCGTAAATAAGTCAGTGAGTTCGCCCATGGTGGCACACCAACACTATCACTGGAAAATGTGGTATTCCTAGAATGCAGGTCTGAGGTCTCTCTAGTGATCACACGAAAAATCTAAGCAAAGATAAGGGATTCTGGACATTGGGGCCACAAATAAAACAAGGGAATTATGCTCACCAAAATACCACCAACCACGTATACCAAATATGCAGGTCTGGGTGCTGAAATAATGCATGTCCATTGTATTATTGTTGCACATGGCCAAATCTGAATACAAAGAGTGATTATTGCTAAGTTATTTTTCGGCGGTAATAAAATACCGTCAGGCCCCAAATCTCCACAAAATACCCTACATATTTATGGTGCGCTGCAGGCCGGGAAAGTGATCATAGAGTACCTACTGGGCGTGGCAAGTGTGTCTCACACTGCCATTTGCACATTAAAGGGAACCCATTTTATAATAGCAGTGTGCCACTAAAAACGAATTTCAGAATGTCACAAAGGGAAACCACATTCTCAGATCTAGTGCAATATTTAGAGGCAAAGTTATTTGCACATGGGAATTGGTCTTCGAATAGCACGTTAGAATGGAGTAACCGCATTCAGGGTGAGGTGCAGAAAGAAAAACTAGACAATATTTTTGCAGAAGGCAGCATAATCCAGGTCTGCCTTACAAGATTATTGAATGCAGCCGATAAAAGTGCAGAGAAAGACTGTTTAATACGGCTATGCGGCAAAATATGGTTTATTTTAAACAAATCCCTGCGAATGCAAGAGAATGATACTCAGCTAATTAACAGGTTAAAGACTGAATTAGAGGGGGCAAGTAAAAATCAGGAAATGTTGAGAGCAGAATTGGATGTATGCCAAAAAGACATGCAATTAAAATGCAGAGACTTTGATACTCAGTTATCCAAAAGCAAGAAACAATTTGAAGATAGTGAGCAAGAATTGACACACTTAAAAGCCTTAGTGGATCACATTAGGCAGGATAAAGATGAGGTTGTTTCAGAAATGCAGATTTTACAAAAAGAACATTGTGAAAAAGAAGGTGATCTCCAGAGTGCAGAACAAGAAATGATTAAAATGATTCAAGAAAGAGACAAAAGAAATAAAGAGTTCAATGAATGCCAAATGCAAATGTGCGACATGCAGGAGGCGATTAATAAAATGAGCGATGAAAATAATTATTTGCAGAATGAAGCAACCAGACTCCTTAAAAAGTGTAAGGACTTAGAACAGCAAATGTGCATTCCCAGGTCCCAAGAGAGGCGGCAGGGTACCACATTCAATGGAGTGGAGGTGAATTCTAGCTCTGCCCAAAGAGCTAGTGCCCCAGTGACTGGGCCGGTGACTGAACTTGGTTGCAGCGCCCTTGGGGGATTTGATACTCCCATTGGGGGCAGTCACCAATCTCATACACCTGAAAACAGGATTGACTCACAAAATAGTGCAATTCCATGCATTGCAACAAGTAGCCCCATAAAAATAATGAAATCCATTAAAGCCCTGATCAAACCATTTAAAAAGGGAGGTGAATGCTGCATTGAGGATCACTTAGAAGCGGTGCATGACATTTTTAAAGCACTCCAGATACCTAGGGAACAGTACAGACAATATTTTCATTTAACTTTAGATGCCCCGACGGCCAGCATCATAAGGGGATTAAATGAACAGCAGAATATGACATGGCTGGAGTTTGAAAAAGAAATTAGGCGTCATTTTTCTCCTTTTCAGTCATTGCAGGAGGCAAAGAAAGTCGCGTACACAATTACTGCTGGACCTAATACATCCCCTCGCCAATTTTTACAAGACTTAAAAAGAGCATTCTCTCGCTTTGATGTATCTTTTGACTCAAATTCCAATGAGTTTAAAACCGCATACTTCTATGGGCTACAGAAAGACATCATATCCCAATTGGTCCGTGAATTTGACCGTGACAAGTCCCTTGAATGGATTGTACATCAAAGCACAAAGCTATATGAGGTACTCTATTGTCAGGGTAGAGAAAGTGATAAAATGAAAGATACCAGGCCTAAATCTAAAGAACCCTCAGCCACAGTAATGGAAATCAGGTCAGCCAAAATGTCCCTTGAGTCTGCTCAAAGCCAAGGTAAAAATAATGTGACACCTGAACAAAGGGGTAATCAACAAAGATCGCCATTTCCTGTACCAATGTTCCAAACACATGATCCTAGTAATAGAGAGAGCTACATCAGCCCTAGGTACTTAGGGGATAGACCCCGGGTAAGATACCGGTCTGATATGGCAGGCATGAACAATAACCAGAGACAAAATCAAGATCAAAGAAATGATGGTCCCTACCAGTCATTGGGGACACAGAGCAGATTTGATCCCAGCACCATGATATATGGTAATCAGGATAGGCCCCGATATGTGGATCGATTTACTGATAATGGAAATCAACATAGGGGCCAGTACCCACAATCTGAGAGACAGGACATGAGGCAAAACGTGAACTACAGTCCACGCCAGTACAATGATTCCCCACCAGGGGACTATAATCAAAGGATGGGTGCAACCCGCTCCCCTCCACAAATGAATCAAGAGTTCAGAAACCATCCCAACCGGTATCAATCACCTGAGAGGTATCAGAATAGATCCAATCAGGGGGAAAACAACCAATATCGACCTAGGCCACAGAAAGAGGATCCTAGAGAGATGGAAAGGTTCCAGTGCCTTGAGGCCCAAGTGAAAATGTTAGCTGAGCAAATAGGAAAGCTCTATACAGCGCAAAAACAACCTTCCAAAGAGGGGGCTGATGACCATAGCAATGACCGGGGGGCTTCCGAAAAGTGACTAAGTACTCATGGTAACTGCAGTGCCAAAATGACAGATTGCTCTGATATAATTTTGCATAACGACTCTGAGATGCCTAATGGATTAAAAATGAAAGTACCAGTAAATGAAATTGTGATAGAAAGTGCAAATACTTCTAAAAAAGAGGTACGGTTTAACTTAGAGCTAAATAAAACAGTAAAGATTTGCACAAATGAAAAAGAAACATTAGGAATTCCAAAAGAACAAAGGAACAGATTTAAGAAAATTGACTCATGCATGGGGAATACCAGTGAACAGGGAGTAAGTGGGGATGCCATAGCTCCTTCCCTGGGCAAGCAAAACAATGACCAAACACAGACAGAAAAAGGAAATACTCACAAGGAGGGTACAAGTCAATCACCTGAAGAATTCTTTGAGCCACATATTTTTGAAGAGGCTGAAAGGGCTGGTATTACACTAAATGATCACAAATGCACAGAATTAAAAAAATGACAAATTGCTGAATGATGTTGTTACACATGTTCAGTTGGAGGATTGTAATGTGGTCTCTGATGCTATCCAGATGAATGGGCGAACAGTGGCCACACTCCAAAAAACCTCTGATCATGGAGAAATGCATAAAGTCTCTCGCGCAGAAATGGGTGACAAGGAGGGAAAAATGTCTTTTCATTTACCAATGTGCTTAGCCAAAAGTGAAAAAGACCTGAGAAAGGTGAGCCCTGAAATCAGTAAGAATTCACATTTCTTATGTGTATTAGAGGAAGTTGAGGACAGATATTATGCACCCATCACTGTAGAAGAAAAATGCCACACCTTCGCTATGATTGACACTGGCGCACAGGCCACAATTATGTCCAAGGAGCTGGTAAAGAGTATCAATGAAGGGAGGCCTCCACAGAGTCAGATCACAGTGAAGGCAAATCAAGGCCCAGTGCATAACTTTAATGGGGAGGAGGTGCCCATCATAGGTGTAACTGAGGTTGACATAAAAATAGGAAAGCACAGAATGAAACAAGAGGTATTGATCACATCTATTTGTGAAATTCCATTTCTGATGGGGACAGATTGCCTGAAAAGATTGTCTCCTCTCATAGATGGGGTGAATGGAGTGCTGTGGTCCTTAACCAAAAAACCATTGAGGCCTAAGAAACTAAAATCACAAAACAGCAATATAAAAGAATGTCACACCGTTGCCAAAACAAATGATGCTGTGGAGGTATATCTCCAGAATAGCTGCATACCTAGTGTCACTGTTATATTAATGTGTCAAGACAAAGATCAGAGCGACAATGAAAAAATACCTGTACAAATATACTTGGACCCAAGGAAAGATTGGCAGACTGCTATAGATGAGCACACATTACGTTTCTATTTAAAAGAGAATACATGCAAACAGAATACTGTTCCTAAAACAGATTCAGAAAAACACATTACCACTCTGGCAGAAATACACATGGAAGATGAGCAACCATGGGTTCACGTTGGTATAAATGATTATCTTAAAACAATAAAAGCCACTTTAGCGCTTGAACATGAAAGGAGTTTCATTAATGAGAAATTGTTGCAAAAAATTATGGAGAGGGAAGAAATCCCGAAATTTAGGATTAAAAACCAATATGTTTCTGGGTTGGACAGTCCAGACTTTGAAAACCGAATTGCAGGCAAATGCATGCTTAAAATTAGCATTGGGCAGAAAACAATTTACCATAATGTATGGATAGTGAATGGAGCACAAAATGAATTTTACATGGGCAATGACATCATGCACAGAATGTGTATGGTGTTAGATTTCCTTAATCAAAAAATATGGTCACGCCTAGGTGGGCCGGCACCTGAATTTGAAGACAAAAGAAGGGCTTATCATTGTGCACAACTGGTTCCTTATGCCATCGAATTACAAATAAGGAAAGATACTATTGTTCCTGCATTTACAAAACAGTTTGCAATAACACTGAAATGCAAAAATGGGCAGCAGATGAAAGGCTCTGATGCATTTGTATGCCTGAATGAATCCATAAAACAGCAAGGCCTGGATTATGAATACATTCCATTGGTAGACATTGGTGAGGGATCTGTAAAAATCATGGTAAATAATAAAGGTTGTCAGGATATTCATTTAGAGGAAAACTCCCCATTAGGAATGGCCATACAAAAATCACATTATACGGCAGATTTAAATAACATGGTGATTGGGAATATTCCTGAAAAATATGTAGATGCCAAGGGCGAGTTGCCAGAACACCTGGACTCTCAGCCCAAAGGAATATTTAAAATTCATTCTGTGTATCCTTATGATTCAAATGAGACAGTGTGCTGCCATCAAGAGGATTGCATAATATTTAATTTAAATGAAAATGAGACAGGAAATCAGCCCATCGAAGTGGAAGCTGATATGCCAAAATATTTAAAAGTGGCAGCTCTACAAAAAGACACAGCCACACAGTTAGAGGAAAGCGCTGAGATTCCTTTACCAGAAGAGTTTCCAGAATTTTCCAGAATGGTAGAAGAGCAGATCTCCTTAGCGGATGCATGTGACAGCGATGAGGATCGACACAATCTGAGGGAAATATTTATGGAGTTTAAGGATGTATTTGCAAAAGATGCTTATGATTGTGGTTTAACTGATTTACATGTGGCCACACTACCAGAAGGTTGTAGCAGAAATCCAGTGTTTGTACGCCAGTATAGACTACCGCTGGCATGTTTAGAATCATTGGCAGAGATTATTAAAAGTTTGGAATCACGGGGAATAATTAGGCCCATTCATAGCACATCCAATACGCCTATTTTAGGTGTGTTAAAGCCAAATGGTCAATGGCGGCTGTGTGCAGACTTAAGAGAGTTAAATAAAAGAGTACCAGTATCTAGATGGCCACTACCATTCATTGATCAGGGCCTAGCTCAGATACATGGTTCAAATGTATTTACCACGTTAGATCTCACCTCTGGATATTGGTGTGTGCCATTGGCAGAGGAGATACAACACTTATTTTCCTTTACATTTGACAGGACTCAATATGCCTGGCTTAGAGCTCCGTTCGGGTACATCAATAGTGGGAGTGAATTTGGCATATTTTTGAGAAAGGCCATGCCGGATGCAGCGGAAAGAGGAACAATAGTTTATGTGGATGATGTCCTGATAAAAAATGAAAACCTTAAAAGCCATTTTGATGAAATAAGACATGTGCTTGGCCAATTGCAGAAAGCAGGCGCCAAAGTATCTTTGCAAAAAGCACAATGGTGCAAGAAAAAAGTGAACTTTCTAGGGCATGAAGTGACTGAACATGGGCTAAAACCACAAAGGAAGAAAATAGAGGCCATACAAAGATTAAAAGATCCTAAAAATGTGAAAGGAGTAAAAAGTTTATTAGGGATGACAGGCTATAACAGAAAGTTCATTGAGAATTATGCAGAAATCACTCAACCATTGACTAAACTGCTTAAACTAAATACTCCCTGGAGATGGGAAAGAGAGCAGTCTGATGCAGTGGCTAGATTGAAGGAATGTCTTGTAAAGGCACCATGTTTAGCATACCCCATAAAGGACAGGGATTTCTTTATAGAAATAGGCTTTTCTGAACATTGTATGTCAGCAGTGTTATCACAAAAACACGATTTGAATCACAAAACCATTGCATATGCAAGTAAGGCATTTTCCCAAGTTGAAATGAAATTTAATGAATGTGAGAAGGCCCTATTAACCACTGTGTGGGCGCTACAACATTTTCGCCCCATTGTTCAGGGAGAAAAGGTGATTATTGAAACAAATCATCAACCTTTGCAATTTTTAGAGAGTAAAAGAATTAGATCAGGCAATCTAGCGCAATCCAGAATCACTTCATGGACGCTGGCATTACAAGGTTTTCCCGTAGAAGTAAGATATGGACAAAATAAAAAGAGCCCAATTGCTCAAGGGTTAGCTGACTTACATGACTGTGCAGCTGAACAAATACCAAATGAAATGGAAGTGGAAGCTAGTTTACAGGAATTTGAACAATCACCACACAAAGCTTTTGATGAAAAAACATGCAAGGATTTGCCAACTGTATATGTGGATGGTTGTGCTTTTCACATTGAAAATGACAGTAATAAACAATTAGTGGCAGGAATAGGAAATGTCTGGTTGAAATGTGAAGGCGTTCCTAGTATAGGGATGAGGATTGGAGATAGGAGCAGTCAGGTGGCGGAATTGGCAGCCATCTATAAAGCAATTGCTACTGCAGTTGATAAAAAGTTCAGTGAAATTGTCCTGGTGACTGATTCTGACTATGCACGGAATAGCTTTGTGGAGTATTTGCCTGGTTGGAAAGCAAGAGGCATGGTTACATACAACAAAAAACCACTTAAACATGGAAAAATGATACAAGCCATAGACAAATTGGTGTCAGAAAATAATTTAACAATATACTGGAGAAAAATTCGTGGGCATTTAAAAACACCAGGAGAGGATAAGGAGGGAAATGATAAGGCAGACCATCTGGCTAAGATTGGGGCTGTGATGGGAGAATTGCTACCTATTGATTATTTAATGGGTGAAATACAAATTGATGCAGTCACACGTTCTAAAGCACCAAAGGAGGTAGATCAACCGTTGGTGCAGTGGAGTCATGACACGCCAGACCAAGATTTGATTGAGGCACAAAAGAATGATCAAATTTTGGGAATCTATTATAATCATTTGATAGATCCTGAACAAAATCCTTTAACAGAAAATGATTGTATGGGAAAAGAAGAGTTGAGGGTGTTATTAAAGAACAAAACACGAATTAGATTACAGGATGGACTCATGATTAGAGAGTCCATAACAGGGCAAATACAGTGGGTAGTACCCCTTTCATTCAGAGGACTAATGCTACACCATGCACACGATGCCATAACTGCAGGCCATAGAGGTTCACAAAAAACATTAGAAATACTAAAAGATTATGCTTACTGGCCTCATATGTCCCAAGATGTGGAATTATATACTAGAGGATGTCTAGTATGCGCCCAATTTAAACCTGCTTCACCAATGCATAGAGCACCATTGATGAAAAGAGGCCTAACTCTCCCATGGTCAGATTTGCAAATAGACTATGTAGGTCCTTTAAAAAGGTCGAGCAGGGGACACCGTTATATTTTGAGTGTGGTATGTTTGATGTCGCAGTGGATTGAGTGCATTCCTGCACCAGATTTTAGTGCGCAAACAGCAGCCACATTACTGGTGAACCATGTGTTCTCAAGGTTTGGGTTGCCACAAAGAATTGAGTCAGACAGAGGAAGTCATTTCACAAGTACTCTAATGAGTAAGGTATGGCAAATACTAGGTGTGAAAAGGAAGCTACATATCGCATATCGGGCGGCGTCTTCAGGTACAGTTGAAAGAAGCAATAGGTCTGTTGTGGATATTTTAAAGAAATTTGTGGCAGAAGCAGGTTCCAGCTGGGATTTACGTTTACCGTTGGTTCTGATGGCAATCAGGTCGACTCCTGCCAAAGCAACAGGTGTTAGCCCCCATGAGGTCTTGACAGGTAGGAAAATGGTGTTACCACAACACCTACTATACAGAACACATGAGCAAACTCTAGTGAGTGCATCCACGGTTCATGAATATATTGATGAACTGAGGAGGCATTTGCAACATGCATTTGCTTTTGTGCAGAGAAATCTGGAAAGGGCTGCTGACAGTGCTAAGTCATATTATGACAAAAAGACATCAGTAAAGGAATACAATGTAGGGGATCAGGTGTACAAGTTTCATTTTGGAAAAAGTAAACAGAAAAATTTTAAATTTCTAGCAGCCTGGCAGGGGCCATTTCGAATTATAGATAAGGTTTCTCCTGTAGTGTATAAAATTTTGAAAAATGAAGGTGAAACAGCAATAGAGCAGTTTGTCCATGTAAATCAAATCAAACCATGCCATCCCAGACATGAGATCAGGCGGCTTGAGCATGTAGAAACAGATAAAATCACTTGAACACAAAAAGAGAAAATAAATGGGTACAATCAGGAGGCAGTGACAAAGAAGTTAAAAAGTTGATTGTTATGATGGCACATAAACACTGTAGTATATGTAAAATATAATATAAAATAAATATAAATAAATAAATAAATAAATAAATGCACATATAATGGAAGCTCATGGTTGGTGTGCAGAGAGAAAGTGTATTAAATATTGAATGCTGTTTTATATGTGTTTGTTTTCTTTTAACTTGTGTTTAATTTCAGAAGAAAGAAAAAAAAACAAAATATTTTTACCAAGCATGTTTTATTTTTGGCAAAAGGATGAAGTTAGTATTGTGCTATGTACTTAATCTGTTTATTTTCTATTTTGATTTAGACAATTAACATTATTTGGTCGGAGGTTCCGGGATCAGAGGCCACGGGAGACGATGGAGTCCTGGAGTCCCCTGGATGAAGACCAAAAGATGCCTGCCTCCAGGTGGAGGTGAAGACAAAATAACCGGAATGCCAAAAGAGATGACTACTGTGGATTCAAGATTGCCAAGATGAAAGAGTACTCGAATGGACCGAATAACATCGCTGGTCGGGACATACCAAAAGAGACAAAACAAAAGTTCCGGCATATGAAGTTCCACGTATTTATTATTTTAATTATTTATTTTAACTTGTTATATTACTTATTTGTTTTAGTTAGTTGTTTTATTTCATTGTTTTTAATTGACTTGGAAAATTTAAACTTAAAGTAATGCCACTTCCACTGAGAAGGCAAATGTGGAACATTTTATGAACTGATAGACTTAGATGAATTGTTGATTGCAAATTTTCATTGATGCACATGAATATTCATTTTGTTGGATTGCTATATTGTAAAAAAAATAGAACAAGTTGTTTTTAGGAATTGGCTTGGATTATAGCCAAGTTCTAAAAACAAAAGGAGGGTATATGTAAGGATATTTGGCGTGTTACAGTACAGAGTACAGTAATACTGCACAAGTAGCACATTTTTTTTTTTGCAGCACCACCACAAGGGTGCGGTGCATTGCTATATGGGTTACCAGATTAACAAGGAAAGACAGGCTATTCAGTCAAAAACGATTTTAACATATAAGATGCAAATCTATTTTTACAGTTAAAAGCACACGTGCTCATTTAAAAATGCACACTATTTTTCACCTGAAATGCCTATATTGCTAGAGACACATTTGAAAATTAACAGCTAACCTATTAACAATTAACCTGACTAATAAAACCTTATTTAACATAACCCACTAATAAAATGTGTTCTCCACTGCAGAATTAGGCATACTCTGAAAACCATTTAAATGCGTGTGCAGATTTTTTTCTTCTCTTCTCTGCCTGATTCTCCGTGTTTTTGTGCACAGTAACTGCAGGAAGAAGGAAGTCAGATTTGCAACAATTGCAAATGTATAAGCGAAGCTATTGTTGAAGAGTAGGAGGATGAGAGATGATGGATTTCATTGGGACACGTCATACAGAGGGCTGAGAGGAAAGTTTTAGTGGGCAGTATCAGGGAAAAAGACAGGCAGACATCTTTCTGCACTATTGGGGAGAAGACCTGGCTGTGGGGCTCCTGACTGAATGCAGATTCCTGTGTCCTGCTGCAGTCGAGATTGGGGAGAGCTGAAAGAAGGACCTTTCCACTGGCTGAGGCATTCCTATCTGCAAAAGCTGAGAATTCCAGGCAATGACCCCGGTTTGAGAAGGCAAGCGTTCCTTTTTGCTGGAGTTAATCCAAGAGAGCCACATTCACAAAGAGAACAACTAAAAAGATAAGGTAATGAGAAGTGTGGGAGCTGAGTGTGTACGGTAATATGCAGTCAGTGTAGGATTCCTGTGCGTGTCTTAATCAAGTGCTAATGTTGCAATTTGAGTTCTGTTCTCCGCCACTATCTTTGCAGAGTGTCACAGACAATGCTTTGACTGTACCATTTTATTTCTGTAAAGAATGAGATCGTTTTTAAATACAACTTTTATAATACAGAAAAATATTTGAAAACAGACGGGTGATGTTTATTGTTTACCATTACAATGCTGATGATGTGGGGAGATTTTTAAACAGTGCAATGGTCATTTTAAGACAGATGTGTGCATGTCAAAATCAGTATGAATAATTGTGAGTGACTGTAGCATAGCTTGTTGGAGGTACATGAGCCAACGGGAAGAGAGACTCTCTGAACATAGCTCCCTACCGTACATAAGGTAGTGGAAATTACCACAAGACTACCACATATAGCTCTCTGTCGTAAATAAGTCAGTGAGTTCGCCCATGGTGGCACACCAACACTATCACTGGAAAATGTGGTATTCCTAGAATGCAGGTCTGAGGTCTCTCTAGTGATCACACGAAAAATCTAAGCAAAGATAAGGGATTCTGGACATTGGGGCCACAAATAAAACAAGGGAATTATGCTCACCAAAATACCACCAACCACGTATACCAAATATGCAGGTCTGGGTGCTGAAATAATGCATGTCCATTGTATTATTGTTGCACATGGCCAAATCTGAATACAAAGAGTGATTATTGCTAAGTTATTTTTCGGCAGTAATAAAATACCGTCAGGCCCCAAATCTCCACAAAATACCCTACATATCCAACTCCTTCCCATTCCAATCCTGAGACCCGTCCTATACCATGAGATATGATATCTCAATGCTTCTAATACCAAACCTGAGACTGTCCTATAACATGAGATGTGATATCTCAATGCTTCTAATAATAAACCTGAGAGCCTTCCTATAACATATGTGATATCCAACTCCTTCCCAATACAATCCTGAGACCCTTCCGATAGCATGAGATATGATATCTCAATGCTTCTAATACCAAACCACAGACCCGTCCTATAACTTGAGATGTGATATCCAACTCCTTCCCAATCTAATCCTGAGACCCTTCCGATAGCATGAGATGTGATATCTCAATGCTTCTAATATCAAACCTGAGACCCTCCCTTTAGCATGAAATGTGATATCCAACTCCTTCCCATTCCAATCCTGAGACCCGTCCTATACTATGAGATGTTATATCTCAATGCTTCTAATATATCACATCTCATGCTATAGGAAGGGTCTCAGGATTGGAATGGGAAGGAGTTGTATATGACATCTCATGCCACAGGAAGGGTCTCAGGTTTGGTATAAGCATTGAGATATCACATCTCTGCTATCGGAAGGGTCTCAGGATTGGAATGGGAAGGAGTTGGATATCCCATCTTATGTTATAGGAAGGGTCTCAGGTTTGGTATTAGAAGCATTGACATATCACATCTCATGCTATCAGAAGGGTCTCAGGATTGGAATGGGAAGGAGTCGGATATCACATCTCATGCTAAAGGGAGGGTCTCAGGTTTGGTATTAGAAGCATTGAGATATCACATCTCATGTTATAGGAAGAATCTCAGGTTTGGTATTAGAGGCATTGAGATATCACATCTCATGCTATCAGAAGGGTCTCAGGATTGGTATGGGAAGGAGTCGGATATCACATCTCATGCTAAAGGGAGGGTCTCAGGTTTGGTATTAGAAGCATTGAGATATCACATCTCATGTTATAGGAAGAATCTCAGGTTTGGTATTAGAGGCATTGAGATATCACATCTCATGCTATAGGAAGGGTCTCAGGATTGGAATGGGAAGGAGTTGGATATCACATCTCATCCAATAGGAAGGATCTCAGGATTGGAATGGGAAGGATTTGGATGTCACATCTCTTGCTATAGGAAGGGTCTCAGTTTTTTTATTAGAAACATTGAGATATCACATCTCATGCTATAGGAAGGGTTTCAGGATTGGAATGGGAAGGATTTGTATATCACATCTCATGCTAAAGGAAGGGTCTCAGGTTTTGAAGGGGAAGGATTTGGATATCATATCTCATGTTATAGGACGGGTCGCAGGTTTGGTATTAGAAGCTTTGAGATATCACATCTCATGCTATAGGAAGGTCTCAGGATTGGAATGGGAAGGAGTTGGATATCCCTTCTCATGCTATAGGAAGGTTCTCAGGTTGGAATGGGAAGGAGTTGGATATCACATCTCATGTTATAGGAAGGGTCTCAGGATTGGAATGGGAAGGATTTGGATATCACATCTCTTGCTATAGGAAGGGTCTCAGGTTTTTATTAGAAACATTGAGATATCACATCTCATGCTATAGGAAGGGTTTCAGGATTGGAATGGGAAGGATTTGGATATCACATCTCATGCTAAAGGAAGGGTCTCAGGTTTGGAAGTGGAAGGATTTGGATATCACATCTCATGTTATAGGAAGGATCTCAGGTTTGGTATTAGAAGCATTGAGATATCACATCTCATGCTATAGGAAGGGTCTCAGGATTGGAATGGGAAGGAGTTGGATATCACATCTCAAGCTATAGGAAGGGTCTCAGGATTGGAATGAGAAGGAGTTGGATACCACATCTCATGCTATAGGAAGGGTCTCAGGTCTGGAATCGGAAGGAGTTGTATATGACATTTCATGCCATAGGAAGGGTCTCAGGTTTGGTATAAGCATTGAGATATCACATCTCTGCTATTGGAAGGGTCTCAGGATTGGAATGGGAAGGAGTTGGATATCCCATCTCATTATAGGAAGGGTCTCAGGTTTGGTATTAGAAGCATTGAGATATCATATCTCATGGTATAGGACGGGTCTCAGGATTGGAATGGGAAGGACATGGATATCACATCTCTTGTTATAGGAAGGGTCTCAGGTTTGGTATTAGAAGCATTGAGATATCACATCTCATGCTATAGGAAGGGTCTCAGGATTGGAATGGGAAGGACTTGGATATCCCATCTCATGTTATAGGAAGGGTCCCAGGTTTGTTATTAGAAGCATTGAGATATCACATCTCATGCTATAGGAAGGGTCTCAGAATTGGAATGGGGAGGAGTTGGATATCACATCTCAAGCTATAGGAAGGGTCTCAGGATTGGAATGGGAAGGACTTGGATATCACATCTCATGCTATAGGAAGGCTCTCAGGTTTGGAAGGGGAAGGAGTTGGATATCACATTTCATGTTAGAGGTAGGATCTCAGGTTTGGTATAGAGGCATTGAGATATCACATCTCATGCTATCAGAAGGATCTCAGGATTGGAATGGGAAGGAGTTGGATATTACATCTCATGCTAAAGGGAGGGTCTCAGGTTTGGAAGGGGAAGGATTTGGATATTACATCTCGTGTTATAGGAATGATCTCAGGTTTGGTATTAGAAGCATTGAGATATCACATCTCATGCTATCGGAAGGATCTCAGGTTTGGTGTTAGAAGCATTGAGATATCAAATCTCATGCTATAGGAAGGGTCTCAGGATTGGAATGGGAAGGAGTTGGATATCACATCTCATGCTATAGGAAGGGTCTCAGGATTGGAATGGGAAGGAGTTGTATATGACATCTCATGCCACAGGAAGGTTCTCAGGTTTGGTATAAGCATTGAGATATCACATCTCTGCTATCGGAAGGGTCTCAGGATTGGAATGGGAAGGAGTTGGATATCCCATCTTATGTTATAGGAAGGGTCTCAGGTTTGGTATTAGAAGCATTGAGATATCACATCTCATGCTATCAGAAGGGTCTCAGGATTGGAATGGGAAGGAGTCGGATATCACATCTCATGCTAAAGGGAGGGTCTCAGGTTTGGTATTAGAAGCATTGAGATATCACATCTCATGTTATAGGAAGAATCTCAGGTTTGGTATTAGAGGCATTGAGATATCACATCTCGTGCTATCAGAAGGGTCTCAGGATTGGTATGGGAAGGAGTCGGATATCACATCTCATGCTAAAGGGAGGGTCTCAGGTTTGGTATTAGAAGCATTGAGATATCACATCTCATGTTATAGGAAGAATCTCAGGTTTGGTATTAGAGGCATTGAGATATCACATCTCATGCTATAGGAAGGGTCTCAGGATTGGAATGGGAAGGAATTGGATGTCACATCTCATCCAATAGGAAGGATCTCAGGATTGGAATGGGAAGGATTTGGATGTCACATCTCTTGCTATAGGAAGGGTCTCGGTTTTTTTATTAGAAACATTGAGATATCACATCTCATGCTATAGGAAGGGTTTCAGGATTGGAATGGGAAGGATTTGTATATCACATCTCATGCTAAAGGAAGGGTCTCAGGTTTTGAAGGGGAAGGATTTGGATATCATATCTCATGTTATAGGACGGGTCGCAGGTTTGGTATTAGAAGCTTTGAGATATCACATCTCATGCTATAGGAAGGTCTCAGGATTGGAATGGGAAGGAGTTGGATATCCCTTCTCATGCTATAGGAAATTTCTCAGGTTGGAATGGGAAGGAGTTGGATATCACATCTCATGTTATAGGAAGGGTCTCAGGATTGGAATGGGAAGGATTTGGATATCACATCTCTTGCTATAGGAAGGGTCTCAGGTTTTTTATTAGAAACATTGAGATATCACATCTCATGCTATAGGAAGGGTTTCAGGATTGGAATGGGAAGGATTTGGATATCACATCTCATGCTAAAGGAAGGGTCTCAGGTTTGGAAGGGGAAGGATTTGGATATCATATCTCATGCTAAAGGAAGGGACTCAGGTTTGATAGAAGCATTGAGATATCACATCTCATGCTATAGGAAGGGTCTCAGGATTGGAATGGGAAGGAGTTGGATATATCACATCTCATGCTAAAGGAAGGGACTCAGGTTTGATAGAAGCATTGAGATATCACATCTCATGCTATAGGAAGGGTCTCAGGATTGGAATGGGAAGGAGTTGGATATCACATCTCATGCCATAGGAAGGGTCTCAGGTTTGGTACAAGCATTGAGATATCACATCTCTGCTATCGGAAGGGTCTCAGGATAGGAATGGGAAGGAGTTGGATATCACATCTCAAGCTATCTCAGGATTGGAATGGGAAGGAGTTTGATATCACATCTCAAGCTATAGGAAGGTTCTCAGGTTTGGAAGGGGAAGGATTTGGATCTCACATCTCATGTTTTAGGAGGGTCTCAGGTTTGGTATTAGAAGCATTGAGATATCACATCTCATGGTATAGGAAGGGTCTCAGGATTGGAATGGGAAGGAGTCGGATATCACATCTCAAGCTATCACAGGATTGGAATGGGAAGGAGTTTGATATCACATCTAAAGCTATAGGAAGGGTCTCAGGTTTGGAAAGGGAAGGATTTGGATTTCACATCTCATGTTATAGGATGGTTCTCATGTTTGGTTTTTAGAAGCATTGAGATATCACATCTAATGCTATCGGAAGGGTCTCAGGTTTGGAAAGGGAAGGATTTGGATTTCACATATGTTATTGGATGGTTCTCAGGTTTGGTTTTAGAAGCATTAAGATATCACATCCCATGCTATAGGAAGGGTCTCAGGTTTTGGAATGGGAAGGAGTTGGATACACATCTCATGTTATAGGAAGGATCTCAGGTTTGGTATTAGAAAAATTGTGATATCACATATCATGCTATAGGAAGGGTCTCAGGATTGGAATGGGAAGGAGTTGGATATGACATCTCATGCCACAGGGAGGGTCTCAGGTTTGGTATAAGCATTGAGATATCACATCTCTGCTATCGGAAGGGTCTCAGGATTGGAATGGGAAGGAGTTGGATATCCCATCTTATGTTATAGGAAGGGTCTCAGGTTTGGTGTTAGAAGCATTGAGATATCACATCTCATGCTATCAGAAGGGTCTCAGGATTGGAATGGGAAGGAGTCGGATATCACATCTCATGCTAAAGGGAGGGTCTCAGGTTTGGTATTAGAAGCATTGAGATATCACATCTAATGTTATAGGAAGAATCTCTGGTTTGGTATTAGAGGCATTGAGATATCACATTTCATGCTATCAGAAGGGTCTCAGGATTGGAATGGGAAGGAGTCGGATATCACATCTCATGCTAAAGGGAGGGTCTCAGGTTTGGTATTAGAAGCATTGAGATATCACATCTCATGTTATAGGAAGAATCTCAGGTTTGGTATTAGAGGCATTGAGATATCACATCTCATGATATAGGAAGGGTCTCAGGATTGGAATGGGAAGGATTTAGATATCACATCTCTTGCTATAGGAAGAGTCTCAGGTTTTTTATTAGAAACATTGAGATATCACATCTCATGCTATAGGAAGGGTTTCAGGATTGGAATGGGAAGGATTTGGATATCACATCTCATGCTAAAGGAAGGGTCTCAGGTTTGGAAGGGGAAGGATTTGGATATCATATCTCATGTTATAGGACGGGTCCCAGGTTTGGTATTAGAAGCTTTGAAATATCACATCTCATGCTATAGGATGGGTCTCAGGATTGGAATGGGAAGGAGTTGGATATCACATCTCATGCTAAAGGAAGGGACTCAGGTTTGATAGAAGCATTGAGATATCACATCTCATGCTATAGGAAGGGTCTCAGGATTGGAATGGGAAGGAGTTGGATATCATATCTCATGTCATAGGAAGGGTCTCAGGTTTGGTCCAAGCATTGAGATATCACATCTCTGCTATCGGAAGGGTCTCAGGATAGGAATGGGAAGGACTTAGATATCACATCCCATGCTATAGGGAGGGTCTCAGGTTTGGAAAGGGAAGGATTTGGATTTCACATCTCATGTTATAGGATGGTTCTCATGTTTGGTTTTAGAAGCATTGAGATATCACATGTAATGCTATCGGAAGGGTCTCAGGTTTGGAAAGGGAAGGATTTGGATTTCACATATGTTATTGGATGGTTCTCAGGTTTGGTTTTAGAAGCATTAAGATATCACATCTCAGGCTATAGGAAGGGTCTCAGGTTTGGAATGGGAAGGAGTTGAATACACATCTCATGTTATAGGAAGGATCTCAGGTTTGATATTAGAAAAATTGTGATATCACATATCATGCTATAGGAAGGGTCTCAGGATTGGAATGGGAAGGAGTTGGATAGATATCACATCTCATGCTAAAGGAAAGATCTCAGGTTTGGAAGGGGAAGGATTTGGATCTCACATCTCATGTTTTAGGACGGGTGTCAGGTTTGGTATTAGAAGCATTGAGATATCACATCTCATGGTATAGGAAGGGTCTCAGGATTGGAATGGGAAGGAGTTGGATATCACATCTCAAGCTATCTCAGGATTGGAATGGGAAGGAGTTTGATATCACATATCATGCAATCGGAAGGGTCTCAGGTTTGGAATGGGAAGGAGTTGGATATCACATCTCATGTTATAGCAAGGATCTCAGGTTTATTATTAGAAGCATTGAGATATCACATCTCATGCTATAGGAAGGGTCTCAGGATTGGAATCGGAAGGAGTTGTATTTGACATCTCATGCCATAGGAACGGTCTCAGGTTGGGTATAAGCATTGAGATATCACATCTCTGCTATCGGAAGGGTCTCAGGATTGGAATGGGAAGGAGTTGGATATCCCATCTCATTATAGGAAGGGTCTCAGGTTTGGTATTAGAAGCATTGAGATATCACATCTCATGCTATAGGAAGGGTCTCAGGATTGGAATGGAAAGGACTTGAATATCACATCTCATGTTATAGCAAGGGTCTCAGGTTTGGTATTAGAAGCATTGAGATATCACATCTCATGATATAGGAAGGGTCTCAGGATTGGAATGGGAACGACTTGGATATCACATCTCATGATAAAGGAAGGGTCTAAGGTTTGGAACGGGAAGGATTTGGATATCACATCTCATGTTATAGGACCGGTCTCAGGTTTGGTATTAGAAGCATTGAGATATCAAGTCCCATGGTATAGGACGGGTCTCAGAATTGGAATGGGAAGGAGTTGGATATCACATCTCAAGCTATAGGAAGGGTGTCAGGATTGGAATGGGAAGGAGTTTGATATCACATCTCATGCCATGGTATGGGTCTCAGGTTTTGTAGAAGCATTGGGATATCACATCTCATGCTATCGGAAGGGTATCAGGATTGGATTTGGAAGGAGTTGGATATCCCATCTCATGCTATAGGAAGGGTCTCAGGTTGGAATGGGAAGGAATTGGATATCACATCTCATGTTATAGGAAGGGTATCAGGATTGGAATGGGAAGGACTTGGATATCACATCTCATGCTATAGGAAGGCTATCAGGTTTGGAAGGGGAAGGAGTTGCATATCAAATTTCATTTTAGAGGTAGGATCTCAGGTTTGGTATTAGAGGCATTGAGATATCACATCTCATGCTATAGGAAGGGTCTCACGATTGGAATGGGAAGGATTTGGATATCACATCTCATGCTATAGGAAGGGTCTCAGGTTTGGTATAAGCATTGAGATATCACATCTCATGCTATAGAAACGGTCTCAAGATTGCAATGGGAAGGAGTTGGATATCACATCTCATGTTATAGGAAGGATCTCAGATTTGGTATTAGAAGCATTGAGACATCACATCTCATGCTATAGGAAGGGTCTCAGGATTGGAATGGGAAGGAGTTGGATATCACATCTCATGTTATAGGAAGGGTCTCAGGATTGGAATGGGAAGCACTTCGATATCACATCTCATGTTATAGGAAGGCTCCCAGGTTTAGAAGGGGAAGGAGTTGGATATCACATTTCATGTTAGAGGTAGGATCTCAGGTTTGGTATTAGAGGCATTGAGATATAACATCTCATGCTATCAGAAGGGTCTCAGGATTGGAATGGGAAGGAGTTGGATATCACATCTCATGCTAAAGGGAGGGTCTCAGGTTTGGAAGGGGAAGGATTTGGATATCACATCTCATGCTATAGGAAGGGTCTCAGGATTGGAATGGGAAGGATTTGGATATCACATCTCATGCTATAGGAAGGGTCTCAGGTTTGGTATAAGCATTGAGATATCACATCTCATGCTATAGGAAGGGTCTCAGGATTGGAATGGGAAGGAGTTGGATATCACATTTCATGCTATAGGTAGGCTCTCAGTTTTGGAAAGGGAAGGTTTTGGATATCACATCTCATGCTATAGGATGGGTCTCACGATTGGAATGGGAAGGATTTGGATATCACATCTCATGCTATAGGAAGGGTCTCAGGATTGGAATGGGAAGGAGTTGGATATCACATCTCATGCTATAGGAAGGGTCTCAGGAATGGAATGGGAAGGAGTTTTATATGACATCTCATGCCATAGGAAGGATCTCAGGTTTGGTATTAGAAGCATTGAGACATCACATCTCATGTTATAGGAAGGGTCTCAGGATTGGAATGGGAAGGAGTTGGATATCACATCTCATGCTATAGGAAGGGTCTCAGGTTTGGTATAAGCATTGAGATATCACATCTCATGCTATAGGAAGGGTCTCAGGATTGGAATGGGAAGGAGTTGTATATGACATCTCATGCCATAGGAAGGGTCTCAGGTTTGGTATCAGCATTGAGATATCACATCTCTGCTATCGGAAGGGTCTCAGGATTGGAATGGGAAGGAGTTGGATATCCCATTTTATGTTATAGGAAGGGTCTCAGGTTTGGTATTAGAAGCATTGAGATATCACATCTCATGCTATAGGAAGGGTTTCAGGATTGGAATGGGAAGGACTTGAATATCCCATCTCATGCTATAGGGAGGCTCTCACGTTTGGAAAGGGAAGGAGTTGGATATCACATTTCATGTTAGAGGTAGGATCTCAGGTTTGGTATTAGAGGCATTGAATATCACATCTCATGCTATCAGAAGGGTCTCAGGATTGGAATGGGAAGGAGTTGGATATCATATCTCATGATAAAGGGAGGGTCTCAGGTTTGGAAGGGGAAGGATTTTGATATCACATCTCATGTTATAGGAAGGATCTCAGGTTTGGTATTAGAGGGATTGAGATATCACATCTCATGCTATCGGAAGGGTATCAGGATTGGATTTGGAAGTAGTTGGATATCCCATCTCATGCTATAGGAAGGGTCTCAGGTTGGAATGGGAAGGAGTTGGATATCACATCTCATGTTATAGGAAGGGTCTCAGGATTGGAATGGGAAATACTTCGATATCACATCTCATGCTATAGGAAGGCTCTCAGGTTTGCAAGGGGAAGGAGTTGTATATCACATTTCATGTTAGAGGTAGGATCTCAGGTTTGGTATTAGAGGCATTGAGATATCACATCTCATGCTATCAGAAATGTCTCAGGATTGGAATGGGAAGGAGTTGGATATCACATCTCATGCTAAAGGGAGGGTCTCTGGTTTGGAAGGGGAAGGATTTGGATATCACATCTCATGTTATAGGAAGGATCTCAGGTTTGGTATTAGAAGCATTGAGATATCACATCTCATGCTATAGGAATGGTCTCAGGATTGGAATGGGAAGGAGTTGGATATTAGATTCTTGCTATAGAAAGGGTCTCAGGTTTGGAACGGGAAGGAGTTGGATATCACATCTCATGTTATAGGAAGGGTCTCAGGTTTGGTCTAAGCATTGAGATATCACATCTCTGCTATCGGAAGTTTCTCAGGATTGAAATGGGAAGGAGTTGGATATCCCATCTCATGTTATAGGACGGGTCTCAGGTTTGGTAATAGAATCATTGAGATATCACATCTCATGCTGTAGGAAGTGTCTAAGGATTGGAATGGGAAGGACTTGGATATCACATCTCATGCTATAGGTAGACTCTCAAGTTTGGAAAGGGAAGGAGTGGGATATCACATTTCATGTTCAAGGAAGGATCTCAGGTTTGGTATTAGAGGCATTGAGATATCACATCTCATGCTATAGGAAGGGTCTCAGGATTGGAATGGGAAGGATTTGGATATCACATCTCATGCTATAGGAAGGGTCTCAGGTTTGGTATAAGCATTGAGATATCACATCTCATGCTATAGGAAGGGTCTCAGGATTGGAATGGGAAGGAGTTGGATATCACATCTCATGCTATAGGTAGGCTCTCAGGTTTGGAAAGGGAAGGATTTGGATATCACATTTCATGTTAGAGGAAGGATCTCAGGTTTGGTATTAGAGGCATTGAGATATCACATCTCATGCTATAGGAAGGGTCTCACGATTGGAATGGGAAGGATTTGGATATCACATCTCATGCTATAGGAAGGGTCTCAGGTTTGGTATAAGCATTGAAATATCACATCCCATGCTATAGGAAGGGTCTCAGGATTGGAATGGAAGGAGTTGGATATCACATCTCATGTTATAGGAAGGGTCTCAGGATTGGAATGGGAAGGACTTCGATATCACATCTCATGTTATAGGAAGGCTCCCAGGTTTGGAAGGGGAAGGAGTTGGATATCACATCTCATGTTATAGGAAGGGTCTCAGGATTGGAATGGGAAGGAATTGGATATCACATCTCATGTTATAGGAAGGATCTCAGGTTTGGTATTAGAAGCATTGAGATATCACATCTCATGCTATAGGAAGGGTCTCAGGATTGGAATGTGAAGGATTTGGATATCACTGTTAAGACGGATTTCTGAACTCCTGTCCTGGTGGCGCAGAAGTTCAGAAGGCCAACCTAATTACTTGGAACAGGGTAACCTCTGGACAAGCCAGACCAATCAAGGTAGCGATCGCGGCGGTCAAGACTAGGTCTCAAGAGGGGTGAGGGTGACTGAAAGCCCGCAATGAGCACACAAAGCAAGAGCGCTTACAAACTACTCCAAACAGTTGTTATATCAAAAATAGATACACATTTATTTTAAGGCCTTTAAAACAATGACCGTAGGGAGAAAATCACAATATCACAATATTAAACCAACACATACCATATCAACACAATATATACACCAATACACAGTCGCAAGCGTTTAAAGCACGAAATATGTAGTCCACCTGAAAGGAAAGGAAAACAGGCAGTGCGATAACGCTTTAGACTCAGTTCGCCTTCAGAGGCACCTAACTAGATGGAAGTCCGAGCCCTGCGAAGAGTGGAGCCTTGTGCTCAAAGTACCTGCCACGCCGGTGCCAACGGGCAAAAGGGGAAGTCAGGCAGTTTGGGTTAGTGCACAGCAGAAGGAGAGCAGGTTCCGCAACTCAAGCGCAGCCTCCACAGCGGGCAGAAGCAGAGCGCGAGTACGGCCAAAAGGGTGCTGTTTTTACACAGCAGGGAAAAGCAATGGGATACTGCAGGAGGGCGACCAGATCCTAGCTAAACTACTCACCGGTCCCCGAAGCAAGCAGACCCAGCCTTCTCCACGTTAGTTTCAGCAGCTGGCAGGTTCAGAAGAGCAGGGAACGCCTCGTAGTCGTGTAGAGCAAAAAGACGTCCCAATCGACGAAACCAGCACAGTTTGTTGCCGCAGCAGGACAACGGAGCGGCCGTGTGTATTCGAGCCAAATGTACACTCCTCCCTTCAGACTTGGGAACGCCAAGTGTACGAAGCGTGGGAGAGTGACCAGGACTCGAAATACAACACAACCTGGCAGCAGTTACAGAGCAGGACTCCCTTGTAAGCTGGTCAGTCAACTGGATGGCCCAGAGACACTTCCGAAGGCTTACTTGGCAGGAGATGATGAAGTCGCCGGGAATAGCTGTTCCTGCTATTCCAAAGGTCGAAGCACCAGTACAGGTCTTCTGGTTCGATCAAAGGAGGAAAGGGTTTCACAGGACGACAGCAGTGCAAAGGAGGATTCCTTCAGCGGGTCACCAGCGATTCCTCGGTCCAGCCTCTTGGTTGCAGGATACTTGGCACCTGTATTCCTTCGTTCATGAGAACTCAGGAGATCGACATGGTAGTGGTGTTTCCAGCCCCCTCTTATCCACGGTTCCCTTCGCGCCAAAACGGAGGGGAGCCAATGGGAGATCCGCTCATCAACACACATACCATACGTGGACCAATCACGGACCACGGTGGTCCCAGGCATTCACACCACCCTAGACTCTCTGGCACCCAGGATGTGTATTGGGACCAGACATCCCAGCCCACACCCTGGAGGCACACAAAAGACATGTAGAAGCTCGCGAAAGCAACCACGTTTCATGGGAAAGTACATGCCCAAATAAGGAAGGCCCCGGGTCGCTCGACCTGGGGAAGGTGAAGGGAGCAAGACGGTCAGTGGACAGGACAAAGGAGCCTCGTGGTCTGGCCATTTTGGGAGCCAGGCCACCATTTTGGGTTCAGTGCGAAAAACGTGCTCAGAACGCCAAAAGGAGCTCAAAATAAACAAAACGATAGCTGCCACCATTCCAGTCCCTGAATGACTTGCACCGATCAAAATACCATCCTAAAAGAGTATCTAGGGCCTGTAGAAGGCTAGAGACCCAAGAGAGCTGTAACTTAGCTTACAGTGCCCTCTTGTGTCATGTTGCACTAAAGCCGCAACACGATAAAAGAAACTACGGGAAACAGCGTTCCCCGGTACTGACTGTCTTAAGGGCATGTCAGTTTCCCCATAAGAAAAGGAGCGAAAGCCCAGAGGAGTGCGGCAGAAGGCTGCACTTCTCTGGCAAAGTCAAGAACAAGGTGAAAACAACAGCAAAAAGTTTAGGGGTTGCCAAATGGAAGGAAAATTCCCTACAATTACGAAATCTTTCCTAACACTCGCCCCTCCCAGACTATGGACAGGGGGAACTAATCCACCCCTGGATGAGTCTCTTGTTCAGGTCGGTTAAACATTCTGGTCAACCCATCAGCATTGCTATGTTGGACACCTGGCCTATGCTCAATAGTGAAGTCGAAGCCTTGTAGACTTATGGACCACCTAAGCAACTTTGGATTCTCCCCCTTCATGTTCATTAGCCACTTTAACGGCTTATGGCCAGTCTGCACAGTGAAGTGGGTCCCATAGAGGTAGGGCCTCAGCTTCCTTAGGGCCCACACAACAGAGAAACATTCTTTCTCTACCGTGGACCATCTGAGCTCTCTGTCCTTAAGCTGGCGACTAATAAAACCGATAGGGTGTTCCTTACCCTTCTCATCTACTTGTGATAGTACAGCTCCTATCCCAGTGTCAGAGGCATCCGTCTGCACGATAAAAGGTCTTCGATAATCAGGGGCCCTTAGGACAGGGGCCTGGCACAAGGAGTCTTTTAAGCCATTGAAGGCCTTCTCACACTCGTCGGTCCAAGTTACCTTCTTGGGTTTCTTCGGAGTTGTGAGGGCAGTCAGAGGAGCAGCTATGGTGCCATAGTCTGCCACAAAATTGCGGTAATACCCCGTGAGTCCTAAAAAGGCTCTCACTTGGGTTTGCGTAGTGGGGGTAGGCCAGTCTTGTACTGCTTGTACTTTACTGGGTAGAGGCTGTATCCTCCCTCCACCTACTTCATGTCCAAGGTAAACCACTGAGCCTTGTCCAATCTGGCATTTACTAGCCTTTATGGTCAAGTGGGCTTTCTGAAGAGCCTGGAGCACAATCCCGAGGTGTTTCACATGGTCTTCCCAGGTGGCACTGAAAACTGCTATATCGTCCAGATATGCAAGACAGAATTCGTCCAACCCATTCAACACATGATTCACAAGCCTCTGGAAAGTGGCAGGTGCATTCTTCAACCCGAACGGCATTACCCGGAATTGGTAAAGGCCGTCTGGAGTAGAAAATGCTGTCTTCTCCTTGGCATGTTCTGCTAAAGCTATTTGCCAATAGCCAGCAGTAAGGTCAAACGTGCTGAGGTACTTGGAGGCACCCAAAGTATCCACCAGCTCATCTGTTCGAGGCAAGGGGTGTGCATCTGTCTTGGTGACAGCATTCAGAGCCCTGTAATCCACGCAGAACCTCAATTCAGAAGTGCCTGCTTTTGGAACCAACACCACAGGACTGGACCAAGGACTACAAGAGGGTTCAATCACCCCAAGGTCTAACATCTTGTTGACCTCAGTCTTAATATAAGACCGTACTTTATCTGACATCCTGTATCCCCTACTTTTGGTAGGTACACTGTCTCCTGTGTCAATGTTATGTTTGCACCAAGGTGTCAAACCAGGGGACTGTGAAAACAGGGGGGAAAACTGCCTAAGCAAACTTTTCACCTCAGCCTGCTGATCAGAAGTCAGGTGAGGGGCCACTCGGACACCCTCAACGGAGCTATCTGAAGGACCGCTTTGGAACAGGTCGGGGAGTGGTTCTGACTCCTCTTCCTCAACATCTGAAGCCAGTAGCAGTGCTGCGATTTCGACTCTTGGGACGAAAGCCTTCAGCCTATTCACGTGAAACACTTTTGGAGCCTGTCCAGGCCTTCCAAGGTCCACTAAATAGTTCACCTCACCCAGGGGCTCCACCACTGTGTAAGGGCCTGACCATTTGTCCTGTAAAGCGCGAGGCCTTATTGGATTCATGATCAGGACTTGCTGACCAGGTGTAAAGTTGATGAGGGAAGCTTTCTGGTCGTACCAATGTTTCACCAGCGCTTGCCCTGCCTTCAATTTATCACTAGCCAAGCCCATCAGAAGTACCATCCGTTTTCTGAGCCCTAGCACATAATCAACTACATTGGTAGTAACAGGGGGAGTGGGCATCTCCCATCCCTCTTTGACGATGGCTAAGGGTCCCCGTACGGGATGACCGAACAGAAGTTCGAAGGGGCTGAAGCCAACACCCTCCTGTGGTACCTCTCGGTAGGCAAACAGTAGGCATGGTAAAAGAAGATCCCATTTTCTTCTCTGAGGCTCCTCCAGAGCCCCAATCATGCTCTTTAACGTTCTGTTGAAACGTTCCACCAGACCATTGGTCTGGGGGTGATATGCAGAAGAGAACTTGTAGATGACCCCACATTCTTTCCACATAGCTTGCATATACTTCGACATAAAGTTGCTGCCACGATCTGACACAACTTCTTTAGGGAAGCCAACCCTAGTAAATATGCCGAGTAAAGCTTTTGCAACTGACTTGGCAGTTACAGTCTTCAATGGGATGGCCTCAGGATACCTGGTTGCATGGTCAACCAGCACCAGGATAAACCTATTGCCCGAGGATGTTTGCGGGTCAAGGGGACCAACGATGTCGATCCCTACCCTTTCAAATGGTACCCCCACAACTGGGAGCGGTACCAACGGAGCTTTGGATTGTCGCGCCAACCTTACCAGACAACTGGCAGGAGGCACAACTCCTGCAGTGACTTTCTACTTGCACCCCCATCTTGGGCCAGTAGAAGTGCATGGATAACCTTTGCTTGGTCCTCTTCATACCAAGGTGACCAGCAAGGGGAACTTCATGCGCCAACTGCAGGAGGAAGGGCCTAACAGCAAGGGGAACCACCAACCTCCTATGGTCTCCTTCTGTAGACTCTGTGGGCTCACTATACAGGAGTCCACCTTCCCAATAAATCCTATGCTTCCCAGGAGGTTCACCCTCAAGCTGGGAGCAGGCCTGTCTCCTTAGGCCTTCCAGAGATGGGCACTCACATTGGCCTTTACTGAATTCGTCCCTATCAGGACCTCCTTCAACTAACAAGTCTTTTAGTTCAGGATGATCGTTGGGGTCGAATACTTCAGGCATCGCCACCTCCTCGTCAGGCCCGGGCGATTGACCAACTTCCTCCACCGCAGTGGTAGGTGAGCTCGGGGGAATATTCTCTTTCCCTCGTCTTGACTTGTAGACTCCTTTCGCCTTGGGTTTCCCCTTCGGCTGGGGCGGCGTATTGGACTTGGCCAATGCTGCCCGTGCTTGAGACCGTGTGTAGGGTCTTTCGGCAGTGTCTCCTACGAGCCCTAAAGCTCTGAGATCATTACCCAATAAGACCTTTCCCGGGACGTTTCTCTGAATGCTCACTGGAATCCTGACTGCTGTACCATTTAAAGTAAGATTTACAGGGATCACGGGAAACATACGGAGGGGGCCGTCAGCCAACTTAGTGGGCATCAGAGTAGCTCTGGCAACTTCCTCTGAGTCTACCAAGGTAGAATCCACTACAGTGCGACTGCACCCACTATCCCTAAGAGCTGGAGTATCCACTCCATTGATCAGCACACTGTCTTTAAAGTAGTGCTTGGTATTATCCGGAATCCTAGCATAAGCCTCTGCGACTTTAGGCTCCCAGGAACCCAGGGACACTAAAACTACCTCAGCCTCTATCCCGCTGGGAAATGAGTCTGAGGAGAAGGATGCTCCTGTAATCTCTTCTTCCTCGTAGGAGGAGAAGGCCAGATTAGCGGAGTGGACCCCCAAAGGTCTAACCTTACACCGGGGATCCTCCTTCACATGGTCAGTTGCTCCACAAGAAAAACAAGCCCCAGTGGGTCTGTTTACGTAGGGAGGCTTATTATAACCAGAGTTCTGTTTTGGAGGCGGACCTCCACTACTCTGTGAGTTCTCTTGTGTCTTACCCTTGTTTTTCTTTTTGTGGCCCTTATGGGAAGAAGATTTAGCAGATTCCCCACCCTCCATATCTTTGGACTTTTTCCCTTCCTCCTGCTTACCAGGATGAGTTTTGTCCTTATGGGACACTCGATGTGACACCCATAAGTCTGCTGCAATGGCCAGCTTCTTAGGATCTATCTCCTTCGAATCGGCCAAATGCTGCTTAAGCTCCGGGGAAGAAGAAGGGTCTCAGGTTTGGTATTAGAAGCATAGAGATATCACATCTCATGCTATAGGAAGGGTCTCAGGATTGGAATGGGAAGGACTTGGATGTCACATCTCATGCTATAGGGAGGGTCTCAAGTTTGATATTAGAAGCATTGAGATACCAAATCTCATGATATCGGAAGGGTCTCAGGATTGGAATGGGAAGGAGTTGGATACCACATCTCATGATAAAGGAAGGGTCTAAGGTTTGGAAGGGGAAGGATTTGGATATCACATCTCATGTTATAGGACGGGTCTCAGGTTTGGTATTAGAAGCATTGAGATATCAAGTCTCATGGTATAAGAAGGGTCTCAGAATTGGAATGGGAAGGAGTTGGATATCACACCTCAAGCTATAGGAAGGGTCTCAGGATTGGAATGGGAAGGAGTTGTATATGACATCTCAGGCCATAGGAAGGGTCTCAGGTTTGGTATAAGCATTGAGATATCACATCTCTGCTATCGGAAGGGTCTCAGGATTGGAATGGGAAGGAATTGGATATCACATCTCATGTTATAGGAAGGATCTCAGGTTTGGTATTAGAAGCATTGGGATATCCCTTCTCATGCTATAGGAAGGGTCTCAGGATTGGAATGTGAAGGATTTGGATATCACATCTCATGCTAAAGGAAGGGTCTCAGGTTTGGTAGAAGCATTGAGATATCACGTCTCTGCTATCGGAAGGGTCTCAGGATTGGATTGGGAAGGAGTTGGATATCCCTTCTCATGCTATAGGAAGGGTCTCAGGTTTGGTATAAGCATTGATATATCACATCTCTGCTATCGGAAGGGTCTCAGGATTGGATTGGGAAGGAGTTGGATATCCCTTCTCATGCTATAGGAAGTATCTCAGGTTGGAATGGGAAGGAGTTGGATATCACATCACATGTTATAGGAAGGGTCTCATGTTTGGAATGGGAAGGAGTTGGATATCACATATGCTATAGTTAGTGTCTCAGGTTTGGAACGGGAAGGAGTTGGATATCACATCTCATGTTATAGGAAGGGTCTCAGGTTTGGTATAAGCATTGAGATATCATATCTCTGCTATCGGAAGCGGCTCAGGATTGGAATGGGAAGGAGTTGGATATCCCATCTCATGTTATAGGAAGAGTCTCTGGTTTGGTATTAGAATCATGGAGATATCACATCGCATGCTGTAGGAAGGGTCTAAGGATTGGAATGGGATGGACTTGGATATCACATCTCATGCTATAGGTAGGCTCTCAGGTTTGGTATAAGCATTGAGATATCACATCTCATGCTATAGGACGGGTCTCAGGATTGGAATGGGAAGGATTTGGATATCACATCTCATGCTATAGGAAGGGTCTCAGATTTGGTATAAGCATTGAGATATCACATCTCATGCTAAAGGAAGGGTCTCAGGATTGGAATGGGAAGGAGTTGTATATGACATCTCAGGCCATAGGAAGGGTCTCAGGTTTGGTATAAGCATTGAGATATCATCTCTGCTATCGGAAGGGTCTCAGGATTGCAATGGGAAGGAGTTGGATATCCCATCTCATCTTATAGGAAGGGTCTCAGGTTTGGTATTAGAAGCATAGAGATATCACATCTCATGCCATAGGAAGGGTCTCAGGATTGGAATGGGAAGGACTTGGATGTCACATCTCATGCTATAGGAAGGGTCTCAAGTTTGATATTAGAAGCATTGAGATACCAAATCTCATGATATCGGAAGGGTCTCAGGATTGGAATGGGAAGGAGTTGGATACCACATCTCATGATAAAGGAAGGGTCTAAGGTTTGGAAGGGGAAGGATTTGGATATCACATCTCATGTTATAGGACGGGTCTCAGGTTTGGTATTAGAAGCATTGAGATATCAAGTCTCATGGTATAAGAAGGGTCTCAGAATTGGAATGGGAAGGAGTTGGATATCACACCTCAAGCTATAGGAAGGGTCTCAGGATTGGAATGGGAAGGAGTTTGATATCACATCTCATGCCATAGTATGGGTCTCAGGTTTGGTAGAAGCATTGGGATATCACATCTCATGCTATCGGAAGGGTATCAGTATTGGATTTGGAAGAAGTTGGATATCCCATCTCATGCTATAGGAAGGGTCTCAGGTTGGAATGGGAAGGAGTTGGATATCACATTTCATGTTATAGGAAGGGTCTCAGGATTGGAATGGGAAGGACTTGGATATCATATCTCATGCTATAGGACGGGTCTCAGGTTTGTTATTAGAATCATTGAGATATCATATTGCATGCTGTAGGAAGGGTCTAAGGATTGGAATGGGAAGGACTTGGATATCACATCTCATGCTATAGATAGGCTCTTAGGTTTGGAAAGGGAAGGAGTTGGATATCACATTTCATGTTAGAGGAAGGATCTCAGGTTTGGTATTAGAAGCATTGAGATATCACATCTCATGCTATAGGAAGGGTCTCAGGATTGGAATGGGAAGTAGTTGGATATCACATCTCATGCTATAGGAAGGGTCTCAGGTTTGGTATAAGCATTGAGATATCACATCTCATGCTATAGGACGGGTCTCAGGATTGGAATGGAAGGAGTTGGATATCACATCTGATGTTATAGGAAGGATCTCAGGTTTGGTATTAGAAGCATTGAGACATCACATCTCATGCTATAGGAAGGGTCTCAGGGTTGGAATGGGAAGGAGTTGGATATCACATCTCATCCAATAGGAAGGGTCTCAGGATTGGAATGTGAAGGATTTGGATATCACATCTCATGCTAAAGGAAGGGTCTCAGGTTTGGTAGAAGCATTGAGATATCACGTCTCTGCTATCGGAAGGGTCTCAGGATTGGATTGGGAAGGAGTTGGATATCCCTTCTCATGCTATAGGAAGGGTCTCAGGTTTGGTATAAGCAATGAGATATCACATCTCTGCTATCGGAAGGGTGTCAGGATTGGATTGGGAAGGAGTTGGATATCCCTTCTCATGCTATAGGAAGTGTCTCAGGTTGGAATGGGAAGGAGTTGGATATCACATCACATGTTATAGGAAGGGTCTCAGGATTGGAATCGGAAGGATTTGGATATCACATCTCTTGCTATAGGAAGGGTCTCAGGATTGGAATGGGTAGGAGTTGGATATTACTTTCTTGCTATAGGAAGGGTCTCATGTTTGGAATGGGAAGGAGTTGGATATCACATATGCTATAGTTAGTGTCTCAGGTTTGGAACGGGAAGGAGTTGGATATCACATTTCATGTTAGAGGAAGGATCTCAGGTTTGGTATTAGAAGCATTGAGATATCACATCTCATGCTATAGGAAGGGTCTCAGGATTGGAATGGGAAGGAGCTGGATATCACATCTCATGCTAAAGGAAGGGTCTCAGGTTTGGAACGGGAAGGATTTGTATATCACATCTCAGGTTTGGTATAAGCATTGAGATATCACATCTCTGCTATCGGAAGTGTCTCAGGATTGGAATGGGAAGGAGTTGGATATCCCATCTCATGTTATAGGACGGGTCTCAGGTTTGTTATTAGAATCATTGAGATATCATATTGCATGCTGTATGAAGGGTCTAAGGGTTGGAATGGGAAGGACTTGGATATCACATCTCATGCTATAGATAGGCTCTTAGGTTTGGAAAGGGAAGGAGTTGGATATCACATTTCATGTTAGAGGAAGGATCTCAGGTTTGGTATTAGAAGCATTGAGATATCACATCTCATGCTATAGGAAGGGTCTCAGGATTGGAATGGGAAGTAGTTGGATATCACATCTCATGCTATAGGAAGGGTCTCAGGTTTGGTATAAGCATTGAGATATCACATCTCATGCTATAGGACGGGTCTCAGGATTGGAATGGAAGGAGTTGGATATCACATGTCATGTTATAGGAAGGATCTCAGGTTTGGTATTAGAAGCATTGAGACATCACATCTCATGCTATAGGAAGGGTCTCAGGGTTGGAATGGGAAGGAGTTGGATATCACATCTCATCCAATAGGAAGGGTCTCAGGTTTGGAATGGGAAGGAATTGGATATCACATCTCATGTTATAGGAAGGATCTCAGGTTTGGTATTAGAAGCATTGAGATATCACATCTCATGCTATAGGAAGGGTCTCAGGATTGGAATGTGAAGGATTTGGATATCACATCTCATGCTAAAGGAAGGGTCTCAGGTTTGGTAGAAGCATTGAGATATCACGTCTCTGCTATCGGAAGGGTCTCAGGATTGGATTGGGAAGGAGTTGGATATCCCTTCTCATGCTATAGGAAGGGTCTCAGGATTTGAATGGCAAGGAGTTGGATATCACATCTCATGCCATAGGAAGGGTCTCAGGTTTGGTATACGCATTGAGATATCACATCTCTGCTATCGGAAGGGTCTCAGGATTGGATTGGGAAGGAGTTGGATATCCCTTCTCATGGTATAGGAAGTGTCTCAGGTTGGAATGGGAAGGAGTTGGATATCACATCTCATGTTATAGGAAGGGTCTCAGGATTGGAATGGGAAGGATTTGGATATCACATCTCTTGCTATAGGAAGTGTCTCAGGATTGGAATGGGTAGGAGTTGGATATTACTTTCTTGCTATAGGAAGGGTCTCATGTTTGGAATGGGAAGGAGTTGGATATCACATATGCTATAGTTAGTGTCTCAGGTTTGGAACGGGAAGGAGTTGGATATCACATCTCATGTTATAGGAAGGGTCTCAGGTTTGGTATTAGAATCATTGAGATATCACATCGCATGCTGTAGGAAGGGTCTAAGGATTGGAATGGGATGGACTTGGATATCACATCTCATGCTATAGGTAGGCTCTCAGGTTTGGTATAAGCATTGAGATATCACATCTCATGCTATAGGAAGGGTCTCAGGATTAGAATGGGAAGGATTTGGATATCACATCTCATGCTATAGGAAGGGTCTCAGATTTGGTATAAGCATTGAGATATCACATCTCATGCTAAAGGAAGGGTCTCAGGATTGGAATGGGAAGGAGTTGTATATGACATCTCAGGCCATAGGAAGGGTCTCAGGTTTGGTATAAGCATTGAGATATCACATCTCTGCTATCGGAAGGGTCTCAGGATTGCAATGGGAAGGAGTTGGATATCCCATCTCATCTTATAGGAAGGGTCTCAGGTTTGGTATTAGAAGCATAGAGATATCACATCTCATGCTATAGGAAGGGTCTCAGGATTGGAATGGGAAGGACTTGGATGTCACATCTCATGCTATAGGGAGGGTCTCAAGTTTGATATTAGAAGCATTGAGATACCAAATCTCATGATATCGGAAGGGTCTCAGGATTGGAATGGGAAGGAGTTGGATACCACATCTCATGATAAAGGAAGGGTCTAAGGTTTGGAAGGGGAAGGATTTGGATATCACATCTCATGTTATAGGACGGGTCTCAGGTTTGGTATTAGAAGCATTGAGATATCAAGTCTCATGGTATAAGAAGGGTCTCAGAATTGGAATGGGAAGGAGTTGGATATCACACCTCAAGCTATAGGAAGGGTCTCAGGATTGGAATGGGAAGGAGTTTGATATCACATCTCATGCTATAGGACGGGTCTCAGGTTTGTTATTAGAATCATTGAGATATCATATTGCATGCTGTAGGAAGGGTCTAAGGATTGGAATGGGAAGGACTTGGATATCACATCTCATGCTATAGATAGGCTCTTAGGTTTGGAAAGGGAAGGAGTTGGATATCACATTTCATGTTAGAGGAAGGATCTCAGGTTTGGTATTAGAAGCATTGAGATATCACATCTCATGCTATAGGAAGGGTCTCAGGATTGGAATGGGAAGTAGTTGGATATCACATCCCATGCTATAGGAAGGGTCTCAGGTTTGGTATAAGCATTGAGATATCACATCTCATGCTATAGGACGGGTCTCAGGATTGGAATGGAAGGAGTTGGATATCACATCTCATGTTATAGGAAGGATCTCAGGTTTGGTATTAGAAGCATTGAGACATCACATCTCATGCTATAGGAAGGGTCTCAGGGTTGGAATGGGAAGGAGTTGGATATCACATCTCATCCAATAGGAAGGGTCTCAGGTTTGGAATGGGAAGGAATTGGATATCACATCTCATGTTATAGGAAGGATCTCAGGTTTGGTATTAGAAGCATTGAGATATCATATCTCATGCTATAGGAAGGGTCTCAGGATTAGAATGTGAAGGATTTGGATATCACATCTCATGCTAAAGGAAGGGTCTCAGGTTTGGTAGAAGCATTGAGATATCACGTCTCTGCTATCGGAAGGGTCTCAGGATTGGATTGGGAAGGAGTTGGATATCCCTTCTCATGCTATAGGAAGGGTCTCAGGATTTGAATGGGAAGGAGTTGGGTATCACATCTCATGTTATAGGAAGGGTCTCAGGATTGGAATGGGAAGGATTTGGATATCACATCTCTTGCTATAGGAAGGGTCTCAGGATTGGAATGGGTAGGAGTTGAATATTACTTTCTTGCTATAGGACGGGTCTCATGTTTGGAATGGGAAGCAGTTGGATATCACATATGCTATAGTTAGTGTCTCAGGTTTGGAACGGGAAGGAGTTGGATATCACATCTCATGTTATAGGAAGGGTCTCAGGTTTGGTATAAGCATTGAGATATCACATCTCTGCTATCGGAAGCGGCTCAGGATTGGAATGGGAAGGAGTTGGATATCCCATCTCATGTTATAGGAAGAGTCTCTGGTTTGGTATTAGAATCATTGAGATATCACATCGCATGCTGTAGGAAGGGTCTAAGGATTGGAATGGGATGGACTTGGATATCACATCTCATGCTATAGGAAGGGTCTCAGATTTGGTATAAGCATTGAGATATCACATCTCATGCTAAAGAAAGGTTCTCAGGATTGGAATGGGAAGGAGTTGTATATGACATCTCAGGCCATAGGAAGGGTCTCAGGTTTGGTATAAGCATTGAGATATCACATCTCTGCTATCGGAAGGGTCTCAGGATTGGAATGGGAAGGAGTTGGATATCCCATCTGATGTTATAGGAATGGTCTCAGGTTTGGTATTAGAAGCATAGAGATATCACATCTCATGCTATAGGAAGGGTCTCAGGATTGGAATGGGAAGGACTTGGATGTCACATCTCATGCTATAGGGAGGGTCTCAAGTTTGATATTAGAAGCATTGAGATAACAAATCTCATGATATCGGAAGGGTCTCAGGATTGGAATGGGAAGGAGTTGGATATCACATCTCATGATAAAGGAAGGGTCTAAGGTTTGGAAGGGGAAGGATTTGGATATCACATCTCATGTTATAGGACGGGTCTCAGGTTTGGTATTAGAAGCATTGAGATATCAAGTCTCATGGTATAAGAAGGGTCTCAGAATTGGAATGGGAAGGAGTTGGATATCACACCTCAAGCTATAGGAAGGGTCTCAGGATTGGAATGGGAAGGAGTTTGATATCACATCTCATGCCATAGTATGGGTCTCAGGTTTGGTAGAAGCATTGGGATATCACATCTCATGCTATCGGAAGGGTATCAGTATTGGATTTGGAAGAAGTAGGATATCCCATCTCATGCTATAGGAAGGGTCTCAGGTTGGAATGGGAAGGAGTTGGATATCACATTTCATGTTATAGGAAGGGTCTCAGGATTGGAATGGGAAGGACTTGGATATCATATCTCATGCTATAGGACGGGTCTCAGGTTTGTTATTAGAATCATTGAGATATCATATTGCATGCTGTAGGAAGGGTCTAAGGATTGGAATGGGAAGGACTTGGATATCACATCTCATGCTATAGATAGGCTCTTAGGTTTGGAAAGGGAAGGAGTTGGATATCACATTTCATGTTAGAGGAAGGATCTCAGGTTTTTTATTAGAAGCATTGAGATATCACATCTCATGCTATAGGAAGGGTCTCAGGTTTGGTATAAGCATTGAGATATCACAACTCATGCTATAGGACGGGTCTCAGGATTGGAATGGAAGGAGTTGGATATCACATCTCATGTTATAGGAAGGATCTCAGGTTTGGTATTAGAAGCATTGAGACATCACATCTCATGCTATAGGAAGGGTCTCAGGGTTGGAATGGGAAGGAGTTGGATATCACATCTCATCCAATAGGAAGGGTCTCAGGTTTGGAATGGGAAGGAATTGGATATCACATCTCATGCTATAGGAAGGATCTCAGGTTTGGTATTCGAAGCATTGAGATATCACATCTCATGCTATAGGAAGGGTCTCAGGATTGGAATGTGAAGGATTTGGATATCACATCTCATGCTAAAGGAAGGGTCTCAGGTTTGGTAGAAGCATTGAGATATCACGTCTCTGCTATCGGAAGGGTCTCAGGATTGGATTGGGAAGGAGTTGGATATCCCTTTTTATGCTATAGGAAGGGTCTCAGGATTTGAATGGCAAGGAGTTTGGATATTCCCATCTCATGTTATAGGAAGGGTCTCAGGTTTGGTATTAGAAGCATTGAGATATCACATCTCATGCTATAGGAAGGGTCTCAGGATTGGAATGGGAAGGACTTGGATATCACATCTCATGCTATAGGGAGGTTCTCAAGTTTGATATTAGAAGCTTTGAGATATCACATCTCATGATATCGGAAGGGTCTCAGGATTGGAATGGGAAGGAGTTGGATATCACATCTCATGATAAAGGAAGGGTCTAAGGTTTGGAAGGGGAAGGATTTGGATATCACATCTCATGTTATATTACGGGTCTCAGGTTTGGTATTAGAAGCATTGAGATATCAAGTCTCAGAGTATAGGAAGGGTCTCAGAATTGGAATGGGAAGGAGTTGGATATCACATCTCAAGCTATAGGAAGGGTCTCAGGATTGGAATGGGAAGGACTTGGATATCACATCTCATGCTATAGGAAGGCTCTCAGGTTTGGAAGGGGAAAGAGTTGGATATCACATTTCATGTTAGAGGTAGGATCTCAGGTTTGGTATTAGAGGCATTGAGATATCACATCTCATGCTATCAGAAGGGTCTCAGGAATGGAATGGGAAGGAGTTGGATATCACATCTCATGCTAAAGGGAGGGTCTCAGGTTTGGATGGGGAAGGATTTGGATATCACATCTCATGTTATAGGAAGGATCTCAGGTTTGGTATTAGAAGCATTGAGATATCACATCTCATGCTATCGGAAGGATCTCAGGTTTGGTATTAGAAGCATTGAGATATCACATCTCATGCTATCAGAAGGGTCTCAGGATTGGAATGGGAAGGAGTTGGATATCACATCTCATGTTATATTACGGGTCTCAGGTTTGGTATTAGAAGCATTGAGATATCAAGTCTCAGAGTATAGGAAGGGTCTCAGAATTGGAATGGGAAGGAGTTGGATATCACATCTCAAGCTATAGGAAGGGACTCAGGATTGGAATGGGAAGGACTTGGATATCACATCTCATGCTATAGGAAGGCTCTCAGGTTTGGAAGGGGAAAGAGTTGGATATCACATTTCATGTTAGAGGTAGGATCTCAGGTTTGGTATTAGAGGCATTGAGATATCACATCTCATGCTATCAGAAGGGTCTCAGGAATGGAATGGGAAGGAGTTGGATATCCCATCTCATGTTATAGGAAGAGTCTCTGGTTTGGTATTAGAATCATTGAGATATCACATCGCATGCTGTAGGAAGGGTCTAAGGATTGGAATGGGATGGACTTGGATATCACATCTCATGCTATAGGTAGGCTCTCAGGTTTGGTATAAGCATTGAGATATCACATCTCATGCTATAGGACGGGTCTCAGGATTGGAATGGGAAGGATTTGGATATCACATCTCATGCTATAGGAAGGGTCTCAGATTTGGTATAAGCATTGAGATATCACATCTCATGCTAAAGGAAGGGTCTCAGGATTGGAATGGGAAGGAGTTGTATATGACATCTCAGGCCATAGGAAGGGTCTCAGGTTTGGTATAAGCATTGAGATATCACATCTCTGCTATCGGAAGGGTCTCAGGATTGCAATGGGAAGGAGTTGGATATCCCATCTCATCTTATAGGAAGGGTCTCAGGTTTGGTATTAGAAGCATAGAGATATCACATCTCATGCTATAGGAAGGGTCTCAGGATTGGAATGGGAAGGACTTGGATGTCACATCTCATGCTATAGGAAGGGTCGCAAGTTTGATATTAGAAGCATTGAGATACCAAATCTCATGATATCGGAAGGGTCTCAGGATTGGAATGGGAAGGAGTTGGATACCACATCTCATGATAAAGGAAGGGTCTAAGGTTTGGAAGGGGAAGGATTTGGATATCACATCTCATGTTATAGGACGGGTCTCAGGTTTGGTATTAGAAGCATTGAGATATCAAGTCTCATGGTATAAGAAGGGTCTCAGAATTGGAATGGGAAGGAGTTGGATATCACACCTCAAGCTATAGGAAGGGTCTCAGGATTGGAATGGGAAGGAGTTTGATATCACATCTCATGCCATAGTATGGGTCTCAGGTTTGGTAGAAGCATTGGGATATCACATCTCATGCTATCGGAAGGGTATCAGTATTGGATTTGGAAGAAGTTGGATATCCCATCTCATGCTATAGGAAGGGTCTCAGGTTGGAATGGGAAGGAGTTGGATATCACATTTCATGTAATAGGAAGGGTCTCAGGATTGGAATGGGAAGGACTTGGATATCATATCTCATGCTATAGGACGGGTCTCAGGTTTGTTATTAGAATCATTGAGATATCATATTGCATGCTGTAGGAAGGGTCTAAGGATTGGAATGGGAAGGACTTGGATATCACATCTCATGCTATAGATAGGCTCTTAGGTTTGGAAAGGGAAGGAGTTGGATATCACATTTCATGTTAGAGGAAGGATCTCAGGTTTGGTATTAGAAGCATTGAGATATCACATCTCATGCTATAGGAAGGGTCTCAGGATTGGAATGGGAAGTAGTTGGATATCACATCTCATGCTATAGGAAGGGTCTCAGGTTTGGTATAAGCATTGAGATATCACATCTCATGCTATAGGACGGGTCTCAGGATTGGAATGGAAGGAGTTGGATATCACATCTCATGTTATAGGAAGGATCTCAGGTTTGGTATTAGAAGCATTGAGACATCACATCTCATGCTATAGGAAGGGTCTCAGGGTTGGAATGGGAAGGAGTTGGATATCACATCTCATCCAATAGGAAGGGTCTCAGGATTGGAATGTGAAGGATTTGGATATCACATCTCATGCTAAAGGAAGGGTCTCAGGTTTGGTAGAAGCATTGAGATATCACGTCTCTGCTATCGGAAGGGTCTCAGGATTGGATTGGGAAGGAGTTGGATATCCCTTCTCATGCTATAGGAAGGGTCTCAGGTTTGGTATAAGCAATGAGATATCACATCTCTGCTATCGGAAGGGTCTCAGGATTGGATTGGGAAGGAGTTGGATATCCCTTCTCATGCTATAGGAAGTGTCTCAGGTTGGAATGGGAAGGAGTTGGATATCACATCACATGTTATAGGAAGGGTCTCAGGATTGGAATGGGAAGGATTTGGATATCACATCTCTTGCTATAGGAAGGGTCTCAGGATTGGAATGGGTAGGAGTTGGATATTACTTTCTTGCTATAGGAAGGGTCTCATGTTTGGAATGGGAAGGAGTTGGATATCACATATGCTATAGTTAGTGTCTCAGGTTTGGAACGGGAAGGAGTTGGATATCACATTTCATGTTAGAGGAAGGATCTCAGGTTTGGTATTAGAAGCATTGAGATATCACATCTCATGCTATAGGAAGGGTCTCAGGATTGGAATGGGAAGGAGCTGGATATCACATCTCATGCTAAAGGAAGGGTCTCAGGTTTGGAACGGGAAGGATTTGTATATCACATCTCAGGTTTGGTATAAGCATTGAGATATCACATCTCTGCTATCTGAAGTGTCTCAGGATTGGAATGGGAAGGTGTTGGATAGCCCATCTCATGTTATAGGACGGGTCTCAGGTTTGTTATTAGAATCATTGAGATATCATATTGCATGCTGTATGAAGGGTCTAAGGGTTGGAATGGGAAGGACTTGGATATCACATCTCATGCTATAGATAGGCTCTTAGGTTTGGAAAGGGAAGGAGTTGGATATCACATTTCATGTTAGAGGAAGGATCTCAGGTTTGGTATTAGAAGCATTGAGATATCACATCTCATGCTATAGGAAGGGTCTCAGGATTGGAATGGGAAGTAGTTGGATATCACATCTCATGCTATAGGAAGGGTCTCAGGTTTGGTATAAGCATTGAGATATCACATCTCATGCTATAGGACGGGTCTCAGGATTGGAATGGAAGGAGTTGGATATCACATGTCATGTTATAGGAAGGATCTCAGGTTTGGTATTAGAAGCATTGAGACATCACATCTCATGCTATAGGAAGGGTCTCAGGGTTGGAATGGGAAGGAGTTGGATATCACATCTCATCCAATAGGAAGGGTCTCAGGTTTGGAATGGGAAGGAATTGGATATCACATCTCATGTTATAGGAAGGATCTCAGGTTTGGTATTAGAAGCATTGAGATATCACATCTCATGCTATAGGAAGGGTCTCAGGATTGGAATGTGAAGGATTTGGATATCACATCTCATGCTAAAGGAAGGGTCTCAGGTTTGGTAGAAGCATTGAGATATCACGTCTCTGCTATCGGAAGGGTCTCAGGATTGGATTGGGAAGGAGTTGGATATCCCTTCTCATGCTATAGGAAGGGTCTCAGGATTTGAATGGCAAGGAGTTGGATATCACATCTCATGCCATAGGAAGGGTCTCAGGTTTGGTATACGCATTGAGATATCACATCTCTGCTATCGGAAGGGTCTCAGGATTGGATTGGGAAGGAGTTGGATATCCCTTCTCATGCTATAGGAAGTGTCTCAGGTTGGAATGGGAAGGAGTTGGATATCACATCTCATGTTATAGGAAGGGTCTCAGGATTGGAATGGGAAGGATTTGGATATCACATCTCTTGCTATAGGAAGTGTCTCAGGATTGGAATGGGTAGGAGTTGGATATTACTTTCTTGCTATAGGAAGGGTCTCATGTTTGGAATGGGAAGGAGTTGGATATCACATATGCTATAGTTAGTGTCTCAGGTTTGGAACGGGAAGGAGTTGGATATCACATCTCATGTTATAGGAAGGGTCTCAGGTTTGGTATTAGAATCATTGAGATATCACATCGCATGCTGTAGGAAGGGTCTAAGGATTGGAATGGGATGGACTTGGATATCACATCTCATGCTATAGGTAGGCTCTCAGGTTTGGTATAAGCATTGAGATATCACATCTCATGCTATAGGAAGGGTCTCAGGATTAGAATGGGAAGGATTTGGATATCACATCTCATGCTATAGGAAGGGTCTCAGATTTGGTATAAGCATTGAGATATCACATCTCATGCTAAAGGAAGGGTCTCAGGATTGGAATGGGAAGGAGTTGTATATGACATCTCAGGCCATAGGAAGGGTCTCAGGTTTGGTATAAGCATTGAGATATCACATCTCTGCTATCGGAAGGGTCTCAGGATTGCAATGGGAAGGAGTTGGATATCCCATCTCATCTTATAGGAAGGGTCTCAGGTTTGGTATTAGAAGCATAGAGATATCACATCTCATGCTATAGGAAGGGTCTCAGGATTGGAATGGGAAGGACTTGGATGTAACATCTCATGCTATAGGGAGGGTCTCAAGTTTGATATTAGAAGCATTGAGATACCAAATCTCATGATATCGGAAGGGTCTCAGGATTGGAATGGGAAGGAGTTGGATACCACATCTCATGATAAAGGAAGGGTCTAAGGTTTGGAAGGGGAAGGATTTGGATATCACATCTCATGTTATAGGACGGGTCTCAGGTTTGGTATTAGAAGCATTGAGATATCAAGTCTCATGGTATAAGAAGGGTCTCAGAATTGGAATGGGAAGGAGTTGGATATCACACCTCAAGCTATAGGAAGGGTCTCAGGATTGGAATGGGAAGGAGTTTGATATCACATCTCATGCTATAGGACGGGTCTCAGGTTTGTTATTAGAATCATTGAGATATCATATTGCATGCTGTAGGAAGGGTCTAAGGATTGGAATGGGAAGGACTTGGATATCACATCTCATGCTATAGATAGGCTCTTAGGTTTGGAAAGGGAAGGAGTTGGATATCACATTTCATGTTAGAGGAAGGATCTCAGGTTTGGTATTAGAAGCATTGAGATATCACATCTCATGCTATAGGAAGGGTCTCAGGATTGGAATGGGAAGTAGTTGGATATCACATCCCATGCTATAGGAAGGGTCTCAGGTTTGGTATAAGCATTGAGATATCACATCTCATGCTATAGGACGGGTCTCAGGATTGGAATGGAAGGAGTTGGATATCACATCTCATGTTATAGGAAGGATCTCAGGTTTGGTATTAGAAGCATTGAGACATCACATCTCATGCTATAGGAAGGGTCTCAGGGTTGGAATGGGAAGGAGTTGGATATCACATCTCATCCAATAGGAAGGGTCTCAGGTTTGGAATGGGAAGGAATTGGATATCACATCTCATGTTATAGGAAGGATCTCAGGTTTGGTATTAGAAGCATTGAGATATCATATCTCATGCTATAGGAAGGGTCTCAGGATTAGAATGTGAAGGATTTGGATATCACATCTCATGCTAAAGGAAGGGTCTCAGGTTTGGTAGAAGCATTGAGATATCACGTCTCTGCTATCGGAAGGGTCTCAGGATTGGATTGGGAAGGAGTTGGATATCCCTTCTCATGCTATAGGAAGGGTCTCAGGATTTGAATGGGAAGGAGTTGGGTATCACATCTCATGTTATAGGAAGGGTCTCAGGATTGGAATGGGAAGGATTTGGATATCACATCTCTTGCTATAGGAAGGGTCTCAGGATTGGAATGGGTAGGAGTTGAATATTACTTTCTTGCTATAGGATGGGTCTCATGTTTGGAATGGGAAGCAGTTGGATATCACATATGCTATAGTTAGTGTCTCAGGTTTGGAACGGGAAGGAGTTGGATATCACATCTCATGTTATAGGAAGGGTCTCAGGTTTGGTATAAGCATTGAGATATCACATCTCTGCTATCGGAAGCGGCTCAGGATTGGAATGGGAAGGAGTTGGATATCCCATCTCATGTTATAGGAAGAGTCTCTGGTTTGGTATTAGAATCATTGAGATATCACATCGCATGCTGTAGGAAGGGTCTAAGGATTGGAATGGGATGGACTTGGATATCACATCTCATGCTATAGGAAGGGTCTCAGATTTGGTATAAGCATTGAGATATCACATCTCATGCTAAAGAAAGGTTCTCAGGATTGGAATGGGAAGGAGTTGTATATGACATCTCAGGCCATAGGAAGGGTCTCAGGTTTGGTATAAGCATTGAGATATCACATCTCTGCTATCGGAAGGGTCTCAGGATTGGAATGGGAAGGAGTTGGATATCCCATCTGATGTTATAGGAATGGTCTCAGGTTTGGTATTAGAAGCATAGAGATATCACATCTCATGCTATAGGAAGGGTCTCAGGATTGGAATGGGAAGGACTTGGATGTCACATCTCATGCTATAGGGAGGGTCTCAAGTTTGATATTAGAAGCATTGAGATAACAAATCTCATGATATCGGAAGGGTCTCAGGATTGGAATGGGAAGGAGTTGGATATCACATCTCATGATAAAGGAAGGGTCTAAGGTTTGGAAGGGGAAGGATTTGGATATCACATCTCATGTTATAGGACGGGTCTCAGGTTTGGTATTAGAAGCATTGAGATATCAAGTCTCATGGTATAAGAAGGGTCTCAGAATTGGAATGGGAAGGAGTTGGATATCACACCTCAAGCTATAGGAAGGGTCTCAGGATTGGAATGGGAAGGAGTTTGATATCACATCTCATGCCATAGTATGGGTCTCAGGTTTGGTAGAAGCATTGGGATATCACATCTCATGCTATCGGAAGGGTATCAGTATTGGATTTGGAAGAAGTTGGATATCCCATCTCATGCTATAGGAAGGGTCTCAGGTTGGAATGGGAAGGAGTTGGATATCACATTTCATGTTATAGGAAGGGTCTCAGGATTGGAATGGGAAGGACTTGGATATCATATCTCATGCTATAGGACGGGTCTCAGGTTTGTTATTAGAATCATTGAGATATCATATTGCATGCTGTAGGAAGGGTCTAAGGATTGGAATGGGAAGGACTTGGATATCACATCTCATGCTATAGATAGGCTCTTAGGTTTGGAAAGGGAAGGAGTTGGATATCACATTTCATGTTAGAGGAAGGATCTCAGGTTTGGTATTAGAAGCATTGAGATATCACATCTCATGCTATAGGAAGGGTCTCAGGTTTGGTATTAGAAGCATTGAGACATCACATCTCATGCTATAGGAAGGGTCTCAGGGTTGGAATGGGAAGGAGTTGGATATCACATCTCATCCAATGGGAAGGGTCTCAGGTTTGGAATGGGAAGGAATTGGATATCACATCTCATGCTATAGGAAGGATCTCAGGTTTGGTATTCGAAGCATTGAGATATCACATCTCATGCTATAGGAAGGGTCTCAGGATTGGAATGTGAAGGATTTGGATATCACATCTCATGCTAAAGGAAGGGTCTCAGGTTTGGTAGAAGCATTGAGATATCACGTCTCTGCTATCGGAAGGGTCTCAGGATTGGATTGGGAAGGAGTTGGATATCCCTTCTTATGCTATAGGAAGGGTCTCAGGATTTGAATGGCAAGGAGTTTGGATATTCCCATCTCATGTTATAGGAAGGGTCTCAGGTTTGGTATTAGAAGCATTGAGATATCACAACTCATGCTATAGGACGGGTCTCAGGATTGGAATGGAAGGAGTTGGATATCACATCTCATGTTATAGGAAGGATCTCAGGTTTGGTATTAGAAGCATTGAGACATCACATCTCATGCTATAGGAAGGGTCTCAGGGTTGGAATGGGAAGGAGTTGGATATCACATCTCATCCAATGGGAAGGGTCTCAGGTTTGGAATGGGAAGGAATTGGATATCACATCTCATGCTATAGGAAGGATCTCAGGTTTGGTATTCGAAGCATTGAGATATCACATCTCATGCTATAGGAAGGGTCTCAGGATTGGAATGTGAAGGATTTGGATATCACATCTCATGCTAAAGGAAGGGTCTCAGGTTTGGTAGAAGCATTGAGATATCACGTCTCTGCTATCGGAAGGGTCTCAGGATTGGATTGGGAAGGAGTTGGATATCCCTTCTTATGCTATAGGAAGGGTCTCAGGATTTGAATGGCAAGGAGTTTGGATATTCCCATCTCATGTTATAGGAAGGGTCTCAGGTTTGGTATTAGAAGCATTGAGATATCACATCTCATGCTATAGGAAGGGTCTCAGGATTGGAATGGGAAGGACTTGGATATCACATCTCATGCTATAGGGAGGGTCTCAAGTTTGATATTAGAAGCTTTGAGATATCACATCTCATGATATCGGAAGGGTCTCAGGATTGGAATGGGAAGGAGTTGGATATCACATCTCATGATAAAGGAAGGGTCTAAGGTTTGGAAGGGGAAGGATTTGGATATCACATCTCATGTTATATTACGGGTCTCAGGTTTGGTATTAGAAGCATTGAGATATCAAGTCTCAGAGTATAGGAAGGGTCTCAGAATTGGAATGGGAAGGAGTTGGATATCACATCTCAAGCTATAGGAAGGGTCTCAGGATTGGAATGGGAAGGACTTGGATATCACATCTCATGCTATAGGAAGGCTCTCAGGTTTGGAAGGGGAAAGAGTTGGATATCACATTTCATGTTAGAGGTAGGATCTCAGGTTTGGTATTAGAGGCATTGAGATATCACATCTCATGCTATCAGAAGGGTCTCAGGAATGGAATGGGAAGGTGTTGGATATCACATCTCATGCTAAAGGGAGGGTCTCAGGTTTGGATGGGGAAGGATTTGGATATCACATCTCATGTTATAGGAAGGATCTCAGGTTTGGTATTAGAAGCATTGAGATATCACATCTCATGCTATCGGAAGGATCTCAGGTTTGGTATTAGAAGCATTGAGATATCACATCTCATGCTATCAGAAGGGTCTCAGGATTGGAATGGGAAGGAGTTGGATATCACATCTCATGTTATATTACGGGTCTCAGGTTTGGTATTAGAAGCATTGAGATATCAAGTCTCAGAGTATAGGAAGGGTCTCAGAATTGGAATGGGAAGGAGTTGGATATCACATCTCAAGCTATAGGAAGGGACTCAGGATTGGAATGGGAAGGACTTGGATATCACATCTCATGCTATAGGAAGGCTCTCAGGTTTGGAAGGGGAAAGAGTTGGATATCACATTTCATGTTAGAGGTAGGATCTCAGGTTTGGTATTAGAGGCATTGAGATATCACATCTCATGCTATCAGAAGGGTCTCAGGAATGGAATGGGAAGGAGTTGGATATCACATCTCATGCTAAAGGGAGGGTCTCAGGTTTGGAAGGGGAAGGATTTGGATATCACATCTCATGTTATAGGAAGGATCTCAGGTTTGGTATTAGAAGCATTGAGATATCACATCTCATGCTATTGGAAGGATCTCAGGTTTGGTATTAGAAGCATTGAGATATCACATCTCATGCTATCAGAAGGGTCTCAGTATTGGAATGGGAAGGAGTTGGATATCACATCTCATGCTAAAGGGAAGGTCTCAGGTTTGGAAGGGGAAGGATTTGGATATCACATCTCATGTTATCGGAAGGATCTCACGTTTGGTATTAGAAGTATTGATATATCATATCTCATGCTATAGGAAGGGTCTCAGGATTGGAATGGGAAGGAGTTGGATATCACATCTCATGCTATAGGAAGGGTCTCAGGTTTGGTATAAGCAGTGAGATATCACATCTCATGCTATAGGAAGTGTCTCAGGATTGGAATGGGAAGGAGTTGGATATCACATCTCATGTTATAGGAAGGATCTCAGGTTTGGTATAAGCATTGAGATATCACATCTCTGCTATCGGAAGGGTCTCAGGATTGGAATGGGAAGGACTTGGATATCACATCTCATGCTATAGGGAGGGTCTCAAGTTTGATATTAGAAGCTTTGAGATATCACATCTCATGATATTGGAAGGGTCTCAGGATTGGAATGGGAAGGAGTTGGATATCACATCTCACGATAAAGGAAGGGTCTAAGGTTTGGAAGGGGAAGGATTTGGATATCACATCTCATGTTATATTACGGGTCTCACGTTTGGTATTAGAAGCATTGAGATATCAAGTCTCATAGTATAGGAAGGGTCTCAGAATTGGAATGGGAAGGAGTTGGATATCACATCTCAAGCTATAGGAAGGGTCTCAGGATTGGAATGGGAAGGACTTGGATATCACATCTCATGCTATAGGAAGGCTCTCAGGTTTGGAAGGGGAAAGAGTTGGATATCACATTTCATGTTAGAGGTAGGATCTCAGGTTTGGTATTAGAGGCATTGAGATATCACATCTCATGCGATCAGAAGGGTCTCAGGAATGGAATGGGAAGGAGTTGGATATCACATCTCATGCTAAAGGGAGGGTCTCAGGTTTGGAAGGGAAAGAATTTGGATATCACATCTCATGTTATAGGAAGGATCTCAGGTTTGGTATTAGAAGCATTGAGATATCACATCTCATGCTATCGGAAGGATCTCAGGTTTGGTATTAGAAGAATTGAGATATCACATCTCATGCTATCAGAAGAGTCTCAGGATTGGAATAGGAAGGAGTTGGATATCACATCTCATGCTAAAGGGAGGGTCTCAGGTTTGGAAGGGGAAGGATTTGGATATCACATCTCATGTTATCGGAAGGATCTCACGTTTGGTATTAGAAGTATTGAGATATCATATCTCATGCTATAGGAAGGGTCTCAGGATTGGAATGGGAAGGAATTGGATATCACATCTCATGCTATAGGGAGGGTCTCAGGATTGGAATGGGAAGGACTTAGATATCACATATCATGCTATAGGGAGGGTCTCAGTTTTGATATTAGAAGCATTGAGATATCACATCTCATGCTATCGGAAGTGTCTCAGGATTGGAATGGGAAGGTGCTGGATATCACATCTCATGCTAAAGGAAGGGTCTCAGGTTTGGAACGGGAAGGATTTGGATATCACATCTCAGGTTATAGGAAGGGTCTCAGGTTTGGTATAAGCATTGAGATATCACATCTCTGCTATCGGAAGTGTCTCAGGATTGGAATGGGAAGGAGTTGGATATCCCATCTCATGTTATAGGACGGGTCTCAGGTTTGTTATTAGAATCATTGAGATATCATATTGCATGCTGTAGGAAGGGTCTAAGGGTTGGAATGGGAAGGACTTGGATATCACATCTCATGCTATAGATAGGCTCTTAGGTTTGGAAAGGGAAAGAGTTGGATATCACATTTCATGTTAGAGGAAGGATATCAGGTTTGGTTTTAGAAGCATTGAGATATCACATCTCATGCTATAGGAAGGGTCTCAGGATTGGAATGGGAAGCAGTTGGATATCACATCTCATGCTATAGGAAGGGTCTCAGGTTTGGTATAAGCATTGAGATATCACATCTCATGCTATAGGACGGGTCTCAGGATTGGAATGGAAGGAGTTGGATATCACATCTCATGTTATAGGAAGGATCTCAGGTTTGGTATTAGAAGCATTGAGACATCACATCCCATGCTATAGAAAGGGTCTCAGGGTTGGAATGGGAAGGAGTTGGATATCACATCTCATCCAATAGGAAGGGTCTCAGGTTTGGAATGGTAAGGAATTGGATATCACATCTCATGTTATAGGAAGGATCTCAGGTTTGGTATTAGAAGCATTGAGATATCACATCTCATGCTATAGGAAGGGTCTCAGGATTGGAATGTGAAGGATTTGGATATCACATCTCATGCTAAAGGAAGGGTCTCAGGTTTGGTAGAAGCATTGAGATATCACGTCTCTGCTATCGGAAGGGTCTCAGGATTGGATTGGGAAGGACTTGGATATCACATCTCATGCCATAGGAAGGGTCTCAGGTTTGGTATAAGCATTGAGATATCACATCTCTGCTATCAGAAGGGTCTCAGGATTGGATTGGGAAGGAGTTGGATATCCCTTCTCATGCTATAGGAAGTGTCTCAGGTTGGAATGGGAAGGAGTTGGATATCACATCTCATGTTATAGGAAGGGTCTCAGGATTTGAATGGGAAGGATTTGGATATCACATCTCTTGCTATAGGAAGGGTCTCAGGATTGGCATGGGTAGGAGTTGGATATTACTTTCTTGCTATAGGAAGGGTCTCATGTTTGGAATGGGAAGGAGTTGGATATCACATATGCTATAGTTAGTGTCTCAGGTTTGGAACGGGAAGGAGTTGGATATCACATCTCATGTTATAGGAAGGGTCTCAGGTTTGGTATAAGCATTGAGATATCACATCTCTGCTATCGGAAGCGGCTCAGGATTGGAATGGGAAGGAGTTGGATATCCCATCTCATGTTATAGGAAGAGTCTCTGGTTTGGTATTAGAATCATTGAGATATCACATCGCATGCTGTAGGAAGGGTCTAAGGATTGGAATGGGATGGACTTGGATATCACATCTCATGCTATAGGTAGGCTCTCAGGTTTGGTATAAGCATTGAGATATCACATCTCATGCTATAGGAAGGGTCTCAGGATTGGAATGGGAAGGAATTGGATATCACATCTCATGCTATAGGAAGGGTCTCAGATTTGGTATAAGCATTGAGATATCACATCTCATGCTAAAGGAAGGGTCTCAGGATTGGAATGGGAAGGAGTTGTATATGACATCTCAGGCAACAGGAAGGTTCTCAGGTTTGGTATAAGCATTGAGATATCACATCTCTGCTATCGGAAGGGTCTCACGATTGGAATGGGAAGGAGTTGGATATCCCATCTCATGTTATAGGAAGGGTCTCAGGTTTGGTATTAGAAGCATAGAGATATCACATCTCATGCTATAGGAAGGGTCTCAGGATTTGAATGGCAAGGAGTTGGATATCACATCTCATGCCATAGGAAGGGTCTCAGGTTTGGTATAAGCATTGAGATATCACATCTCTGCTATCGGAAGGGTCTCAGGATTGGATTGGGAAGGAGTTGGATATCCCTTCTCATGCTATAGGAAGTGTCTCAGGTTGGAATGGGAAGGAGTTGGATATCACATCTCATGTTATAGGAAGGGTCTCAGGATTGGAATGGGAAGGATTTGGATATCACATCTCTTGCTATATGAAGGGTCTCAGGATTGGAATGGGTAGGAGTTGGATATTACTTTCTTGCTATAGGAAGGCTCTCAGGTTTGAAAGGGGAAAGAGTTGGATATCACATATGCTATAGTTAGTGTCTCAGGTTTGGAACGGGAAGGAGCTGGATATCACATCTCATGTTATAGGAAGGGTCTCAGGTTTGGTATAAGCATTGAGATATCACATCTCAGCTATCGGAAGCGGCTCAGGATTGGAATGGGAAGGAGTTGGATATCCCATCTCATGTTATAGGAAGGGTCTCAGGTTTGGTATTAGAAGCATAGAGATATCACATCTCATGCTATAGGAAGGGTCTCAGGATTGGAATGGGAAGGTGTTGGATATCACATCTCATGATAAAGGAAGGGTCTAAGGTTTGGAAGGGGAAGGATTTGGATATCACATCTCATGTTATAGGAAGGATCTCAGGTTTGGTATTAGAAGCATTGAGATATCACATCTCATGCTATCGGAAGGATCTCAGGTTTGGTATTAGAAGCATTGAGATATCACATCTCATGCTATCAGAAGGGTCTCAGGATTGGAATGGGAAGGAGTTGGATATCACATCTCATGTTATATTACGGGTCTCAGGTTTGGTATTAGAAGCATTGAGATATCAAGTCTCAGAGTATAGGAAGGGTCTCAGAATTGGAATGGGAAGGAGTTGGATATCACATCTCAAGCTATAGGAAGGGACTCAGGATTGGAATGGGAAGGACTTGGATATCACATCTCATGCTATAGGAAGGCTCTCAGGTTTGGAAGGGGAAAGAGTTGGATATCACATTTCATGTTAGAGGTAGGATCTCAGGTTTGGTATTAGAGGCATTGAGATATCACATCTCATGCTATCAGAAGGGTCTCAGGAATGGAATGGGAAGGAGTTGGATATCACATCTCATGCTAAAGGGAGGGTCTCAGGTTTGGAAGGGGAAGGATTTGGATATCACATCTCATGTTATAGGAAGGATCTCAGGTTTGGTATTAGAAGCATTGAGATATCACATCTCATGCTATCGGAAGGATCTCAGGTTTGGTATTAGAAGCATTGAGATATCACATCTCATGCTATAGGAAGGGTCTCAGGATTGGAATGGGAAGGAGTTGGATATCACATCTCATGCTATAGGAAGGGTCTCAGGTTTGGTATAAGCAGTGAGATATCACATCTCATGCTATAGGAAGTGTCTCAGGATTGGAATGGGAAGGAGTTGGATATCACATCTCATGTTATAGGAAGGATCTCAGGTTTGGTATAAGCATTGAGATATCACATCTCTGCTATCGGAAGGGTCTCAGGATTGGAATGGGAAGGACTTGGATATCACATCTCATGCTATAGGGAGGGTCTCAAGTTTGATATTAGAAGCTTTGAGATATCACATCTCATGATATTGGAAGGGTCTCAGGATTGGAATGGGAAGGAGTTGGATATCACATCTCATGATAAAGGAAGGGTCTAAGGTTTGGAAGGGGAAGGATTTGGATATCACATCTCATGTTATATTACGGGTCTCACGTTTGGTATTAGAAGCATTGAGATATCAAGTCTCATAGTATAGGAAGGGTCTCAGAATTGGAATGGGAAGGAGTTGGATATCACATCTCAAGCTATAGGAAGGGTCTCAGGATTGGAATGGGAAGGACTTGGATATCACATCTCATGCTATAGGAAGGCTCTCAGGTTTGGAAGGGGAAAGAGTTGGATATCACATTTCATGTTAGAGGTAGGATCTCAGGTTTGGTATTAGAGGCATTGAGATATCACATCTCATGCGATCAGAAGGGTCTCAGGAATGGAATGGGAAGGAGTTGGATATCACATCTCATGCTAAAGGGAGGGTCTCAGGTTTGGAAGGGAAAGAATTTGGATATCACATCTCATGTTATAGGAAGGATCTCAGGTTTGGTATTAGAAGCATTGAGATATCACATCTCATGCTATCGGAAGGATCTCAGGTTTGGTATTAGAAGAATTGAGATATCACATCTCATGCTATCAGAAGAGTCTCAGGATTGGAATAGGAAGGAGTTGGATATCACATCTCATGCTAAAGGGAGGGTCTCAGGTTTGGAAGGGGAAGGATTTGGATATCACATCTCATGTTATCGGAAGGATCTCACGTTTGGTATTAGAAGTATTGAGATATCATATCTCATGCTATAGGAAGGGTCTCAGGATTGGAATGGGAAGGAGTTGGATATCACATCTCATGCTATAGGGAGGGTCTCAGGATTGGAATGGGAAGGACTTAGATATCACATATCATGCTATAGGGAGGGTCTCAGTTTTGATATTAGAAGCATTGAGATATCACATCTCATGCTATCGGAAGTGTCTCAGGATTGGAATGGGAAGGTGCTGGATATCACATCTCATGCTAAAGGAAGGGTCTCAGGTTTGGAACGGGAAGGATTTGGATATCACATCTCATGTTATAGGAAGGGTCTCAGGTTTGGTATAAGCATTGAGATATCACATCTCTGCTATCGGAAGTGTCTCAGGATTGGAATGGGAAGGAGTTGGATATCCCATCTCATGTTATAGGACGGGTCTCAGGTTTGTTATTAGAATCATTGAGATATCATATTGCATGCTGTAGGAAGGGTCTAAGGGTTGGAATGGGAAGGACTTGGATATCACATCTCATGCTATAGATAGGCTCTTAGGTTTGGAAAGGGAAAGAGTTGGATATCACATTTCATGTTAGAGGAAGGATATCAGGTTTGGTTTTAGAAGCATTGAGATATCACATCTCATGCTATAGGAAGGGTCTCAGGATTGGAATGGGAAGCAGTTGGATATCACATCTCATGCTATAGGAAGGGTCTCAGGTTTGGTATAAGCATTGAGATATCACATCTTATGCTATAGGACGGGTCTCAGGATTGGAATGGAAGGAGTTGGATATCACATCTCATGTTATAGGAAGGATCTCAGGTTTGGTATTAGAAGCATTGAGACATCACATCTCATGCTATAGAAAGGGTCTCAGGGTTGGAATGGGAAGGAGTTGGATATCACATCTCATCCAATAGGAAGGGTCTCAGGTTTGGAATGGTAAGGAATTGGGTATCACATCTCATGTTATAGGAAGGATCTCAGGTTTGGTATTAGAAGCATTGAGATATCACATCTCATGCTATAGGAAGGGTCTCAGGATTGGAATGTGAAGGATTTGGATATCACATCTCATGCTAAAGGAAGGGTCTCAGGTTTGGTAGAAGCACTGAGATATCACGTCTCTGCTATCGGAAGGGTCTCAGGATTGGATTGGGAAGGACTTGGATATCACATCTCATGCCATAGGAAGGGTCTCAGGTTTGGTATAAGCATTGAGATATCACATCTCTGCTATCGGAAGGGTCTCAGGATTGGATTGGGAAGGAGTTGGATATCCCTTCTCATGCTATAGGAAGTGTCTCAGGTTGGAATGGGAAGGAGTTGGATATCACATCTCATGTTATAGGAAGGGTCTCAGGATTTGAATGGGAAGGATTTGGATATCACATCTCTTGCTATAGGAAGGGTCTCAGGATTGGCATGGGTAGGAGTTGGATATTACTTTCTTGCTATAGGAAGGGTCTCATGTTTGGAATGGGAAGGAGTTGGATATCACATATGCTATAGTTAGTGTCTCAGGTTTGGAACGGGAAGGAGTTGGATATCACATCTCATGTTATAGGAAGGGTCTCAGGTTTGGTATAAGCATTGAGATATCACATCTCTGCTATCGGAAGCGGCTCAGGATTGGAATGGGAAGGAGTTGGATATCCCATCTCATGTTATAGGAAGAGTCTCTGGTTTGGTATTAGAATCATTGAGATATCACATCGCATGCTATAGGAAGGGTCTAAGGATTGGAATGGGATGGACTTGGATATCACATCTCATGCTATAGGTAGGCTCTCAGGTTTGGTATAAGCATTGAGATATCACATCTCATGCTATAGGAAGGGTCTCAGGATTGGAATGGGAAGGAATTGGATATCACATCTCATGCTATAGGAAGGGTCTCAGATTTGGTATAAGCATTGAGATATCACATCTGATGCTATAGGAAGGGTCTCAGGATTTGAATGGCAAGGAGTTGGATATCCCATCTCATGTTATAGGAAGGGTCTCAGGTTTGGTATTAGAAGCATAGAGATATCACATCTCATGCTATAGGAAGGGTCTCAGGATTTGAATGGCAAGGAGTTGGATATCACATCTCATGCCATAGGAAGGGTCTCAGGTTTGGTATAAGCATTGAGATATCACACCTCTGCTATCGGAAGGGTCTCAGGATTGGATTGGGAAGGAGTTGGATATCCCTTCTCATGCTATAGAAAGTGTCTCAGGTTGGAATGGGAAGGAGTTGGATATCACATCTCATGTTATAGGAAGGGTCTCAGGATTGGAATGGGAAGGATTTGGATATCACATCTCTTGCTATATGAAGGGTCTCAGGATTGGAATGGGTAGGAGTTGGATATTACTTTCTTGCTATAGGAAGGCTCTCAGGTTTGGAAGGGGAAAGAGTTGGATATCACATATGCTATAGTTAGTGTCTCAGGTTTGGAACGGGAAGGAGTTGGATATCACATCTCATGTTATAGGAAGGGTCTCAGGTTTGGTATAAGCATTGAGATATCACATCTCAGCTATCGGAAGCGGCTCAGGATTGGAATGGGAAGGAGTTGGATATCCCATCTCATGTTATAGGAAGAGTCTCTGGTTTGGTATTAGAATCATTGAGATATCACATCGCATGCTGTAGGAAGGGTCTAAGGATTGGAATGGGATGGACTTGGATATCACATCTCATGCTATAGGTAGGCTCTCAGGTTTGGTATAAGCATTGAGATATCACATCTCATGCTATAGGAAGGGTCTCAGGATTGGAATGGGAAGGAATTGGATATCACATCTCATGCTATAGGAAGGGTCTCAGGTTTGGTATAAGCATTGAGATATCACATCTCATGCTAAAGGAAGGGTCTCAGGATTGGAATGGGAAGGAGTTGTATATGACATCTCAGGCCATAGGAAGGTTCTCAGGTTTGGTATAAGCATTGAGATATCACATCTCTGCTATCGGAAGGGTCTCAGGATTGGAATTGGAAGGAGTTGGATATCCCATCTCATGTTATAGGAAGGGTCTCAGGTTTGGTATTAGAAGCATAGAGATATCACATCTCATGCTATAGGAAGGGTCTCAGGATTGGAATGGGAAGGACTTGGATGTCACATCTCATGCTATAGGGAGGGTCTCAAGTTTGATATTAGAAGCATTGAGATAACAAATCTCATGATATCGGAAGGGTCTCAGGATTGGAATGGGAAGGTGTTGGATATCACATCTCATGATAAAGGAAGGGTCTAAGGTTTGGAAGGGGAAGGATTTGGATATCACATCTCATGTTATAGGACGGGTCTCAGGTTTGGTATTAGAAGCATTGAGATATCAAGTCTCATGGTATAAGAAGGGTCTCAGAATTGGAATGGGAAGGAGTTGGATATCACACCTCAAGCTATAGGAAGGGTCTCAGGATTGGAATGGGAAGGAGTTTGATATCACATCTCATGCCATAGTATGGGTCTCAGGTTTGGTAGAAGCATTGGGATATCACATCTCATGCTATCGGAAGGGTATCAGTATTGGATTTGGAAGAAGTTGGATATCCCATCTCATGCTATAGGAAGGGTCTCAGGTTGGAATGGGAAGGAGTTGGATATCACATTTCATGTTATAGGAAGGGTCTCAGGATTGGAATGGGAAGGACTTGGATATCATATCTCATGCTATAGGACGGGTCTCAGGTTTGTTATTAGAATCATTGAGATATCATATTGCATGCTGTAGGAAGGGTCTAAGGATTGGAATGGGAAGGACTTGGATATCACATCTCATGCTATAGATAGGCTCTTAGGTTTGGAAAGGGAAGGAGTTGGATATTCCATTTCATGTTAGAGGAAGGATCTCAGGTTTGGTATTAGAAGCATTGAGATATCACATCTCATGCTATAGGAAGGGTCTCAGGATTGGAATGAGAAGTAGTTGGATATCACATCTCATGCTATAGGAAGGGTCTCAGGTTTGGTATAAGCATTGAGATATCACATCTCATGCTATAGGACGGGTCTCAGGATTGGAATGGAAGGAGTTGGATATCACATCTCATGTTATAGGAAGGATCTCAGGTTTGGTATTAGAAGCATTGAGACATCACATCTCATGCTATAGGAAGGGTCTCAGGGTTGGAATGGGAAGGAGTTGGATATCACATCTCATCCAATAGGAAGGGTCTCAGGTTTGGAATGGGAAGGAATTGGATATCACATCTCATGCTATAGGAAGGATCTCAGGTTTGGTATTAGAAGCATTGAGATATCACATCTCATGCTATAGGAAGGGTCTCAGGATTGGAATGTGAAGGATTTGGATATCACATCTCATGCTAAAGGAAGGGTCTCAGGTTTGGTAGAAGCATTGAGATATCACGTCTCTGCTATCGGAAGGGTCTCAGGATTGGATTGGGAAGGAGTTGGATATCCCTTCTCATGCTATAGGAAGGGTCTCAGGATTTGAATGGCAAGGAGTTGGATATCACATCTCATGCCATAGGAAGGGTCTCAGGTTTGGTATAAGCATTGAGATATCACATCTCTGCTATCGGAAGGGTCTCAGGATTGGAATGGGAAGGAGTTGGATATTCCCATCTCATGTTATAGGAAGGGTCTCAGGTTTGGTTTTAGAAGCATTGAGATATCACATCTCATGCTATATGAAGGGTCTCAGGATTGGAATGGGAAGGACTTGGATATCACATCTCATGCTATAGGGAGGGTCTCAAGTTTGATATTAGAAGCTTTGAGATATCACATCTCATGATATCGAAAGGGTCTCAGGATTGGAATGGGAAGGAGTTGGATATCACATCTCATGATAAAGGAAGGGTCTAAGGTTTGGAAGGGGAAGGATTTGGATATCACATCTCATGTTATATTACGGGTCTCAGGTTTGGTATTAGAAGCATTGAGATATCAAGTCTCAGAGTATAGGAAGGGTCTCAGAATTGGAATGGGAAGGAGTTGGATATCACATCTCAAGCTATAGGAAGGGTCTCAGGATTGGAATGGGAAGGACTTGGATATCACATCTCATGCTATAGGAAGGCTCTCAGGTTTGGAAGGGGAAAGAGTTGGATATCACATTTCATGTTAGAGGTAGGATCTCAGGTTTGGTTTTAGAGGCATTGAGATATCACATCTCATGCTATCAGAAGGGTCTCAGGAATGGAATGGGAAGGAGTTGGATATCACATCTCATGCTAAAGGGAGGGTCTCAGGTTTGGAAGGGGAAGGATTTGGATATCACATCTCATGTTATAGGAAGGATCTCAGGTTTGGTATTAGAAGCATTGAGATATCACATCTCATGCTATCGGAAGGATCTCAGGTTTGGTATTAGAAGCATTGAGATATCACATCTCATGCTATCAGAAGGGTATCAGGATTGGAATGGGAAGGAGTTGGATATCACATCTCATGCTAAAGGGAGGGTCTCAGGTTTGGAAGGGGAAGGATTTGGATATCACATCTCATGTTATCGGAAGGATCTCACGTTTGGTATTAGAAGTATTGAGATATCATATCTCATGCTATAGGAAGGGTCTCAGGATTGGAATGGGAAAGAGTTGGATATCACATCTCATGCTATAGGGAGTGTCTCAGGATTGGAATGGGAAGGACTTAGATATCACATATCATGCTATAGGGAGGGTCTCAGTTTTGATATTAGAAGCATTGAGATATCACATCTCATGCTATCGGAAGTGTCTCAGGATTGGAATGGGAAGGAGCTGGATATCACATCTCATGCTAAAGGAAGGGTCTCAGGTTTGGAACGGGAAGGATTTGGATATCACATCTCATGTTATAGGAAGGGTCTCAGGTTTGGTATAAGCATTGAGATATCACATCCCTGCTATCGGAAGTGTCTCAGGAATGGAATGGGAAGGAGTTGGATATACCATCTCATGTTATAGGACGGGTCTCAGGTTTGTTATTAGAATCATTGAGATATCATATTGCATGCTGTAGGAAGGGTCTAAGGGTTGGAATGGGAAGGACTTGGATATCACATTTCATGCTATAGATAGGCTCTTAGGTTTGGAAAGGGAAGGAGTTGGATATCACATTTCATGTTAGAGGAAGGATCTCAGGTTTGGTATTAAAAGCATTGAGATATCACATCTCATGCTATAGGAAGGGTCTCAGGATTGGAATGGGAAGTAGTTGGATATCACATCTCATGCTATAGGAAGGGTCTCAGGTTTGGTATAAGCATTGAGATATCACATCTCATGCTATAGGACGGGTCTCAGGATTGGAATGGAAGGAGTTGGATATCACATCTCATGTTATAGGAAGGATCTCAGGTTTGGTATTAGAAGCATTGAGACATCACATCTCATGCTATAGGAAGGGTCTCAGGGTTGGAATGGGAAGGAGTTGGATATCACATCTCATCCAATAGGAAGGGTCTCAGGTTTGGAATGGGAAGGAATTGGATATCACATCTCATGTTATAGGAAGGATCTCAGGTTTGGTATTAGAAGCATTGAGATATCACATCTCATGCTATAGGAAGGGTCTCAGGATTGGAATGTGAAGGATTTGGATATCACATCTCATGCTAAAGGAAGGGTCTCAGGTTTGGTAGAAGCATTGAGATATCACGTCTCTGCTATCGGAAGGGTCTCAGGATTGGATTGGGAAGGAGTTGGATATCACATCTCATGCCATAGGAAGGGTCTCAGGTTTGGTATAAGCATTGAGATATCACATCTCTGCTATCGGAAGGGTCTCAGGATTGGATTGGGAAGGAGTTGGATATCCCTTCTCATTCTATAGGAAGTGTCTCAGGTTGGAATGGGAAGGAGTTGGATATCACATCTCATGTTATAGGAAGGGACTCAGGATTGGAATGGGAAGGATTTGGATATCACATCTCTTGCTATAGGAAGGGTCTCAGGATTGGAATGGGTAGGAGTTGGATATTACTTTCTTGCTATAGGAAGGGTCTCATGTTTGGAATGGGAAGGAGTTGGATATCACATATGCTATAGTTAGTATCTCAGGTTTGGAACGGGAAGGAGTTGGATATCACATCTCATGTTATAGGAAGGGTCTCAGGTTTGGTATAAGCATTGAGATATCACATCTCTGCTATCGGAAGCGACTCAGGATTGGAATGGGAAAGAGTTGGATATCCCATCTCATGTTATAGTAAGAGTCTCTGGTTTGGTATTAGAATCATTGAGATATCACATTGCATGCTGTAGGAAGGGTCTAAGGATTGGAATGGGATGGACTTGGATATCACATCTCATGCTATAGGTAGGCTCTAAGGTTTGGTATAAGCATTGAGATATCACATCTCATGCTATAGGAAGGGTCTCAGATTTGGTATAAGCATTGAGATATCACATCTCATGCTAAAGGAAGGGTCTCAGGATTGGAATGGGAAGGAGTTGTATATGACATCTCAGGCCACACGAAGGGTCTCAGGTTTAGTATAAGCATTGAGATATCACATCTCTGCTATCGGAAGGGTCTCAGGATTGGAATGGGAAGGAGTTGGATATCCCATCTCATGTTATAGGAAGGGTCTCAGGTTTGGTATTAGAAGCATAGAGATATCACATCTCATGCTATAGGAAGGGTCTCAGGATTGGAATGGGAAGGACTTGGATGTCACATCTCATGCTATAGGGAGGGTCTCAAGTTTGATATTAGAAGCATTGAGATAACAAATCTCATGATATCGGAAGGGTCTCCGGATTGGAATGGGAAGGAGTTGGATACCACATCTCATGATAAAGGAAGGGTCTAAGGTTTGGAAGGGGAAGGATTTGGATATCACATCTCATGTTATAGGACGGGTCTCAGGTTTGGTATTAGAAGCATTGAGATATCAAGTCTCATGGTATAAGAAGGGTCTCAGAATTGGAATGGGAAGGAGTTGGATATCACACCTCAAGCTATAGGAAGGGTCTCAGAATTGGAATGGGAAGGAGTTTGATATCACATCTCATGCCATAGTATGGGTCTCAGGTTTGGTAGAAGCATTGGGATATCACATCTCATGCTATCGGAAGGGTATCAGTATTGGATTTGGAAGAAGTTGGATATCCCATCTCATGCTATAGGAAGGGTCTCAGGTTGGAATGGGAAGGAGTTGGATGCCACATTTCATGTTATAGGAAGGGTCTCAGGATTGGAATGGGAAGGACTTGGATATCATATCTCATGCTATAGGACGGGTCTCAGGTTTGTTATTAGAATCATTGAGATATCATATTGCATGCTGTAGGAAGGGTCTAAGGATTGGAATGGGAAGGACTTGGATATCACATCTCATGCTATAGATAGGCTCTTAGGTTTGGAAAGGGAAGGAGTTGGATATCACATTTCATGTTAGAGGAAGGATCTCAGGTTTGGTATTAGAAGCATTGAGATATCACATCTCATGCTATAGGAAGGGTCTCAGGATTGGAATGGGAAGTAGTTGGATATCACATCTCATGCTATAGGAAGGGTCTCAGGTTTGGTATAAGCATTGAGATATCACATCTCATGCTATAGGACGGGTCTCAGGATTGGAATGGAAGGAGTTGGATATCAAATCTCATGTTATAGGAAGGATCTCAGGTTTGGTATTAGAAGCATTGAGACATCACATCTCATGCTATAGGAAGGGTCTCAGGGTTGGAATGGGAAGGAGTTGGATATCACATCTCATCCAATAGGAAGGGTCTCAGGTTTGGAATGGGAAGGAATTGGATATCACATCTCATGTTATAGGAAGGATCTCAGGTTTGGTATTAGAAGCATTGAGATATCACATCTCATGCTATAGGAAGGGTCTCAGGATTGGAATGTGAAGGATTTGGATATCACATCTCATGCTAAAGGAAGGGTCTCAGGTTTGGTAGAAGCATTGAGATATCACGTCTCTTCTATCGGAAGGGTCTCAGGATTGGATTGGGAAGGAGTTGGATATCCCTTCTCATGCTATAGGAAGGGTCTCAAGATTTGAATGGCAAGGAGTTGGATATCACATCTCATGCCATAGGAAGGGTCTCAGGTTTGGTATAAGCATTGAGATATCACATCTCTGCTATCGGAAGGGTCTCAGGATTGAAATGGGAAGGAGTTGGATTTTCCCATCTCATGTTATAGGAAGGGTCTCAGGTTTGGTATTAGAAGCATTGAGATATCACATCTCATGCTATAGGAAGGGTCTCAGGATTGGAATGGGAAGGACTTGGATATCACATCTCATGCTATAGGGAGGGTCTCAAGTTTGATATTAGAAGCTTTGAGATATCACATCTCATGATATCGGAAGGGTCTCAGGATTGGAATGGGAAGGAGTTGGATATCACATCTCATGATAAATGAAGGGTCTAAGGTTTGGAAGGGGAAGGATTTGGATATCACATCTCATGTTATATTACGGGCCTCAGGTTTGGTATTAGAAGCATTGAGATATCAAGTCTCAGAGTATAGGAAGGGTCTCAGAATTGGAATGGGAAGGAGTTGGATATCACATCTCAAGCTATAGGAAGGGTCTCAGGATTGGAATGGGAAGGACTTGGATATCACATCTCATGCTATAGGAAGGCTCTCAGGTTTGGAAGGGGAAAGAGTTGGATATCACATTTCATGTTAGAGGTAGGATCTCAGGTTTGGTATTAGAGGCATTGAGATATCACATCTCATGCTATCAGAAGGGTCTCAGGAATGGAATGGAAAGGAGTTGGATATCACATCTCATGCTAAAGGGAGGGTCTCAGGTTTGGAAGGGGAAGGATTTGGATATCACATCTCATGTTATAGGAAGGATCTCAGGTTTGGTATTAGAAGCATTGAGATATCACATCTCATGCTATCGGAAGGATCTCAGGTTTGGTATTAGAAGCATTGAGATATCACATCTCATGCTATCAGAAGGGTCTCAGGATTGGAATGGGAAGGAGTTGGATATCACATCTCATGCTAAAGGGAGGGTCTCAGGTTTGGAAGGGGAAGGATTTGGATATCACATCTCATGTTATCGGAAGGAAATCACGTTTGGTATTAGAAGTATTGAGATATCATATCTCATGCTATAGGAAGGGTCTCAGGATTGGAATGGGAAAGAGTTGGATATCACTTCTCATGCTATAGGGAGTGTCTCAGGATTGGAATGGGAAGGACTTAGATATCACATATCATGCTATATGGAGGGTCTCAGTTTTGATATTAGAAGCATTGAGATATCACATCTCATGCTATCGGAAGTGTCTCAGGATTGGAATGGGAAGGAGCTGGATATCACATCTCATGCTAAAGGAAGGGTCTCAGGTTTGGAACGGGAAGGATTTGGATATCACATCTCATGTTATAGGAAGGGTCACAGGTTTCGTATAAGCATTGAGATATCACATCTCTGCTATCGGAAGTGTCTCAGGATTGGAATGGGAAGGAGTTGGATATCCCATCTCATGTTATAGGACGGGTCTCAGGTTTGTTATTAGAATCATTGAGATATCATATTGCATGCTGTAGGAAGGGTCTAAGGGTTGGAATGGGAAGGACTTGGATATCACATCTCATGCTATAGATAGGCTCTTAGGTTTGGAAAGGGAAGGAGTTGGATATCACATTTCATGTTAGAGGAAGGATCTCAGGTTTGGTATTAGAAGCATTGAGATATCACATCTCATGCTATAGGAAGGGTCTCAGGATTGGAATGGGAAGTAGTTGGATATCACATCTCATGCTATAGGAAGAGTCTCAGGTTTGGTATAAGCATTGAGATATCACATCTCATGCTATAGGACGGGTCTCAGGATTGGAATGGAAGGAGTTGGATATCACATCTCATGTTATAGGAAGGATCTCAGGTTTGGTATTAGAAGCATTGAGACATCACATCTCATGCTATAGGAAGGGTCTCAGGGTTGGAATGGGAAGGAGTTGGATATCACATCTCATCCAATATGAAGGGTCTCAGGTTTGGAATGGGAAGGAATTGGATATCACATCTCATGTTTTAGGAAGGATCTCAGGTTTGGTATTAGAAGCATTGAGATATCACATCTCATGCTATAGGAAGGGTCTCAGGATTGGAATGTGAAGGATTTGGATATCACATCTCATGCTAAAGGAAGGGTCTCAGGTTTGGTAGAAGCATTGAGATATCACGTCTCTGCTATCGGAAGGGTCTCAGGATTGGATTGGGAAGGAGTTGGATATCCCTTCTCATGCTATAGGAAGGGTCTCAGGATTTGAATGGCGAGGAGTTGGATATCACATCTCATGCCATAGGAAGGGTCTCAGGTTTGGTATAAGCATTGAGATATCACATCTCTGCTATCGGAAGGGTCTCAGGATTGGATTGGGAAGGAGTTGGATATCCCTTCTCATGCTATAGGAAGTGTCTCAGGTTAGAATGGGAAGGAGTTGGATATCACATCTCATGTTATAGGAAGGGTCTCAGGATTGGAATGGGAAGGATTTGGATATCACATCTCTTGCTATAGGAAGGGTCTCAGGATTGGAATGGGTAGGAGTTGGATATTACTTTCTTGCTATAGGAAGGGTCTCATGTTTGGAATGGGAAGGAGTTGGATATCACATATGCTATAGTTAGTGTCTCAGGTTTGGAACGGGAAGGAGTTGGATATCACATCTCATGTTATAGGAAGGGTCTCAGGTTTGGTATAAGCATTGAGATATCACATCTCATGCTATCAGAAGGGTCTCAGGAATTGAATGGGAAGGAGTTGGATATCACATCTCATGCTAAAGGGAAGGTCTCAGGTTTGGAAGGGGAAGGATTTGGATATCACATCTCAAGTTATAGGAAGGATCTCAGGTTTGGTATTAGAAGCATTGAGATATCACATCTCATGCTATCGGAAGGATCTCAGGTTTGGTATTAGAAGCATTGAGATATCACATCTCATGCTATCAGAAGGGTCTCAGTATTGGAATGGGAAGGAGTTGGATATCACATCTCATGCTAAAGGGAAGGTCTCAGGTTTGGAAGGGGAAGGATTTGGATATCACATCTCATGTTATCGGAAGGATCTCACGTTTGGTATTAGAAGTATTGATATATCATATCTCATGCTATAGGAAGGGTCTCAGGATTGGAATGGGAAGGAGTTGGATATCACATCTCATGCTATAGGGAGTGTCTCAGGATTGGAATGGGAAGGACTTAGATATCACATATCATGCTATAGGGAGGGTCTCAGTTTTGATATTAGAAGCATTGAGATATCACATCTCATGCTATCGGAAGTGTCTCAGGATTGGAATGGGAAGGAGCTGGATATCACATCTCATGCTAAAGGAAGGGTCTCAGGTTTGGAACGGGAAGGATTTGGATATCACATCTCATGTTATAGGAAGGGTCACAGGTTTCGTATAAGCATTGAGATATCACATCTCTGCTATCGGAAGTGTCTCAGGATTGGAATGGGAAGGAGTTGGATATCCCATCTCATGTTATAGGACGGGTCTCAGGTTTGTTATTAGAATCATTGAGATATCATATTGCATGCTGTAGGAAGGGTCTAAGGGTTGGAATGGGAAGGACTTGGATATCACATCTCATGCTATAGATAGGCTCTTAGGTTTGGAAAGGGAAGGAGTTGGATATCACATTTCATGTTAGAGGAAGGATCTCAGGTTTGGTATTAGAAGCATTGAGATATCACATCTCATGCTATAGGAAGGGTCTCAGGATTGGAATGGGAAGTAGTTGGATATCACATCTCATGCTATAGGAAGAGTCTCAGGTTTGGTATAAGCATTGAGATATCACATCTCATGCTATAGGACGGGTCTCAGGATTGGAATGGAAGGAGTTGGATATCACATCTCATGTTATAGGAAGGATCTCAGGTTTGGTATTAGAAGCATTGAGACATCACATCTCATGCTATAGGAAGGGTCTCAGGGTTGGAATGGGAAGGAGTTGGATATCACATCTCATCCAATATGAAGGGTCTCAGGTTTGGAATGGGAAGGAATTGGATATCACATCTCATGTTTTAGGAAGGATCTCAGGTTTGGTATTAGAAGCATTGAGATATCACATCTCATGCTATAGGAAGGGTCTCAGGATTGGAATGTGAAGGATTTGGATATCACATCTCATGCTAAAGGAAGGGTCTCAGGTTTGGTAGAAGCATTGAGATATCACGTCTCTGCTATCGGAAGGGTCTCAGGATTGGATTGGGAAGGAGTTGGATATCCCTTCTCATGCTATAGGAAGGGTCTCAGGATTTGAATGGCGAGGAGTTGGATATCACATCTCATGCCATAGGAAGGGTCTCAGGTTTGGTATAAGCATTGAGATATCACATCTCTGCTATCGGAAGGGTCTCAGGATTGGATTGGGAAGGAGTTGGATATCCCTTCTCATGCTATAGGAAGTGTCTCAGGTTAGAATGGGAAGGAGTTGGATATCACATCTCATGTTATAGGAAGGGTCTCAGGATTGGAATGGGAAGGATTTGGATATCACATCTCTTGCTATAGGAAGGGTCTCAGGATTGGAATGGGTAGGAGTTGGATATTACTTTCTTGCTATAGGAAGGGTCTCATGTTTGGAATGGGAAGGAGTTGGATATCACATATGCTATAGTTAGTGTCTCAGGTTTGGAACGGGAAGGAGTTGGATATCACATCTCATGTTATAGGAAGGGTCTCAGGTTTGGTATAAGCATTGAGATATCACATCTCATGCTATCAGAAGGGTCTCAGGAATTGAATGGGAAGGAGTTGGATATCACATCTCATGCTAAAGGGAAGGTCTCAGGTTTGGAAGGGGAAGGATTTGGATATCACATCTCAAGTTATAGGAAGGATCTCAGGTTTGGTATTAGAAGCATTGAGATATCACATCTCATGCTATCGGAAGGATCTCAGGTTTGGTATTAGAAGCATTGAGATATCACATCTCATGCTATCAGAAGGGTCTCAGTATTGGAATGGGAAGGAGTTGGATATCACATCTCATGCTAAAGGGAAGGTCTCAGGTTTGGAAGGGGAAGGATTTGGATATCACATCTCATGTTATCGGAAGGATCTCACGTTTGGTATTAGAAGTATTGATATATCATATCTCATGCTATAGGAAGGGTCTCAGGATTGGAATGGGAAGGAGTTGGATATCACATCTCATGCTATAGGAAGGGTCTCAGGTTTGGTATAAACAGTGAGATATCACATCTCATGCTATAGGAAGTGTCTCAGGATTGGAATGGGAAGGAGTTGGATATCACATCTCATGTTATAGGAAGGATCTCAGGTTTGGTATAAGCATTGAGATATCACATCTCTGCTATCGGAAGGGTCTCAGGATTGGAATGGGAAGGACTTGGATATCACATCTCATGCTATAGGGAGGGTCTCAAGTTTGATATTAGAAGCTTTGAGATATCACATCTCATGATATTGGAAGGGTCTCAGGATTGGAATGGGAAGGAGTTGGATATCACATCTCATGATAAAGGAAGGGTCTAAGGTTTGGAAGGGGAAGGATTTGGATATCACATCTCATGTTATATTACGGGTCTCACGTTTGGTATTAGAAGCATTGAGATATCAAGTCTCATAGTATAGGAAGGGTCTCAGAATTGGAATGGGAAGGAGTTGGATATCACATCTCAAGCTATAGGAAGGGTCTCAGGATTGGAATGGGAAGGACTTGGATATCACATCTCATGCTATAGGAAGGCTCTCAGGTTTGGAAGGGGAAAGAGTTGGATATCACATTTCATGTTAGAGGTAGGATCTCAGGTTTGGTATTAGAGGCATTGAGATATCACATCTCATGCGATCAGAAGGGTCTCAGGAATGGAATGGGAAGGAGTTGGATATCACATCTCATGCTAAAGGGAGGGTCTCAGGTTTGGAAGGGAAAGAATTTGGATATCACATCTCATGTTATAGGAAGGATCTCAGGTTTGGTATTAGAAGCATTGAGATATCACATCTCATGCTATCGGAAGGATCTCAGGTTTGGTATTAGAAGAATTGAGATATCACATCTCATGCTATCAGAAGAGTCTCAGGATTGGAATAGGAAGGAGTTGGATATCACATCTCATGCTAAAGGGAGGGTCTCAGGTTTGGAAGGGGAAGGATTTGGATATCACATCTCATGTTATCGGAAGGATCTCACGTTTGGTATTAGAAGTATTGAGATATCATATCTCATGCTATAGGAAGGGTCTCAGGATTGGAATGGGAAAGAGTTGGATATCACTTCTCATGCTATAGGGAGTGTCTCAGGATTGGAATGGGAAGGACTTAGATATCACATATCATGCTATAGGGAGGGTCTCAGTTTTGATATTAGAAGCATTGAGATATCACATCTCATGCTATCGGAAGTGTCTCAGGATTGGAATGGGAAGGAGCTGGATATCACATCTCATGCTAAAGGAAGGGTCTCAGGTTTGGAACGGGAAGGATTTGGATATCACATCTCATGTTATAGGAAGGGTCACAGGTTTCGTATAAGCATTGAGATATCACATCTCTGCTATCGGAAGTGTCTCAGGATTGGAATGGGAAGGAGTTGGATATCCCATCTCATGTTATAGGACGGGTCTCAGGTTTGTTATTAGAATCATTGAGATATCATATTGCATGCTGTAGGAAGGGTCTAAGGGTTGGAATGGGAAGGACTTGGATATCACATCTCATGCTATAGATAGGCTCTTAGGTTTGGAAAGGGAAGGAGTTGGATATCACATTTCATGTTAGAGGAAGGATCTCAGGTTTGGTATTAGAAGCATTGAGATATCACATCTCATGCTATAGGAAGGGTCTCAGGATTGGAATGGGAAGTAGTTGGATATCACATCTCATGCTATAGGAAGAGTCTCAGGTTTGGTATAAGCATTGAGATATCACATCTCATGCTATAGGACGGGTCTCAGGATTGGAATGGAAGGAGTTGGATATCACATCTCATGTTATAGGAAGGATCTCAGGTTTGGTATTAGAAGCATTGAGACATCACATCTCATGCTATAGGAAGGGTCTCAGGGTTGGAATGGGAAGGAGTTGGATATCACATCTCATCCAATATGAAGGGTCTCAGGTTTGGAATGGGAAGGAATTGGATATCACATCTCATGTTTTAGGAAGGATCTCAGGTTTGGTATTAGAAGCATTGAGATATCACATCTCATGCTATAGGAAGGGTCTCAGGATTGGAATGTGAAGGATTTGGATATCACATCTCATGCTAAAGGAAGGGTCTCAGGTTTGGTAGAAGCATTGAGATATCACGTCTCTGCTATCGGAAGGGTCTCAGGATTGGATTGGGAAGGAGTTGGATATCCCTTCTCATGCTATAGGAAGGGTCTCAGGATTTGAATGGCGAGGAGTTGGATATCACATCTCATGCCATAGGAAGGGTCTCAGGTTTGGTATAAGCATTGAGATATCACATCTCTGCTATCGGAAGGGTCTCAGGATTGGATTGGGAAGGAGTTGGATATCCCTTCTCATGCTATAGGAAGTGTCTCAGGTTAGAATGGGAAGGAGTTGGATATCACATCTCATGTTATAGGAAGGGTCTCAGGATTGGAATGGGAAGGATTTGGATATCACATCTCTTGCTATAGGAAGGGTCTCAGGATTGGAATGGGTAGGAGTTGGATATTACTTTCTTGCTATAGGAAGGGTCTCATGTTTGGAATGGGAAGGAGTTGGATATCACATATGCTATAGTTAGTGTCTCAGGTTTGGAACGGGAAGGAGTTGGATATCACATCTCATGTTATAGGAAGGGTCTCAGGTTTGGTATAAGCATTGAGATATCACATCTCATGCTATCAGAAGGGTCTCAGGAATTGAATGGGAAGGAGTTGGATATCACATCTCATGCTAAAGGGAAGGTCTCAGGTTTGGAAGGGGAAGGATTTGGATATCACATCTCATGTTATAGGAAGGATCTCAGGTTTGGTATTAGAAGCATTGAGATATCACATCTCATGCTATCGGAAGGATCTCAGGTTTGGTATTAGAAGCATTGAGATATCACATCTCATGCTATCAGAAGGGTCTCAGTATTGGAATGGGAAGGAGTTGGATATCACATCTCATGCTAAAGGGAAGGTCTCAGGTTTGGAAGGGGAAGGATTTGGATATCACATCTCATGTTATCGGAAGGATCTCACGTTTGGTATTAGAAGTATTGATATATCATATCTCATGCTATAGGAAGGGTCTCAGGATTGGAATGGGAAGGAGTTGGATATCACATCTCATGCTATAGGAAGGGTCTCAGGTTTGGTATAAACAGTGAGATATCACATCTCATGCTATAGGAAGTGTCTCAGGATTGGAATGGGAAGGAGTTGGATATCACATCTCATGTTATAGGAAGGATCTCAGGTTTGGTATAAGCATTGAGATATCACATCTCTGCTATCGGAAGGGTCTCAGGATTGGAATGGGAAGGACTTGGATATCACATCTCATGCTATAGGGAGGGTCTCAAGTTTGATATTAGAAGCTTTGAGATATCACATCTCATGATATTGGAAGGGTCTCAGGATTGGAATGGGAAGGAGTTGGATATCACATCTCATGATAAAGGAAGGGTCTAAGGTTTGGAAGGGGAAGGATTTGGATATCACATCTCATGTTATATTACGGGTCTCACGTTTGGTATTAGAAGCATTGAGATATCAAGTCTCATAGTATAGGAAGGGTCTCAGAATTGGAATGGGAAGGAGTTGGATATCACATCTCAAGCTATAGGAAGGGTCTCAGGATTGGAATGGGAAGGACTTGGATATCACATCTCATGCTATAGGAAGGCTCTCAGGTTTGGAAGGGGAAAGAGTTGGATATCACATTTCATGTTAGAGGTAGGATCTCAGGTTTGGTATTAGAGGCATTGAGATATCACATCTCATGCGATCAGAAGGGTCTCAGGAATGGAATGGGAAGGAGTTGGATATCACATCTCATGCTAAAGGGAGGGTCTCAGGTTTGGAAGGGAAAGAATTTGGATATCACATCTCATGTTATAGGAAGGATCTCAGGTTTGGTATTAGAAGCATTGAGATATCACATCTCATGCTATCGGAAGGATCTCAGGTTTGGTATTAGAAGAATTGAGATATCACATCTCATGCTATCAGAAGAGTCTCAGGATTGGAATAGGAAGGAGTTGGATATCACATCTCATGCTAAAGGGAGGGTCTCAGGTTTGGAAGGGGAAGGATTTGGATATCACATCTCATGTTATCGGAAGGATCTCACGTTTGGTATTAGAAGTATTGAGATATCATATCTCATGCTATAGGAAGGGTCTCAGGATTGGAATGGGAAGGAGTTGGATATCACATCTCATGCTATAGGGAGGGTCTCAGGATTGGAATGGGAAGGACTTAGATATCACATATCATGCTATAGGGAGGGTCTCAGTTTTGATATTAGAAGCATTGAGATATCACATCTCATGCTATCGGAAGTGTCTCAGGATTGGAATGGGAAGGTGCTGGATATCACATCTCATGCTAAAGGAAGGGTCTCAGGTTTGGAACGGGAAGGATTTGGATATCACATCTCATGTTATAGGAAGGGTCTCAGGTTTGGTATAAGCATTGAGATATCACATCTCTGCTATCGGAAGTGTCTCAGGATTGGAATGGGAAGGAGTTGGATATCCCATCTCATGTTATAGGACGGGTCTCAGGTTTGTTATTAGAATCATTGAGATATCATATTGCATGCTGTAGGAAGGGTCTAAGGGTTGGAATTGAAAGGACTTGGATATCACATCTCATGCTATAGATAGGCTCTTAGGTTTGGAAAGGGAAAGAGTTGGATATCACATTTCATGTTAGAGGAAGGATATCAGGTTTGGTTTTAGAAGCATTGAGATATCACATCTCATGCTATAGGAAGGGTCTCAGGATTGGAATGGGAAGCAGTTGGATATCACATCTCATGCTATAGGAAGGGTCTCAGGTTTGGTATAAGCATTGAGATATCACATCTCATGCTATAGGACGGGTCTCAGGATTGGAATGGAAGGAGTTGGATATCACATCTCATGTTATAGGAAGGATCTCAGGTTTGGTATTAGAAGCATTGAGACGTCACATCTCATGCTATAGAAAGGGTCTCAGGGTTGGAATGGGAAGGAGTTGGATATCAGATCTCATCCAATAGGAAGGGTCTCAGGTTTGGAATGGTAAGGAATTGGATATCACATCTCATGTTATAGGAAGGATCTCAGGTTTGGTATTAGAAGCATTGAGATATCACATCTCATGCTATAGGAAGGGTCTCAGGATTGGAATGTGAAGGATTTGGATATCACATCTCATGCTAAAGGAAGGGTCTCAGGTTTGGTAGAAGCATTGAGATATCACGTCTCTGCTATCGGAAGGGTCTCAGGATTGGATTGGGAAGGACTTGGATATCACATCTCATGCCATAGGAAGGGTCTCAGGTTTGGTATAAGCATTGAGATATCACATCTCTGCTATCGGAAGTGTCTCAGGATTGGAATGGGAAGGAGTTGGATATCCCATCTCATGTTATAGGACGGGTCTCAGGTTTGTTATTAGAATCATTGAGATATCATATTGCATGCTGTAGGAAGGGTCTAAGGGTTGGAATGGGAAGGACTTGGATATCACATCTCATGCTATAGATAGGCTCTTAGGTTTGGAAAGGGAAAGAGTTGGATATCACATTTCATGTTAGAGGAAGGATATCAGGTTTGGTTTTAGAAGCATTGAGATATCACATCTCATGCTATAGGAAGGGTCTCAGGATTGGAATGGGAAGCAGTTGGATATCACATCTCATGCTATAGGAAGGGTCTCAGGTTTGGTATAAGCATTGAGATATCACATCTCATGCTATAGGACGGGTCTCAGGATTGGAATGGAAGGAGTTGGATATCACATCTCATGTTATAGGAAGGATCTCAGGTTTGGTATTAGAAGCATTGAGACGTCACATCTCATGCTATAGAAAGGGTCTCAGGGTTGGAATGGGAAGGAGTTGGATATCACATCTCATCCAATAGGAAGGGTCTCAGGTTTGGAATGGTAAGGAATTGGATATCACATCTCATGTTATAGGAAGGATCTCAGGTTTGGTATTAGAAGCATTGAGATATCACATCTCATGCTATAGGAAGGGTCTCAGGATTGGAATGTGAAGGATTTGGATATCACATCTCATGCTAAAGGAAGGGTCTCAGGTTTGGTAGAAGCATTGAGATATCACGTCTCTGCTATCGGAAGGGTCTCAGGATTGGATTGGGAAGGACTTGGATATCACATCTCATGCCATAGGAAGGGTCTCAGGTTTGGTATAAGCATTGAGATATCACATCTCTGCTATCGGAAGGGTCTCAGGATTGGATTGGGAAGGAGTTGGATATCCCTTCTCATGCTATAGGAAGTGTCTCAGGTTGGAATGGGAAGGAGTTGGATATCACATCTCATGTTATAGGAAGGGTCTCAGGATTTGAATGGGAAGGATTTGGATATCACATCTCTTGCTATAGGAAGGGTCTCAGGATTGGCATGGGTAGGAGTTGGATATTACTTTCTTGCTATAGGAAGGGTCTCATGTTTGGAATGGGAAGGAGTTGGATATCACATATGCTATAGTTAGTGTCTCAGGTTTGGAACGGGAAGGAGTTGGATATCACATCTCATGTTATAGGAAGGGTCTCAGGTTTGGTATAAGCATTGAGATATCACATCTCTGCTATCGGAAGCGGCTCAGGATTGGAATGGGAATGAGTTGGATATCCCATCTCATGTTATAGGAAGAGTCTCTGGTTTGGTATTAGAATCATTGAGATATCACATCGCATGCTGTAGGAAGGGTCTAAGGATTGGAATGGGATGGACTTGGATATCACATCTCATGCTATAGGTAGGCTCTCAGGTTTGGTATAAGCATTGAGATATCACATCTCATGCTATAGGAAGGGTCTCAGGATTGGAATGGGAAGGAATTGGATATCACATCTCATGCTATAGGAAGGGTCTCAGATTTGGTATAAGCATTGAGATATCACATCTCATGCTAAAGGAAGGGTCTCAGGATTGGAATGGGAAGGAGTTGTATATGACATCTCAGGCAACAGGAAGGTTCTCAGGTTTGGTATAAGCATTGAGATATCACATCTCTGCTATCGGAAGGGTCTCAGGATTGGAATGGGAAGGAGTTGGATATCCCATCTCATGTTATAGGAAGGGTCTCAGGTTTGGTATTAGAAGCATAGAGATATCACATCTCATGCTATAGGAAGGGTCTCAGGATTTGAATGGCAAGGAGTTGGATATCACATCTCATGCCATAGGAAGGGTCTCAGGTTTGGTATAAGCATTGAGATATCACATCTCTGCTATCGGAAGGGTCTCAGGATTGGATTGGGAAGGAGTTGGATATCCCTTCTCATGCTATAGGAAGTGTCTCAGGTTGGAATGGGAAGGAGTTGGATATCACATCTCATGTTATAGGAAGGGTCTCAGGATTGGAATGGGAAGGATTTGGATATCACATCTCTTGCTATATGAAGGGTCTCAGGATTGGAATGGGTAGGAGTTGGATATTACTTTCTTGCTATAGGAAGGCTCTCAGGTTTGGAAGGGGAAAGAGTTGGATATCACATATGCTATAGTTAGTGTCTCAGGTTTGGAACGGGAAGGAGTTGGATATCACATCTCATGTTATAGGAAGGGTCTCAGGTTTGGTATAAGCATTGAGATATCACATCTCAGCTATCGGAAGCGGCTCAGGATTGGAATGGGAAGGAGTTGGATATCCCATCTCATGTTATAGGAAGAGTCTCTGGTTTGGTATTAGAATCATTGAGATATCACATCGCATGCTGTAGGAAGGGTCTAAGGATTGGAATGGGATGGACTTGGATATCACATCTCATGCTATAGGTAGGCTCTCAGGTTTGGTATAAGCATTGAGATATCACATCTCATGCTATAGGAAGGGTCTCAGGATTGGAATGGGAAGGAATTGGATATCACATCTCATGCTATAGGAAGGGTCTCAGATTTGGTATAAGCATTGAGATATCACATCTCATGCTAAAGGAAGGGTCTCAGGATTGGAATGGGAAGGAGTTGTATATGACATCTCAGGCCACAGGAAGGTTCTCAGGTTTGGTATAAGCATTGAGATATCACATCTCTGCTATCGGAAGGGTCTCAGGATTGGAATCGGAAGGAGTTGGATATCCCATCTCATGTTATAGGAAGGGTCTCAGGTTTGGTATTAGAAGCATAGAGATATCACATCTCATGCTATAGGAAGGGTCTCAGGATTGGAATGGGAAGGACTTGGATGTCACATCTCATGCTATAGGGAGGGTCTCAAGTTTGATATTAGAAGCATTGAGATAACAAATCTCATGATATCGGAAGGGTCTCCGGATTGGAATGGGAAGGAGTTGGATACCACATCTCATGATAAAGGAAGGGTCTAAGGTTTGGAAGGGGAAGGATTTGGATATCACATCTCATGTTATAGGACGGGTCTCAGGTTTGGTATTAGAAGCATTGAGATATCAAGTCTCATGGTATAAGAAGGGTCTCAGAATTGGAATGGGAAGGAGTTGGATATCACACCTCAAGCTATAGGAAGGGTCTCAGGATTGGAATGGGAAGGAGTTTGATATCACATCTCATGCCATAGTATGGGTCTCAGGTTTGGTAGAAGCATTGGGATATCACATCTCATGCTATCGGAAGGGTATCAGTATTGGATTTGGAAGAAGTTGGATATCCCATCTCATGCTATAGGAAGGGTCTCAGGTTGGAATGGGAAGGAGTTGGATGCCACATTTCATGTTATAGGAAGGGTCTCAGGATTGGAATGGGAAGGACTTGGATATCATATCTCATGCTATAGGACGGGTCTCAGGTTTGTTATTAGAATCATTGAGATATCATATTGCATGCTGTAGGAAGGGTCTAAGGATTGGAATGGGAAGGACTTGGATATCACATCTCATGCTATAGATAGGCTCTTAGGTTTGGAAAGGGAAGGAGTTGGATATTCCATTTCATGTTAGAGGAAGGATCTCAGGTTTGGTATTAGAAGCATTGAGATATCACATCTCATGCTATAGGAAGGGTCTCAGGATTGGAATGGGAAGTAGTTGGATATCACATCTCATGCTATAGGAAGGGTCTCAGGTTTGGTATAAGCATTGAGATATCACATCTCATGCTATAGGACGGGTCTCAGGATTGGAATGGAAGGAGTTGGATATCAAATCTCATGTTATAGGAAGGATCTCAGGTTTGGTATTAGAAGCATTGAGACATCACATCTCATGCTATAGGAAGGGTCTCAGGGTTGGAATGGGAAGGAGTTGGATATCACATCTCATCCAATAGGAAGGGTCTCAGGTTTGGAATGGGAAGGAATTGGATATCACATCTCATGTTATAGGAAGGATCTCAGGTTTGGTATTAGAAGCATTGAGATATCGCATCTCATGCTATAGGAAGGGTCTCAGGATTGGAATGTGAAGGATTTGGATATCACATCTCATGCTAAAGGAAGGGTCTCAGGTTTGGTAGAAGCATTGAGATATCACGTCTCTTCTATCGGAAGGGTCTCAGGATTGGATTGGGAAGGAGTTGGATATCCCTTCTCATGCTATAGGAAGGGTCTCAAGATTTGAATGGCAAGGAGTTGGATATCACATCTCATGCCATAGGAAGGGTCTCAGGTTTGGTATAAGCATTGAGATATCACATCTCTGCTATCGGAAGGGTCTCAGGATTGAAATGGGAAGGAGTTGGATATTCCCATCTCATGTTATAGGAAGGGTCTCAGGTTTGGTATTAGAAGCATTGAGATATCACATCTCATGCTATAGGAAGGGTCTCAGGATTGGAATGGGAAGGACTTGGATATCACATCTCATGCTATAGGGAGGGTCTCAAGTTTGATATTAGAAGCTTTGAGATATCACATCTCATGATATCGGAAGGGTCTCAGGATTGGAATGGGAAGGAGTTGGATATCACATCTCATGATAAATGAAGGGTCTAAGGTTTGGAAGGGGAAGGATTTGGATATCACATCTCATGTTATATTACGGGTCTCAGGTTTGGTATTAGAAGCATTGAGATATCAAGTCTCAGAGTATAGGAAGGGTCTCAGAATTGGAATGGGAAGGAGTTGGATATCACATCTCAAGCTATAGGAAGGGTTCTCAGGATTGGAATGGGAAGGACTTGGATATCACATCTCATGCTATAGGAAGGCTCTCAGGTTTGGAAGGGGAAAGAGTTGGATATCACATTTCATGTTAGAGGTAGGATCTCAGGTTTGGTATTAGAGGCATTGAGATATCACATCTCATGCTATCAGAAGGGTCTCAGGAATGGAATGGAAAGGAGTTGGATATCACATCTCATGCTAAAGGGAGGGTCTCAGGTTTGGAAGGGGAAGGATTTGGATATCACATCTCATGTTATAGGAAGGATCTCAGGTTTGGTATTAGAAGCATTGAGATATCACATCTCATGCTATCGGAAGGATCTCAGGTTTGGTATTAGAAGCATTGAGATATCACATCTCATGCTATCAGAAGGGTCTCAGGATTGGAATGGGAAGGAGTTGGATATCACATCTCATGCTAAAGGGAGGGTCTCAGGTTTGGAAGGGGAAGGATTTGGATATCACATCTCATGTTATCGGAAGGAAATCACGTTTGGTATTAGAAGTATTGAGATATCATATCTCATGCTATAGGAAGGGTCTCAGGATTGGAATGGGAAAGAGTTGGATATCACTTCTCATGTTATAGGGAGTGTCTCAGGATTGGAATGGGAAGGACTTAGATATCACATATCATGCTATAGGGAGGGTCTCAGTTTTGATATTAGAAGCATTTAGATATCACATCTCATGCTATCGGAAGTGTCTCAGGATTGGAATGGGAAGGAGCTGGATATCACATCTCATGCTAAAGGAAGGGTCTCAGGTTTGGAACGGGAAGGATTTGGATATCACATCTCATGTTATAGGAAGGGTCTCAGGTTTGGTATAAGCATTGAGATATCACATCTCTGCTATCGGAAGTGTCTCAGGATTGGAATGGGAAGGAGTTGGATATCCCATCTCATGTTATAGGACGGGTCTCAGGTTTGTTATTAGAATCATTGAGATATCATATTGCATGCTGTAGGAAGGGTCTAAGGGTTGGAATGGGAAGGACTTGGATATCACATCTCATGCTATAGATAGGCTCTTAGGTTTGGAAAGGGAAGGAGTTGGATATCACATTTCATGTTAGAGGAAGGATCTCAGGTTTGGTATTAGAAGCATTGAGATATCACATCTCATGCTATAGGAAGGGTCTCAGGATTGGAATGGGAAGTAGTTGGATATCACATCTCATGCTATAGGAAGAGTCTCAGGTTTGGTATAAGCATTGAGATATCACATCTCATGCTATAGGACGGGTCTCAGGATTGGAATGGAAGGAGTTGGATATCACATCTCATGTTATAGGAAGGATCTCAGGTTTGGTATTAGAAGCATTGAGACATCACATCTCATGCTATAGGAAGGGTCTCAGGGTTGGAATGGGAAGGAGTTGGATATCACATCTCATCCAATATGAAGGGTCTCAGGTTTGGAATGGGAAGGAATTGGATATCACATCTCATGTTTTAGGAAGGATCTCAGGTTTGGTATTAGAAGCATTGAGATATCACATCTCATGCTATAGGAAGGGTCTCAGGATTGGAATGTGAAGGATTTGGATATCACATCTCATGCTAAAGGAAGGGTCTCAGGTTTGGTAGAAGCATTGAGATATCACGTCTCTGCTATCGGAAGGGTCTCAGGATTGGATTGGGAAGGAGTTGGATATCCCTTCTCATGCTATAGGAAGGGTCTCAGGATTTGAATGGCGAGGAGTTGGATATCACATCTCATGCCATAGGAAGGGTCTCAGGTTTGGTATAAGCATTGAGATATCACATCTCTGCTATCGGAAGGGTCTCAGGATTGGATTGGGAAGGAGTTGGATATCCCTTCTCATGCTATAGGAAGTGTCTCAGGTTGGAATGGGAAGGAGTTGGATATCACATCTCATGTTATAGGAAGGGTCTCAGGATTGGAATGGGAAGGATTTGGATATCACATCTCTTGCTATAGGAAGGGTCTCAGGATTGGAATGGGTAGGAGTTGGATATTACTTTCTTGCTATAGGAAGGGTCTCATGTTTGGAATGGGAAGGAGTTGGATATCACATATGCTATAGTTAGTGTCTCAGGTTTGGAACGGCAAGGAGTTGGATATCACATCTCATGTTATAGGAAGGGTCTCAGGTTTGGTATAAGCATTGAGATATCACATCTCATGCTATCAGAAGGGTCTCAGGAATTGAATGGGAAGGAGTTGGATATCACATCTCATGCTAAAGGGAAGGTCTCAGGTTTGGAAGGGGAAGGATTTGGATATCACATCTCATGTTATAGGAAGGATCTCAGGTTTGGTATTAGAAGCATTGAGATATCACATCTCATGCTATCGGAAGGATCTCAGGTTTGGTATTAGAAGCATTGAGATATCACATCTCATGCTATCAGAAGGGTCTCAGTATTGGAATGGGAAGGAGTTGGATATCACATCTCATGCTAAAGGGAAGGTCTCAGGTTTGGAAGGGGAAGGATTTGGATATCACATCTCATGTTATCGGAAGGATCTCACGTTTGGTATTAGAAGTATTGATATATCATATCTCATGCTATAGGAAGGGTCTCAGGATTGGAATGGGAAGGAGTTGGATATCACATCTCATGCTATAGGAAGGGTCTCAGGTTTGGTATAAACAGTGAGATATCACATCTCATGCTATAGGAAGTGTCTCAGGATTGGAATGGGAAGGAGTTGGATATCACATCTCATGTTATAGGAAGGATCTCAGGTTTGGTATAAGCATTGAGATATCACATCTCTGCTATCGGAAGGGTCTCAGGATTGGAATGGGAAGGACTTGGATATCACATCTCATGCTATAGGGAGGGTCTCAAGTTTGATATTAGAAGCTTTGAGATATCACATCTCATGATATTGGAAGGGTCTCAGGATTGGAATGGGAAGGAGTTGGATATCACATCTCATGATAAAGGAAGGGTCTAAGGTTTGGAAGGGGAAGGATTTGGATATCACATCTCATGTTATATTACGGGTCTCACGTTTGGTATTAGAAGCATTGAGATATCAAGTCTCATAGTATAGGAAGGGTCTCAGAATTGGAATGGGAAGGAGTTGGATATCACATCTCAAGCTATAGGAAGGGTCTCAGGATTGGAATGGGAAGGACTTGGATATCACATCTCATGCTATAGGAAGGCTCTCAGGTTTGGAAGGGGAAAGAGTTGGATATCACATTTCATGTTAGAGGTAGGATCTCAGGTTTGGTATTAGAGGCATTGAGATATCACATCTCATGCGATCAGAAGGGTCTCAGGAATGGAATGGGAAGGAGTTGGATATCACATCTCATGCTAAAGGGAGGGTCTCAGGTTTGGAAGGGAAAGAATTTGGATATCACATCTCATGTTATAGGAAGGATCTCAGGTTTGGTATTAGAAGCATTGAGATATCACATCTCATGCTATCGGAAGGATCTCAGGTTTGGTATTAGAAGAATTGAGATATCACATCTCATGCTATCAGAAGAGTCTCAGGATTGGAATAGGAAGGAGTTGGATATCACATCTCATGCTAAAGGGAGGGTCTCAGGTTTGGAAGGGGAAGGATTTGGATATCACATCTCATGTTATCGGAAGGATCTCACGTTTGGTATTAGAAGTATTGAGATATCATATCTCATGCTATAGGAAGGGTCTCAGGATTGGAATGGGAAGGAGTTGGATATCACATCTCATGCTATAGGGAGGGTCTCAGGATTGGAATGGGAAGGACTTAGATATCACATATCATGCTATAGGGAGGGTCTCAGTTTTGATATTAGAAGCATTGAGATATCACATCTCATGCTATCGGAAGTGTCTCAGGATTGGAATGGGAAGGTGCTGGATATCACATCTCATGCTAAAGGAAGGGTCTCAGGTTTGGAACGGGAAGGATTTGGATATCACATCTCATGTTATAGGAAGGGTCTCAGGTTTGGTATAAGCATTGAGATATCACATCTCTGCTATCGGAAGTGTCTCAGGATTGGAATGGGAAGGAGTTGGATATCCCATCTCATGTTATAGGACGGGTCTCAGGTTTGTTATTAGAATCATTGAGATATCATATTGCATGCTGTAGGAAGGGTCTAAGGGTTGGAATTGAAAGGACTTGGATATCACATCTCATGCTATAGATAGGCTCTTAGGTTTGGAAAGGGAAAGAGTTGGATATCACATTTCATGTTAGAGGAAGGATATCAGGTTTGGTTTTAGAAGCATTGAGATATCACATCTCATGCTATAGGAAGGGTCTCAGGATTGGAATGGGAAGCAGTTGGATATCACATCTCATGCTATAGGAAGGGTCTCAGGTTTGGTATAAGCATTGAGATATCACATCTCATGCTATAGGACGGGTCTCAGGATTGGAATGGAAGGAGTTGGATATCACATCTCATGTTATAGGAAGGATCTCAGGTTTGGTATTAGAAGCATTGAGACGTCACATCTCATGCTATAGAAAGGGTCTCAGGGTTGGAATGGGAAGGAGTTGGATATCAGATCTCATCCAATAGGAAGGGTCTCAGGTTTGGAATGGTAAGGAATTGGATATCACATCTCATGTTATAGGAAGGATCTCAGGTTTGGTATTAGAAGCATTGAGATATCACATCTCATGCTATAGGAAGGGTCTCAGGATTGGAATGTGAAGGATTTGGATATCACATCTCATGCTAAAGGAAGGGTCTCAGGTTTGGTAGAAGCATTGAGATATCACGTCTCTGCTATCGGAAGGGTCTCAGGATTGGATTGGGAAGGACTTGGATATCACATCTCATGCCATAGGAAGGGTCTCAGGTTTGGTATAAGCATTGAGATATCACATCTCTGCTATCGGAAGTGTCTCAGGATTGGAATGGGAAGGAGTTGGATATCCCATCTCATGTTATAGGACGGGTCTCAGGTTTGTTATTAGAATCATTGAGATATCATATTGCATGCTGTAGGAAGGGTCTAAGGGTTGGAATGGGAAGGACTTGGATATCACATCTCATGCTATAGATAGGCTCTTAGGTTTGGAAAGGGAAAGAGTTGGATATCACATTTCATGTTAGAGGAAGGATATCAGGTTTGGTTTTAGAAGCATTGAGATATCACATCTCATGCTATAGGAAGGGTCTCAGGATTGGAATGGGAAGCAGTTGGATATCACATCTCATGCTATAGGAAGGGTCTCAGGTTTGGTATAAGCATTGAGATATCACATCTCATGCTATAGGACGGGTCTCAGGATTGGAATGGAAGGAGTTGGATATCACATCTCATGTTATAGGAAGGATCTCAGGTTTGGTATTAGAAGCATTGAGACGTCACATCTCATGCTATAGAAAGGGTCTCAGGGTTGGAATGGGAAGGAGTTGGATATCACATCTCATCCAATAGGAAGGGTCTCAGGTTTGGAATGGTAAGGAATTGGATATCACATCTCATGTTATAGGAAGGATCTCAGGTTTGGTATTAGAAGCATTGAGATATCACATCTCATGCTATAGGAAGGGTCTCAGGATTGGAATGTGAAGGATTTGGATATCACATCTCATGCTAAAGGAAGGGTCTCAGGTTTGGTAGAAGCATTGAGATATCACGTCTCTGCTATCGGAAGGGTCTCAGGATTGGATTGGGAAGGACTTGGATATCACATCTCATGCCATAGGAAGGGTCTCAGGTTTGGTATAAGCATTGAGATATCACATCTCTGCTATCGGAAGGGTCTCAGGATTGGATTGGGAAGGAGTTGGATATCCCTTCTCATGCTATAGGAAGTGTCTCAGGTTGGAATGGGAAGGAGTTGGATATCACATCTCATGTTATAGGAAGGGTCTCAGGATTTGAATGGGAAGGATTTGGATATCACATCTCTTGCTATAGGAAGGGTCTCAGGATTGGCATGGGTAGGAGTTGGATATTACTTTCTTGCTATAGGAAGGGTCTCATGTTTGGAATGGGAAGGAGTTGGATATCACATATGCTATAGTTAGTGTCTCAGGTTTGGAACGGGAAGGAGTTGGATATCACATCTCATGTTATAGGAAGGGTCTCAGGTTTGGTATAAGCATTGAGATATCACATCTCTGCTATCGGAAGCGGCTCAGGATTGGAATGGGAATGAGTTGGATATCCCATCTCATGTTATAGGAAGAGTCTCTGGTTTGGTATTAGAATCATTGAGATATCACATCGCATGCTGTAGGAAGGGTCTAAGGATTGGAATGGGATGGACTTGGATATCACATCTCATGCTATAGGTAGGCTCTCAGGTTTGGTATAAGCATTGAGATATCACATCTCATGCTATAGGAAGGGTCTCAGGATTGGAATGGGAAGGAATTGGATATCACATCTCATGCTATAGGAAGGGTCTCAGATTTGGTATAAGCATTGAGATATCACATCTCATGCTAAAGGAAGGGTCTCAGGATTGGAATGGGAAGGAGTTGTATATGACATCTCAGGCAACAGGAAGGTTCTCAGGTTTGGTATAAGCATTGAGATATCACATCTCTGCTATCGGAAGGGTCTCAGGATTGGAATGGGAAGGAGTTGGATATCCCATCTCATGTTATAGGAAGGGTCTCAGGTTTGGTATTAGAAGCATAGAGATATCACATCTCATGCTATAGGAAGGGTCTCAGGATTTGAATGGCAAGGAGTTGGATATCACATCTCATGCCATAGGAAGGGTCTCAGGTTTGGTATAAGCATTGAGATATCACATCTCTGCTATCGGAAGGGTCTCAGGATTGGATTGGGAAGGAGTTGGATATCCCTTCTCATGCTATAGGAAGTGTCTCAGGTTGGAATGGGAAGGAGTTGGATATCACATCTCATGTTATAGGAAGGGTCTCAGGATTGGAATGGGAAGGATTTGGATATCACATCTCTTGCTATATGAAGGGTCTCAGGATTGGAATGGGTAGGAGTTGGATATTACTTTCTTGCTATAGGAAGGCTCTCAGGTTTGGAAGGGGAAAGAGTTGGATATCACATATGCTATAGTTAGTGTCTCAGGTTTGGAACGGGAAGGAGTTGGATATCACATCTCATGTTATAGGAAGGGTCTCAGGTTTGGTATAAGCATTGAGATATCACATCTCAGCTATCGGAAGCGGCTCAGGATTGGAATGGGAAGGAGTTGGATATCCCATCTCATGTTATAGGAAGAGTCTCTGGTTTGGTATTAGAATCATTGAGATATCACATCGCATGCTGTAGGAAGGGTCTAAGGATTGGAATGGGATGGACTTGGATATCACATCTCATGCTATAGGTAGGCTCTCAGGTTTGGTATAAGCATTGAGATATCACATCTCATGCTATAGGAAGGGTCTCAGGATTGGAATGGGAAGGAATTGGATATCACATCTCATGCTATAGGAAGGGTCTCAGATTTGGTATAAGCATTGAGATATCACATCTCATGCTAAAGGAAGGGTCTCAGGATTGGAATGGGAAGGAGTTGTATATGACATCTCAGGCCACAGGAAGGTTCTCAGGTTTGGTATAAGCATTGAGATATCACATCTCTGCTATCGGAAGGGTCTCAGGATTGGAATCGGAAGGAGTTGGATATCCCATCTCATGTTATAGGAAGGGTCTCAGGTTTGGTATTAGAAGCATAGAGATATCACATCTCATTCTATAGGAAGGGTCTCAGGATTGGAATGGGAAGGACTTGGATGTCACATCTCATGCTATAGGGAGGGTCTCAAGTTTGATATTAGAAGCATTGAGATAACAAATCTCATGATATCGGAAGGGTCTCCGGATTGGAATGGGAAGGAGTTGGATACCACATCTCATGATAAAGGAAGGGTCTAAGGTTTGGAAGGGGAAGGATTTGGATATCACATCTCATGTTATAGGACGGGTCTCAGGTTTGGTATTAGAAGCATTGAGATATCAAGTCTCATGGTATAAGAAGGGTCTCAGAATTGGAATGGGAAGGAGTTGGATATCACACCTCAAGCTATAGGAAGGGTCTCAGGATTGGAATGGGAAGGAGTTTGATATCACATCTCATGCCATAGTATGGGTCTCAGGTTTGGTAGAAGCATTGGGATATCACATCTCATGCTATCGGAAGGGTATCAGTATTGGATTTGGAAGAAGTTGGATATCCCATCTCATGCTATAGGAAGGGTCTCAGGTTGGAATGGGAAGGAGTTGGATGCCACATTTCATGTTATAGGAAGGGTCTCAGGATTGGAATGGGAAGGACTTGGATATCATATCTCATGCTATAGGACGGGTCTCAGGTTTGTTATTAGAATCATTGAGATATCATTTTGCATGCTGTAGGAAGGGTCTAAGGATTGGAATGGGAAGGACTTGGATATCACATCTCATGCTATAGATAAGCTCTTAGGTTTGGAAAGGGAAGGAGTTGGATATTCCATTTCATGTTAGAGGAAGGATCTCAGGTTTGGTATTAGAAGCATTGAGATATCACATCTCATGCTATAGGAAGGGTCTCAGGATTGGAATGGGAAGTAGTTGGATATCACATCTCATGCTATAGGAAGGGTCTCAGGTTTGGTATAAGCATTGAGATATCACATCTCATGCTATAGGACGGGTCTCAGGATTGGAATGGAAGGAGTTGGATATCAAATCTCATGTTATAGGAAGGATCTCAGGTTTGGTATTAGAAGCATTGAGACATCACATCTCATGCTATAGGAAGGGTCTCAGGGTTGGAATGGGAAGGAGTTGGATATCACATCTCATCCAATAGGAAGGGTCTCAGGTTTGGAATGGGAAGGAATTGGATATCACATCTCATGTTATAGGAAGGATCTCAGGTTTGGTATTAGAAGCATTGAGATATCGCATCTCATGCTATAGGAAGGGTCTCAGGATTGGAATGTGAAGGATTTGGATATCACATCTCATGCTAAAGGAAGGGTCTCAGGTTTGGTAGAAGCATTGAGATATCACGTCTCTTCTATCGGAAGGGTCTCAGGATTGGATTGGGAAGGAGTTGGATATCCCTTCTCATGCTATAGGAAGGGTCTCAAGATTTGAATGGCAAGGAGTTGGATATCACATCTCATGCCATAGGAAGGGTCTCAGGTTTGGTATAAGCATTGAGATATCACATCTCTGCTATCGGAAGGGTCTCAGGATTGAAATGGGAAGGAGTTGGATATTCCCATCTCATGTTATAGGAAGGGTCTCAGGTTTGGTATTAGAAGCATTGAGATATCACATCTCATGCTATAGGAAGGGTCTCAGGATTGGAATGGGAAGGACTTGGATATCACATCTCATGCTATAGGGAGGGTCTCAAGTTTGATATTAGAAGCTTTGAGATATCACATCTCATGATATCGGAAGGGTCTCAGGATTGGAATGGGAAGGAGTTGGATATCACATCTCATGATAAATGAAGGGTCTAAGGTTTGGAAGGGGAAGGATTTGGATATCACATCTCATGTTATATTACGGGTCTCAGGTTTGGTATTAGAAGCATTGAGATATCAAGTCGCAGAGTATAGGAAGGGTCTCAGAATTGGAATGGGAAGGAGTTGGATATCACATCTCAAGCTATAGGAAGGGTTCTCAGGATTGGAATGGGAAGGACTTGGATATCACATCTCATGCTATAGGAAGGCTCTCAGGTTTGGAAGGGGAAAGAGTTGGATATCACATTTCATGTTAGAGGTAGGATCTCAGGTTTGGTATTAGAGGCATTGAGATATCACATCTCATGCTATCAGAAGGGTCTCAGGAATGGAATGGAAAGGAGTTGGATATCACATCTCATGCTAAAGGGAGGGTCTCAGGTTTGGAAGGGGAAGGATTTGGATATCACATCTCATGTTATAGGAAGGATCTCAGGTTTGGTATTAGAAGCATTGAGATATCACATCTCATGCTATCGGAAGGATCTCAGGTTTGGTATTAGAAGCATTGAGATATCACATCTCATGCTATCAGAAGGGTCTCAGGATTGGAATGGGAAGGAGTTGGATATCACATCTCATGCTAAAGGGAGGGTCTCAGGTTTGGAAGGGGAAGGATTTGGATATCACATCTCATGTTATCGGAAGGAAATCACGTTTGGTATTAGAAGTATTGAGATATCATATCTCATGCTATAGGAAGGGTCTCAGGATTGGAATGGGAAAGAGTTGGATATCACTTCTCATGTTATAGGGAGTGTCTCAGGATTGGAATGGGAAGGACTTAGATATCACATATCATGCTATAGGGAGGGTCTCAGTTTTGATATTAGAAGCATTTAGATATCACATCTCATGCTATCGGAAGTGTCTCAGGATTGGAATGGGAAGGAGCTGGATATCACATCTCATGCTAAAGGAAGGGTCTCAGGTTTGGAACGGGAAGGATTTGGATATCACATCTCATGTTATAGGAAGGGTCTCAGGTTTGGTATAAGCATTGAGATATCACATCTCTGCTATCGGAAGTGTCTCAGGATTGGAATGGGAAGGAGTTGGATATCCCATCTCATGTTATAGGACGGGTCTCAGGTTTGTTATTAGAATCATTGAGATATCATATTGCATGCTGTAGGAAGGGTCTAAGGGTTGGAATGGGAAGGACTTGGATATCACATCTCATGCTATAGATAGGCTCTTAGGTTTGGAAAGGGAAGGAGTTGGATATCACATTTCATGTTAGAGGAAGGATCTCAGGTTTGGTATTAGAAGCATTGAGATATCACATCTCATGCTATAGGAAGGGTCTCAGGATTGGAATGGGAAGTAGTTGGATATCACATCTCATGCTATAGGAAGAGTCTCAGGTTTGGTATAAGCATTGAGATATCACATCTCATGCTATAGGACGGGTCTCAGGATTGGAATGGAAGGAGTTGGATATCACATCTCATGTTATAGGAAGGATCTCAGGTTTGGTATTAGAAGCATTGAGACATCACATCTCATGCTATAGGAAGGGTCTCAGGGTTGGAATGGGAAGGAGTTGGATATCACATCTCATCCAATATGAAGGGTCTCAGGTTTGGAATGGGAAGGAATTGGATATCACATCTCATGTTTTAGGAAGGATCTCAGGTTTGGTATTAGAAGCATTGAGATATCACATCTCATGCTATAGGAAGGGTCTCAGGATTGGAATGTGAAGGATTTGGATATCACATCTCATGCTAAAGGAAGGGTCTCAGGTTTGGTAGAAGCATTGAGATATCACGTCTCTGCTATCGGAAGGGTCTCAGGATTGGATTGGGAAGGAGTTGGATATCCCTTCTCATGCTATAGGAAGGGTCTCAGGATTTGAATGGCGAGGAGTTGGATATCACATCTCATGCCATAGGAAGGGTCTCAGGTTTGGTATAAGCATTGAGATATCACATCTCTGCTATCGGAAGGGTCTCAGGATTGGATTGGGAAGGAGTTGGATATCCCTTCTCATGCTATAGGAAGTGTCTCAGGTTGGAATGGGAAGGAGTTGGATATCACATCTCATGTTATAGGAAGGGTCTCAGGATTGGAATGGGAAGGATTTGGATATCACATCTCTTGCTATAGGAAGGGTCTCAGGATTGGAATGGGTAGGAGTTGGATATTACTTTCTTGCTATAGGAAGGGTCTCATGTTTGGAATGGGAAGGAGTTGGATATCACATATGCTATAGTTAGTGTCTCAGGTTTGGAACGGCAAGGAGTTGGATATCACATCTCATGTTATAGGAAGGGTCTCAGGTTTGGTATAAGCATTGAGATATCACATCTCATGCTATCAGAAGGGTCTCAGGAATTGAATGGGAAGGAGTTGGATATCACATCTCATGCTAAAGGGAAGGTCTCAGGTTTGGAAGGGGAAGGATTTGGATATCACATCTCATGTTATAGGAAGGATCTCAGGTTTGGTATTAGAAGCATTGAGATATCACATCTCATGCTATCGGAAGGATCTCAGGTTTGGTATTAGAAGCATTGAGATATCACATCTCATGCTATCAGAAGGGTCTCAGTATTGGAATGGGAAGGAGTTGGATATCACATCTCATGCTAAAGGGAAGGTCTCAGGTTTGGAAGGGGAAGGATTTGGATATCACATCTCATGTTATCGGAAGGATCTCACGTTTGGTATTAGAAGTATTGATATATCATATCTCATGCTATAGGAAGGGTCTCAGGATTGGAATGGGAAGGAGTTGGATATCACATCTCATGCTATAGGAAGGGTCTCAGGTTTGGTATAAACAGTGAGATATCACATCTCATGCTATAGGAAGTGTCTCAGGATTGGAATGGGAAGGAGTTGGATATCACATCTCATGTTATAGGAAGGATCTCAGGTTTGGTATAAGCATTGAGATATCACATCTCTGCTATCGGAAGGGTCTCAGGATTGGAATGGGAAGGACTTGGATATCACATCTCATGCTATAGGGAGGGTCTCAAGTTTGATATTAGAAGCTTTGAGATATCACATCTCATGATATTGGAAGGGTCTCAGGATTGGAATGGGAAGGAGTTGGATATCACATCTCATGATAAAGGAAGGGTCTAAGGTTTGGAAGGGGAAGGATTTGGATATCACATCTCATGTTATATTACGGGTCTCACGTTTGGTATTAGAAGCATTGAGATATCAAGTCTCATAGTATAGGAAGGGTCTCAGAATTGGAATGGGAAGGAGTTGGATATCACATCTCAAGCTATAGGAAGGGTCTCAGGATTGGAATGGGAAGGACTTGGATATCACATCTCATGCTATAGGAAGGCTCTCAGGTTTGGAAGGGGAAAGAGTTGGATATCACATTTCATGTTAGAGGTAGGATCTCAGGTTTGGTATTAGAGGCATTGAGATATCACATCTCATGCGATCAGAAGGGTCTCAGGAATGGAATGGGAAGGAGTTGGATATCACATCTCATGCTAAAGGGAGGGTCTCAGGTTTGGAAGGGAAAGAATTTGGATATCACATCTCATGTTATAGGAAGGATCTCAGGTTTGGTATTAGAAGCATTGAGATATCACATCTCATGCTATCGGAAGGATCTCAGGTTTGGTATTAGAAGAATTGAGATATCACATCTCATGCTATCAGAAGAGTCTCAGGATTGGAATAGGAAGGAGTTGGATATCACATCTCATGCTAAAGGGAGGGTCTCAGGTTTGGAAGGGGAAGGATTTGGATATCACATCTCATGTTATCGGAAGGATCTCACGTTTGGTATTAGAAGTATTGAGATATCATATCTCATGCTATAGGAAGGGTCTCAGGATTGGAATGGGAAGGAGTTGGATATCACATCTCATGCTATAGGGAGGGTCTCAGGATTGGAATGGGAAGGACTTAGATATCACATATCATGCTATAGGGAGGGTCTCAGTTTTGATATTAGAAGCATTGAGATATCACATCTCATGCTATCGGAAGTGTCTCAGGATTGGAATGGGAAGGTGCTGGATATCACATCTCATGCTAAAGGAAGGGTCTCAGGTTTGGAACGGGAAGGATTTGGATATCACATCTCATGTTATAGGAAGGGTCTCAGGTTTGGTATAAGCATTGAGATATCACATCTCTGCTATCGGAAGTGTCTCAGGATTGGAATGGGAAGGAGTTGGATATCCCATCTCATGTTATAGGACGGGTCTCAGGTTTGTTATTAGAATCATTGAGATATCATATTGCATGCTGTAGGAAGGGTCTAAGGGTTGGAATTGAAAGGACTTGGATATCACATCTCATGCTATAGATAGGCTCTTAGGTTTGGAAAGGGAAAGAGTTGGATATCACATTTCATGTTAGAGGAAGGATATCAGGTTTGGTTTTAGAAGCATTGAGATATCACATCTCATGCTATAGGAAGGGTCTCAGGATTGGAATGGGAAGCAGTTGGATATCACATCTCATGCTATAGGAAGGGTCTCAGGTTTGGTATAAGCATTGAGATATCACATCTCATGCTATAGGACGGGTCTCAGGATTGGAATGGAAGGAGTTGGATATCACATCTCATGTTATAGGAAGGATCTCAGGTTTGGTATTAGAAGCATTGAGACGTCACATCTCATGCTATAGAAAGGGTCTCAGGGTTGGAATGGGAAGGAGTTGGATATCAGATCTCATCCAATAGGAAGGGTCTCAGGTTTGGAATGGTAAGGAATTGGATATCACATCTCATGTTATAGGAAGGATCTCAGGTTTGGTATTAGAAGCATTGAGATATCACATCTCATGCTATAGGAAGGGTCTCAGGATTGGAATGTGAAGGATTTGGATATCACATCTCATGCTAAAGGAAGGGTCTCAGGTTTGGTAGAAGCATTGAGATATCACGTCTCTGCTATCGGAAGGGTCTCAGGATTGGATTGGGAAGGACTTGGATATCACATCTCATGCCATAGGAAGGGTCTCAGGTTTGGTATAAGCATTGAGATATCACATCTCTGCTATCGGAAGTGTCTCAGGATTGGAATGGGAAGGAGTTGGATATCCCATCTCATGTTATAGGACGGGTCTCAGGTTTGTTATTAGAATCATTGAGATATCATATTGCATGCTGTAGGAAGGGTCTAAGGGTTGGAATGGGAAGGACTTGGATATCACATCTCATGCTATAGATAGGCTCTTAGGTTTGGAAAGGGAAAGAGTTGGATATCACATTTCATGTTAGAGGAAGGATATCAGGTTTGGTTTTAGAAGCATTGAGATATCACATCTCATGCTATAGGAAGGGTCTCAGGATTGGAATGGGAAGCAGTTGGATATCACATCTCATGCTATAGGAAGGGTCTCAGGTTTGGTATAAGCATTGAGATATCACATCTCATGCTATAGGACGGGTCTCAGGATTGGAATGGAAGGAGTTGGATATCACATCTCATGTTATAGGAAGGATCTCAGGTTTGGTATTAGAAGCATTGAGACGTCACATCTCATGCTATAGAAAGGGTCTCAGGGTTGGAATGGGAAGGAGTTGGATATCACATCTCATCCAATAGGAAGGGTCTCAGGTTTGGAATGGTAAGGAATTGGATATCACATCTCATGTTATAGGAAGGATCTCAGGTTTGGTATTAGAAGCATTGAGATATCACATCTCATGCTATAGGAAGGGTCTCAGGATTGGAATGTGAAGGATTTGGATATCACATCTCATGCTAAAGGAAGGGTCTCAGGTTTGGTAGAAGCATTGAGATATCACGTCTCTGCTATCGGAAGGGTCTCAGGATTGGATTGGGAAGGACTTGGATATCACATCTCATGCCATAGGAAGGGTCTCAGGTTTGGTATAAGCATTGAGATATCACATCTCTGCTATCGGAAGGGTCTCAGGATTGGATTGGGAAGGAGTTGGATATCCCTTCTCATGCTATAGGAAGTGTCTCAGGTTGGAATGGGAAGGAGTTGGATATCACATCTCATGTTATAGGAAGGGTCTCAGGATTTGAATGGGAAGGATTTGGATATCACATCTCTTGCTATAGGAAGGGTCTCAGGATTGGCATGGGTAGGAGTTGGATATTACTTTCTTGCTATAGGAAGGGTCTCATGTTTGGAATGGGAAGGAGTTGGATATCACATATGCTATAGTTAGTGTCTCAGGTTTGGAACGGGAAGGAGTTGGATATCACATCTCATGTTATAGGAAGGGTCTCAGGTTTGGTATAAGCATTGAGATATCACATCTCTGCTATCGGAAGCGGCTCAGGATTGGAATGGGAATGAGTTGGATATCCCATCTCATGTTATAGGAAGAGTCTCTGGTTTGGTATTAGAATCATTGAGATATCACATCGCATGCTGTAGGAAGGGTCTAAGGATTGGAATGGGATGGACTTGGATATCACATCTCATGCTATAGGTAGGCTCTCAGGTTTGGTATAAGCATTGAGATATCACATCTCATGCTATAGGAAGGGTCTCAGGATTGGAATGGGAAGGAATTGGATATCACATCTCATGCTATAGGAAGGGTCTCAGATTTGGTATAAGCATTGAGATATCACATCTCATGCTAAAGGAAGGGTCTCAGGATTGGAATGGGAAGGAGTTGTATATGACATCTCAGGCAACAGGAAGGTTCTCAGGTTTGGTATAAGCATTGAGATATCACATCTCTGCTATCGGAAGGGTCTCAGGATTGGAATGGGAAGGAGTTGGATATCCCATCTCATGTTATAGGAAGGGTCTCAGGTTTGGTATTAGAAGCATAGAGATATCACATCTCATGCTATAGGAAGGGTCTCAGGATTTGAATGGCAAGGAGTTGGATATCACATCTCATGCCATAGGAAGGGTCTCAGGTTTGGTATAAGCATTGAGATATCACATCTCTGCTATCGGAAGGGTCTCAGGATTGGATTGGGAAGGAGTTGGATATCCCTTCTCATGCTATAGGAAGTGTCTCAGGTTGGAATGGGAAGGAGTTGGATATCACATCTCATGTTATAGGAAGGGTCTCAGGATTGGAATGGGAAGGATTTGGATATCACATCTCTTGCTATATGAAGGGTCTCAGGATTGGAATGGGTAGGAGTTGGATATTACTTTCTTGCTATAGGAAGGCTCTCAGGTTTGGAAGGGGAAAGAGTTGGATATCACATATGCTATAGTTAGTGTCTCAGGTTTGGAACGGGAAGGAGTTGGATATCACATCTCATGTTATAGGAAGGGTCTCAGGTTTGGTATAAGCATTGAGATATCACATCTCAGCTATCGGAAGCGGCTCAGGATTGGAATGGGAAGGAGTTGGATATCCCATCTCATGTTATAGGAAGAGTCTCTGGTTTGGTATTAGAATCATTGAGATATCACATCGCATGCTGTAGGAAGGGTCTAAGGATTGGAATGGGATGGACTTGGATATCACATCTCATGCTATAGGTAGGCTCTCAGGTTTGGTATAAGCATTGAGATATCACATCTCATGCTATAGGAAGGGTCTCAGGATTGGAATGGGAAGGAATTGGATATCACATCTCATGCTATAGGAAGGGTCTCAGATTTGGTATAAGCATTGAGATATCACATCTCATGCTAAAGGAAGGGTCTCAGGATTGGAATGGGAAGGAGTTGTATATGACATCTCAGGCCACAGGAAGGTTCTCAGGTTTGGTATAAGCATTGAGATATCACATCTCTGCTATCGGAAGGGTCTCAGGATTGGAATCGGAAGGAGTTGGATATCCCATCTCATGTTATAGGAAGGGTCTCAGGTTTGGTATTAGAAGCATAGAGATATCACATCTCATGCTATAGGAAGGGTCTCAGGATTGGAATGGGAAGGACTTGGATGTCACATCTCATGCTATAGGGAGGGTCTCAAGTTTGATATTAGAAGCATTGAGATAACAAATCTCATGATATCGGAAGGGTCTCCGGATTGGAATGGGAAGGAGTTGGATACCACATCTCATGATAAAGGAAGGGTCTAAGGTTTGGAAGGGGAAGGATTTGGATATCACATCTCATGTTATAGGACGGGTCTCAGGTTTGGTATTAGAAGCATTGAGATATCAAGTCTCATGGTATAAGAAGGGTCTCAGAATTGGAATGGGAAGGAGTTGGATATCACACCTCAAGCTATAGGAAGGGTCTCAGGATTGGAATGGGAAGGAGTTTGATATCACATCTCATGCCATAGTATGGGTCTCAGGTTTGGTAGAAGCATTGGGATATCACATCTCATGCTATCGGAAGGGTATCAGTATTGGATTTGGAAGAAGTTGGATATCCCATCTCATGCTATAGGAAGGGTCTCAGGTTGGAATGGGAAGGAGTTGGATGCCACATTTCATGTTATAGGAAGGGTCTCAGGATTGGAATGGGAAGGACTTGGATATCATATCTCATGCTATAGGACGGGTCTCAGGTTTGTTATTAGAATCATTGAGATATCATATTGCATGCTGTAGGAAGGGTCTAAGGATTGGAATGGGAAGGACTTGGATATCACATCTCATGCTATAGATAGGCTCTTAGGTTTGGAAAGGGAAGGAGTTGGATATTCCATTTCATGTTAGAGGAAGGATCTCAGGTTTGGTATTAGAAGCATTGAGATATCACATCTCATGCTATAGGAAGGGTCTCAGGATTGGAATGGGAAGTAGTTGGATATCACATCTCATGCTATAGGAAGGGTCTCAGGTTTGGTATAAGCATTGAGATATCACATCTCATGCTATAGGACGGGTCTCAGGATTGGAATGGAAGGAGTTGGATATCAAATCTCATGTTATAGGAAGGATCTCAGGTTTGGTATTAGAAGCATTGAGACATCACATCTCATGCTATAGGAAGGGTCTCAGGGTTGGAATGGGAAGGAGTTGGATATCACATCTCATCCAATAGGAAGGGTCTCAGGTTTGGAATGGGAAGGAATTGGATATCACATCTCATGTTATAGGAAGGATCTCAGGTTTGGTATTAGAAGCATTGAGATATCGCATCTCATGCTATAGGAAGGGTCTCAGGATTGGAATGTGAAGGATTTGGATATCACATCTCATGCTAAAGGAAGGGTCTCAGGTTTGGTAGAAGCATTGAGATATCACGTCTCTTCTATCGGAAGGGTCTCAGGATTGGATTGGGAAGGAGTTGGATATCCCTTCTCATGCTATAGGAAGGGTCTCAAGATTTGAATGGCAAGGAGTTGGATATCACATCTCATGCCATAGGAAGGGTCTCAGGTTTGGTATAAGCATTGAGATATCACATCTCTGCTATCGGAAGGGTCTCAGGATTGAAATGGGAAGGAGTTGGATATTCCCATCTCATGTTATAGGAAGGGTCTCAGGTTTGGTATTAGAAGCATTGAGATATCACATCTCATGCTATAGGAAGGGTCTCAGGATTGGAATGGGAAGGACTTGGATATCACATCTCATGCTATAGGGAGGGTCTCAAGTTTGATATTAGAAGCTTTGAGATATCACATCTCATGATATCGGAAGGGTCTCAGGATTGGAATGGGAAGGAGTTGGATATCACATCTCATGATAAATGAAGGGTCTAAGGTTTGGAAGGGGAAGGATTTGGATATCACATCTCATGTTATATTACGGGTCTCAGGTTTGGTATTAGAAGCATTGAGATATCAAGTCTCAGAGTATAGGAAGGGTCTCAGAATTGGAATGGGAAGGAGTTGGATATCACATCTCAAGCTATAGGAAGGGTTCTCAGGATTGGAATGGGAAGGACTTGGATATCACATCTCATGCTATAGGAAGGCTCTCAGGTTTGGAAGGGGAAAGAGTTGGATATCACATTTCATGTTAGAGGTAGGATCTCAGGTTTGGTATTAGAGGCATTGAGATATCACATCTCATGCTATCAGAAGGGTCTCAGGAATGGAATGGAAAGGAGTTGGATATCACATCTCATGCTAAAGGGAGGGTCTCAGGTTTGGAAGGGGAAGGATTTGGATATCACATCTCATGTTATAGGAAGGATCTCAGGTTTGGTATTAGAAGCATTGAGATATCACATCTCATGCTATCGGAAGGATCTCAGGTTTGGTATTAGAAGCATTGAGATATCACATCTCATGCTATCAGAAGGGTCTCAGGATTGGAATGGGAAGGAGTTGGATATCACATCTCATGCTAAAGGGAGGGTCTCAGGTTTGGAAGGGGAAGGATTTGGATATCACATCTCATGTTATCGGAAGGAAATCACGTTTGGTATTAGAAGTATTGAGATATCATATCTCATGCTATAGGAAGGGTCTCAGGATTGGAATGGGAAAGAGTTGGATATCACTTCTCATGTTATAGGGAGTGTCTCAGGATTGGAATGGGAAGGACTTAGATATCACATATCATGCTATAGGGAGGGTCTCAGTTTTGATATTAGAAGCATTTAGATATCACATCTCATGCTATCGGAAGTGTCTCAGGATTGGAATGGGAAGGAGCTGGATATCACATCTCATGCTAAAGGAAGGGTCTCAGGTTTGGAACGGGAAGGATTTGGATATCACATCTCATGTTATAGGAAGGGTCTCAGGTTTGGTATAAGCATTGAGATATCACATCTCTGCTATCGGAAGTGTCTCAGGATTGGAATGGGAAGGAGTTGGATATCCCATCTCATGTTATAGGACGGGTCTCAGGTTTGTTATTAGAATCATTGAGATATCATATTGCATGCTGTAGGAAGGGTCTAAGGGTTGGAATGGGAAGGACTTGGATATCACATCTCATGCTATAGATAGGCTCTTAGGTTTGGAAAGGGAAGGAGTTGGATATCACATTTCATGTTAGAGGAAGGATCTCAGGTTTGGTATTAGAAGCATTGAGATATCACATCTCATGCTATAGGAAGGGTCTCAGGATTGGAATGGGAAGTAGTTGGATATCACATCTCATGCTATAGGAAGAGTCTCAGGTTTGGTATAAGCATTGAGATATCACATCTCATGCTATAGGACGGGTCTCAGGATTGGAATGGAAGGAGTTGGATATCACATCTCATGTTATAGGAAGGATCTCAGGTTTGGTATTAGAAGCATTGAGACATCACATCTCATGCTATAGGAAGGGTCTCAGGGTTGGAATGGGAAGGAGTTGGATATCACATCTCATCCAATATGAAGGGTCTCAGGTTTGGAATGGGAAGGAATTGGATATCACATCTCATGTTTTAGGAAGGATCTCAGGTTTGGTATTAGAAGCATTGAGATATCACATCTCATGCTATAGGAAGGGTCTCAGGATTGGAATGTGAAGGATTTGGATATCACATCTCATGCTAAAGGAAGGGTCTCAGGTTTGGTAGAAGCATTGAGATATCACGTCTCTGCTATCGGAAGGGTCTCAGGATTGGATTGGGAAGGAGTTGGATATCCCTTCTCATGCTATAGGAAGGGTCTCAGGATTTGAATGGCGAGGAGTTGGATATCACATCTCATGCCATAGGAAGGGTCTCAGGTTTGGTATAAGCATTGAGATATCACATCTCTGCTATCGGAAGGGTCTCAGGATTGGATTGGGAAGGAGTTGGATATCCCTTCTCATGCTATAGGAAGTGTCTCAGGTTGGAATGGGAAGGAGTTGGATATCACATCTCATGTTATAGGAAGGGTCTCAGGATTGGAATGGGAAGGATTTGGATATCACATCTCTTGCTATAGGAAGGGTCTCAGGATTGGAATGGGTAGGAGTTGGATATTACTTTCTTGCTATAGGAAGGGTCTCATGTTTGGAATGGGAAGGAGTTGGATATCACATATGCTATAGTTAGTGTCTCAGGTTTGGAACGGCAAGGAGTTGGATATCACATCTCATGTTATAGGAAGGGTCTCAGGTTTGGTATAAGCATTGAGATATCACATCTCATGCTATCAGAAGGGTCTCAGGAATTGAATGGGAAGGAGTTGGATATCACATCTCATGCTAAAGGGAAGGTCTCAGGTTTGGAAGGGGAAGGATTTGGATATCACATCTCATGTTATAGGAAGGATCTCAGGTTTGGTATTAGAAGCATTGAGATATCACATCTCATGCTATCGGAAGGATCTCAGGTTTGGTATTAGAAGCATTGAGATATCACATCTCATGCTATCAGAAGGGTCTCAGTATTGGAATGGGAAGGAGTTGGATATCACATCTCATGCTAAAGGGAAGGTCTCAGGTTTGGAAGGGGAAGGATTTGGATATCACATCTCATGTTATCGGAAGGATCTCACGTTTGGTATTAGAAGTATTGATATATCATATCTCATGCTATAGGAAGGGTCTCAGGATTGGAATGGGAAGGAGTTGGATATCACATCTCATGCTATAGGAAGGGTCTCAGGTTTGGTATAAACAGTGAGATATCACATCTCATGCTATAGGAAGTGTCTCAGGATTGGAATGGGAAGGAGTTGGATATCACATCTCATGTTATAGGAAGGATCTCAGGTTTGGTATAAGCATTGAGATATCACATCTCTGCTATCGGAAGGGTCTCAGGATTGGAATGGGAAGGACTTGGATATCACATCTCATGCTATAGGCAGGGTCTCAAGTTTGATATTAGAAGCTTTGAGATATCACATCTCATGATATTGGAAGGGTCTCAGGATTGGAATGGGAAGGAGTTGGATATCACATCTCATGATAAAGGAAGGGTCTAAGGTTTGGAAGGGGAAGGATTTGGATATCACATCTCATGTTATATTACGGGTCTCACGTTTGGTATTAGAAGCATTGAGATATCAAGTCTCATAGTATAGGAAGGGTCTCAGAATTGGAATGGGAAGGAGTTGGATATCACATCTCAAGCTATAGGAAGGGTCTCAGGATTGGAATGGGAAGGACTTGGATATCACATCTCATGCTATAGGAAGGCTCTCAGGTTTGGAAGGGGAAAGAGTTGGATATCACATTTCATGTTAGAGGTAGGATCTCAGGTTTGGTATTAGAGGCATTGAGATATCACATCTCATGCGATCAGAAGGGTCTCAGGAATGGAATGGGAAGGAGTTGGATATCACATCTCATGCTAAAGGGAGGGTCTCAGGTTTGGAAGGGAAAGAATTTGGATATCACATCTCATGTTATAGGAAGGATCTCAGGTTTGGTATTAGAAGCATTGAGATATCACATCTCATGCTATCGGAAGGATCTCAGGTTTGGTATTAGAAGAATTGAGATATCACATCTCATGCTATCAGAAGAGTCTCAGGATTGGAATAGGAAGGAGTTGGATATCACATCTCATGCTAAAGGGAGGGTCTCAGGTTTGGAAGGGGAAGGATTTGGATATCACATCTCATGTTATCGGAAGGATCTCACGTTTGGTATTAGAAGTATTGAGATATCATATCTCATGCTATAGGAAGGGTCTCAGGATTGGAATGGGAAGGAGTTGGATATCACATCTCATGCTATAGGGAGGGTCTCAGGATTGGAATGGGAAGGACTTAGATATCACATATCATGCTATAGGGAGGGTCTCAGTTTTGATATTAGAAGCATTGAGATATCACATCTCATGCTATCGGAAGTGTCTCAGGATTGGAATGGGAAGGTGCTGGATATCACATCTCATGCTAAAGGAAGGGTCTCAGGTTTGGAACGGGAAGGATTTGGATATCACATCTCATGTTATAGGAAGGGTCTCAGGTTTGGTATAAGCATTGAGATATCACATCTCTGCTATCGGAAGTGTCTCAGGATTGGAATGGGAAGGAGTTGGATATCCCATCTCATGTTATAGGACGGGTCTCAGGTTTGTTATTAGAATCATTGAGATATCATATTGCATGCTGTAGGAAGGGTCTAAGGGTTGGAATTGAAAGGACTTGGATATCACATCTCATGCTATAGATAGGCTCTTAGGTTTGGAAAGGGAAAGAGTTGGATATCACATTTCATGTTAGAGGAAGGATATCAGGTTTGGTTTTAGAAGCATTGAGATATCACATCTCATGCTATAGGAAGGGTCTCAGGATTGGAATGGGAAGCAGTTGGATATCACATCTCATGCTATAGGAAGGGTCTCAGGTTTGGTATAAGCATTGAGATATCACATCTCATGCTATAGGACGGGTCTCAGGATTGGAATGGAAGGAGTTGGATATCACATCTCATGTTATAGGAAGGATCTCAGGTTTGGTATTAGAAGCATTGAGACGTCACATCTCATGCTATAGAAAGGGTCTCAGGGTTGGAATGGGAAGGAGTTGGATATCAGATCTCATCCAATAGGAAGGGTCTCAGGTTTGGAATGGTAAGGAATTGGATATCACATCTCATGTTATAGGAAGGATCTCAGGTTTGGTATTAGAAGCATTGAGATATCACATCTCATGCTATAGGAAGGGTCTCAGGATTGGAATGTGAAGGATTTGGATATCACATCTCATGCTAAAGGAAGGGTCTCAGGTTTGGTAGAAGCATTGAGATATCACGTCTCTGCTATCGGAAGGGTCTCAGGATTGGATTGGGAAGGACTTGGATATCACATCTCATGCCATAGGAAGGGTCTCAGGTTTGGTATAAGCATTGAGATATCACATCTCTGCTATCGGAAGTGTCTCAGGATTGGAATGGGAAGGAGTTGGATATCCCATCTCATGTTATAGGACGGGTCTCAGGTTTGTTATTAGAATCATTGAGATATCATATTGCATGCTGTAGGAAGGGTCTAAGGGTTGGAATGGGAAGGACTTGGATATCACATCTCATGCTATAGATAGGCTCTTAGGTTTGGAAAGGGAAAGAGTTGGATATCACATTTCATGTTAGAGGAAGGATATCAGGTTTGGTTTTAGAAGCATTGAGATATCACATCTCATGCTATAGGAAGGGTCTCAGGATTGGAATGGGAAGCAGTTGGATATCACATCTCATGCTATAGGAAGGGTCTCAGGTTTGGTATAAGCATTGAGATATCACATCTCATGCTATAGGACGGGTCTCAGGATTGGAATGGAAGGAGTTGGATATCACATCTCATGTTATAGGAAGGATCTCAGGTTTGGTATTAGAAGCATTGAGACGTCACATCTCATGCTATAGAAAGGGTCTCAGGGTTGGAATGGGAAGGAGTTGGATATCACATCTCATCCAATAGGAAGGGTCTCAGGTTTGGAATGGTAAGGAATTGGATATCACATCTCATGTTATAGGAAGGATCTCAGGTTTGGTATTAGAAGCATTGAGATATCACATCTCATGCTATAGGAAGGGTCTCAGGATTGGAATGTGAAGGATTTGGATATCACATCTCATGCTAAAGGAAGGGTCTCAGGTTTGGTAGAAGCATTGAGATATCACGTCTCTGCTATCGGAAGGGTCTCAGGATTGGATTGGGAAGGACTTGGATATCACATCTCATGCCATAGGAAGGGTCTCAGGTTTGGTATAAGCATTGAGATATCACATCTCTGCTATCGGAAGGGTCTCAGGATTGGATTGGGAAGGAGTTGGATATCCCTTCTCATGCTATAGGAAGTGTCTCAGGTTGGAATGGGAAGGAGTTGGATATCACATCTCATGTTATAGGAAGGGTCTCAGGATTTGAATGGGAAGGATTTGGATATCACATCTCTTGCTATAGGAAGGGTCTCAGGATTGGCATGGGTAGGAGTTGGATATTACTTTCTTGCTATAGGAAGGGTCTCATGTTTGGAATGGGAAGGAGTTGGATATCACATATGCTATAGTTAGTGTCTCAGGTTTGGAACGGGAAGGAGTTGGATATCACATCTCATGTTATAGGAAGGGTCTCAGGTTTGGTATAAGCATTGAGATATCACATCTCTGCTATCGGAAGCGGCTCAGGATTGGAATGGGAATGAGTTGGATATCCCATCTCATGTTATAGGAAGAGTCTCTGGTTTGGTATTAGAATCATTGAGATATCACATCGCATGCTGTAGGAAGGGTCTAAGGATTGGAATGGGATGGACTTGGATATCACATCTCATGCTATAGGTAGGCTCTCAGGTTTGGTATAAGCATTGAGATATCACATCTCATGCTATAGGAAGGGTCTCAGGATTGGAATGGGAAGGAATTGGATATCACATCTCATGCTATAGGAAGGGTCTCAGATTTGGTATAAGCATTGAGATATCACATCTCATGCTAAAGGAAGGGTCTCAGGATTGGAATGGGAAGGAGTTGTATATGACATCTCAGGCAACAGGAAGGTTCTCAGGTTTGGTATAAGCATTGAGATATCACATCTCTGCTATCGGAAGGGTCTCAGGATTGGAATGGGAAGGAGTTGGATATCCCATCTCATGTTATAGGAAGGGTCTCAGGTTTGGTATTAGAAGCATAGAGATATCACATCTCATGCTATAGGAAGGGTCTCAGGATTTGAATGGCAAGGAGTTGGATATCACATCTCATGCCATAGGAAGGGTCTCAGGTTTGGTATAAGCATTGAGATATCACATCTCTGCTATCGGAAGGGTCTCAGGATTGGATTGGGAAGGAGTTGGATATCCCTTCTCATGCTATAGGAAGTGTCTCAGGTTGGAATGGGAAGGAGTTGGATATCACATCTCATGTTATAGGAAGGGTCTCAGGATTGGAATGGGAAGGATTTGGATATCACATCTCTTGCTATATGAAGGGTCTCAGGATTGGAATGGGTAGGAGTTGGATATTACTTTCTTGCTATAGGAAGGCTCTCAGGTTTGGAAGGGGAAAGAGTTGGATATCACATATGCTATAGTTAGTGTCTCAGGTTTGGAACGGGAAGGAGTTGGATATCACATCTCATGTTATAGGAAGGGTCTCAGGTTTGGTATAAGCATTGAGATATCACATCTCAGCTATCGGAAGCGGCTCAGGATTGGAATGGGAAGGAGTTGGATATCCCATCTCATGTTATAGGAAGAGTCTCTGGTTTGGTATTAGAATCATTGAGATATCACATCGCATGCTGTAGGAAGGGTCTAAGGATTGGAATGGGATGGACTTGGATATCACATCTCATGCTATAGGTAGGCTCTCAGGTTTGGTATAAGCATTGAGATATCACATCTCATGCTATAGGAAGGGTCTCAGGATTGGAATGGGAAGGAATTGGATATCACATCTCATGCTATAGGAAGGGTCTCAGATTTGGTATAAGCATTGAGATATCACATCTCATGCTAAAGGAAGGGTCTCAGGATTGGAATGGGAAGGAGTTGTATATGACATCTCAGGCCACAGGAAGGTTCTCAGGTTTGGTATAAGCATTGAGATATCACATCTCTGCTATCGGAAGGGTCTCAGGATTGGAATCGGAAGGAGTTGGATATCCCATCTCATGTTATAGGAAGGGTCTCAGGTTTGGTATTAGAAGCATAGAGATATCACATCTCATTCTATAGGAAGGGTCTCAGGATTGGAATGGGAAGGACTTGGATGTCACATCTCATGCTATAGGGAGGGTCTCAAGTTTGATATTAGAAGCATTGAGATAACAAATCTCATGATATCGGAAGGGTCTCCGGATTGGAATGGGAAGGAGTTGGATACCACATCTCATGATAAAGGAAGGGTCTAAGGTTTGGAAGGGGAAGGATTTGGATATCACATCTCATGTTATAGGACGGGTCTCAGGTTTGGTATTAGAAGCATTGAGATATCAAGTCTCATGGTATAAGAAGGGTCTCAGAATTGGAATGGGAAGGAGTTGGATATCACACCTCAAGCTATAGGAAGGGTCTCAGGATTGGAATGGGAAGGAGTTTGATATCACATCTCATGCCATAGTATGGGTCTCAGGTTTGGTAGAAGCATTGGGATATCACATCTCATGCTATCGGAAGGGTATCAGTATTGGATTTGGAAGAAGTTGGATATCCCATCTCATGCTATAGGAAGGGTCTCAGGTTGGAATGGGAAGGAGTTGGATGCCACATTTCATGTTATAGGAAGGGTCTCAGGATTGGAATGGGAAGGACTTGGATATCATATCTCATGCTATAGGACGGGTCTCAGGTTTGTTATTAGAATCATTGAGATATCATTTTGCATGCTGTAGGAAGGGTCTAAGGATTGGAATGGGAAGGACTTGGATATCACATCTCATGCTATAGATAAGCTCTTAGGTTTGGAAAGGGAAGGAGTTGGATATTCCATTTCATGTTAGAGGAAGGATCTCAGGTTTGGTATTAGAAGCATTGAGATATCACATCTCATGCTATAGGAAGGGTCTCAGGATTGGAATGGGAAGTAGTTGGATATCACATCTCATGCTATAGGAAGGGTCTCAGGTTTGGTATAAGCATTGAGATATCACATCTCATGCTATAGGACGGGTCTCAGGATTGGAATGGAAGGAGTTGGATATCAAATCTCATGTTATAGGAAGGATCTCAGGTTTGGTATTAGAAGCATTGAGACATCACATCTCATGCTATAGGAAGGGTCTCAGGGTTGGAATGGGAAGGAGTTGGATATCACATCTCATCCAATAGGAAGGGTCTCAGGTTTGGAATGGGAAGGAATTGGATATCACATCTCATGTTATAGGAAGGATCTCAGGTTTGGTATTAGAAGCATTGAGATATCGCATCTCATGCTATAGGAAGGGTCTCAGGATTGGAATGTGAAGGATTTGGATATCACATCTCATGCTAAAGGAAGGGTCTCAGGTTTGGTAGAAGCATTGAGATATCACGTCTCTTCTATCGGAAGGGTCTCAGGATTGGATTGGGAAGGAGTTGGATATCCCTTCTCATGCTATAGGAAGGGTCTCAAGATTTGAATGGCAAGGAGTTGGATATCACATCTCATGCCATAGGAAGGGTCTCAGGTTTGGTATAAGCATTGAGATATCACATCTCTGCTATCGGAAGGGTCTCAGGATTGAAATGGGAAGGAGTTGGATATTCCCATCTCATGTTATAGGAAGGGTCTCAGGTTTGGTATTAGAAGCATTGAGATATCACATCTCATGCTATAGGAAGGGTCTCAGGATTGGAATGGGAAGGACTTGGATATCACATCTCATGCTATAGGGAGGGTCTCAAGTTTGATATTAGAAGCTTTGAGATATCACATCTCATGATATCGGAAGGGTCTCAGGATTGGAATGGGAAGGAGTTGGATATCACATCTCATGATAAATGAAGGGTCTAAGGTTTGGAAGGGGAAGGATTTGGATATCACATCTCATGTTATATTACGGGTCTCAGGTTTGGTATTAGAAGCATTGAGATATCAAGTCGCAGAGTATAGGAAGGGTCTCAGAATTGGAATGGGAAGGAGTTGGATATCACATCTCAAGCTATAGGAAGGGTTCTCAGGATTGGAATGGGAAGGACTTGGATATCACATCTCATGCTATAGGAAGGCTCTCAGGTTTGGAAGGGGAAAGAGTTGGATATCACATTTCATGTTAGAGGTAGGATCTCAGGTTTGGTATTAGAGGCATTGAGATATCACATCTCATGCTATCAGAAGGGTCTCAGGAATGGAATGGAAAGGAGTTGGATATCACATCTCATGCTAAAGGGAGGGTCTCAGGTTTGGAAGGGGAAGGATTTGGATATCACATCTCATGTTATAGGAAGGATCTCAGGTTTGGTATTAGAAGCATTGAGATATCACATCTCATGCTATCGGAAGGATCTCAGGTTTGGTATTAGAAGCATTGAGATATCACATCTCATGCTATCAGAAGGGTCTCAGGATTGGAATGGGAAGGAGTTGGATATCACATCTCATGCTAAAGGGAGGGTCTCAGGTTTGGAAGGGGAAGGATTTGGATATCACATCTCATGTTATCGGAAGGAAATCACGTTTGGTATTAGAAGTATTGAGATATCATATCTCATGCTATAGGAAGGGTCTCAGGATTGGAATGGGAAAGAGTTGGATATCACTTCTCATGTTATAGGGAGTGTCTCAGGATTGGAATGGGAAGGACTTAGATATCACATATCATGCTATAGGGAGGGTCTCAGTTTTGATATTAGAAGCATTTAGATATCACATCTCATGCTATCGGAAGTGTCTCAGGATTGGAATGGGAAGGAGCTGGATATCACATCTCATGCTAAAGGAAGGGTCTCAGGTTTGGAACGGGAAGGATTTGGATATCACATCTCATGTTATAGGAAGGGTCTCAGGTTTGGTATAAGCATTGAGATATCACATCTCTGCTATCGGAAGTGTCTCAGGATTGGAATGGGAAGGAGTTGGATATCCCATCTCATGTTATAGGACGGGTCTCAGGTTTGTTATTAGAATCATTGAGATATCATATTGCATGCTGTAGGAAGGGTCTAAGGGTTGGAATGGGAAGGACTTGGATATCACATCTCATGCTATAGATAGGCTCTTAGGTTTGGAAAGGGAAGGAGTTGGATATCACATTTCATGTTAGAGGAAGGATCTCAGGTTTGGTATTAGAAGCATTGAGATATCACATCTCATGCTATAGGAAGGGTCTCAGGATTGGAATGGGAAGTAGTTGGATATCACATCTCATGCTATAGGAAGAGTCTCAGGTTTGGTATAAGCATTGAGATATCACATCTCATGCTATAGGACGGGTCTCAGGATTGGAATGGAAGGAGTTGGATATCACATCTCATGTTATAGGAAGGATCTCAGGTTTGGTATTAGAAGCATTGAGACATCACATCTCATGCTATAGGAAGGGTCTCAGGGTTGGAATGGGAAGGAGTTGGATATCACATCTCATCCAATATGAAGGGTCTCAGGTTTGGAATGGGAAGGAATTGGATATCACATCTCATGTTTTAGGAAGGATCTCAGGTTTGGTATTAGAAGCATTGAGATATCACATCTCATGCTATAGGAAGGGTCTCAGGATTGGAATGTGAAGGATTTGGATATCACATCTCATGCTAAAGGAAGGGTCTCAGGTTTGGTAGAAGCATTGAGATATCACGTCTCTGCTATCGGAAGGGTCTCAGGATTGGATTGGGAAGGAGTTGGATATCCCTTCTCATGCTATAGGAAGGGTCTCAGGATTTGAATGGCGAGGAGTTGGATATCACATCTCATGCCATAGGAAGGGTCTCAGGTTTGGTATAAGCATTGAGATATCACATCTCTGCTATCGGAAGGGTCTCAGGATTGGATTGGGAAGGAGTTGGATATCCCTTCTCATGCTATAGGAAGTGTCTCAGGTTGGAATGGGAAGGAGTTGGATATCACATCTCATGTTATAGGAAGGGTCTCAGGATTGGAATGGGAAGGATTTGGATATCACATCTCTTGCTATAGGAAGGGTCTCAGGATTGGAATGGGTAGGAGTTGGATATTACTTTCTTGCTATAGGAAGGGTCTCATGTTTGGAATGGGAAGGAGTTGGATATCACATATGCTATAGTTAGTGTCTCAGGTTTGGAACGGCAAGGAGTTGGATATCACATCTCATGTTATAGGAAGGGTCTCAGGTTTGGTATAAGCATTGAGATATCACATCTCATGCTATCAGAAGGGTCTCAGGAATTGAATGGGAAGGAGTTGGATATCACATCTCATGCTAAAGGGAAGGTCTCAGGTTTGGAAGGGGAAGGATTTGGATATCACATCTCATGTTATAGGAAGGATCTCAGGTTTGGTATTAGAAGCATTGAGATATCACATCTCATGCTATCGGAAGGATCTCAGGTTTGGTATTAGAAGCATTGAGATATCACATCTCATGCTATCAGAAGGGTCTCAGTATTGGAATGGGAAGGAGTTGGATATCACATCTCATGCTAAAGGGAAGGTCTCAGGTTTGGAAGGGGAAGGATTTGGATATCACATCTCATGTTATCGGAAGGATCTCACGTTTGGTATTAGAAGTATTGATATATCATATCTCATGCTATAGGAAGGGTCTCAGGATTGGAATGGGAAGGAGTTGGATATCACATCTCATGCTATAGGAAGGGTCTCAGGTTTGGTATAAACAGTGAGATATCACATCTCATGCTATAGGAAGTGTCTCAGGATTGGAATGGGAAGGAGTTGGATATCACATCTCATGTTATAGGAAGGATCTCAGGTTTGGTATAAGCATTGAGATATCACATCTCTGCTATCGGAAGGGTCTCAGGATTGGAATGGGAAGGACTTGGATATCACATCTCATGCTATAGGGAGGGTCTCAAGTTTGATATTAGAAGCTTTGAGATATCACATCTCATGATATTGGAAGGGTCTCAGGATTGGAATGGGAAGGAGTTGGATATCACATCTCATGATAAAGGAAGGGTCTAAGGTTTGGAAGGGGAAGGATTTGGATATCACATCTCATGTTATATTACGGGTCTCACGTTTGGTATTAGAAGCATTGAGATATCAAGTCTCATAGTATAGGAAGGGTCTCAGAATTGGAATGGGAAGGAGTTGGATATCACATCTCAAGCTATAGGAAGGGTCTCAGGATTGGAATGGGAAGGACTTGGATATCACATCTCATGCTATAGGAAGGCTCTCAGGTTTGGAAGGGGAAAGAGTTGGATATCACATTTCATGTTAGAGGTAGGATCTCAGGTTTGGTATTAGAGGCATTGAGATATCACATCTCATGCGATCAGAAGGGTCTCAGGAATGGAATGGGAAGGAGTTGGATATCACATCTCATGCTAAAGGGAGGGTCTCAGGTTTGGAAGGGAAAGAATTTGGATATCACATCTCATGTTATAGGAAGGATCTCAGGTTTGGTATTAGAAGCATTGAGATATCACATCTCATGCTATCGGAAGGATCTCAGGTTTGGTATTAGAAGAATTGAGATATCACATCTCATGCTATCAGAAGAGTCTCAGGATTGGAATAGGAAGGAGTTGGATATCACATCTCATGCTAAAGGGAGGGTCTCAGGTTTGGAAGGGGAAGGATTTGGATATCACATCTCATGTTATCGGAAGGATCTCACGTTTGGTATTAGAAGTATTGAGATATCATATCTCATGCTATAGGAAGGGTCTCAGGATTGGAATGGGAAGGAGTTGGATATCACATCTCATGCTATAGGGAGGGTCTCAGGATTGGAATGGGAAGGACTTAGATATCACATATCATGCTATAGGGAGGGTCTCAGTTTTGATATTAGAAGCATTGAGATATCACATCTCATGCTATCGGAAGTGTCTCAGGATTGGAATGGGAAGGTGCTGGATATCACATCTCATGCTAAAGGAAGGGTCTCAGGTTTGGAACGGGAAGGATTTGGATATCACATCTCATGTTATAGGAAGGGTCTCAGGTTTGGTATAAGCATTGAGATATCACATCTCTGCTATCGGAAGTGTCTCAGGATTGGAATGGGAAGGAGTTGGATATCCCATCTCATGTTATAGGACGGGTCTCAGGTTTGTTATTAGAATCATTGAGATATCATATTGCATGCTGTAGGAAGGGTCTAAGGGTTGGAATTGAAAGGACTTGGATATCACATCTCATGCTATAGATAGGCTCTTAGGTTTGGAAAGGGAAAGAGTTGGATATCACATTTCATGTTAGAGGAAGGATATCAGGTTTGGTTTTAGAAGCATTGAGATATCACATCTCATGCTATAGGAAGGGTCTCAGGATTGGAATGGGAAGCAGTTGGATATCACATCTCATGCTATAGGAAGGGTCTCAGGTTTGGTATAAGCATTGAGATATCACATCTCATGCTATAGGACGGGTCTCAGGATTGGAATGGAAGGAGTTGGATATCACATCTCATGTTATAGGAAGGATCTCAGGTTTGGTATTAGAAGCATTGAGACGTCACATCTCATGCTATAGAAAGGGTCTCAGGGTTGGAATGGGAAGGAGTTGGATATCAGATCTCATCCAATAGGAAGGGTCTCAGGTTTGGAATGGTAAGGAATTGGATATCACATCTCATGTTATAGGAAGGATCTCAGGTTTGGTATTAGAAGCATTGAGATATCACATCTCATGCTATAGGAAGGGTCTCAGGATTGGAATGTGAAGGATTTGGATATCACATCTCATGCTAAAGGAAGGGTCTCAGGTTTGGTAGAAGCATTGAGATATCACGTCTCTGCTATCGGAAGGGTCTCAGGATTGGATTGGGAAGGACTTGGATATCACATCTCATGCCATAGGAAGGGTCTCAGGTTTGGTATAAGCATTGAGATATCACATCTCTGCTATCGGAAGTGTCTCAGGATTGGAATGGGAAGGAGTTGGATATCCCATCTCATGTTATAGGACGGGTCTCAGGTTTGTTATTAGAATCATTGAGATATCATATTGCATGCTGTAGGAAGGGTCTAAGGGTTGGAATGGGAAGGACTTGGATATCACATCTCATGCTATAGATAGGCTCTTAGGTTTGGAAAGGGAAAGAGTTGGATATCACATTTCATGTTAGAGGAAGGATATCAGGTTTGGTTTTAGAAGCATTGAGATATCACATCTCATGCTATAGGAAGGGTCTCAGGATTGGAATGGGAAGCAGTTGGATATCACATCTCATGCTATAGGAAGGGTCTCAGGTTTGGTATAAGCATTGAGATATCACATCTCATGCTATAGGACGGGTCTCAGGATTGGAATGGAAGGAGTTGGATATCACATCTCATGTTATAGGAAGGATCTCAGGTTTGGTATTAGAAGCATTGAGACGTCACATCTCATGCTATAGAAAGGGTCTCAGGGTTGGAATGGGAAGGAGTTGGATATCACATCTCATCCAATAGGAAGGGTCTCAGGTTTGGAATGGTAAGGAATTGGATATCACATCTCATGTTATAGGAAGGATCTCAGGTTTGGTATTAGAAGCATTGAGATATCACATCTCATGCTATAGGAAGGGTCTCAGGATTGGAATGTGAAGGATTTGGATATCACATCTCATGCTAAAGGAAGGGTCTCAGGTTTGGTAGAAGCATTGAGATATCACGTCTCTGCTATCGGAAGGGTCTCAGGATTGGATTGGGAAGGACTTGGATATCACATCTCATGCCATAGGAAGGGTCTCAGGTTTGGTATAAGCATTGAGATATCACATCTCTGCTATCGGAAGGGTCTCAGGATTGGATTGGGAAGGAGTTGGATATCCCTTCTCATGCTATAGGAAGTGTCTCAGGTTGGAATGGGAAGGAGTTGGATATCACATCTCATGTTATAGGAAGGGTCTCAGGATTTGAATGGGAAGGATTTGGATATCACATCTCTTGCTATAGGAAGGGTCTCAGGATTGGCATGGGTAGGAGTTGGATATTACTTTCTTGCTATAGGAAGGGTCTCATGTTTGGAATGGGAAGGAGTTGGATATCACATATGCTATAGTTAGTGTCTCAGGTTTGGAACGGGAAGGAGTTGGATATCACATCTCATGTTATAGGAAGGGTCTCAGGTTTGGTATAAGCATTGAGATATCACATCTCTGCTATCGGAAGCGGCTCAGGATTGGAATGGGAATGAGTTGGATATCCCATCTCATGTTATAGGAAGAGTCTCTGGTTTGGTATTAGAATCATTGAGATATCACATCGCATGCTGTAGGAAGGGTCTAAGGATTGGAATGGGATGGACTTGGATATCACATCTCATGCTATAGGTAGGCTCTCAGGTTTGGTATAAGCATTGAGATATCACATCTCATGCTATAGGAAGGGTCTCAGGATTGGAATGGGAAGGAATTGGATATCACATCTCATGCTATAGGAAGGGTCTCAGATTTGGTATAAGCATTGAGATATCACATCTCATGCTAAAGGAAGGGTCTCAGGATTGGAATGGGAAGGAGTTGTATATGACATCTCAGGCAACAGGAAGGTTCTCAGGTTTGGTATAAGCATTGAGATATCACATCTCTGCTATCGGAAGGGTCTCAGGATTGGAATGGGAAGGAGTTGGATATCCCATCTCATGTTATAGGAAGGGTCTCAGGTTTGGTATTAGAAGCATAGAGATATCACATCTCATGCTATAGGAAGGGTCTCAGGATTTGAATGGCAAGGAGTTGGATATCACATCTCATGCCATAGGAAGGGTCTCAGGTTTGGTATAAGCATTGAGATATCACATCTCTGCTATCGGAAGGGTCTCAGGATTGGATTGGGAAGGAGTTGGATATCCCTTCTCATGCTATAGGAAGTGTCTCAGGTTGGAATGGGAAGGAGTTGGATATCACATCTCATGTTATAGGAAGGGTCTCAGGATTGGAATGGGAAGGATTTGGATATCACATCTCTTGCTATATGAAGGGTCTCAGGATTGGAATGGGTAGGAGTTGGATATTACTTTCTTGCTATAGGAAGGCTCTCAGGTTTGGAAGGGGAAAGAGTTGGATATCACATATGCTATAGTTAGTGTCTCAGGTTTGGAACGGGAAGGAGTTGGATATCACATCTCATGTTATAGGAAGGGTCTCAGGTTTGGTATAAGCATTGAGATATCACATCTCAGCTATCGGAAGCGGCTCAGGATTGGAATGGGAAGGAGTTGGATATCCCATCTCATGTTATAGGAAGAGTCTCTGGTTTGGTATTAGAATCATTGAGATATCACATCGCATGCTGTAGGAAGGGTCTAAGGATTGGAATGGGATGGACTTGGATATCACATCTCATGCTATAGGTAGGCTCTCAGGTTTGGTATAAGCATTGAGATATCACATCTCATGCTATAGGAAGGGTCTCAGGATTGGAATGGGAAGGAATTGGATATCACATCTCATGCTATAGGAAGGGTCTCAGATTTGGTATAAGCATTGAGATATCACATCTCATGCTAAAGGAAGGGTCTCAGGATTGGAATGGGAAGGAGTTGTATATGACATCTCAGGCCACAGGAAGGTTCTCAGGTTTGGTATAAGCATTGAGATATCACATCTCTGCTATCGGAAGGGTCTCAGGATTGGAATCGGAAGGAGTTGGATATCCCATCTCATGTTATAGGAAGGGTCTCAGGTTTGGTATTAGAAGCATAGAGATATCACATCTCATTCTATAGGAAGGGTCTCAGGATTGGAATGGGAAGGACTTGGATGTCACATCTCATGCTATAGGGAGGGTCTCAAGTTTGATATTAGAAGCATTGAGATAACAAATCTCATGATATCGGAATGGTCTCCGGATTGGAATGGGAAGGAGTTGGATACCACATCTCATGATAAAGGAAGGGTCTAAGGTTTGGAAGGGGAAGGATTTGGATATCACATCTCATGTTATAGGACGGGTCTCAGGTTTGGTATTAGAAGCATTGAGATATCAAGTCTCATGGTATAAGAAGGGTCTCAGAATTGGAATGGGAAGGAGTTGGATATCACACCTCAAGCTATAGGAAGGGTCTCAGGATTGGAATGGGAAGGAGTTTGATATCACATCTCATGCCATAGTATGGGTCTCAGGTTTGGTAGAAGCATTGGGATATCACATCTCATGCTATCGGAAGGGTATCAGTATTGGATTTGGAAGAAGTTGGATATCCCATCTCATGCTATAGGAAGGGTCTCAGGTTGGAATGGGAAGGAGTTGGATGCCACATTTCATGTTATAGGAAGGGTCTCAGGATTGGAATGGGAAGGACTTGGATATCATATCTCATGCTATAGGACGGGTCTCAGGTTTGTTATTAGAATCATTGAGATATCATTTTGCATGCTGTAGGAAGGGTCTAAGGATTGGAATGGGAAGGACTTGGATATCACATCTCATGCTATAGATAAGCTCTTAGGTTTGGAAAGGGAAGGAGTTGGATATTCCATTTCATGTTAGAGGAAGGATCTCAGGTTTGGTATTAGAAGCATTGAGATATCACATCTCATGCTATAGGAAGGGTCTCAGGATTGGAATGGGAAGTAGTTGGATATCACATCTCATGCTATAGGAAGGGTCTCAGGTTTGGTATAAGCATTGAGATATCACATCTCATGCTATAGGACGGGTCTCAGGATTGGAATGGAAGGAGTTGGATATCAAATCTCATGTTATAGGAAGGATCTCAGGTTTGGTATTAGAAGCATTGAGACATCACATCTCATGCTATAGGAAGGGTCTCAGGGTTGGAATGGGAAGGAGTTGGATATCACATCTCATCCAATAGGAAGGGTCTCAGGTTTGGAATGGGAAGGAATTGGATATCACATCTCATGTTATAGGAAGGATCTCAGGTTTGGTATTAGAAGCATTGAGATATCGCATCTCATGCTATAGGAAGGGTCTCAGGATTGGAATGTGAAGGATTTGGATATCACATCTCATGCTAAAGGAAGGGTCTCAGGTTTGGTAGAAGCATTGAGATATCACGTCTCTTCTATCGGAAGGGTCTCAGGATTGGATTGGGAAGGAGTTGGATATCCCTTCTCATGCTATAGGAAGGGTCTCAAGATTTGAATGGCAAGGAGTTGGATATCACATCTCATGCCATAGGAAGGGTCTCAGGTTTGGTATAAGCATTGAGATATCACATCTCTGCTATCGGAAGGGTCTCAGGATTGAAATGGGAAGGAGTTGGATATTCCCATCTCATGTTATAGGAAGGGTCTCAGGTTTGGTATTAGAAGCATTGAGATATCACATCTCATGCTATAGGAAGGGTCTCAGGATTGGAATGGGAAGGACTTGGATATCACATCTCATGCTATAGGGAGGGTCTCAAGTTTGATATTAGAAGCTTTGAGATATCACATCTCATGATATCGGAAGGGTCTCAGGATTGGAATGGGAAGGAGTTGGATATCACATCTCATGATAAATGAAGGGTCTAAGGTTTGGAAGGGGAAGGATTTGGATATCACATCTCATGTTATATTACGGGTCTCAGGTTTGGTATTAGAAGCATTGAGATATCAAGTCGCAGAGTATAGGAAGGGTCTCAGAATTGGAATGGGAAGGAGTTGGATATCACATCTCAAGCTATAGGAAGGGTTCTCAGGATTGGAATGGGAAGGACTTGGATATCACATCTCATGCTATAGGAAGGCTCTCAGGTTTGGAAGGGGAAAGAGTTGGATATCACATTTCATGTTAGAGGTAGGATCTCAGGTTTGGTATTAGAGGCATTGAGATATCACATCTCATGCTATCAGAAGGGTCTCAGGAATGGAATGGAAAGGAGTTGGATATCACATCTCATGCTAAAGGGAGGGTCTCAGGTTTGGAAGGGGAAGGATTTGGATATCACATCTCATGTTATAGGAAGGATCTCAGGTTTGGTATTAGAAGCATTGAGATATCACATCTCATGCTATCGGAAGGATCTCAGGTTTGGTATTAGAAGCATTGAGATATCACATCTCATGCTATCAGAAGGGTCTCAGGATTGGAATGGGAAGGAGTTGGATATCACATCTCATGCTAAAGGGAGGGTCTCAGGTTTGGAAGGGGAAGGATTTGGATATCACATCTCATGTTATCGGAAGGAAATCACGTTTGGTATTAGAAGTATTGAGATATCATATCTCATGCTATAGGAAGGGTCTCAGGATTGGAATGGGAAAGAGTTGGATATCACTTCTCATGCTATAGGGAGTGTCTCAGGATTGGAATGGGAAGGACTTAGATATCACATATCATGCTATAGGGAGGGTCTCAGTTTTGATATTAGAAGCATTTAGATATCACATCTCATGCTATCGGAAGTGTCTCAGGATTGGAATGGGAAGGAGCTGGATATCACATCTCATGCTAAAGGAAGGGTCTCAGGTTTGGAACGGGAAGGATTTGGATATCACATCTCATGTTATAGGAAGGGTCTCAGGTTTGGTATAAGCATTGAGATATCACATCTCTGCTATCGGAAGTGTCTCAGGATTGGAATGGGAAGGAGTTGGATATCCCATCTCATGTTATAGGACGGGTCTCAGGTTTGTTATTAGAATCATTGAGATATCATATTGCATGCTGTAGGAAGGGTCTAAGGGTTGGAATGGGAAGGACTTGGATATCACATCTCATGCTATAGATAGGCTCTTAGGTTTGGAAAGGGAAGGAGTTGGATATCACATTTCATGTTAGAGGAAGGATCTCAGGTTTGGTATTAGAAGCATTGAGATATCACATCTCATGCTATAGGAAGGGTCTCAGGATTGGAATGGGAAGTAGTTGGATATCACATCTCATGCTATAGGAAGAGTCTCAGGTTTGGTATAAGCATTGAGATATCACATCTCATGCTATAGGACGGGTCTCAGGATTGGAATGGAAGGAGTTGGATATCACATCTCATGTTATAGGAAGGATCTCAGGTTTGGTATTAGAAGCATTGAGACATCACATCTCATGCTATAGGAAGGGTCTCAGGGTTGGAATGGGAAGGAGTTGGATATCACATCTCATCCAATATGAAGGGTCTCAGGTTTGGAATGGGAAGGATTTGGATATCACATCTCATGCTAAAGGAAGGGTCTCAGGTTTGGTAGAAGCATTGAGATATCACGTCTCTGCTATCGGAAGGGTCTCAGGATTGGATTGGGAAGGAGTTGGATATCCCTTCTCATGCTATAGGAAGGGTCTCAGGATTTGAATGGCGAGGAGTTGGATATCACATCTCATGCCATAGGAAGGGTCTCAGGTTTGGTATAAGCATTGAGATATCACATCTCTGCTATCGGAAGGGTCTCAGGATTGGATTGGGAAGGAGTTGGATATCCCTTCTCATGCTATAGGAAGTGTCTCAGGTTGGAATGGGAAGGAGTTGGATATCACATCTCATGTTATAGGAAGGGTCTCAGGATTGGAATGGGAAGGATTTGGATATCACATCTCTTGCTATAGGAAGGGTCTCAGGATTGGAATGGGTAGGAGTTGGATATTACTTTCTTGCTATAGGAAGGGTCTCATGTTTGGAATGGGAAGGAGTTGGATATCACATATGCTATAGTTAGACCCTTCCGATAGCAGAGATGTGATATCTCAATGCTTATACCAAACCTGAGATCCTTCCTATGGCCTGAGATGTCATATACAACTCCTTCCCATTCCAATTCTGAGACCCTTTCTTTAGCATGAGATGTGATATCTCAATGCTTATACCAAATCTGAGACCCTTCCTATAGCATGAGATGTGATATCCAATTCCTTCCCATTCCAATCCTGAGACCCTTCCTATAGCATGAGATGTGATATCTCAATGCTTATACCAAACCTGAGAGCCTACCTATAGCATGAGATGTGATATCCAAGTCCATCCCATTCCAATCCTTAGACCCTTCCTACAGCATGCGATGTGATATCTCAATGATTCTAATACCAAACCAGAGACTCTTCCTATAACATGAGATGGGATATCCAACTCCTTCCCATTCCAATCCTGAGCCGCTTCCGATAGCAGTGATGTGATATCTCAATGCTTATACCAAACCTGAGACCCTTCCTATAACATGAGATGTGATATCCAACTCCTTCCCGTTCCAAACCTGAGACACTAACTATAGCATATTTGATATCCAACTGCTTCCCATTCCAAACATGAGACCCTTCCTATAGCAAGAAAGTAATATCCAACTCCTACCCATTCCAATCCGGAGACCCTTCCTATAGCAAGAGATGTGATATCCAAATCCTTCCCATTCCAATCCTGAGACCCTTCCTATAACATGAGATGTGATATCCAACTCCTTCCCATTCAAATCCTGAGACCCTTCCTATAGCATGAGAAGGGATATTCAACTCCTTCCCAATCCAATCCTGAGACCCTTCCGATAGCAGAGATGTGATATCTCAATGCTTCTAATACCAAATCTGAGATCCTTCCTATAACATGAGATGTGATATCCAACTCCTTCCCATTCCAACCCTGAGACCCTTCCTATAGCATGAGATGTGATGTCTCAATGCTTCTAATACCAAACCTGAGATCCTTCCTATAACATGAGATGTGATATCCAACTCCTTCCATTCCAATCCTGAGACCCGTCCTATAGCATGAGATGTGATATCTCAATGCTTATACCAAACCTGAGACCCTTCCTATAGCATGAGATGTGATATCCAACTACTTCCCATTCCAATCCTGAGACCCTTCCTATAGCATGAGATGTGATATCTCAATGCTTCTAATACCAAACCTGAGATCCTTCCTCTAACATGAAATGTGATATCCAACTCCTTCCCTTTCCAAACCTAAGAGCCTATCTATAGCATTAGATGTGATATCCAAGTCCTTCCCATTCCAATCCTTAGACCCTTCCTACAGCATGCAATATGATATCTCAATGATTCTAATAACAAACCTGAGACCCGTCCTATAGCATGAGATATGATATCCAAGTCCTTCCCATTCCAATCCTGAGACCCTTCCTATAACATGAAGTGTGATATCCAACTCCTTCCCATTCCAACCTGAGACCCTTCCTACGGCATGAGATGTCATATACAACTCCTTCCCATTCCAATCCTGAGACCCTTCCTATAGCACGAGATGTGATATCTCAATGCTTATACCAAACCTGAGACCCTTCCTCTAGCATGAGATGTGATATCCAACTCCTTCCCATTCCAATCCTGAGACCCTTCCTATAGCATGAGATGTGATATCCAACTCCTTCCCATTCCAATCCTGAGACCCTTCCTATAGCCTGAGATCTGATATCTCAATGCCTCTAATACCAAACCTGAGATCCTTCCTCTAACATGAAATGTGATATCCAACTCCTTCCCTTTCCAAACCTGAGAGCCTATCTATAGCATGAGATGTGATATCCAATTCCTTCCCATTCCAATCCTGAGACACTTCCGATAGCAGAGATGTGATATCTCAATGCTCATACCAAACCTGAGACCCTTCCTATAACATGAGATGTGATATCCAACTCCTTCCCGTTCCAAACCTGAGACCCTTCCTTTAGCATGAGATGTGATATCCAGCTCCTTCCCATTCCAATCCTGAGACACTTCCGATAGCATGAGATGTGATATCTCAATGCTTCTAATATCAAAACTGAGACCCTCCCTATAGCATGATATGTGATATCTAAGTCCTTCCCGTTCCAATCCTGAGACCCTTCCTATAGCATGAGATGTGATATCTCAATGCTTCTACCAAACCTGAGACCCTTCCTTTAGCATGAGATGTGATAACCAACTCCTTCCCATTCCAATCCTGAGACCCTTCCTATAGCATGAGATGTGATATCTCAATACTTCTAATACCAAACCTGAGATCCTTCCGATAACATGAGATGTGATATCCAAATCCTTCCCCTTCCAAACCTGAGACCCTCCCTTTAGCATGAGATGTGATATCCAACTCCTTCCCATTCCAATCCTGAGAACCTTCTGATAGCATGAGATGTGATATCTCAATGCTTCTATACCAAACCTGAGATCCTTCCGATAGCATGAGATGTGATATCTCAATGCTTCTAATACCAAACCTGAGATCCTTCCTATAACATGAGATGTGATATCCAAATCCTTCCCCTTCCAAACCTGAGACCCTCCCTTTAGCATGAGATGTGATATCCAACTCCTTCCCATTCCAATCCTGAGACTCTTCTGATAGCATGAGATGTGATATCTCAATGCCTCTAATACCAAACCTGAGATCCTACCTCTAACATGAAATGTGATATCCAACTCTTTCCCCTTCCAAACCTGAGAGCCTTCCTATAGCATGAGATGTGATATCCAAGTCCTTCTAATTCCAATCCTGAGACCCTTCCTATAGCATGAGATGTGATATCTCAATGCTTATACCAAACCTGAGGCCCTTCCTATAGCATGAGATGTGATATCCAACTTCTTCCCATTCCAATCCTGAGACCCTTCCTATAACATGAGATGTGATGTCTCAATGCTTCTAATACCAAACCTGAGATATTTCCTATAACATGAGATGTGATATCCAACTCCTTCCCATTCCAATCCTGAGACCCTTCCTATAGCATGAGATGTGATATCTCAATGCTTATACCAAACCTGAGACCCTTCCAATAGCTTGAGATGTGATATCCAACTCCTTCCCATTCCAATCCTGAGACCCTTCCTATAGCTTGAGGTGTGATATCCAACTCCTTCCCATTCCAATTCTGAGACCCTTCTTATACCATGAGACTTGATATCTCAATGCTTCTAATACCAAACCTGAGACCCGTCCTATAACATGAGATGTGATATCCAAATCCTTCCCCTTCCAAACCTTAGACCCTTTCTTTATCATGAGATGTGATATCCAACTCCTTCCCATTCCAATCCTGAGACCCTTCCGATATCATGAGATTTGTTATCTCAATGCTTCTAATATCAAACTTGAGACCCTCCCTATAGCATGAGATGTGACATCCAAGTCCTTCCCATTCCAATCCTGAGACCCTTCATATAGCATGAGATGTGATATCTCTATTCTTCTAATACCAAACCTGAGACCATTCCTATAACATGAGATGGGATATCCAACTCCTTCCCATTCCAATCCTGAGACCCTTCCGATAGCAGAGATGTGATATCTCAATGCTTATACCAAACCTGAGACCCTTCCTATGGCCTGAGATGTCATATACAACTCCTTCCCATTCCAATCCTGAGACCCTTTCTTTAGCATGAGATGTGATATCTCAATGCTTATACCAAATCTGAGACCCTTCCTATAGCATGAGATGTGATATCCAATCCCTTCCCATTCCAATCCTGAGACCCTTCCTATAGCATGAGATGTGATATCTCAATGCTTATACCAAACCTGAGAGCCTACCTATAGCATGAGATGTGATATCCAAGTCCATCCCATTCCAATCCTTAGACCCTTCCTACAGCATGCGATGTGATATCTCAATGATTCTAATACCAAACCAGAGACTCTTCCTATAACATGAGATGGGATATCCAACTCCTTCCCATTCCAATCCTGAGCCGCTTCCGATAGCAGAGATGTGATATCACAATGCTTATACCAAACCTGAGACCCTTCCTATAACATGAGATGTGATATCCAACTCCTTCCCGTTCCAAACCTGAGACACTAACTATAGCATATGTGATATCCAACTGCTTCCCATTCCAAACATGAGACCCTTCCTATAGCAAGAAAGTAATATCCAACTCCTACCCATTCCAATCCGGAGACCCTTCCTATAGCAAGAGATGTGATATCCAAATCCTTCCCATTCCAATCCTGAGACCCTTCCTATAACATGAGATGTGATATCCAACTCCTTCCCATTCAAATCCTGAGACCCTTCCTATAGCATGAGAAGGGATATTCAACTCCTTCCCAATCCAATCCTGAGACCCTTCCGATAGCAGAGACGTGATATCTCAATGCTTCTACCAAACCTGAGACCCTTCCTTTAGCATGAGATGTGATATCCAAATCCTTCACATTCCAATCCTGAGACCCTTCCTATAGCATGAGATGTGATATCCAAATCCTTCCCCTTCCAAACCTGAGACCCTCCCTTTAGCATGAGATGTGATATCCAACTCCTTCCCATTCCAATCCTGAGACTCTTCTGATAGCATGAGATGTGATATCTCAATGCCTCTAATACCAAACCTGAGATCCTACCTCTAACATGAAATTTGATATCCAACTCTTTCCCCTTCCAAACCTGAGAGCCTTCCTATAGCATGAGATGTGATAGCCAAGTCCTTCTAATTCCAATCCTGAGACCCTTCCTATAGCATGAGATGTGATATCTCAATGCTTACACCAAACCTGAGACCCTTCCTATAGCATGAGATGTGATATCCAACTTCTTCCCATTCCAATCCTGAGACCCTTCCTATAACATGAGATGTGATGTCTCAATGCTTCTAATACCAAACCTGAGATATTTCCTATAACATGAGATGTGATATCCAACTCCTTCCCATTCCAATCCTGAGACCCTTCCTATAGCATGAGATGTGATATCTCAATGCTTATACCAAACCTGAGACCCTTCCTATAGCTTGAGATGTGATATCCAACTCCTTCCCATTCCAATCCTGAGACCCTTCCTATAGCTTGAGATGTGATATCCAACTCCTTCCTCTTCCAAACCTGAGAGCCTTCCTATAGCATGAGATATGATATCCAAGTCCTTCCCATTCCAATCCTGAGACCCTTCCTATAACATGAAATGTGATATCCAACTCCTTCCCATTCCAACCTGAGACCCTTCCTATAGCATGAGATGGGATATCCAACTTCTTCCAAATCCAATACTGATACCCTTCCGATAGCATGAGATGTGATATCCCAATGCTTCTACCAAACCTGAGACCCATACTATGGCATGAGATGTGATATCAAACTCCTTCCCATTCCAATCCTGAGACCCTTCCTATAGCTTGAGGTGTGATATCCAACTCCTTCCCATTCCAATTCTGAGACCCTTCTTATACCATGAGACTTGATATCTCAATGCTTCTAATACCAAACCTGAGACCCGTCCTATAACATGAGATGTGATATCCAAATCCTTCCCCTTCCAAACCTTAGACCCTTTCTTTATCATGAGATGTGATATCCAACTCCTTCCCATTCCAATTCTGAGACCCTTCCGATATCATGAGATTTGTTATCTCAATGCTTCTAATATCAAACTTGAGACCCTCCCTATAGCATGAGATGTGACATCCAAGTCCTTCCCATTCCAATCCTGAGACCCTTCATATAGCATGAGATGTGATATCTCTATTCTTCTAATACCAAACCTGAGACCATTCCTATAACATGAGATGGGATATCCAACTCCTTCCCATTCCAATCCTGAGACCCTTCCGATAGCAGAGATGTGATATCTCAATGCTTATACCAAACCTGAGACCCTTCCTATGGCCTGAGATGTCATATACAACTCCTTCCCATTCCAATCCTGAGACCCTTTCTTTAGCATGAGATGTGATATCTCAATGCTTATACCAAATCTGAGACCCTTCCTATAGCATGAGATGTGATATCCAATTCCTTCCCATTCCAATCCTGAGACCCTTCCTATAGCATGAGATGTGATATCTCAATGCTTATACCAAACCTGAGAGCCTACCTATAGCATGAGATGTGATATCCAAGTCCATCCCATTCCAATCCTTAGACCCTTCCTACAGCATGCAATGTGATATCTCAATGATTCTAATACCAAACCAGAGACTCTTCCTATAACATGAGATGGGATATCCAACTCCTTCCCATTCCAATCCTGAGCCGCTTCCGATAGCAGAGATGTGATATCTCAATGCTTATACCAAACCTGAGACCCTTCCTATAACATGAGATGTGATATCCAACTCCTTCCCGTTCCAAACCTGAGACACTAACTATAGCATATGTGATATCCAACTGCTTCCCATTCCAAACATGAGACCCTTCCTATAGCAAGAAAGTAATATCCAACTCCTACCCATTCCAATCCGGAGACCCTTCCTATAGCAAGAGATGTGATATCCAAATCCTTCCCATTCCAATCCTGAGACCCTTCCTATAACATGAGATGTGATATCCAACTCCTTCCCATTCAAATCCTGAGACCCTTCCTATAGCATGAGAAGGGATATTCAACTCCTTCCCAATCCAATCCTGAGACCCTTCCGATAGCAGAGACGTGATATCTCAATGCTTCTACCAAACCTGAGACCCTTCCTTTAGCATGAGATGTGATATCCAAATCCTTCACATTCCAATCCTGAGACCCTTCCTATAGCATGAGATGTGATATCTCAATGCTTCTAATACCAAACCTGAGATCCTTCCTATAACATGAGATGTGATATCCAATTCCTTCCCATTCCAAACCTGAGACCCTTCCTATTGGATGAGATGTGATATCCAACTCCTTCCCATTCCAACCCTGAGACCCTTCCTATAGCATGAGATGTGATGTCTCAATGCTTCTAATACCAAACCTGAGATCCTTCCTATAACATGAGATGTGATATCCAACTCCTTCCATTCCAATCCTGAGACCCGTCCTATAGCATGAGATGTGATATCTCAATGCTTATACCAAACGTGAGACCGTTCCTATAGAATGAGATGTGATATCCAACTACTTCCCATTCCAATCCTGAGACCCTTCCTATAGCATGAGATGTGATATCTCAATGCTTCTAATACCAAACCTGAGATCCTTCCTCTAACATGAAATGTGATATCCAACTCCTTCCCTTTCCAAACCTAAGAGCCTATCTATAGCATGAGATGTGATATCCAAGTCCTTCCCATTAAAATCCTTAGACCCTTCCTACAGCATGCAATATGATATCTCAATGATTCTAATAACAAACCTGAGACCCGTCCTATAGCATGAGATATGATATCCAAGTCCTTCCCATTCCAATCCTGAGACCCTTCCTATAACATGAAGTGTGATATCCAACTCCTTCCCATTCCAACCTGAGACCCTTCCTACGGCATGAGATGTCATATACAACTCCTTCCCATTCCAATCCTGAGACCCTTCCTATAGCACGAGATGTGATATCTCAATGCTTATACCAAACCTGAGACCCTTCCTCTAGCATGAGATGTGATATCCAACTCCTTCCCATTCCAATCCTGAGACCCTTCCTATAGCATGAGATGTGATATCCAACTCCTTCCCATTCCAACCTGAGACCCTTCCTACGGCATGAGATGTCATATACAACTCCTTCCCATTCCAATCCTGAGACCCTTCCTATAGCCTGAGATCTGATATCTCAATGCCTCTAATACCAAACCTGAGATCCTTCCTCTAACATGAAATGTGATATCCAACTCCTTCCCTTTCCAAACCTGAGACCCTATCTATAGCATGAGATGTGATATCCAATTCCTTCCCATTCCAATCCTGAGACACTTCTGATAGCAGAGATGTGATATCTCAATGCTTATACCAAACCTGAGAGCCTTCCTATAACATGAGATGTGATATCCAACTCCTTCCCGTTCCAAACCTGAGACCCTTCCTTTAGCATGAGATGTGATATCCAGCTCCTTCCCATTCCAATCCTGAGACACTTCCGATAGCATGAGATGTGATATCTCAATGCTTCTAATATCAAAACTGAGACCCTCCCTATAGCATGATAGGTGATATCTAAGTCCTTCCCGTTCCAATCCTGAGACCCTTCCTATAGCATGAGATGTGATATCTCAATGCTTCTACCAAACCTGAGACCCTTCCTTTAGCATGAGATGTGATAACCAACTCCTTCCCATTCCAATCCTGAGACCCTTCCTATAGCATGAGATGTGATATCTCAATACTTCTAATACCAAACCTGAGATCCTTCCGATAACATGAGATGTGATATCCAAATCCTTCCCCTTCCAAACCTGAGAACCTTCTGATAGCATGAGATGTGATATCTCAATGCTTTTATACCAAACCTGAGATCCTTCCGATAGCATGAGATGTGATATCTCAATGCTTCTAATACCAAACCTGAGATCCTTCCTATAACATGAGATGTGATATCCAAATCCTTCCCCTTCCAAACCTGAGACCCTCCCTTTAGCATGAGATGTGATATCCAACTCCTTCCCATTCCAATCCTGAGACTCTTCTGATAGCATGAGATGTGATATCTCAATGCCTCTAATACCAAACCTGAGATCCTACCTCTAACATGAAATGTGATATCCAACTCTTTCCCCTTCCAAACCTGAGAGCCTTCCTATAGCATGAGATGTGATATCCAAGTCCTTCTAATTCCAATCCTGAGACCCTTCCTATAACATGAGATGTGATATCCAACTCCTTCCCATTCCAACCTGAGACCCTTCCTATAGCATGAGATGGGATATCCAACTCCTTCCAAATCCAATCCTGATACCCTTCCGATAGCATGAGATGTGATATCCCAATGCTTCTACCAAACCTGAGACCCATACTATGGCATGAGATGTGATATCAAACTCCTTCCCCTTCCAAACCTTAGACACTTCCTTTATCATGAGATGTGATATCCAACTTCTTCCCATTCCATCCCTGAGACCCTTCCGATATCATGAGATGTGATATCTCAATGCTTCTAATATCAAACTTGAGACCCTCCTTATAGCATGAGATGTGATATCCAAGTCCTTCCCATTCCAATCCTGAGACCCTTCCTATAGCATGAGATGTGATATCTCAATGCTTCTAATACCAAACCTGAGACCCTTCCTATAACATGAGATGGGAATATCCAACTCCTTCCCATTCCAATCCTGAGACCCTTCCAATAGTAGAGATGTGATATCTCAATGCTTATACCAAACCTGAGATCCTTCCTATAACATGAGATGTGATATCCAACTCCTTCCCATTCCAATCCTGAGACACTTCCTATATAGCATGAGATGTGATATCTCACTGCTTATACCAAACCTGAGACCCTTCCTATAGCATGAGATGTGATATCCAACTCCTTCCCATTCCAATCCTGAGACCCTTCCTATAGCATGAGATATGATATCTCAATGCTTCTAATATCAAACTTGAGACCCTCCCTATAGCATGAGATGTGATATCCAAGTCCTTCCCATTCCAATCCTGAGACCCTTCCGATAGCATGAGATGTGATGTCTCAATGCTTCTAATACCAAACCTGAGATCCTTCCTATAACATGAGATGTTATATCCAACTCCTTCCCATTCCAATCCTGAGACCCTTCCTATAGCATGACATGTGATATCTCAATGCTTATACCAAACCTGAGACCCTTCCTATAGCATGAGATGTGATATCCAACTCCTTCCCATTCCAATCCTGAGACCCTTCCTATAGCATGAGATGTGATATCTAAATGCTTCTAATACCAAACTTGAGACTCTTCCTATAACATGAGATGGGATTTTCAGCTCCTTCCCATTCCAATCCTTAGACCCTTCCTACAGCATTCAGTATGATATCTCAATGATTCTAATAACAAACCTGAGACCCGTCCTATAACATGAGATGGGCTATCCAACACCTTCCCATTCCAATCCTGAGACACTTCCGATAGCAGAGATGTGATATCTCAATGCTTATACCAAACCTGAGACCCTTCCTATAACATGAGATGTGATATCCAACTCCTTCCCGTTCCAAACCTGAGACCCTTCCTATAGCATATGTGATATCCAACACATTCCCATTCCAAACATGAGACCCTTCCTATAGCAGGAATGTAATATCCAACTCCTTCCCATTCCAATCCTGAGACCATTCCTATAGCATGAGATGTGATATCTCAATGCTTCTAATACCAAACCTGAGATCCTTCCTATGACATGAGATGTGATATCCAATTCCTCCCCATTCCAAACCTGAGAACCTTCCTACAGCATGCGATGTGATATCTCAATGCTTCTAATACCAAACCTGAGACCAGTCCTATAACATGAGATTGGATATCCAACTCCTTCCACTTCCAAACCTGAGACCCTTCCTATAGCATGAGATGTGATATCCAACTTCTTCCATTCCAATCCTGAGACCCTTCCTATAACATGAGATGTGATGTCTCAATGCTTCTAATACCAAACCTGAGATATTTCCTATAACATGAGATGTGATATCCAACTCCTTCCCATTCCAATCCTGAGACCCTTCCTATAGCATGAGATGTGCTATCTCAATGCTTATACCAAACCTGAGACCCTTCCTAAAGCTTGAGATGTGATATCCAACTCCTTCCCATTCCAATCCTGAGACCCTTCCTATAACATGAAATGTGATATCCAACTCCTTCCCATTCCAACCTGAGACCCTTCCTATAGCATGAGATGTGATATCTCAAGGCCTCTAATACCAAACCTGAGACCCTTCCTCTAACATGAAATGTGATATCCAACTCCTTCTCCTTCCAAACCTGAGAGCCTTCCTATAGCATGAGATATGATATCCAAGTCCTTCCCATTCCAATCCTGAGACCCTTCCTATAACATGAAATGTGATATCCAACTCCTTCCCATTCCAACCTGAGACCCTTCCTATAGCATGAGATGGGATATCCAACTCCTTCCAAATCCAATACTGATACCCTTCCAATAGCATGAGATGTGATATCCCAATGCTTCTATCAAACCTGAGAACCATACTATGGCATGAGATGTGATATCAAACTCCTTCCCATTCCAATCCTGAGACTCTTCCTATAGCTTGAGATGTGATATCCAACTCCTTCCCATTCCAATTCTGAGACCCTTCCTATACCATGAGACTTGATATCTCAATGCTTCTAATACCAAACCTGAGACCCGTCCTATAACATGAGATGTGATATCCAAATCTTTCCCCTTCCAAACCTTAGACCCTTCCTTTATCATGAGATGTGATATCCAACTCCTTCCCATTCCAATCCTGAGACCCCTCCTATAGAATGAGATTTGTTATCTCAATGCTTCTAATATCAAAATTGAGACCCTCCCTATAGCATGAGATGGGATATCCAACTCCTTCCCATTCCAATCCTGAGACCCTTCCGATAGCAGAGATGTGATATCTCAATGCTTATACCAAATCTGAGACCCTTCCTATAGGATGAGATGTGATATCCAACTCCTTCCCATTCCAATCCTGAGACCCTTCCTATAGCATGAGATGTGATGTCTCAATGCTTCTAATACCAAACCTGAGATCCTTCCTATAACATGAGATGTGATATCCAACTCCTTCCCATTCCAATCCTGAGACCTTTCCATTAGCATGAGATGTGCTATCTCAAGGCCTCTAATACCAAACCTGAGATCCTTCCTCTAACATGAAATGTGATATCCAACTCCTTCCCCTTCCAAACCTGAGAGCCTTCCTATAGCATGAGATATGATATCCAAGTCCTTCCCATTCCAATCCTGAGACCCTTCCTATAACATGAAATGTGATATCCAACTCCTTCCCATTCCAACCTGAGACCCTTCCTATAGCATGAGATGGGATATCCTACTCCTTCCAAATCCAATACTGATACCCTTCCAATAGCATGAGATGTGATATCCCAATGCTTCTACCAAACCTGAGACCCATACTATGGCATGAGATGTGATATCAAACTCCTTCCCATTCCAATCCTGAGACTCTTCCTATAGCTTGAGATGTGATATCCAACTCCTTCACATTCCAATTCTGAGACCCTTTCTATGCCATGAGACTTGATATCTCAATGCTTCTAATACCAAACCTGAGACCCGTCCTATAACATGAGATGTGATATCCAAATCTTTCCCCTTCCAAACCTTAGACCCTTCCTTTATCATGAGATGTGATATCCAACTCCTTCCCATTCCAATCCTGAGACCCTTCCGATATCATGAGATGTGATATCTCACTGCTTCTAATACCAAACCTGAGACCCTGCCTATAACATGAGATGGGATATCCAACTCCTTCCCATTCCAATCCTGAGACCCTTCCGATAGCAGAGATGTGATATCTCAATGCTTATACCAATCCTGAGACCCTTCCTATGGCCTGAGATGTCATATACAACTCCTTCCCAATCCAATCCTGAGACCCTTCCTATAGCATGAGATGTGATATCTCAATGCGTATACCAAATGTGAGACCATTCCTATAGCATGAGATGTGATATCCAACTCCTTCCCATTCCAATCCTGAGACCCTTCCTATAGCATGAGATGTGATGTCTCAATGCTTCTAATACCAAACCTGAGATCCTTCCTATAACATGAGATGTGATATCCAACTCCTTCCCATTCCAATCCTGAGACCCTTCCTATAGCATGAGATGTGATGTCTCAATGCTTCTAATACCAAACCTGAGAACCTTCCTACAGCATGCGATGTGATATCTCAATGCTTCTAATACCAAACCTGAGACCAGTCCTATAACATGAGATTGGATATCCAACTCCTTCCCCTTCCAAACCTGAGACCCTTCCTATAGCATGAGATGTGATATCCAACTTCTTCCCATTCCAATCCTGAGACCCTTCCTATAACATGAGATGTGATGTCTCAATGCTTCTAATACCAAACCTGAGATCTTTCCTATAACATGAGATGTGATATCCAACTCCTTCCCATTCCAATCCTGAGACCCTTCCTATAGCATGAGATGTGCTATCTCAATGCTTATACCAAACCTGAGACCCTTCCTAAAGCTTGAGATGTGATATCCAACTCCTTCCCATTCCAATCCTGAGACCCTTCCTATAGCATGAGATGTGATATCTCAAGGCCTCTAACACCAAACCTGAGATCCTTCCTCTAACATGAAATGTGATATCCAACTCCTTCCCCTTCCAAACCTGAGAGCCTTCCAATAGCATGAGATATGATATCCAAGTCCTTCCCATTCCAATCCTGAGACCCTTCCTATAACATGAAATGTGATATCCAACTCCTTCCCATTCCAACCTGAGACCCTTCCTATAGCATGAGATGGGATATCCAACTCCTTCCAAATCCAATACTGATACCCTTCCAATAGCATGAGATGTGATATCCCAATGCTTCTACCAAACCTGAGACCCATACTATGGCATGAGATGTGATATCAAACTCATTCCCATTCCAATCCTGAGACTCTTCCTATAGCTTGAGATGTGATATCCAACTCCTTCCCATTCCAATTCCGAGACCCCTCCTATGCCATGAGACTTGATATCTCAATGCTTCTAATACCAAACCTGAGACCCGTCCTATAACATGAGATGTGATATCCAAATCTTTCCCCTTCCAAACCTTAGACCCTTCCTTTATCATGAGATGTGATATCCAACTCCTTCCCATTCCAATCCTGAGACCCTTCCGATATCATGAGATTTGTTATCTCAATGCTTCTAATATCAAACTTGAGACCCTCCCTATAGCATGAGATGTGACATCCAAGTCCTCCCCATTCCAATCCTGAGACCCTTCCTATAGCATGAGATGTGATATCTCAATGCTTCTAATACCAAACCTGAGACCCTTCCTATAACATGAGATGTCATATACAACTCCTTCCCAATCCAATCCTGAGACCCTTCCTATAGCATGAGATGTGATATCTCAATGCTTATACCAAATCTGAGACCCTTCCTATAGCATGAGATGTGATATCCAACTCCTTCCCATTCCAATCCTGAGACCCTTCCTATAGCATGAGATGTGATGTCTCAATGCTTCTAATACCAAACCTGAGATCCTTCCAATAACATGAGATGTGATATCCAACTCCTTCCCATTCCAATCCTGAGACCCTTATGATAGCATGAGATGTGATATCTCAATGCCTCTAATACCAAACCCGAGATCCTTCCTATAACATGAGATGTGATTTCCAAATCCTTCCCCTTCCAAACCTGAGACCCTCCATTTAGCATGAGATGTGATATACAACTCCTTCCCATTCCAATCCTGAGACCCTTCCTATAACATGAGATGTGATGTCTCAATGCTTCTAATACCAAACCTGAGATCCTTCCAATAACATGAGATGTGATATCCAACTCCTTCCCATTCCAATCCTGAGACCCTTCCTATAGCATGAGATGTGATGTCTCAATGCTTCTAATACCAAACCTGAGATCCTTCCTATAACATGAGATGTGATATCCAACTCCTTCCCATTCCAATCCTGAGACCTTTCCTATAGCATGAGATGTGCTATCTCAAGGCCTCTAATACCAAACCTGAGATCCTACCTCTAACATGAAATGTGATATCCAACTCTTTCCCTTTCCAAACCTGAGAGCCTTCCTATAGCATGAGATGTGATATCCAAGTCCTTCTAATTCCAATCCTGAGACCCTTCCTATAACATGAGATGTGATATCCAACTCCTTCCCATTCCAACCTGAGACCCTTCCTATAGCATGAGATGGGATATCCAACTCCTTCCAATTCCAATCCTGATACCCTTCTGATAGCATGAGATGTGATATCCCAATGCTTCTACCAAACCTGAGACCCATACTATGGCATGAGATGTGATATCAAACTCCTTCCCCTTCCAAACCTTAGACACTTCCTTTATCATGAGATGTGATATCCAACTCCTTCCCATTCCAATCCTGAGACCCTTCCTATAGCTTGAGGTGTGATATCCAACTCCTTCCCATTCCAATTCTGAGACCCTTCTTATACCATGAGACTTGATATCTCAATGCTTCTAATACCAAACCTGAGACCCGTCCTATAACATGAGATGTGATATCCAAATCATTCCCCTTCCAAACCTTAGACCCTTCCTTTATCATGAGATGTGGTATCCAACTCCTTCCCATTCCAATCCTGAGACCCTTCCGATATCATGAGATTTGGTATCTCAATGCTTCTAATATCAAACTTGAGACCCTCCCTATAGCATGAGATGTGACATCCAAGTCCTTCCCATTCCAATCCTGAGACCCTTCCTATAGCATGAGATGTGATATCTCTATGCTTCTAATACCAAACCTGAGACCCTTCCTATAAGATGAGATGGGATATCCAACTCCTTCCCATTCCAATCCTGAGACCCTTCTGATAGCAGAGATGTGATATCTCAATGCTTATACCAAACCTGAGACCCTTCCTATGGCCTGAGATGTCATATACAACTCCTTCCCATTCCAATCCTGAGACCCTTCCTTTAGCATGAGATGTGATATCTCAATGCTTATACCAAATCTGAGACCCTTCCTATAGCATGAGATGTGATATCCAAATCCTTCCCATTCCAATCCTGAGACCCTTCCTATAGCATGAGATGTGATATCTCAATGCTTATACCAAACCTGAGAACCTACCTATAGCATGAGATGTGATATCCAAGTCCATCCCATTCCAATCCTAAGACCCTTCCTACAGCATGCGATGTGATATCTCAATGATTCTAATACCAAACCAGAGACTCTTCCTATAACATGAGATGGGATATCCAACTCCTTCCCATTCCAATCCTGAGCCGCTTCCGATAGCAGAGATGTGATATCTCAATGCTTATTCTAAACCTGAGACCCTTCCTATAACATGAGATGTGATATCCAACTCCTTCCCGTTCCAAACCTGAGACACTAACTATAGCATATGTGATATCCAACTCCTTCCCATTCCAAACATGAGACCCTTCCTATAGCAGGAATGTAATATCCAACTCCTTCCCATTCCAATCCTGAGACCATTCCTATAGCATGAGATGTGATATCTCAATGCTTCTAATACCAAACCTGAGATCCTTCCTATGACATGAGATGTGATATCCAATTCCTCCCCATTCCAAACCTGAGAACCTTCCTACAGCATGCGATGTGATATCTCAATGCTTCTAATACCAAACCTGAGACCAGTCCTATAACATGAGATTGGATATCCAACTCCTTCCACTTCCAAACCTGAGACCCTTCCTATAGCATGAGATGTGATATCCAACTTCTTCCATTCCAATCCTGAGACCCTTCCTATAACATGAGATGTGATGTCTCAATGCTTCTAATACCAAACCTGAGATCTTTCCTATAACATGACATGTGATATCCAACTCCTTCCCATTCCAATCCTGAGACCCTTCCTATAGCATGAGATGTGCTATCTCAATGCTTATACCAAACCTGAGACCCTTCCTAAAGCTTGAGATGTGATATCCAACTCCTTCCCATTCCAATCCTGAGACCCTTCCTATAACATGAAATGTGATATCCAAATCCTTCCCATTCCAATCCTGAGACCCTTCCTATAACATGAGATGTGATATCCAACTCCTTCCCATTCCAACCTGAGACACTTCCTATAGCATGAGAAGGGATATCCAACGCCTTCCCAATCCAATCCTGAGACCCTTCTGATAGCAGAGATGTGATATCTCAATGCTTATACCAAACCTGAGACCCTTCCTATGGCATGAGATGTGATATCCAACTCCTTGCCATTCAAATCCTGAGACCCTTCCTATAGCATGAGAAGGGATATCCAACTCCTTCCCAATCCAATCCTGAGACCCTTCCGATAGCAGAGACGTGATATCTCAATGCTTCTACCAAACCTGAGACCCTTCCTTTAGCATGAGATGTGATATCCAAATCCTTCACATTCCAATCCTGAGACCCTTCCTATAGCATGAGATGTGATATCTCAATGCTTCTAATACCAAACCTGAGATCCTTCCTATAACATGAGATGTGATATCCAATTCCTTCCCATTCCAAACCTGAGACCCTTCCTATTGGATGAGATGTGATATCCAACTCCTTCCCATTCCAACTCTGAGACCCTTCCTATAGCATGAGATGTGATGTCTCAATGCTTCTAATACCAAACCTGAGATCCTTCCTATAACATGAGATGTGATATCCAACTCCTTCCATTCCAATCCTGAGACCCGTCCTATAGCATGAGATGTGATATCTCAATGCTTCTACCAAACCTGAGACCCTTCCTTTAGCATGAGATGTGATAACCAACTCCTTCCCATTCCAATCCTGAGACCCTTCCTATAGCATGAGATGTGATATCTCAATACTTCTAATACCAAACCTGAGATCCTTCCGATAACATGAGATGTGATATCCAAATCCTTCCCCTTCCAAACCTGAGACCCTCCCTTTAGCATGAGATGTGATATCCAACTCCTTCCCATTCCAATCCTGAGAACCTTCTGATAGCATGAGATGTGATATCTCAATGCTTCTATACCAAACCTGAGATCCTTCCGATAGCATGAGATGTGATATCTCAATGCTTCTAATACCAAACCTGAGATCCTTCCTATAACATGAGATGTGATATCCAAATCCTTCCCCTTCCAAACCTGAGACCCTCCCTTTAGCATGAGATGTGATATCCAACTCCTTCCCATTCCAATCCTGAGACTCTTCTGATAGCATGAGATGTGATATCTCAATGCCTCTAATACCAAACCTGAGATCCTACCTCTAACATGAAATGTGATATCCAACTCTTTCCCCTTCCAAACCTGAGAGCCTTCCTATAGCATGAGATGTGATATCCAAGTCCTTCTAATTCCAATCCTGAGACCCTTCCTATAACATGAGATGTGATATCCAACTCCTTCCCATTCCAACCTGAGACCCTTCCTATAGCATGAGATGGGATATCCAACTCCTTCCAAATCCAATCCTGATACCCTTCTGATAGCATGAGATGTGATATCCCAATGCTTCTACCAAACCTGAGACCCATACTATGGCATGAGATGTGATATCAAACTCCTTCCCCTTCCAAACCTTAGACACTTCCTTTATCATGATATGTGATATCCAACTCCTTCCCATTCCAATCCTGAGACCCTTCCTATAGCATGAGATGTGATATCACAATGCTTATACCAAACCTGAGACCGTTCCTATAGCTTGAGATGTGATATCCAACTCCTTCCCATTCCAATCCTGAGACCCTTCCTATAGCATGAGATGTGATATCTCAAGGCCTCTAATACCAAACCTGAGATCCTTCCTCTAACATGAAATGTGATATCCAACTCCTTCCCCTTCCAAACCTGAGAGCCTTCCTATAGCATGGGATATGATATCCAAGTCCTTCCCATTCCAATCCTGAGACCCTTCCTATAACATGAAATGTGATATCCAACTCCTTCCCATTCCAACCTGAGACCCTTCCTATATCATGAGATGGGATATCTCAATGCTTCTAATACCAAACCTGAGACTCTTCCTATAACATGAGATGGGATATCCTACTCCTTCCCATTCCAATCCTAAGACCCTTTCTATAGCAGAGATGTGATATCTCAATGCTTATACCAAACCTGAGACCCTTCCTACGGCATGAGATGTCATATACAACTCCTTCCCATTCCAATCCTGAGACCCTTCCTATAGCACAAGATGTGATATCTCAATGCTTATACCAAACCTGAGACCCTTCCTCTAGCATGAGATGTGATATCCAACTCCTTCCCATTCCAATCCTGAGACCCTTCCTATAGCATGAGATGTGATATCCAACTCCTTACCATTCCAATCCTGAGACCCTTCCTATAGCCTGAGATCTGATATCTCAATGCCTCTAAAACCAAACCTGAGATCCTTCCTCTAACATGAAATGTGATATCCAACTCCTTCCCTTTCCAAACCTGAGTGCCTATCTATAGCATGAGATGTGATATCCAATTCCTTCCCATTCCAATCCTGAGACACTTCCGATAGCAGAGATGTGATATCTCAATGCTTATACCAAACCTGAGAGCCTTCCTATAACATGAGATGTGATATCCAACTCCTTCCCGTTCCAAACCTGAGACCCTTCCTTTAGCATGAGATGTGATATCCAGCTCCTTCCCATTCCAATCCTGAGACACTTCCGATAGCATGAGATGTGATATCTCAATGCTTCTAATATCAAAACTGAGACCCTCCCTATATAGCATGATATGTGATATCTAAGTCCTTCCCATTCCAATCCTGAGACCCTTCCTATAGCATGAGATGTGATATCTCAATGCTTCTACCAAACCTGAGACCCTTCCTTTAGCATGAGATGTGATAACCAACTCCTTCCCATTCCAATCCTGAGACTCTTCCTATAGCATGAGATGTGATATCTCAATACTTCTAATACCAAACCTGAGATCCTTCCGATAACATGAGATGTGATACCCAAATCCTTCCCCTTCCAAACCTGAGACTCTCCCTTTAGCATGAGATGTGATATCCAACTCCTTCCCATTCCAATCCTGAGAACCTTCTGATAGCATGAGATGTGATATCTCAATGCTTCTATACCAAACCTGAGATCCTTCCGATAGCATGAGATGTGATATCTCAATGCTTCTAATACCAAACCTGAGATCCTTCCTATAACATGAGATGTGATATCCAAATCCTTCCCCTTCCAAACCTGAGACCCTCCCTTTAGCATGAGATGTGATATCCAACTCCTTCCCATTCCAATCCTGAGACTCTTCTGATAGCATGAGATGTGATATCTCAATGCCTCTAATACCAAACCTGAGATCCTACCTCTAACATGAAATGTGATATCCAACTCTTTCCCCTTCCAAACCTGAGAGCCTTCCTATAGCATGAGATGTGATATCCAAGTCCTTCTAATTCCAATCCTGAGACCCTTCCTATAACATGAGATGTGATATCCAACTCCTTCCCATTCCAACCTGAGACCCTTCCTATAGCATGAGATGGGATATCCAACTCCTTCCAAATCCAATCCTGTTACCCTTCTGATAGCATGAGATGTGATATCCCAATGCTTCTACCAAACCTGAGACCCATACTATGGCATGAGATGTGATATCAAACTCCTTCCCCTTCCAAACCTTAGACACTTCCTTTATCATGAGATGTGATATCCAACTCCTTCCCATTCCATCCCTGAGACCCTTCCGATATCATGAGATGTGATATCTCAATGCTTCTAATATCAAACTTGAGACCCTCCTTATAGCATGAGATGTGATATCCAAGTCCTTCCCATTCCAATCCTGAGACCCTTCCTATAGCATGAGATGTGATATCTCAATGCTTCTAATACCAAACCTGAGACCCTTCCTATAACATGAGATGGGAATATCCAACTCCTTCCCATTCCAATCCTGAGACCCTTCCGATAGTAGAGATGTGATATCTCAATGCTTATACCAAACCTGAGATCCTTCCTATAACATGAGATGTGATATCCAACTCCTTCCCATTCCAATCCTGAGACACTTCCTATAGCATGAGATGTGATATCTCACTGCTTATACCAAACCTGAGACCCTTCCTATAGCATGAGATGTGATATCCAACTCCTTCCCATTCCAATCCTGAGACCCTTCCTATAGCATGAGATATGATATCTCAATGCTTCTAATATCAAACTTGAGACCCTCCCTATAGCATGAGATGTGATATCCAAGTCCTTCCCATTCCAATCCTGAGACCCTTCCGATAGCATGAGATGTGATGTCTCAATGCTTCTAATACCAAACCTGAGATCCTTCCTATAACATGAGATGTGATATCCAACTCCTTCCCATTCCAATCCTGAGACCCTTCCTATAGCATGAGATGTGATATCTCAATGCTTATACCAAACCTGCGACCCTTCCTATAGCATGAGATGTGATATCCAACTCCTTCCCATTCCAATCCTGAGACCCTTCCTATAGCATGAGATGTGATATCTCAATGCCTCTAATACCAAACCTGAGATCCTTCCTCTAACATGAAATGTGATATCCAACTCCTTCCCATTCCAATCCTGAGACACTTCCTATAGCATGAGATGTGATATCTAAATGCTTCTAATACCAAACTTGAGACTCTTCCTATAACATGAGATGGGATATCCAACTCCTTCCCATTCCAATCCTTAGACCCTTCCTACAGCATTCAATATGATATCTCAATGATTCTAATAACAAACCTGAGACCCGTCCTATAACATGAGATGGGATATCCAACACCTTCCCATTCCAATCCTGAGACACTTCCGATAGCAGAGATGTGATATCTCAATGCTTATACCAAACCTGAGACCCTTCCTATAACATGAGATGTGATATCCAACTCCTTCCCGTTCCAAACCTGAGACCCTTCCTATAGCATATGTGATATCCAACACATTCCCATTCCAAACATGAGACCCTTCCTATAGCAGGAATGTAATATCCAACTCCTTCCCATTCCAATCCTGAGACCATTCCTATAGCATGAGGTGTGATATCTCAATGCTTCTAATACCAAACCTGAGATCCTTCCTATGACATGAGATGTGATATCCCATTCCTCCCCATTCCAAACCTGAGAACCTTCCTACAGCATGCAATGTGATATCTCAATGCTTCTAATACCAAACCTGAGACCAGTCCTATAACATGAGATTGGATATCCAACTCCTTCCACTTCCAAACCTGAGACCCTTCCTATAGCATGAGATGTGATATCCAACTTCTTCCCATTCCAATCCTGAGACCCTTCCTATAACATGAGATGTGATGGCTCAATGCTTCTAATACCAAACCTGAGATCTTTCCTATAACATGAGATGTGATATCCAACTCCTTCCCATTCCAATCCTGAGACCCTTCCTATAGCATGAGATGTGCTATCTCAATGCTTATACCAAACCTGAGACCCTTCCCAAAGCTTGAGATGTGATATCCAACTCCTTCCCATTCCAATCCTGAAACCCTTCCTATAACATGAAATGTGATATCCAACTCCTTCCCATTCCAACCTGAGACCCTTCCTATAGCATGAGATGTGATATCTCAAGGCCTCTAATACCAAACCTGAGATCCTTCCTCTAACGTGAAATGTGATATCCAACTCCTTCTCCTTCCAAACCTGAGAGCCTTCCTATAGCATGAGATATGATATCCAAGTCCTTCCCATTCCAATCCTGAGACCCTTCCTATAACATGAAATGTGATATCCAACTCCTTCCCATTCCAACCTGAGACCCTTCCTATAGCATGAGATGGGATATCCAACTCCTTCCAAATCCAATACTGATACCCTTCCAATAGCATGAGATGTGATATCCCAATGCTTCTATCAAACCTGAGAACCATACTATGGCATGAGATGTGATATCCAACTCCTTCCCATTCCAATTCTGAGACCCTTCCTATACCATGAGACTTGATATCTCAATGCTTCTAATACCAAACCTGAGACCCGTCCTATAACATGAGATGTGATATCCAAATCTTTCCCCTTCCAAACCTTAGACCCTTCCTTTATCATGAGATGTGATATCCAACTCCTTCCCATTCCAATCCTGAGACCCTTCCTATAGCATGAGATTTGTTATCTCAATGCTTCTAATATCAAAATTGAGACCCTCCCTATAGCATGAGATGGGATATCCAACTCCTTCCCATTCCAATCCTGAGACCCTTCCGATAGCAGAGATGTGATATCTCAATGGTTATACCAAATCTGAGACCCTTCCTATAGCATGAGATGTGATATCCAACTCCTTCCCATTCCAATCCTGAGACCCTTCCTATAGCATGAGATGTGATGTCTCAATGCTTCTAATACCAAACCTGAGATCCTTCCTATAACATGAGATGTGATATCCAACTCCTTCCCATTCCAATCCTGAGACCCTTCCTATAGCATGAGATGTGCTATCTCAATGCTTATACCAAACCTGAGACCCTTCCTAAAGCTTGAGATGTGATATCCAACTCCTTCCCATTCCAATCCTGAGACCCTTCCTATAGCATGAGATGTGATATCTCAAGGCCTCTGATACCAAACCTGAGATCCTTCCTCTAACATGAAATGTGATATCCAACTCCTTCCCCTTCCAAACCTGAGAGCCTTCCTATAACATGAAATGTGATATCCAACTCCTTCCCATTCCAACCTGAGACCCTTCCTATAGCATGAGATGGGATATCCAACTCCTTCCCCTTCCAAACCTGAGAGCCTTCCTATAACATGAAATGTGATATCCAACTCCTTCCCATTCCAATCCTGAGACCCTTCCTATAGCATGAGATGTGATATCTCAAGGCCTCTGATACCAAACCTGAGATCCTTCCTCTAACATGAAATGTGATATCCAACTCCTTCCCCTTCCAAACCTGAGAGCCTTCCTATAACATGAAATGTGATATCCAACTCCTTCCCATTCCAACCTGAGACCCTTCCTATAGCATGAGATGTGATATCCAACTCCTTCCCCTTCCAAACCTGAGAGCCTTCCTATAACATGAAATGTGATATCCAACTCCTTCCCATTCCAATCCTGAGACCCTTCCTATAGCATGAGATGTGATATCTCAAGGCCTCTGATACCAAACCTGAGATCCTTCCTCTAACATGAAATGTGATATCCAACTCCTTCCCATTCCAATCCTGAGACCCTTCCTATAACATGAAATGTGATATCCAACTCCTTCCCATTCCAACCTGAGACCCTTCCTATAGCATGAGATGGGATATCCAACTCCTTCCAAATCCAATACTGATACCCTTCCAATAGCATGAGATGTGATATCCCAATGCTTCTACCAAACCTGAGACCCATACTATGGCATGAGATGTGATATCCGACTCCTTCACATTCCAATTCTGAGACCCTTCCTTTATCATGAGATGTGATATCCAACTCCTTCCCATTCCAATCCTGAGACCCTTCCGATATCATGAGATGTGATATCTCAATGCTTCTAATACCAAACCTGAGACCCTGCCTATAACATGAGATGGGATATCCAACTCCTTCCCATTCCAATCCTGAGACTCTTCCTATAGCTTGAGATGTGATATCCAACTCCTTCACATTCCAATTCTGAGACCCTTCCTATGCCATGAGACTTGATATCTCAATGCTTCTAATACCAAACCTGAGACCCGTCCTATAACATGAGATGTGATATCCAAATCTTTCCCCTTCCACACCTTAGACCCTTCCTTTATCATGAGATGTGATATCCAACTCCTTCCCATTCCAATCCTGAGACCCTTCCGATATCATGAGATGTGATATCTCAATGATTCTAATACCAAACCTGAGACCCTGCCTATAACATGAGATGGGATATCCAACTCCTTCCCATTCCAATCCTGAGACCCTTCCGATAGCAGAGATGTGATATCTCAATGCTTATACCAATCCTGAGACCCTTCCTATGGCCTGAGATGTCATATACAACTCCTTCCCAATCCAATCCTGAGACCCTTCCTATAGCATGAGATGTGATATCTCAATGCTTATACCAAATGTGAGACCCTTCCTATAGCATGAGATGTGATATCCAACTCCTTCCCATTCCAATCCTGAGACCCTTCCTATAGCATGAGATGTGATGTCTCAATGCTTCTAATACCAAACCTGAGATCCTTCCTATAACATGAGATGTGATATCCAACTCCTTCCCATTCCAATCCTGAGACCCTTCCTATAGCATGAGATGAGATGTCTCAATGCTTCTAATACCAAACCTGAGAACCTTCCTACAGCATGCGATGTGATATCTCAATGCTTCTAATACCAAACCTGAGACCAGTCCTATAACATGAAATTGGATATCCAACTCCTTCCAAACCTGAGACCCTTCCTATAGCATGAGATGTGATATCCAACTTCTTCCCATTCCAATCCTGAGACCCTTCCTATAACATGAGATGTGATGTCTCAATGCTTCTAATACCAAACCTGAGATCTTTCCTATAACATGAGATGTGATATCCAACTCCTTCCCATTCCAATCCTGAGACCCTTCCTATAGCATGAGATGTGCTATCTCAATGCTTATACCAAACCTGAGACCCTTCCTAAAGCTTGAGATGTGATATCCAACTCCTTCCCCTTCCAAACCTGAGAGCCTTCCTATAGCATGAGATATGATATCCAAGTCCTTCCCATTCCAATCCTGAGACCCTTCCTATAACATGAAATGTGATATCCAACTCCTTCCCATTCCAACCTGAGACCCTTCCTATAGCATGAGATGGGATATCCCACTCCTTCCAAATCCAATACTGATACCCTTCCAATAGCATGAGATGTGATATCCCAATGCTTCTACCAAACCTGAGACCCATACTATGGCATGAGATGTGATATCAAACTCATTACCATTCCAATCCTGAGACTCTTCCTATAGCTTGAGATGTGATATCCAGCTCCTTCCCATTCCAATTCTGAGACCCTTCCTATGCCATGAGACTTGATATCTCAATGCTTCTAATACCAAACCTGAGACCCGTCCTATAACATGAGATGTGTTATCCAAATCTTTCCCCTTCCAAACCTTAGACCCTTCCTTTATCATGAGATGTGATATCCAACTCCTTCCCATTCCAATCCTGAGACCCTTCCGATATCATGAGATTTGTTATCTCAATACTTCTAATATCAAACTTGAGACCCTCCCTATAGCATGAGATGTGACATCCAAGTCCTCCCCATTCCAATCCTGAGACCCTTCCTATAGCATGAGATGTGATATCTCAATGCTTCTAATACCAAACCTGAGACCCTTCCTATAACATGAGATGTCATATACAACTCCTTCCCAATCCAATCCTGAGACCCTTCCTATAGCATGAGATGTGATATCTCAATGCTTATACCAAATCTGAGACCCTTCCTATAGCATTAGATGTGATATCCAACTCCTTCCCATTCCAATCCTGAGACCCTTCCTATAGCATGAGATGTGATGTCTCAATGCTTCTAATACCAAACCTGAGATCCTTCCAATAACATGAGATGTGATATCCAACTCCTTCCGATTCCAATCCTGAGACCCTTATGATAGCATGAGATGTGATATCTCAATGCCTCTAATACCAAACCTGAGATACTTCCGATAGCATGAGATGTGATATCTCAATGCTTCTAATACCAAACCTGAGATCCTTCCTATAACATGAGATGTGATTTCCAAATCCTTCCCCTTCCAAACCTGAGACCCTCCATTTAGCATGAGATGTGATATACAACTCCTTCCCATTCCAATCCTGAGACCCTTCTGATAGCATGAGATGTGATATCTCAATGCCTCTAATACCAAACCTGAGATCCTATCTCTAACATGAAATGTGATATCCATCTCCTTCCCTTTCCAAACCTGAGGCCCTGCCTATAGCATGAGATGTGATATCCAAGTCCTTCCCATTCCAATCCTGAGACCCTTCCTATAGCATGTGATGTGATATCTCCATGCTTATACCAAACCTGAGACCCTTCCTATGGCATGAGATGTCATATACAACTCCTTCCCATTCCAATCCTGAGACCCTTCCTATAGCATGAGATGTGATATCTCAATGCTTATACCAAACCTGAGACCCTTCCTATAGCATGAGATGTGATATCCAACTTCTTCCCATTCCAATCCTGAGACCCTTCCTATAACATGAGATGTGATGTCTCAATGCTTCTAATACCAAACCTGAGATATTTCCTATAACATGAGATGTGATATCCAACTCCTTCCCATTCCAATCCTGAGACCCTTCCTATAGCACGAGATGTGATATCTCAATGCTTATACCAAACCTGAGACCCTTCCTATAGCTTGAGATGTGATATCCAACTCCTTCCCATTCCAATCCTGAGACCCTTCCTATAGCTTGAGATGTGATATCCAACTCCTTCCCCTTCCAAACCTGAGAGCCTTCCTATAGCATGATATATGATATCCAAGTCCTTCCCATTCCAATCCTGAGACCCTTCCTATAACATGAAATGTGATATCCAACTCCTTCCCATTCCAACCTGAGACCCTTCCTATAGCATGAGATGGGATATCCAACTTCTTCCAAATCCAATACTGATACCCTTCCGATAGCATGAGATGTGATATCCCAATGCTTCTACCAAACCTGAGACCCATACTATAACATGAGATGTGATATCCAAATCCTTCCCCTTCCAAACCTTAGACCCTTTCTTTATCATGAGATGTGATATCCAACTCCTTCCCATTCCAATCCTGAGACCCTTCCGATATCATGAGATTTGTTATCTCAATGCTTCTAATATCAAACTTGAGATCCTCTCTATAGCATGAGATGTGACATCCAAGTCCTTCCCATTCCAATCCTGAGACCCTTCATATAGCATGAGATGTGATATCTCCATTCTTCTAATACCAAACCTGAGACCATTCCTATAACATGAGATGGGATATCCAACTCCTTCCCATTCCAATCCTGAGACCCTTCCGATAGCAGAGATGTGATATCTCAATGCTTATACCAAACCTGAGACCCTTCCTATGGCCTGAGATGTCATATACAAATCCTTCCCATTCCAATCCTGAGACCCTTTCTTTAGCATGAGATGTGATATCTCAATGCTTATACCAAATCTGAGACCCTTCCTATAGCATGAGATGTGATATCCAATTCCTTCCCATTCCAATCCTGAGACCCTTCCTATAGCATGAGATGTGATATCTCAATGCTTATACCAAACCTGAGAGCCTACCTATAGCATGAGATGTGACATCCAAGTCCATCCCATTCCAATCCTAAGACCCTTCCTACAGCATGCGATGTGATATCTCAATGATTCTAATACCAAACCAGAGACTCTTCCTATAACATGAGATGGGATATCCAACTCCTTCCCATTCCAATCCTGAGCCACTTCCGATAGCAGAGATGTGATATCTCAATGCTTATACCAAACCTGAGACCCTTCCTATTACATGAGATGTGATATCCAACTCCTTCCCGTTCCAAACCTGAGACACTAACTATAGCATATGTGATATCCAACTGCTTCCCATTCCAAACATGAGACCCTTCCTATAGCAAGAAAGTAATATCCAACTCCTACCCATTCCAATCCTGAGACCCTTCCTATAGCAAGAGATGTGATATCCAAATCCTTCCCATTCCAATCCTGAGACCCTTCCTATAACATGAGATGTGATATCCAACTCCTTCCCATTCAAATCCTGAGACCCTTCCTATAGCATGAGAAGGGATATTCAACTCCTTCCCAATCCAATACTGAGACCCTTCCGATAGCAGAGACGTGATATCTCAATGCTTCTACCAAACCTGAGACCCTTTCTTTAGCATGAGATGTGATATCCAAATCCTTCACATTCAAATCCTGAGACCCTTCCTATAGCATGAGATGTGATATCTCAATGCTTCTAATACCAAACCTGAGATCCTTCCTATAACATGAGATGTGATATCCAATTCCTTCCCATTCCAAACCTGAGACCCTTCCTATTGGATGAGATGTGATATCCAACTAATTCCCATTCCAACCCTGATACCCTTCCTATAGCACGAGATGTGATGTCTCAATGCTTCTAATACCAAACCTGAGATCCTTCCTATAACATGAGATGTGATATCCAACTCCTTCCATTCCAATCCTGAGACCCGTCCTATAGCATGAGATGTGATATCTCAATGCTTATACCAAACCTGAGACCCTTCCTATAGCATGAGATGTGATATCCAACTACTTCCCATTCCAATCCTGAGACCCTTCCTATAGCATGAGATGTGATATCTCAATGCTTCTAATACCAAACCTGAGATCCTTCCTCTAACATGAAATGTGATATCCAACTCCTTCCCTTTCCAAACCTAAGAGCCTATCTATAGCATGAGATGTGATATCCAAGTCCTTCCCATTCCAATCCTTAGACCCTTCCTACAGCATGCAATATGATATCTCAATGATTCTAATAACAAACCTGAGACCCGTCCTATAGCATGAGATATGATATCCAAGTCCTTCCCATTCCAATCCTGAGACCCTTCCTATAACATGAAATGTGATATCCAACTCCTTCCCATTCCAACCTGAGACCCTTCCTACGGCATGAGATGTCATATACAACTCCTTCCCATTCCAATCCTGAGACCCTTCCTATATCATGAGATGGGATATCTCAATGCTTCTAATACCAAACCTGAGACTCTTCCTATAAGATGAGATGGGATATCCTACTCCTTCCCATTCCAATCCTAAGACCCTTTCGATAGCAGAGATGTGATATCTCAATGCTTATACCAAACCTGAGACCCTTCATACGGCATGAGATGTCATATACAACTCCTTCCCATTCCAATCCTGAGACCCTTCCTATAGCACGAGATGTGATATCTCAATGCTTATACCAAACCTGAGACCCTTCCTCTAGCATGAGATGTGATATCCAACTCCTTCCCATTCCAATCCAGAGACCCTTCCTATAGCATGAGATGTGATATCCAACTCCTTCCCATTCCAATCCTGAGACCCTTCCTATAGCCTGAGATCTGATATCTCAATGCCTCTAAAACCAAACCTGAGATCCTTCCTCTAACAAGAAATGTGATATCCAACTCCTTCCCTTTCCAAACCTGAGAGCCTATCTATAGCATGAGATGTGATATCCAATTCCTTCCCATTCCAATCCTGAGACACTTCCGATAGCAGAGATGTGATATCTCAATGCTTATACCAAACCTGAGACCCTTCCTATAACATGAGATGTGATATCCAACTCCTTCCCGTTCCAAACCTGAGACCCTTCCTTTAGCATGAGATGTGATATCCAGCTCCTTCCCATTCCAATCCTGAGACACTTCCGATAGCATGAGATGTGATATCTCAATGCTTCTAATATCAAAACTGAGACCCTCCCTATAGCATGATATGTGATATCTAAGTCCTTCCCGTTCCAATCCTGAGACCCTTCCTATAGCATGAGATGTGATAATCTCAATGCTTCTACCAAACCTGAGACCCTTCCTTTAGCATGAGATGTGATAACCAACTCCTTCCCATTCCAATCCTAAGACCCTTTCGATAGCAGAGATGTGATATCTCAATGCTTATACCAAACCTGAGACCCTTCCTACGGCATGAGATGTCATATACAACTCCTTCCCATTCCAATCCTGAGACCCTTCCTATAGCACGAGATGTGATATCTCAATGCTTATACCAAACCTGAGACCCTTCCTCTAGCATGAGATGTGATATCCAACTCCTTCCCATTCCAATCCTGGGACCCTTCCTATAGCATGAGATGTGATATCCAACTCCTTACCATTCCAATCCTGAGACCCTTCCTATAGCCTGAGATCTGATATCTCAATGCCTCTAAAACCAAACCTGAGATCCTTCCTCTAACATGAAATGTGATATCCAACTCCTTCCCTTTCCAAACCTGAGAGCCTATCTATAGCATGAGATGTGATATCCAATTCCTTCCCATTCCAATCCTGAGACACTTCCGATAGCAGAGATGTGATATCTCAATGCTTATACCAAACCTGAGACCCTTCCTATAACATGAGATGTGATATCCAACTCCTTCCCGTTCCAAACCTGAGACCCTTCCTTTAGCATGAGATGTGATATCCAGCTCCTTCCCATTCCAATCCTGAGACACTTCCGATAGCATGAGATGTGATATCTCAATGCTTCTAATATCAAAACTGAGACCCTCCCTATAGCATGATATGTGATATCTAAGTCCTTCCCGTTCCAATCCTGAGACCCTTCCTATAGCATGAGATGTGATAATCTCAATGCTTCTACCAAACCTGAGACCCTTCCTTTAGCATGAGATGTGATAACCAACTCCTTCCCATTCCAATCCTGAGACCCTTCCTATAGCATGAGATGTGATATCTCAATACTTCTAATACCAAAACCTGAGATCCTTCCGATAACATGAGATGTGATATCCAAATCCTTCCCCTTCCAAACCTGAGACCCTCCCTTTAGCATGAGATGTGATATCCAACTCCTTCCCATTCCAATCCTGAGAACCTTCTGATAGCATGAGATGTGATATCTCAATGCTTCTATACCAAACCTGAGATCCTTCCGATAGCATGAGATGTGATATCTCAATGCTTCTAATACCAAACCTGAGATCCTTCCTATAACATGAGATGTGATATCCAAATCCTTCCCCTTCCAAACCTGAGACCCTATCTTTAGCATGAGATGTGATATCCAACTCCTTCCCATTCCAATCCTGAGACTCTTCTGATAGCATGAGATGTGATATCTCAATGCCTCTAATACCAAACCTGAGATCCTACCTCTAACATGAAATGTGATATCCAACTCTTTCCCCTTCCAAACCTGAGAGCCTTCCTATAGCATGAGATGTGATATCCAAGTCCTTCTAATTCCAATCCTGAGACCCTTCCTATAACATGAGATGTGATATCCAACTCCTTCCCATTCCAACCTGAGACCCTTCCTATAGCATGAGATGGGATATCCAACTCCTTCCAAATCCAATCCTGATACCCTTCTGATAGCATGAGATGTGATATCCCAATGCTTCTACCAAACCTGAGACCTATACTATGGCATGAGATGTGATATCAAACTCCTTCCCATTCCATCCCTGAGACCCTTCCGATATCATGAGATGTGATATCTCAATGCTTCTAATATCAAACTTGAGACCCTCCTTATAGCATGAGATGTGATATCCAAGTCCTTCCCATTCCAATCCTGAGACCCTTCCTATAGCATGAGATGTGATATCTCAATGCTTCTAATACCAAACCTGAGACCATTCCTATAACATGAGATGGGAATATCCAACTCCTTCCCATTCCAATCCTGAGACCCTTCCGATAGTAGAGATGTGATATCTCAATGCTTATACCAAACCTGAGATCCTTCCTATAACATGAGATGTGATATCCAACTCCTTCCCATTCCAATCCTGAGACACTTCCTATAGCATGAGATGTGATATCTCACTGCTTATACCAAACCTGAGACCCTTCCTATAGCATGAGATGTGATATCCAACTCCTTCCCATTCCAATCCTGAGACCCTTCCTATAGCATGAGATATGATATCTCAATGCTTTTAATATCAAACTTGAGACCCTCCCTATAGCATGAGATGTGATATCCAAGTCCTTCCCATTCCAATCCTGAGACCCTTCCTATAGCATGAGATGTGATATCTCAATGCCTCTAATACCAAACCTGAGATCCTTCCTCTAACATGAAATGTGATATCCAACTCCTTCCCATTCCAATCCTGAGACACTTCCTATAGCATGAGATGTGATATCTAAATGCTTCTAATACCAAACTTGAGACTCTTCCTATAGCATGAGATGGGATATCCAACTCCTTCCCATTCCAATCCTTAGACCCTTCCTACAGCATTCAATATGATATCTCAATGATTCTAATAACAAACCTGAGACCCGTCCTATAACATGAGATGGGATATCCAACACCTTCCCATTCCAATCCTGAGACACTTCCGATAGCAGAGATGTGATATCTCAATGCTTATACCAAACCTGAGACCCTTCCTATAACATGAGATGTGATATCCAACTCCTTCCCGTTCCAAACCTGAGACCCTTCCTATAGCATATGTGATATCCAACACATTCCCATTCCAAACATGAGACCCTTCCTATAGCAGGAATGTAATATCCAACTCCTTCCCATTCCAATCCTGAGACCATTCCTATAGCATGAGATGTGATATCTCAATGCTTCTAATACCAAACCTGAGATCCTTCCTATGACATGAGATGTGATATCCAATTCCTCCCCATTCCAAACCTGAGAACCTTCCTACAGCATGCAATGTGATATCTCAATGCTTCTAATACCAAACCTGAGACCAGTCCTATAACATGAGATTGGATATCCAACTCCTTCCACTTCCAAACCTGAGACCCTTCCTATAGCATGAGATGTGATATCCAACTTCTTCCCATTCCAATCCTGAGACCCTTCCTATAACATGAGATGTGATGTCTCAATGCTTCTAATACCAAACCTGAGATCTTTCCTATAACATGAGATGTGATATCCAACTCCTTCCCATTCCAATCCTGAGACCCTTCCTATAGCATGAGATGTGATATCCAACTCCTTCCCATTCCAATCCTGAGACCCTTCCTATAGCATGAGATGTGATATCCAACTTGTTCCCATTCCAATCCTGAGACCCTTCCTATAACATGAGATGTGATGTCTCAATGCTTCTAACACCAAACCTGAGATATTTCCTATAACATGAGATGTGATATCCAACTCCTTCCCATTCCAATCCTGAGACCCTTCCTATAGCATGAGATGTGATATCAAACTCCTTCCCATTCCAATCCTGAGACCCTTCCTATAGCTTGAGATGTGATATCCAACTCCTTCCCATTCCAATCCTGAGACCCTTCCTATAGCTTGAGATGTGATATCCAACTCCTTCCCCTTCCAAACCTGAGAGCCTTCCTATAGCATGAGATATGATATCCAAGTCCTTCCCATTCCAATCCTGAGACCCTTCCTATAACATGAAATGTGATATCCAACTCCTTCCCATTCCAACCTGAGACCCTTCCTATAGCATGAGATGGGATATCCAACTTCTTCCAAATCCAATACTGATACCCTTCCGATAGCATGAGATGTGATATCCCAATGCTTCTACCAAACCTGAGACCCATACTATGGCATGAGATGTGATATCAAACTCCTTCCCATTCCAATCCTGAGACCCTTCCTATAGCTTGAGGTGTGATATCCAACTCCTTCCCATTCCAATTCTGAGACCCTTCTTATACCATGAGACTTGATATCTCAATGCTTCTAATACCAAACCTGAGACCCGTCCTATAACATGAGATGTGATATCCAAATCCTTCCCCTTCCAAACCTTAGACCCTTTCTTTAGCATGAGATGTGATATCCAACTCCTTCCCATTCCAATCCTGAGACCCTTCCGATATCATGAGATTTGTTATCTCAATGCTTCTAATATCAAACTTGAGACCCTCCCTATAGCATGAGATGTGACATCCAAGTCCTTCCCATTCCAATCCTGAGACCCTTCATATAGCATGAGATGTGATATCTCTATTCTTCTAATACCAAACCTGAGACCATTCCTATAACATGAGATGGGATATCCAACTCCTTCCCATTCCAATCCTGAGACCCTTCCGATAGCAGAGATGTGATATCTCAATGCTTATACCAAACCTGAGACCCTTCCTATGGCCTGAGATGTCATATACAAATCCTTCCCATTCCAATCCTGAGACCCTTTCTTTAGCATGAGATGTGATATCTCAATGCTTATACCAAATCTGAGACCCTTCCTATAGCATGAGATGTGATATCCAATTCCTTCCCATTCCAATCCTGAGACCCTTCCTATAGCATGAGATGTGATATCTCAATGCTTATACCAAACCTGAGAGCCTACCTATAGCATGAGATGTGATATCCAAGTCCATCCCATTCCAATCCTTAGACCCTTCCTACAGCATGCGATGTGATATCTCAATGATTCTAATACCAAACCAGAGACTCTTCCTATAACATGAGATGGGATATCCAACTCCTTCCCATTCCAATCCTGAGCCGCTTCCGATAGCAGAGATGTGATATCTCAATGCTTATACCAAACCTGAGACCCTTCCTATAACATGAGATGTGATATCCAACTCCTTCCCGTTCCAAACCTGAGACACTAACTATTGCATATGTGATATCCAACTGCTTCCCATTCCAAACATGAGACCCTTCCTATAGCAAGAAAGTAATATCCAACTCCTACCCATTCCAATCCTGAGACCCTTCCTATAGCAAGAGATGTGATATCCAAATCCTTCCCATTCCAATCCTGAGACCCTTCCTATAAAATGAGATGTGATATCCAATTCCTTCCCATTCAAATCCTGAGACCCTTCCTATAGCATGAGAAGGGATATTCAACTCCTTCCCAATCCAATACTGAGACCCTTCCGATAGCAGAGACGTGATATCTCAATGCTTCTACCAAACCTGAGACCCTTCCTTTAGCATGAGATGTGATATCCAAATCCTTCACATTCCAATCCTGAGACCCTTCCTATAGCATGAGATGTGATATCTCAATGCTTCTAATACCAAACCTGAGATCCTTCCTATAACATGAGATGTGATATCCAATTCCTTCCCATTCCAAACCTGAGACCCTTCCTATTGAATGAGATGTGATATCCAACTCCTTCCCATTCCAACCCTGAGACCCTTCCTATAGCATGAGATGTGATGTCTCAATGCTTCTAATACCAAACCTGAGATCCTTCCTATAACATGAGATGTGATATCCAACTCCTTCCATTCCAATCATGAGACCCGTCCTATAGCATGAGATGTGATATCTCAATGCTTATTCCAAACCTGAGACCCTTCCTATAGCATGAGATGTGATATCCAACTACTTCCCATTCCAATCCTGAGACCCTTCCTATAGCATGAGATGTGATATCTCAATGCTTCTAATACCAAACCTGAGATCCTTCCTCTAACATGAAATGTGATATCCAACTCCTTCCCTTTCCAAACCTAAGAGCCTATCTATAGCATGAGATGTGATATCCAAGTCCTTCCCATTCCAATCCTTAGACCCTTCCTACAGCATGCAATATGATATCTCAATGATTCTAATAACAAACCTGAGACCCGTCCTATAGCATGAGATATGATATCCAAGTCCTTCCCATTCCAATCCTGAGACCCTTCCTATAACATGAAATGTGATATCCAACTCCTTCCCATTCCAACCTGAGACCCTTCCTACGGCATGAGATGTCATATACAACTCCTTCCCATTCCAATCCTGAGACCCTTCCTATATCATGAGATGGGATATCTCAATGCTTCTAATACCAAACCTGAGACTCTTCCTATAAGATGAGATGGGATATCCTACTCCTTCCCATTCCAATCCTAAGACCCTTTCGATAGCAGAGATGTGTTATCTCAATGCTTATACCAAACCTGAGACCCTTCCTACGGCATGAGATGTCATATACAACTCCTTCCCATTCCAATCCTGAGACCCTTCCTATAGCATGAGATGTGATATCTCAATGCTTATACCAAACCTGAGACCCTTCCTCTAGCATGAGATGTGATATCCAACTCCTTCCCATTCCAATCCTGAGACCCTTCCTATAGCATGAGATGTGATATCCAACTCCTTACCATTCCAATCCTGAGACCCTTCCTATAGCCTGAGATCTGATATCTCAATGCCTCTAAAACCAAACCTGAGATCCTTCCTCTAACATGAAATGTGATATCCAACTCCTTCCCTTTCCAAACCTGAGAGCCTATCTATAGCATGAGATGTGATATCCAATTCCTTCCCATTCCAATCCTGAGACACTTCCGATAGCAGAGATGTGATATCTCAATGCTTATACCAAACCTGAGACCCTTCCTATAACATGAGATGTGATATCCAACTCCTTCCCGTTCCAAACCTGAGACCCTTCCTTTAGCATGAGATGTGATATCCAGCTCCTTCCCATTCCAATCCTGAGACACTTCCGATAGCATGAGATGTGATATCTCAATGCTTCTAATATCAAAACTGAGACCCTCCCTATAGCATGATATGTGATATCTAAGTCCTTCCCGTTCCAATCCTGAGACCCTTCCTATAGCATGAGATGTGATATCTCAATGCTTCTACCAAACCTGAGACCCTTCCTTTAGCATGAGATGTGATAACCAACTCCTTCCCATTCCAATCCTGAGACCCTTCCTATAGCATGAGATGTGATATCTCAATACTTCTAATACCAAACCTGAGATCCTTCTGATAACATGAGATGTGATATCCAAATCCTTCCCCTTCCAAACCTGAGACCCTCCCTTTAGCATGAGATGTGATATCCAACTCCTTCCCATTCCAATCCTGAGAACCTTCTGATAGCATGAGATGTGATATCTCAATGCTTCTATACCAAACCTGAGATCCTTCCGATAGCATGAGATGTGATATCTCAATGCTTCTAATACCAAACCTGAGATCCTTCCTATAACATGAGATGTGATATCCAAATCCTTCCCCTTCCAAACCTGAGACCCTCCCTTTAGCATGAGATGTGATATCCAACTCCTTCCCATTCCAATCCTGAGACTCTTCTGATAGCATGAGATGTGATATCTCAATGCCTCTAATACCAAACCTGAGATCCTACCTCTAACATGAAATGTGATATCCGACTCTTTCCCCTTCCAAACCTGAGAGCCTTCTTATAGCATGAGATGTGATATCCAAGTCCTTCTAATTCCAATCCTGAGACCCTTCCTATAACATGAGATGTGATATCCAACTCCTTCCCATTCCAACCTGAGACCCTTCCTATAGCATGAGATGGGATATCCAACTCCTTCCAAATCCAATCCTGATACCCTTCTGATAGCATGAGATGTGATATCCCAATGCTTCTACCAAACCTGAGACCTATACTATGGCATGAGATGTGATATCAAACTCCTTCCCCTTCCAAACCTTAGACACTTCCTTTATCATGAGATGTGATATCCAACTCCTTCCCATTCCATCCCTGAGACCCTTCCGATATCATGAGATGTGATATCTCAATGCTTCTAATATCAAACTTGAGACCCTCCTTATAGCATGAGATGTGATATCCAAGTCCTTCCCATTCCAATCCTGAGACCCTTCCTATAGCATGAGATGTGATATCTCAATGCTTCTAATACCAAACCTGAGACCCTTCCTATAACATGAGATGGGAATATCCAACTCCTTGCCATTCCAATCCTGAGACCCTTCCGATAGTAGAGATGTGATATCTCAATGCTTATACCAAACCTGAGATCCTTCCTATAACATGAGATGTGATATCCAACTCCTTCCCATTCCAATCCTGAGACACTTCATATAGCATGAGATGTGATATCTCACTGCTTATACCAAACCTGAGACCCTTCCTATAGCATGAGATGTGATATCCAACTCCTTCCCATTCCAATCCTGAGACCCTTCCTATAGCATGAGATATGATATCTCAATGCTTCTAATATCAAACTTGAGACCCTCCCTATAGCATGAGATGTGATATCCAAGTCCTTCCCATTCCAATCCTGAGACCCTTCCGATAGCATGAGATGTGATGTCTCAATGCTTTTAATACCAAACCTGAGATCCTTCCTATAACATGAGATGTGATATCCAACTCCTTCCCATTCCAATCCTGAGACCCTTCCTATAGCATGAGATGTAATATCTCAATGCTTATACCAAACCTGAGACCCTTCCTATAGCATGAGATGTGATACCCAACTCCTTCCCATTCCAATCATGAGACCCTTCCTATAGCATGAGATGTGATATCTCAATGCCTCTAATACCAAACCTGAGATCCTTCCTCTAACATGAAATGTGATATCCAACTCCTTCCCATTCCAATCCTGAGACACTTCCTATAGCATGAGATGTGATATCTAAATGCTTCTAATACCAAACTTGAGACTCTTCCTATAACATGAGATGGGATATCCAACTCCTTCCCATTCCAATCCTTAGACCCTTCCTACAGCATTCAATATGATATCTCAATGATTCTAATTACAAACCTGAGACCCGTCCTATAACATGAGATGGGATATCCAACACCTTCCCATTCCAATCCTGAGACACTTCCGATAGCAGAGATGTGATATCTCAATGCTTATACCAAACCTGAGACCCTTCCTATAACATGAGATGTGATATCCAACTCCTTCCCGTTCCAAACCTGAGACCCTTCCTATAGCATATGTGATATCCAACACATTCCCATTCCAAACATGAGACCCTTCCTATAGCAGGAATGTAATATCCAACTCCTTCCCATTCCAATCCTGAGACCATTCCTATAGCATGAGATGTGATATCTCAATGCTTCTAATACCAAACCTGAGATCCTTCCTATGACATGAGATGTGATATCCAATTCCTCCCCATTCCAAACCTGAGAACCTTCCTACAGCATGCAATGTGATATCTCAATGCTTCTAATACCAAACCTGAGACCAGTCCTATAACATGAGATTGGATATCCAACTCCTTCCACTTCCAAACCTGAGACCCTTCCTATAGCATGAGATGTGATATCCAACTTCTTCCCATTCCAATCCTGAGACCCTTCCTATAACATGAGATGTGATGTCTCAATGCTTCTAATACCAAACCTGAGATCTTTCCTATAACATGAGATGTGATATCCAACTCCTTCCCATTCCAATCCTGAGACCCTTCCTATAGCATGAGATGTGCTATCTCAATGCTTATACCAAACCTGAGACCCTTCCAAAAGCTTGAGATGTGATATCCAACTCCTTCCCATTCCAATCCTGAGACCCTTCCTATAACATGAAATGTGATATCCAACTCCTTCCCATTCCAACCTGAGACCCTTCCTATAGCATGAGATGGGATATCCAACTCTTTCCAAATCCAATACTGATACCCTTCCAATAGCATGAGATGTGATATCCCAATGCTTGCTTCTATCAAACCTGAGAACCATACTATGGCATGAGATGTGATATCAAACTCCTTCCCATTCCAATCCTGAGACTCTTCCTATAGCTTGAGATGTGATATCCAACTCCTTCCCATTCCAAACCTGAGAGCCTATCTATAGCATGAGATGTGATATCCAATTCCTTCCCCTTCCAAACCTGAGAGCCTTCCTATAGCATGAGATGTGATATCCAACTCCTTCCCATTCCATTCCTGAGACCCTTCTGATAGCATGAGATGTGATATCTCAATGCCTCTAATACCAAACCTGAGATCCTACCTCTAACATGAAATGTGATATCCAACTCTTTCCCCTTCCAAACCTGAGAGCCTTCCTATAGCATGAGATGTGATATCCAAGTCCTTCCCATTCCAATCCTGAGACACTTCCTATAGCTTGAGATGTGATATCCAACTCCTTCCCATTCCAATTCTGAGACCCTTCCTATACTATGAGACTTGATATCTCAATGCTTCTAATACCAAACGTGAGACCCGTAATATAACATGAGATGTGAATGGGAAGGAGCTGGATATCACATCTCATGCTAAAGGAAGGGTCTCAGGTTTGGAACGGGAAGGAGTTGGATATCACATCTCATGTTATAGGAAGGGTCTCAGGTTTGGTATAAACATTGAGATATCACATCTCAGCTATCGGAAGTGTCTCAGGATTGGAATGGGAAGGAGTTGGATATCCCATCTCATGTTATAGGACGGGTCTCAGGTTTGTTATTAGAATCATTGAGATATCATATTGCATGCTGTAGGAAGGGTCTAAGGGTTGGAATGTGAAGGACTTGGATATCACATCTCATGCTATAGATAGGCTCTTAGGTTTGGAAAGGGAAGGAGTTGGATATCACATTTCATGTTAGAGGAAGGATCTCAGGTTTGGTATTAGAAGCATTGAGATATCACATCTCATGCTATAGGAAGGGTCTCAGGATTGGAATGGGAAGGAGTTGGATATCACATCTCATACTATAGGAAGGGTCTCAGGTTTGGTATAAGCATTGAGATATCACATCTCATGCTATAGGACGGGTCTCAGGATTGGAATGGAAGGAGTTGGATATCACATCTCATGTTATAGGAAGGATCTCAGGTTTGGTATTAGAAGCATTGAGACATCACATCTCATGCTATAGGAAGGGTCTCAGGGTTGGAATGGGAAGGAGTTGGATATCACATCTCATCCAATAGGAAGGGTCTCAGGTTTGGAATGGGAAGGAATTGGATATCACATCTCATGTTATAGGAAGGATCTCAGGTTTGGTATTAGAAGCATTGAGATATCAAATCTCATGCTATAGGAAGGGTCTCAGGATTGGAATGTGAAGGATTTGGATATCACATCTCATGCTAAAGGAAGGGTCTCAGGTTTGGTAGAAGCATTGAGATATCACGTCTCTGCTATCGGAAGGGTCTCAGGATTGAATTGGGAAGGAGTTGGATATCCCTTTTCATGCTATAGGAAGGGTCTCAGGATTTGAATGGCAAGGAGTTGGATATCACATCTCATGCCATAGGAAGGGTCTCAGGTTTGGTATAAGCATTGAGATATCACATCTCTGCTATCGGAAGGGTCTCAGGATTGGATTGGGAAGGAGTTGGATATCCCTTCTCATGCTATAGGAAGTGTCTCAGGTTGGAATGGGAAGGAGTTGGATATCACATCTCATGTTATAGGAAGGGTCTCAGGATTGGAATGGGAAGGAATTGGATATCACATCTTATGCTATAGGAAGGGTCTCAGATTTGGTATAAGCATTGAGATATCACATCTCATGCTAAAGGAAGGGTCTCAGGATTGGAATGGGAAGGAGTTGTATATGACATCTCAGGCCATAGGAAGGTTCTCAGGTTTGGTATAAGCATTGAGATATCACATCTCTGCTATCGGAAAGGTCTCAGGATTGGAATGGGAAGTAGTTGGATATCCCATCTCATGTTATAGGAAGGGTCTCAGGTTTGGTATTAGAAGCATAGAGATATCACATCTCATGCTATAGGAAGGGTCTCAGGATTGGAATGGGAAGGACTTGGATGTCACATCTCATGCTATAGGGAGGGTCTCAAGTTTGATATTAGAAGCATTGAGATAACAAATCTCATGATATCGGAAGGGTCTCAGGATTGGAATGGGAAGGAGTTGGATATCACATCTCATGATAAAGGAAGGGTCTAAGGTTTGGAAGGGGAAGGATTTGGATATCACATCTCATGTTATAGGACGGGTCTCAGGTTTGGTATTAGAAGCATTGAGATATCAAGTCTCATGGTATAAGAAGGGTCTCAGAATTGGAATGGGAAGGAGTTGGATATCACACCTCAAGCTATAGGAAGGGTCTCAGGATTGGAATGGGAAGGAGTTTGATATCACATCTCATGCCATAGTATGGGTCTCAGGTTTGGTAGAAGCATTGGGATATCACATCTCATGCTATCGGAAGGGTATCAGTATTGGATTTGGAAGAAGTTGGATATCCCATCTCATGCTATAGGAAGGGTCTCAGGTTGGAATGGGAAGGAGTTGGATATCACATTTCATGTTATAGGAAGGCTCTCAGGATTGGAATGGGAAGGACTTGGATATCATATCTCATGCTATAGGACGGGTCTCAGGTTTGTTATTAGAATCATTGAGATATCATATTGCATGCTGTAGGAAGGGTCTAAGGATTGGAATGGGAAGGACCTGGATATCACATCTCACGCTATAGATAGGCTCTTAGGTTTGGAAAGGGAAGGAGTTGGATATCACATTTCATGTTAGAGGAAGGATCTCAGGTTTGGTATTAGAAGCATTGAGATATCACATCTCATGCTATAGGAAGGGTCTCAGGATTGGAATGGGAAGTAGTTGGATATCACATCTCATGCTATAGGAAGGGTCTCAGGTTTGGTATAAGCATTGAGATATCACATCTCATGCTATAGGACCGGTCTCAGGATTGGAATGGAAGGAGTTGGATATCACATCTCATGTTATAGGAAGGATCTCAGGTTTGGTATTAGAAGCATTGAGACATCACATCTCATGCTATAGGAAGGGTCTCAGGGTTGGAATGGGAAGGAGTTGGATATCACAACTCATCCAATAGGAAGGGTCTCAGGTTTGGAATGGGAAGGAATTGGATATCACATATCATGTTATAGGAAGGATCTCAGGTTTGGTATTAGAAGCATTGAGATATCACATCTCATGCTATAGGAAGAGTCTCAGGATTGGAATGTGAAGGATTTGGATATCACATCTCATGCTAAAGGAAGGGTCTCAGGTTTGGTAGAAGCATTGAGATATCACGTCTCTGCTATCGGAAGGGTCTTAGGATTGGATTGGGAAGGAGTTGGATATCCCTTCTCATGCTATAGGAAGTGTCTCAGGATTTGAATGGCAAGGAGTTGGATATCACATCTCATGCCATACAAAGGGTCTCAGGTTTGGTATAAGCATTGAGATATCACATCTCTGCTATCGGAAGGGTCTCAGGATTGGAATGGGAAGGAGTTGGATATTCCCATCTCATGTTATAGGAAGGGTCTCAGGTTTGGTATTAGAAGCATTGAGATATCACATCTCATGCTATAGGAAGGGTCTCAGGATTGGAATGGGAAGGACTTGGATATCACATCTCATGCTATAGGGAGGGTCTCAAGTTTGATATTAGAAGCTTTGAGATATCACATCTCATGATATCGGAAGGGTCTCAGGATTGGAATGGGAAGGTGTTGGATATCACATCTCATGATAAAGGAAGGGTCTAAGGTTTGGAAGGGGAAGGATTTGGATATCACATCTCATGTTATATTACGGGTCTCAGGTTTGGTATTAGAAGCATTGAGATATCAAGTCTCAGAGTATAGGAAGGGTCTCAGAATTGGAATGGGAAGGAGTTGGATATCACATCTCAAGCTATAGGAAGGGTCTCAGGATTGGAATGGGAAGGACTTGGATATCACATCTCATGCTATAGAAAGGCTCTCAGGTTTGGAAGGGGAAAGAGTTGGATATCACATTTCATGTTAGAGGTAGGATCTCAGGTTTGGTATTAGAGGCATTGAGATATCACATCTCAGGCTATAGGAAGGATCTCAGGTTTGGTATTAGAAGCATTGAGATATCACATCTCATGCTATCGGAAGGATCTCAGGTTTGGTATTAGAAGCATTGAGATATCACATCTCATGCTATCAGAAGGGTCTCAGGATTGGAATGGGAAGGAGTTGGATATCACATCTCATGCTAAAGGGAGGGTCTCAGGTTTGGAAGGGGAAGGATTTGGATATCACATCTCATGTTATCGGAAGGATCTCACGTTTGGTATTAGAAGTATTGAGATATCATATCTCATGCTATAGGAAGGGTCTCAGGATTGGAATGGGAAGGAGTTGGATATCACATCTCATGCTATGGGAAGGGTCTCAGGTTTGGTATAAGCAGTGAGATATCACATCTCATGCTATAGGAAGTGTCTCAGGATTGGAATGGGAAGGAGTTGGATATCACATCTCTTGTTATAGGAAGGATCTCAGGTTTGGTATAAGCATTGAGATATCACATCTCTGCTATTGGAAGGGTCTCAGGATTGGAATGGGAAGGAGTTGGATATTCCCATCTCATGTTATAGGAAGGGTCTCAGGTTTGGTATTAGAAGCATTGAGATATCACATCTCATGCTATAGGAAGGGTCTCAGGATTGGAATGGGAAGGACTTGGATATTACATCTCATGCTATAGGGAGGGTCTCACGTTTGATATTAGAAGCTTTGAGATATCACATCTCATGATATTGGAAGGGTCTCAGGATTAGAATGGGAAGGAGTTGGATATCACTTCTCATGATAAAGGAAGGGTCTAAGGTTTGGAAGGGGAAGGATTTGGATATCACATCTCATGTTATATTACGGGTCTCACGTTTGGTATTAGAAGCATTGAGATATCAAGTCTCATAGTATAGGAAGGGTCTCAGAATTGGAATGGGAAGGAGTTGGATATCACATCTCAAGCTATAGGAAGTGTCTCAGGATTGGAATGGGAAGGACTTGGATATCACATCTCATGCTATAGGAAGGCTCTCAGGTTTGGAAGGGGAAAGAGTTGGATATCACATTTCATGTTAGAGGTAGGATCTCAGGTTTGGTATTAGAGGCATTGAGATATCACATCTCATGCTATCAGAAGGGTCTCAGGAATGGAATGGGAAGGAGTTGGATATCACATCTCATGCTAAAGGGAGGGTCTCAGGTTTGGAAGGGGAAGGATTTGGATATCACATCTCATGTTATCGGAAGGATCTCACGTTTGGTATTAGAAGTATTGAGATATCAAGTCTCATAGTATAGGAAGGGTCTCAGAATTGGAATGGGAAGGAGTTGGATATCACATCTCAAGCTATAGGAAGTGTCTCAGGATTGGAATGGGAAGGACTTGGATATCACATCTCATGCTATAGGAAGGCTCTCAGGTTTGGAAGGGGAAAGAGTTGGATATCACATTTCATGTTAGAGGTAGGATCTCAGGTTTGGTATTAGAGGCATTGAGATATCACATCTCATGCTATCAGAAGGGTCTCAGGATTGGAATGGGAAGGAGTTGGATATCACATCTCATGCTATAGGGAGGGTCTCAGGATTGGAATGGGAAGGACTTAGATATCACATATCATGCTATAGGGAGGGTCTCAGTTTTGATATTAGAAGCATTGAGATATCACATCTCATGCTATCGGAAGTGTCTCAGGATTGGAATGGGAAGGAGCTGGATATCACATCTCATGATAAAGGAAGGGTCTAAGGTTTGGAAGGGGAAGGATTTGGATATCACATCTCATGTTATAGGACGGGTCTCAGGTTTGGTATTAGAAGCATTGAGATATCAAGTCTCATGGTATAAGAAGGGTCTCAGAATTGGAATGGGAAGGAGTTGGATATCACACCTCAAGCTATAGGAAGGGTCTCAGGATTGGAATGGGAAGGAGTTTGATATCACATCTCATGCCATAGTATGGGTCTCAGGTTTGGTAGAAGCATTGGGATATCACATCTCATGCTATCGGAAGGGTATCAGTATTGGATTTGGAAGAAGTTGGATATCCCATCTCATGCTATAGGAAGGGTCTCAGGTTGGAATGGGAAGGAGTTGGATATCACATTTCATGTTATAGGAAGGGTCTCAGGATTGGAATGGGAAGGACTTGGATATCATATCTCATGCTATAGGACGGGTCTCAGGTTTGTTATTAGAATCATTGAGATATCATATTGCATGCTGTAGGAAGGGTCTAAGGATTGGAATGGGAAGGACCTGGATGTCACATCTCATGCTATAGAACGGCTCTCAGGTTTGGAAAGGGAAGGAGTTGGATATCACATCTCATGCTATAGGAAGGGTCTCAGGTTTGGTATAAGCATTGAGATATCACATCTCATGCTATAGGACCGGTCTCAGGATTGGAATGGAAGGAGTTGGATATCACATCTCATGTTATAGGAAGGATCTCAGGTTTGGTATTAGAAGCATTGAGACATCACATCTCATGCTATAGGAAGGGTCTCAGGGTTGGAATGGGAAGGAGTTGGATATCACAACTCATCCAATAGGAAGGGTCTCAGGTTTGGAATGGGAAGGAATTGGATATCACATCTCATGTTATAGGAAGGATCTCAGGTTTGGTATTAGAAGCATTGAGATATCACATCTCATGCTATAGGAAGAGTCTCAGGATTGGAATGTGAAGGATTTGGATATCACATCTCATGCTAAAGGAAGGGTCTCAGGTTTGGTGGAAGCATTGAGATATCACGTCTCTGCTATCGGAAGGGTCTTAGGATTGGATTGGGAAGGAGTTGGATATCCCTTCTCATGCTATAGGAAGTGTCTCAGGATTTGAATGGCAAGGAGTTGGATATCACATCTCATGCCATACAAAGGGTCTCAGGTTTGGTATAAGCATTGAGATATCACATCTCTGCTATCGGAAGGGTCTCAGGATTGGAATGGGAAGGAGTTGGATATTCCCATCTCATGTTATAGGAAGGGTCTCAGGTTTGGTATTAGAAGCATTGAGATATCACATCTCATGCTATAGGAAGGGTCTCAGGATTGGAATGGGAAGGACTTGGATATCACATCTCATGCTATAGGGAGGGTCTCAAGTTTGATATTAGAAGCTTTGAGATATCACATCTCATGATATCGGAAGGGTCTCAGGATTGGAATGGGAAGGTGTTGGATATCACATCTCATGATAAAGGAAGGGTCTAAGGTTTGGAAGGGGAAGGATTTGGATATCACATCTCATGTTATATTACGGGTCTCAGGTTTGGTATTAGAAGCATTGAGATATCAAGTCTTAGAGTATAGGAAGGGTCTCAGAATTGGAATGGGAAGGAGTTGGATATCACATCTCAAGCTATAGGAAGGGTCTCAGGATTGGAATGGGAAGGACTTGGATATCACATCTCATGCTATAGAAAGGCTCTCAGGTTTGGAAGGGGAAAGAGTTGGATATCACATTTCATGTTAGAGGTAGGATCTCAGGTTTGGTATTAGAGGCATTGAGATATCACATCTCATGCTATCAGAAGGGTCTCAGGAATGGAATGGGAAGGAGTTGAATATCACATCTCATGCTAAAGGGACGGTCTCAGGTTTGGAAGGGGAAGGATTTGGATATCACATCTCATGTTATAGGAAGGATCTCAGGTTTGGTATTAGAAGCATTGAGATATCACATCTCATGCTATCGGAAGGATCTCAGGTTTGGTATTAGAAGCATTGAGATATCACATCTCATGCTATCAGAAGGGTCTCAGGATTGGAATGGGAAGGAGTTGGATATCACATCTCATGCTAAAGGGAGGGTCTGAGGTTTGGAAGGGGAAGGATTTGGATATCACATCTCATGTTATCGGAAGGATCTCACGTTTGGTATTAGAAGTATTGAGATATCATATCTCATGCTATAGGAAGGGTCTCAGGATTGGAATGGGAAGGAGTTGGATATCACATCTCATGCTATGGGAAGGGTCTCAGGTTTGGTATAAGCAGTGAGATATCACATCTCATGCTATAGGAAGTGTCTCAGGATTGGAATGGGAAGGAGTTGGATATCACATCTCTTGTTATAGGAAGGATCTCAGGTTTGGTATAAGCACTGAGATATCACATCTCTGCTATCGGAAGGGTCTCAGGATTGGAATGGGAAGGAGTTGGATATTCCCATCTCATGTTATAGGAAGGGTCTCAGGTTTGGTATTAGAAGCATTGAGATATCACATCTCATGCTATAGGAAGGGTCTCAGGATTGGAATGGGAAGGACTTGGATATTACATCTCATGCTATAGGGAGGGTCTCACGTTTGATATTAGAAGCTTTGAGATATCACATCTCATGATATTGGAAGGGTCTCAGGATTAGAATGGGAAGGAGTTGGATATCACTTCTCATGATAAAGGAAGGGTCTAAGGTTTGGAAGGGGAAGGATTTGGATATCACATCTCATGTTATATTACGGGTCTCACGTTTGGTATTAGAAGCATTGAGATATCAAGTCTCATAGTATAGGAAGGGTCTCAGAATTGGAATGGGAAGGAGTTGGATATCACATCTCAAGCTATAGGAAGTGTCTCAGGATTGGAATGGGAAGGACTTGGATATCACATCTCATGCTATAGGAAGGCTCTCAGGTTTGGAAGGGGAAAGAGTTGGATATCACATTTCATGTTAGAGGTAGGATCTCAGGTTTGGTATTAGAGGCATTGAGATATCACATCTCATGCTATCAGAAGGGTCTCAGGAATGGAATGGGAAGGAGTTGGATATCACATCTCATGCTAAAGGGAGGGTCTAAGGTTTGGAAGGGGAAGGATTTGGATATCACATCTCATGTTATCGGAAGGATCTCACGTTTGGTATTAGAAGTATTGAGATATCAAGTCTCATAGTATAGGAAGGGTCTCAGAATTGGAATGGGAAGGAGTTGGATATCACATCTCAAGCTATAGGAAGTGTCTCAGGATTGGAATGGGAAGGACTTGGATATCACATCTCATGCTATAGGAAGGCTCTCAGGTTTGGAAGGGGAAAGAGTTGGATATCACATTTCATGTTAGAGGTAGGATCTCAGGTTTGGTATTAGAGGCATTGAGATATCACATCTCATGCTATCAGAAGGGTCTCAGGATTGGAATGGGAAGGAGTTGGATATCACATCTCATGCTATAGGGAGGGTCTCAGGATTGGAATGGGAAGGAGTTGGATATCCCATCTCATGTTATAGGACGGGTCTCAGGTTTGTTATTAGAATCATTGAGATATCATATTGCATGCTGTAGGAAGGGTTGGAATGTGAAGGACTTGGATATCACATCTCATGCTATAGATAGGCTCTTAGGTTTGGAAAGGGAAGGAGTTGGATATCACATTTCATGTTAGAGGAAGGATCTCAGGTTTGGTATTAGAAGCATTGAGATATCACATCTCATGCTATAGGAAGGGTCTCAGGATTGGAATGGGAAGCAGTTGGATATCACATCTCATGCTATAGGAAGGGTCTCAGGTTTGGTATAAGCATTGAGATATCACATCTAATACCAAACCTGAGATCCTTCCTATAACATGAGATGTGATTTCCAAATCCTTCCCCTTCCAAACCTGAGACCCTCCCTTTAGCATGAGATGTGATATCCAACTCCTTCCCATTCCAATCCTGAGACCCTTCTGATAGCATGAGATGTGATATCTCAATGCCTCTAATACCAAACCTGAGATACTTCCGATAGCATGAGATGTGATATCTCAATGCTTCTAATACCAAACCTGAGATCGTTCCTCTAACATGAAATGTGATATCCAACTCCTTCCCCTTCCAAACCTGAGAGCCTTCCTATAACATGAGATGTGATATCCAACTCCTTCCCATTCCAATCCTGAGACCCTTATGATAGCATGAGATGTGATATCTCAATGCCTCTAATACCAAACCTGAGATACTTCCGATAGCATGAGATGTGATATCTCAATGCTTCTAATACCAAACCTGAGATCCTTCCTATAACATGAGATGTGATTTCCAAATCCTTCCCCTTCCAAACCTGAGACCCTCCCTTTAGCATGAGATGTGATATCCAACTCCTTCCCATTCCAATCCTGAGACCCTTCCTATAGCATGAGATGTGATATCTCAAGGCCTCTAATACCAAACCTGAGATCGTTCCTCTAACATGAAATGTGATATCCAACTCCTTCCCCTTCCAAACCTGAGAGCCTTCCTATAACATGAGATGTGATATCCAACTCCTTCCCATTCCAATCCTGAGACCCTTATGATAGCATGAGATGTGATATCTCAATGCCTCTAATACCAAACCTGAGATACTTCCGATAGCATGAGATGTGATATCTCAATGCTTCTAATACCAAACCTTAGATCCTTCCTATAACATGAGATGTGATTTCCAAATCCTCCCCCTTCCAAACCGGAGACCCTCCCTTTAGCATGAGATGTGATATCCAACTCCTTCCCATTCCAATCCTGAGACCCTTCTGATAGCATGAGATGTGATATCTCAATGCCTCTAATTCCAAACCTGAGATCCTACCTCTAACATGAAATGTGATATCCATCTCCTTCCCTTTCCAAACCTGAGACCCTGCCTATAGCATGAGATGTGATATCCAAGTCCTTCCCATTCCAATCCTGAGACCCTTCCTATAGCATGTGATGTGATATCTCAATGCTTATACCAAACCTGAGACCCTTCGTATGGCATGAGATGTCATATACAACTCCTTCCCATTCCAATCCTGAGACCCTTCCTATAGCATGAGATGTGATATCTCAATGCTTATACCAAACCTGAGACCCTTCCTATAGCATGAGATGTGATATCCAACTTCTTCCCATTCCAAACCTGAGACCGTTCCTATAACATGAGATGTGATGTCTCAATGCTTCTAATACCAAACCTGAGGTCTTTCCTATAACATGAGATGTGATATCCAACTCCTTCCCCTTCCAAACCTGAGAGCCTTCCTATAGCATGAGATATGATAGCCAAGTCCTTCCAATTCCAATCCTGAGACCCTTCCTATAACATGAAATGTGATATCCAACTCCTTCCCACTCCAACCTGAGACCCTTCCTATAGCATGAGATGGGATATCTCAATGCTTCTAATACCAAACCTGAGACTCTTCCTATAACATGAGATGGGATATCCAACTCATTCCCATTCCAATCCTGAGACCCTTCCGATAGCAGAGATGTGATATCTCAATGCTTATACCAAACCTGAGACCCTTCCTATGGCCTGAGATGTCATATACAACTCCTTCCCATTCCAATCCTGAGACCCTTCCTATAGCATGAGATGTGATATCTCAATGCTTATACCAAACCTGAGACCCTTCCTATAGCATGAGATGTGATATCCAACTCCTTCCCATTCCAATCCTGAGACCCTTCCTATAGCATGAGATGTGATGTCTCAATGCTTCTAATACCAACCTGAGATCCTTCCTATAACATGAGATGTGATATCCAACTCCTTCCCATTCCAATCCTGAGACCCTTATGATAGCATGAGATGTGATATCTCAATGCCTCTAATACCAAACCTGAGATACTTCCGATAGCATGAGATGTGATATCTCAATGCTTCTAATACCAAACCTTAGATCCTTCCTATAACATGAGATGTGATTTCCAAATCCTCCCCCTTCCAAACCGGAGACCCTCCCTTTAGCATGAGATGTGATATCCAACTCCTTCCCATTCCAATCCTGAGACCCTTCTGATAGCATGAGATGTGATATCTCAATGCCTCTAATTCCAAACCTGAGATCCTACCTCTAACATGAAATGTGATATCCATCTCCTTCCCTTTCCAAACCTGAGACCCTGCCTATAGCATGAGATGTGATATCCAAGTCCTTCCCATTCCAATCCTGAGACCCTTCCTATAGCATGTGATGTGATATCTCAATGCTTATACCAAACCTGAGACCCTTCGTATGGCATGAGATGTCATATACAACTCCTTCCCATTCCAATCCTGAGACCCTTCCTATAGCATGAGATGTGATATCTCAATGCTTATACCAAACCTGAGACCCTTCCTATAGCATGAGATGTGATATCCAACTTCTTCCCATTCCAAACCTGAGACCGTTCCTATAACATGAGATGTGATGTCTCAATGCTTCTAATACCAAACCTGAGATCTTTCCTATAACATGAGATGTGATATCCAACTCCTTCCCATTCCAATCCTGAGACCCTTCCTATAGCATGAGATGTGATATCACAATGCTTATACCAAACCTGAGACCGTTCCTATAGCTTGAGATGTGATATCCAACTCCTTCCCATTCCAATCCTGAGACCCTTCCTATAGCATGAGATGTGATATCTCAAGGCCTCTAATACCAAACCTGAGATCCTTCCTCTAACATGAAATGTGATATCCAACTCCTTCCCCTTCCAAACCTGAGAGCCTTCCTATAGCATGAGATATGATATCCAAGTCCTTCCCATTCCAATCCTGAGACCCTTCCTATAACATGAAATGTGATATCCTACTCCTTCCCATTCCAACCTGGGACCCTTCCTATATCATGAGATGGGATATCTCAATGCTTCTAATACCAAACCTGAGACCCTTCCTATAACATGAGATGGGAATATCCAACTCCTTCCCATTCCAATCCTGAGACCCTTCCGATAGCAGAGATGTGATATCTCAATGCTTATACCAAACCTGAGATCCTTCCTATAACATGAGATGTGATATCCAACTCCTTCCCATTCCAATCCTGAGACACTTCCTATAGCATGAGATGTGATATCTCACTGCTTATACCAAACCTGAGACCCTTCCTATAGAATGAGATGTGATATCCAACTCCTTCCCATTCCAATCCTGAGACCCTTCCTATAGCATGAGATGTGATATCTCAATGCTTCTAATATCAAACTTGAGACCCTCCCTATAGCATGAGATGTGATACCCAAGTGCTTCCCATTCCAATCCTGAGACACTTCCTATAGCATGAGATGTGATATCTCAATGCTTCTAATACCAAACCTGAGACTCTTCCTATAACATGAGATGGGATATCCAACTCCTTCCCATTCCAATCCTGAGACTCTTCCAATAGCAGAGATGTGATATCTCAATGCTTATACCAAACCTAAGACCCTTCCTATGGCATGAGATGTGATATCCAACTCCTTCCCATTCCAATCCCGAGACCCTTCCTATAGCATGAGATGTGATATCTCGATGCTTATACCAAATCTGAGACCCTTCCTATAGCATGAGATGTGATATCCAACTCCTTCCCATTCCAATCCTGAGGCCCTTCCTATAGCATGAGATGTGATGTCTCAATGCTTCTAATACCAAACCTGAGATCCTTCCTATAACATGAGATGTGATATCCAACTCCTTCCCATCCCAATCCTGAGACCCTTCCTATAGCATGAGATGTGATGTCTCAATGCTTCTAATACCAAACCCGAGAACCTTCCTACAGCATGCGATGTGATATCTCAATGCTTCTAATACCAAACCTGAGACCAGTCCTATAACATGAGATTGGATATCCAACTCCTTCCCCTTCCAAACCTGAGACCCTTCCTATAGCATGAGATGTGATATCCAACTTCTTCCCATTCCAATCCTGAGACCCTTCCTATAACATGAGATGTGATGTCTCAATGCTTCTAATACCAAACCTGAGATCTTTCCTATAACATGAGATGTAATATCCAACTCCTTCCCATTCCAATCCTGAGACCCTTCCTATAGCATGAGATGTGCTATCTCAATGCTTATACCAAACCTGAGACCCTTCCTAAAGCTTGAGATGTGATATCCAACTCCTTCCCATTCCAATCCTGAGACCCTTCCTATAGCATGATATGTGATATCTCAATGCCTCTAATACCAAACCTGAGATCCTTCCTCTAACATGAAATGTGATATCGAACTCCTTCCCTTTCCAAACCTGAGAGCCTACCTATAGCATGAGATGTGATATCCAAGTCCTTCCCATTCCAATCCTTAGACCCTTCCTACAGCATGCAATATGATATCTCAATGATTCTAATAACAAACCTGAGACCCGTCCTATAACATGAGATGTGATATCCAACTCCTTCCGGTTTCAAACCTGAGACCCTTCCTATAACATGAGATGTGATATCCAACTCCTTCCCGTTTCAAACCTGAGACCCTTCCTATAGCATATGTGATATCCAACTCCTTCCCATTCCAAACATGAGACCCTTCCTATAGCAAGAATGTAATATCCAACTCCTTCCCATTCCAATCCTGAGACCCTTCCTATAACATGAGATGTGATGTCTCAATGCTTCTAATACCAAACCTGAGATCTTTCCTATAACATGAGATGTGATATCCAACTCCTTCCCATTCCAATCCTGAGACCCTTCCTATAGCATGAGATGTGCTATCTCAATGCTTATACCAAACCTGAGACCCTTCCTAAAGCTTGAGTTGTGATATCCAACTCCTTCCCATTCCAATCCTGAGACCCTTCCTATAACATGAAATGTGATATCCAACTCCTTCCCATTCCAACCTGAGACCCTTCCTATAGCATGAGATGGGATACCCAACTCCTTCCAAATCCAATACTGATACCCTTCCAATAGCATGAGATGTGATATCCCAATGCTTCTACCAAACCTGAGAACCATACTATGGCATGAGATGTGATAACAAACTCCTTCCCATTCCAATCCTGAGACTCTTCCTATAGCTTGAGATGTGATATCCGAAATCCTTCCCATTCCAATTCTGAGACCCTTCCTATACTATGAGACTTGATATCTCAATGCTTCTAATACCAAACCTGAGACCCGTCCTATTACATGAGATGTGATATCCAAATCTTTCCCCTTCCAAACCTTAGACCCTTCCTTTATCATGAGATGTGATATCCAACTCCTTCCCATTCCAATCCTGAGACCCTTCCAATATCATGAGATTTGTTATCTCAATGCTTCTAATATCAAAATTGAGACCCGCCTATAACATGAGATGTGATATCCAAATCTTTCCCCTTCCAAACCTTAGACCCTTCCTTTATCATGAGATGGGATATCCAACTCCTTCCCATTCCAATCCTGACACCCTTCCGATAGCAGAGATGTGATATCTCAATGCTTATACCAATCCTGAGACCCTTCCTATGGCCTGAGATGTCATATACAACTCCTTCCCAATCCAATCCTGAGACCCTTCCTATATATAGCATGAGATGTGATATCTCAATGCTTATACCAAATCTGAGACCCTTCCTATAGCATGAGATGTGATATCCAACTCCTTCCCATTCCAATCCTGAGACCCTTCCTATAGCATGAGATGTGATGTCTCAATGCTTCTAATACCAAACCTGAGAACCTTCCTACAACATGCAATGTGATATCTCAATGCTTCTAATACCAAACCTGAGACCAGTCCTATAACATGAGATTGGATATCCAACTCCTTCCCCTTCCAAACCTGAGACCCTTCCTATAGCATGAGATGTGATATCCAACTTCTTCTCATTCCAATCCTGAGACCCTTCCTATAACATGAGATGTGATGTCTCAATGCTTCTAATACCAAACCTGAGATCTTTCCTATAACATGAGATGTAATATCCAACTCCTTCCCATTCCAATCCTGAGACACTTCCTATAGCATGAGATGTGCTATCTCAATGCTTATACCAAACCTGAGACCCTTCCTAAAGCTTGAGATGTGATATCCAACTCCTTCCCATTCCAATCCTGAGACCCTTCCTATAGCATGAGATGTGATATCTCAATGCTTCTAATATCAAACTTGAGACCCTCCCTATAGCATGAGATGTGATACCCAAGTCCTTCCCATTCCAATCCTGAGACACTTCCTATAGCATGAGATGTGATATCTATATGCTTATACCAAACCTGAGACCCTTCCTATAGCATGAGACGTGATATCCAACTCCTTCCCATTCCAATCCTGAGACCCTTCCTATAGCATGAGATTTGATGTCTCAATGCTTCTAATACCAAACCTGAGATCCTTCCTATAACATGAGATGTGATATCCAACTCCTTCCCATTCCAATCCCGAGACCCTTCCTATAGCATGAGATGTGATATCTCGATTCTTATACCAAACCTGAGACCCTTCCTATAGCATGAGATGTGATATCCAACTCCTTCCCATTCCAATCCTGAGACCCTTCCTATAGCATGAGATGTGATATCTCAATGCCTCTAATACCAAACCTGAGATCCTTCCTCTAACATGAAATGTGATATCCAACTCCTTCCCTTTCCAAACCTGAGAGCCTACCTATAGCATGAGATGTGATATCCAAGTCCTTCCCATTCCAATCCTTAGACCCTTCCTACAGCATGCAATATATCTCAATGATTCTAATAACAAACCTGAGACCCATCCTATAACATGAGATGTGATATCCAACTCCTTCCCATTCCAATCCTGAGACACTTCCGATAGCAGAGATGTGATATCTCAATGCTTATACCAAACCTGAGACCCTTCCTATAACATGAGATGTGATATCCAACTCCTTCCCGGTCCAAACCTGAGACCCTTCCTATAGCATATGTGATATCCAACTCCTTCCCATTCCAAACATGAGACCCTTCCTATAGCAAGAATGTAATATCCAACTCCTTCCCATTCGAATCCTGAGACCATTCCTATAGCATGAGATGTGATATCTCAATGCTTCTAATACCAAACCTGAGATCCTTCCTATGACATGAGATGTGATATCCAATTCCTCCCCATTCCAAACCTGAGAACCTTCCTACAGCATGCGATGGGATATCTCAATGCTTCTAATACCAAACCCGAGACCAGTCCTATAACATGAGATTCGATATCCAACTCCTTCCCCTTCCAAACCTGAGACCCATCCTATTGCATGAGATGTGATATCCAACTTCTTCCCATTCCACTCCTGAGACCCTTCCTATAACATGAGATGTGATGCCTCAATGCTTCTAATACCAAACCTGAGATCTTTCCTATAACATGAGATGTGATATCCAACTCCTTCCCATTCCAATCCTGAGACCCTTCCTATAGCATGAGATGTGATATCTCAATGCTTATACCAAACCTGAGACCCTTCGTATAGCTTGAGATGTGATATCCAACTCCTTCCCATTCCAATCCTGAGACCCTTCCTATAGCATGAGATGTGATATCTCAAGGCCTCTAATACCAAATCTGAGATCCTTCCTCTAACATGAAATGTGATATCCAACTCCTTCCCCTTCCAAACCTGAGAGCCTTCCTATAGCATGAGATATGATATCCAAGTCCTTCCCATCCAATCCTGAGACCCTTCCTATAACATGAAATGTGATATCCAACTCCTTCCCATTCCAACCTGAGACCCTTCCTATAGCATGAGATGGGATATCCAACTCCTTCCAAATCCAATACTGATACCCTTCCGATAGCATGAGATGTGATATCCCAATGCTTCTACCAAACCTGAGACCCATACTATGGCATGAGATGTGATATCAAACTCCTTCCCATTCCAATCCTGAGACCCTACCTATAGCTTGAGATGTGATATCCAACTCCTTCCCATTCCAATTCTGAGACCCTTCCTATACCATGAGACTTGATATCTCAATGCTTCTAATACAAAACCTGAGACCCGTCCTATAACATGAGATGTGATATCCAAATCCTTCCCCTTCCAAACCTTAGACCCTCCCTATAGCATGAGATGTGACATCCAAGTCCTCCCCATTCCAATCCTGAGACTCTTCCTATAGCATGAGATGTGATATCTCAATGCTTCTAATACCAAACCTGAGACCCTTCCTATAACATGAGATGGGATATCCAACTCCTTCCCATTCCAATCCTGAGACCCTTCCGATAGCAGAGATGTGATATCTCAATGCTTATACCAATCCTGAGACCCTTCCTATGGCCTGATTTGTCATATACAACTCCTTCCCATTCCAATCCTGAGACCCTTCCTATAGCATGAGATGTGATATCTCAATGCTTATACCAAATCCGAGACCCTTCCTATAGCATGAGATGTGATATCCAACTCCTTCCCATTCCAATCCTGAGACCCTTCCTATAGCATGAGATGTGATGTCTCAATGCTTCTAATACCAAACTTGAGATCCTTCCTATAACATGAGATGTGATATCCAACTCCTTCCCATTCCAATCCTGAGACCCTTCCTATAGCATGAGATGTGATGTCTCAATGCTTCTAATACCAAACTTGAGATCCTTCCTATAACATGAGATGTGATATCCAACCCCTTCCCATTCCAATCCTGAGACCCTTATGATAGCATGAGATGTGATATCCAACTCCTTCCCATTCCAATCCTGAGACCCTTCCTATAGCATGAGATGTGATGTCTCAATGCTTCTAATACCAAACTTGAGATCCTTCCTATAACATGAGATGTGATATCCAACCCCTTCCCATTCCAATCCTGAGACCCTTATGATAGCATGAGATGTGATATCTCAATGCTTCTAATACCAAACCTGAGATCCTTCCTCTAACATGAAATGTGATATCCAACTCCTTCCCTTTCCAAACCTAAGAGCCTATCTATAGCATGAGATGTGATATCCAAGTCCTTCCCATTCCAATCCTTAGACCCTTCCTACAGCATGCAATATGATATCTCAATGATTCTAATAACAAACCTGAGACCCGTCCTATAGCATGAGAAATGATATCCAAGTCCTTTCCATTCCAATCCTGAGACCCTTCCTATAACATGAAATGTGATATCCAACTCCTTCCCATTCCAACCTGAGACCCTTCCTATAGCATGAGATGGGATATCCAACTTCCTCCAAATCCAATACTGATACCCTTCCGATAGCATGAGATGTGATATCCCAATGCTTCTACCAAACCTGAGACCCATACTATGGCATGAGATGTGATATTAAACTCCTTCCCATTCCAATCCTGAGACCCTTCCTATAGCTTGAGGTGTGATATCCAACTCCTTCCCATTCCAATTCTGAGACCCTTCTTATACCATGAGACTTGATATCTCAATGCTTCTAATACCAAACCTGAGACCCGTCCTATAACATGAGATGTGATATCCAAATCCTTCCCCTTCCAAACCTTAGACCCTTCCTTTATCATGAGATGTGATATCCAACTCCTTCCCATTCCAATCCTGAGACCCTTCCGATATCATGAGATTTGTTATCTCAATGCTTCTAATATCAAACTTGAGACCCTCCCTATAGCATGAGATGTGACATCCAAGTCCTTCCCATTCCAATCCTGAGACCCTTCCTATAACATGAGATGTGATATCCAACTCCTTCCCATTCCAACCTGAGACACTTCCTATAGCATGAGAAGGGATATCTAACTCCTTCCCAATCCAATCCTGAGACCCTTCCGATAGCAGAGATGTGATATCTCAATGCTTATACCAAACCTGAGACCCTTCCTACGGCATGAGATGTGATATCCAACTCCTTGCCATTCACATCCTGAGACCCTTCCTATAGCATGAGATGTGATATCTCTATGCTTCTATTACCAAACCTGAGACCCTTCCTATAACATGAGATGGGATATCCAACTCCTTTCCATTCCAATCCTGAGACCCTTCCGATAGCAGAGATGTGATATCTCAATGCTTATACCAAACCTGAGAACCTTCCTATGGCCTGAGATGTCATATACAACTCCTTCCCATTCCAATCCTGAGACCCTTCCTTTAGCATGAGATGTGATATCTCAATGCTTATACCAAATCTGAGACCCTTCCTATAGCATGAGATGTGATATCCAATTCCTTCCCATTCCAATCCTGAGACCCTTCCTATAGCATGAGATGTGATATCTCAATGCTTATACCAAACCTGAGAGCCTACCTATAGCATGAGATGTGATATCCAAGTCCATCCCATTCCAATCCTTAGACCCTTCCTACAGCATGCGATGTGATATCTCAATGATTCTAATACCAAACCAGAGACTCTTCCTATAACATGAGATGGGATATCCAACTCCTTCCCATTCCAATCCTGAGCCGCTTCCGATAGCAGAGATGTGATATCTCAATGCTTATACCAAACCTGAGACCCTTCCTATAACATGAGATGTGATATCCAACTCCTTCCCGTTCCAAACCTGAGACACTAACTATAGCATATGTGATATCCAACTCCTTCCCATTCCAAACATGAGACCCTTCCTATAGCAAGAAAGTAATATCCAACTCCTACCCATTCCAATCCTGAGACCCTTCCTATAGCAAGAGATGTGATATCCAAATCCTTCCCATTCCAATCCTGAGACCCTTCCTATAACATGAGATGTGATATCCAACTCCTTCCCATTCCAACCTGAGACACTTCCTATAGCATGAGAAGGGATATCCAACTCCTTCCCAATCCAATCCTGAGACCCTTCCGATAGCAGAGATGTGATATCTCAATGCTTATACCAAACCTGAGACCCTTCCTATGGCATGAGATGTGATATCCAACTCCTTCCCAATCCAATCCTGAGACCCTTCCGATAGCAGAGACGTGATATCTCAATGCTTCTACCAAACCTGAGACCCTTCCTTTAGCATGAGATGTGATATCCAAATCCTTCACATTTCAATCCTGAGACCCTTCCTATAGCATGAGATGTGATATCTCAATGCTTCTAATACCAAACCTGAGAGCCTACCTATAGCATGAGATGTGATATCCAAGTCCATCCCATTCCAATCCTTAGACCCTTCCTACAGCATGCGATGTGATATCTCAATGATTCTAATACCAAACCAGAGACTCTTCCTATAACATGAGATGGGATATCCAACTCCTTCCCATTCCAATCCTGAGCCGCTTCCGATAGCAGAGATGTGATATCTCAATGCTTATACCAAACCTGAGACCCTTCCTATAACATGAGATGTGATATCCAACTCCTTCCCGTTCCAAACCTGAGACACTAACTATAGCATATGTGTTAGGAAAGATTTCGTTATTGTAGGGAACTTTCCTTCCATGTGGCAACCCCTAAACTTTTTGCTATTGTTTTCAACCTGTTTTCTTGACTTTGCCAGAGAAGTGCAGCCTTCTGCTGTACTCCTCTGGGCTTTCGCTCCTTTCTTACGGGGAAACTGACATGCCCTTAAGACAGTCAGTACCGGGGAACGCTGTTTCCCGTAGTTTCTTTTATCGTGTCGCCATTTTAGTGCAACACGACACAAGAGGGCACTGTAAGCTAAGTTACAGCTCTCTTGGGTCTCTAGCCTTCTACAGACCCTAGACACTCTTATAGGATGGTTTTTGGATCGGTGCAAGTCATTCAGGGACTGGGCTGGTGGCAGCGATCATTTGGTTTATTTTGAGCTCCTTTTGCCGTTCTGAGCACGTTTTTGCCGCGAACACAAAAGGGTGGCCCGGCTACACAAAATGGCCGGACCACGAGGCTCCTTTGTCTCGTCCACTGTCCGTCTTGCTCCCTTTACCTTCCCCCGGGTCAGGCGACCCGGGGCCTTCCTTATTTGGGCATGTAGTTTCCCGCGAAACACGGTTGCTTTCGCGGGCTTCTACATGTCGTTTGAGTGCCCCCAGGATGTGGGCTGGGCTGTCTGGTCCCAATACACATCCTGGGTGCCAGAGAGTCTAGGGTGGTGTGAATGCCTGGGACCACTGTGGTCCGTGATTGGTCCACGTATGGTATGGGTGTTGATGAGCGGATCTCCCATTGGCTCCCCTCCGTTTTGGCGCGAAGGGAACCGTGGATAAGAGGGAGCTGGAAACACCACTACCATGTCGATCTCCTGAGTTCTTACGAACCCAGGGATACAGGAGCCAAGTATCCTGCGAACACGAGGCTGGACCGAGGAATCGCTGGTGACCCCCTGAAGAACTTCTGCTCCTCATTGCTGTCGTCCGGTGAAGCCCTTTCCACCTAAGATCGAACAAGAAGGCCTGTACTGGCGCTTCGACCTATTGGAATAGCAGGACCAGCTATTCCCGGCACCTTCATCAACTCCTGCTGTAAGCCTTCGGAAGTGTCTCTGGGCCATCCAGTTGACTGACCAGCTTACTAAGGAGGCCTGCTCTGTAATCGCCGACAGGTTGGGTGGTATTCTGAGTCCGGGGCATGCTCACACGCTTCGTTTGCTTAGCAGTCCTAAGCTAGAGGTGAGCAGTGCTCGTTTGGCTTGAATACACCCGGCCGTTCCGTTGCCCTGCTGTGGCGACAAAACTGTGCTTGTTTCTTCGATCGGGACGTCTTTTTACTCTGCACGACGACGAGACGTTCCCTGCTCTTCAGAACCTGCCAGAAGCTGCATCTATCGAGGAGAAGCTCGGGCCTGCTTGCTTCGGGGACCGGTGAGTAGATTAGCTAGGATCTGGTCGCCCTCCTGCAGTGCCCTTTGCTTTTCCCCGCTGTGAATACAGCACCCCTTGTCCGTACTCGCGCCCTGCTTCTGCCTCACAGTGGAGGCTGCGCTAGAGTCGCGGACCGTGTTCTCCTTCATTAGGGCACCCTACAGAGCTGTTCAACGTCCTCCGAAGAGCTTCACCTTCTGCCCATTGGCACCGGCGTGTGCAGGTACTTTTGAGCGCTAGGCTCCACTCTTCGTAGGGATTGGACTACCATCCAGTTAGGGGCCTCAGAAGGCGGACATATCACTCGCATTGGTTCGCACTGCCTGTTTTCCTTCCCCTGCAGGTGGATAACATATTTCGTGCTGCTAATGCTGTGAAACTGTGTATTCTGTATATATATTGGGTGGATAGTGTATGTGTTGGTTTAATATCGTTGTATATTGCTGCTTTTACTGTGGTTATTAGTTTCAAGGCCTTATAATAAATGTGTATCTATTTTTGATATAAACAACTGTTTGGAGTAGTTTGTAAGCGCTCTTGCTTTGTGTGCTCATTGCGGGCTTTCAGTCACCCTCACCCCTCTTGAGACCTAGTCTTGACCGCCGCGATCGCTACCTTGATTGGTCTGGCTTGTCCAGAGGTTACCCTGTTCCAAGTAATTAGGTTGGCCTTCTGAACCTCTGCGCCACCAGGACAGAGTTCAGAAATCCGTCTTAACAATATGTGATATCCAACTCCTTCCCATTCCAAACATGAGACCCTTCCTATAGCAAGAAAGTAATATCCAACTCCTACCCATTCCAATCCTGAGACCCTTCCTATAGCAAGAGATGTGATATCCAAATCCTTCCCATTCCAATCCTGAGACCCTTCCTATAACATGAGATGTGATATCCAACTCCTTCCCATTCCAACCTGAGACACTTCCTATAGCATGAGAAGGGATATCCAACTCCTTCCCAATCCAATCCTGAGACCCTTCCGATAGCAGAGATGTGATATCTCAATGCTTATACCAAACCTGAGACCATTCCTATGGCATGAGATGTGATATCCAACTCCTTCCCAATCCAATCCTGAGACCCTTCCGATAGCAGAGACGTGATATCTCAATGCTTCTACCAAACCTGAGACCCTTCCTTTAGCATGAGATGTGATATCCAAATCCTTCACATTCCAATCCTGAGACCCTTCCTATAGCATGAGATGTGATATCTCAATGCTTCTAATACCAAACCTGAGATCCTTCCTATAACATGAGATGTGATATCCAATTCCTTCCCATTCCAAACCTGAGACCCTTCCTATTGGATGAGATGTGATATCCAACTCCTTCCCATTCCAACCCTGAGACCCTTCCTATAGCATGAGATGTAATGTCTCAATGCTTCTAATACCAAACCTGAGATCCTTCCTATAACATGAGATGTGATATCCAACTCCTTCCATTCCAATCCTGAGACCCGTCCTATAGCATGAGATGTGATATCTCAATGCTTATACCAAACCTGAGACCCTTCCTATAGCATGAGATGTGATATCCAACTGCTTCCCATTCCAATCCTGAGACCCTTCCTATAGCATGAGATGTGATATCTCAATGCTTCTAATACCAAACCTGAGATCCTTCCTCTAACATGAAATGTGATATCCAACTCCTTCCCTTTCCAAACCTAAGAGCCTATCTATAGCATGAGATGTGATATCCAAGTCCTTCCCATTCCAACCCTTAGACCCTTCCTACAGCATGCAATATGATATCTCAATGATTCTAATAACAAACCTGAGACCCGTCCTATAACATGAGATGGGATATCCAACTCCTTCCCATTCCAATCCTGAGACACTTCCGATAGCAGAGATGTGATATCTCAATGCTTATACCAAACCTGAGACCCTTCCTATAACATGAGATGTGATATCCAAATCCTTCCCGTTCCAAACCTGAGACCCTTCCTTTAGCATGAGATGTGATATCCAGCACCTTCCCATTCCAATCCTGAGACACTTCCTATAGCATGAGATGTGATATCTCAATGCTTCTAATATCAAAACTGAGACCCTCCCTATAGCATGATATGTGATATCTAAGTCCTTCCCATTCCAATCCTGAGACCCTCCCTATAGCATGAGATGTGATATCCAACTCCTTCCCATTCCAATCCTGAGACCCTTCCTAGAGCATGAGATATGATATCTCAATACTTCTAATACCAAACGTGAGATCCTTCCGATAACATGAGATGTGATATCCAAATCCTTCCCCTTCAAATCCTGAGACCCTCCCTTTAGCATGAGATGTGATATCCAACTCCTTCCTATTCCAATCCTGAGACTCTTCTGATAGCATGAGATGTGATATCTCAATGCTTCTAATACCAAACCTGAGATCCTTCCTATAACATGAGATGTGATATCCAAATCCTTCCCCTTCCAAACCTGAGACCCTCCCTTTAGCATGAGATGTGATATCCAACTCTTTCCCCTTCCAAACCTCAGAGCCTTCCTATAGCATGAGATGTGATATCCAAGTCCTTCCCATTCCAATCCTGAGACCCTTCCTTTATCATGAGATGTGATATCCAACTCCTTCCCATTCCAATCCTGAGACCCTTCCTATAGCATGAGATGTGATATCTCAATGCTTCTAATACCAAACCTGAGACCCTTCCTATAACATGAGATGGGAATATCCAACTCCTTCCCATTCCAATCCTGAGACCCTTCCGATAGCAGAGATGTGATATCTCAATGCTTATACCAAACCTGAGATCCTTCCTATAACATGAGATGTGATATCCAACTCCTTCCCATTCCAATCCTGAGACACTTACTATAGCATGAGATGTGATATCTCACTGCTTATACCAAACCTGAGACCCTTCCCATAGCATGAGATGTGATATCCAACTCCTTCCCATTCCAATCCTCAGACCCTTCCTATAGCATGAGATGTGATATCTCAATGCTTCTAATATCAAACTTGAGACCCTACCTATAGCATGAGTTGTGATATCCAAGTCCTTCCCATTACAATCCTGAGACACTTCCTATAGCATGAGATGTGATATCCAACTCCTTCCCATTCCAATCCTGAGACCCTTCCTATAGCATGAGATATGATATCTCAATACTTCTAATACCAAACGTGAGATCCTTCCGATAACATGAGATGTGATATCCAAATCCTTCCCCTTCCAAACCTGAGACCCTCCCTTTAGCATGAGATGTGATATCCAACTCCTTCCCATTCCAATCCTGAGACCCTTCTGATAGCATGAGATGTGATATCTCAATGCTTCTAATACCAAACCTGAGATCCTTCCGATAGCATGAGATGTGATATCTCAATGCTTCTAATACCAAACCTGAGATCCTTCCTATAACATGAGATGTGATATCCAAATCTTTCCCCTTCCAAACCTGAGATCCTCCCTTTAGCATGAGATGTGATATCCAACTCCTTCCCATTCCATTCCTGAGACCCTTCTGATAGCATGAGATGTGATATCTCAATGCCTCTAATACCAAACCTGAGATCCTACCTCTAACATGAAATGTGATATCCAACTCTTTCCCCTTCCAAACCTGAGAGCCTTCCTATAGCATGAGATGTGATATCCAAGTCCTTCCCATTCCAATTCTGAGACCCTTCCTATAGCTTGAGATGTGATATCCAACTCCTTCCCATTCCAATTCTGAGACCCTTCCTATACTCTGAGACTTGATATCTCAATGCTTCTAATACCAAACCTGAGACCCGTAATATAACATGAGATGTGATATCCAAATCCTTCCCCTTCCAAACCTTAGACCCTTCCTTTATCATGAGATGTGATATCCAACTCCTTCCCATTCCAATCCTGAGACCCTTCCGATATCATGAGATGTGATATCTCAAAGCTTCTAATATCAAACTTGAGACCCTCCCTATAGCATGAGATGTGATATCCAAGTCCTTCCCATTCCAATCCTGAGACCCTTCCTATAGCATGAGATGTGATATCTCAATGCTTCTAATACCAAACCTGAGACCCTTCCTATAACATGAGATGGGAATATCCAACTCCTTCCCATTCCAATCCTGAGACCCTTCCGATAGCAGAGATGTGATATCTCGATGCTTATACCAAACCTGAGACCCTTCGTATGGCATGAGATGTGATATCCAACTCCTTGCCATTCAAATCCTGAGACCCTTCCTATAGCATGAGAAGGGATATCCAACTCCTTCCCAATCCAATCCTGAGACCCTTCCGATAGCAGAGACGTGATATCTCAATGCTTCTACCAAACCTGAGACCCTTCCTTTAGCATGAGATGTGATATCCAAATCCTTCACATTCCAATCCTGAAACCCTTCCTATAGCATGAGATGTGATATCTCAATGCTTCTAATACCAAACCTGAGATCCTTACTATAACATGAGATGTGATATCCAATTCCTTCCCATTCCAAACCTGAGACCCTTCCTATTGGATGAGTTGTGATATCCAACTCCTTCCCATTCCAACCCTGAGACCCTTCCTATAGCATGAGATGTGATGTCTCAATGATTCTAATACCAAACCTGAGATCCTTCCTATAACATGAGATGTGATATCCAACTCCTTCCATTCCAATCCTGAGACCCGTCCTATAGCATGAGATGTGATATCTCAATGCTTATACCAAACCTGGGACCCTTCCTATAGCATGAGATGTGATATCCAACTACTTCCCATTCCAATCCTGAGACCCTTCGTATAGCATGATATGTGATATCTCAATGCTTCTAATACCAAACCTGAGATCCATCCTATAACATGAGATGTGATATCCAACTCCTTCCCTTTCCAAACCTAAGAGCCTATCTATAGCATGAGATGTGATATCCAGGTCCTTCCCATTCCAATCCTTAGACCCTTCCTACAGCATGCAATATGATATCTCAATGATTCTAATAACAAACCTGAGACCCGTCCTATAGCATGAGATATGATATCCAAGTACTTCCCATTCCAATCCTGAGACCCTTCCTATAACATGAAATGTGATATCCAACTCCTTCCCATTCCAACCTGAGACCCTTCCTATAGCATGAGATGGGATATCCAACTTCTTCCAAATCCAATACTGATACCCTTCCGATAGCATGAGATGTGATATCCCAATGCTTCTACCAAACCTGAGACCCATACTCTGGCATGAGATGTGATATCAAACTCCTTCCCATTCCAATCCTGAGACCCTTCCTATAGCTTGAGGTGTGATATCCAACTCCTTCCCATTCCAATTCTGAGACCCTTCTTATACCATGAGACTTGATATCTCAATGCTTCTAATACCAAACCTGAGACCCGTCCTATAACATGAGATGTGATATCCAAATCCTTCCCCTTCCAAACCTTAGACCCTTCCTTTATCATGAGATGTGACATCCAAGTCCTTCCCATTCCAATCCTGAGACCCTTCCTATAGCATGAGATGTGATATCTCTATGCTTCTAATACCAAACCTGAGACCCTTCCTATAACATGAGATGGGATATCCAACTCCTTCCCATTCCAATCCTGAGACCTTTCCGATAGCAGAGATGTGATATCTCAATGCTTATACCAAACCTGAGAACCTTCCTATGGCCTGAGATGTCATATACAACTCCTTCCCATTCCAATCCTGAGACCCTTCCTTTAGCATGAGATGTGATATCTCAATGCTTATACCAAATCTGAGACCCTTCCTATAGCATGAGATGTGATATCCAATTCCTTCCCATTCCAATCCTGAGACCCTTCCTATAGCATGAGATGTGATATCTCAATGCTTATACCAAACCTGAGAGCCTACCTATAGCATGAGATGTGATATCCAAGTCCATCCCATTCCAATCCTTAGACCCTTCCTACAGCATGCGATGTGATATCTCAATGATTCTAATACCAAACCAGAGACTCTTCCTATAACATGAGATGGGATATCCAACTCCTTCCCATTCCAATCCTGAGCCGCTTCCGATAGCAGAGATGTGATATCTCAATGCTTATACCAAACCTGAGACCCTTCCTATAACATGAGATGTGATATCCAACTCCTTCCCGTTCCAAACCTGAGACACTAACTATAGCATATGTGATATCCAACTCCTTCCCATTCCAAACATGAGACCCTTCCTATAGCAAGAAAGTAATATCCAACTCCTACCCATTCCAATCCTGAGACCCTTCCTATAGCAAGAGATGTGATATCCAAATCCTTCCCATTCCAATCCTGAGACCCTTCCTATAACATGAGATGTGATATCCAACTCCTTCCCATTCCAACCTGAGACACTTCCTATAGCATGAGAAGGGATATCCAACTCCTTCCCAATCCAATCCTGAGACCCTTCCGATAGCAGAGATGTGATATCTCAATGCTTATACCAAACCTGAGACCCTTCCTATAGCATGAAAAGGGATATCCAACTCCTTCCCAATCCAATCCTGAGACCCTTCCGATAGCAGAGACGTGATATCTCAATGCTTCTACCAAACCTGAGACCCTTCCTTTAGCATGAGATGTGATATCCAAATCCTTCACATTCCAATCCTGAGACCCTTCCTATAGCATGAGATTTGATATCTCAATGCTTCTAATACCAAACCTGAGATCCTTCCTATAACATGAGATGTGATATCCAATTCCTTCCCATTCCAAACCTGAGACCCTTCCTATTGGATGAGATGTGATATCCAACTCCTTCCCATTTCAACCCTGAGACCCTTCCTATAGCATGAGATGTGATGTCTCAATGCTTCTAATACCAAACCTGAGATCCTTCCTATAACATGAGATGTGATATCCAACTCCTTCCATTCCAATCCTGAGACCCGTCCTATAGCATGAGATGTGATATCTCAATGCTTATACCAAACCTGAGACCCTTCCTATAGCATGAGATGTGATATCTCAATGCTTCTAATACCAAATCTGAGATCCTTCCTCTAACATGAAATGTGATATCCAACTCCTTCCCTTTCCAAACCTAAGAGCCTATCTATAGCATGAGATGTGATATCCAAGTCCTTCACATTCCAACCCTTAGACCCTTCCTACAGCATGCAATATGATATCTCAATGATTCTAATAACAAACCTGAGACCCGTCCTATAACATGAGATGGGATATCCAACTCCTTCCCATTCCAATCCTGAGACACTTCCGATAGCAGAGATGTGATATCTCAATGTTTATACCAAACCTGAGACCCTTCCTATAACATGAGATGTGAAATTTAACTCCTTCCCGTTCCCAACCTGAGACCCTTCCTTTAGCATGAGATGTGATATCCAGCTCCTTCCCATTCCAATCCTGAGACACTTCCGATAGCATGAGATGTGATATCTCAATGCTTCTAATATCAAAACTGAGACCCTCCCTATAGCATGATATGTGATATCTAAGTCCTTCCCATTCCAATCCTGAGACCCTTCCTATAGCATGAGATGTGATATCTCAATGCTTCTACCAAACCTGAGACCCTTCCTTTAGCATGAGATGTGATATCCAACTCCTTCCCATTCCAATCCTGAGACCCTTCCTATAGCATGAGATGTGATATCTCAATACTTCTAATACCAAACCTGAGATCCTTCCGATAACATGAGATGTGATATCTCAATACTTCTAATACCAAACCTGAGATCCATCCTATAACATGAGATGTGATATCCAACTCCTTCCCTTTCCAAACCTAAGAGCCTATCTATAGCATGAGATGTGATATCCAGGTCCTTCCCATTCCAATCCTTAGACCCTTCCTACAGCATGCAATATGATATCTCAATGATTCTAATAACAAACCTGAGACCCGTCCTATAGCATGAGATATGATATCCAAGTCCTTCCCATTCCAATCCTGAGACCCTTCCTATAACATGAAATGTGATATCCAACTCCTTCCCATTCCAACCTGAGACCCTTCCTATAGCATGAGATGGGATATCCAACTTCTTCCAAATCCAATACTGATACCCTTCCGATAGCATGAGATGTGATATCCCAATGCTTCTACCAAACCTGAGACCCATACTATGGCATGAGATGTGATATCAAACTCCTTCCCATTCCAATCCTGAGACCCTTCCTATAGCTTGAGGTGTGATATCCAACTCCTTCCCATTCCAATTCTGAGACCCTTCTTATACCATGAGACTTGATATCTCAATGCTTCTAATACCAAACCTGAGACCCGTCCTATAACATGAGATGTGATAACCAAATCCTTCCCCTTCCAAACCTTAGACCCTTCCTTTATCATGAGATGTGATATCCAACTCCTTCCCATTCCAATCCTGAGACCCTTCCGATATCATGAGATTTGTTATCTCAATGCTTCTAATATCAAACTTGAGACCCTCCCTATAGCATGAGATGTGACATCCAAGTCCTTCCCATTCCAATCCTGAGACCCTTCCTATAGCATGAGATGTGATATCTCTATGCTTCTAATACCGAACCTGAGACCCTTCCTATAACATGAGATGTGATATCCAACTCCTTCCATTCCAATCCTGAGACCCGTCCTATAGCATGAGATGTGATATCTCAATGCTTATACCAAACCTGAGACCCTTCCTATAGCATGAGATGTGATATCCAACTCCTTCCCATTCCAATCCTGAGACCCTTCCTATAGCATGAGATGTGATATCTCAATGCTTCTAATACCAAATCTGAGATTCTTCCTCTAACATGAAATGTGATATCCAACTCCTTCCCTTTCCAAACCTAAGAGCCTATCTATAGCATGAGATGTGATATCCAAGTCCTTCACATTCCAACCCTTAGACCCTTCCTACAGCATGCAATATGATATCTCAATGATTCTAATAACAAACCTGAGACCCGTCCTATAACATGAGATGGGATATCCAACTCCTTCCCATTCCAATCCTGAGACACTTCCGATAGCAGAGATGTGATATCTCAATGTTTATACCAAACCTGAGACCCTTCCTATAACATGAGATGTGAAATTTAACTCCTTCCCGTTCCCAACCTGAGACCCTTCCTTTAGCATGAGATGTGATATCCAGCTCCTTCCCATTCCAATCCTGAGACACTTCCGATAGCATGAGATGTGATATCTCAATGCTTCTAATATCAAAACTGAGACCCTCCCTATAGCATGATATGTGATATCTAAGTCCTTCCCATTCCAATCCTGAGACCCTTCCTATAGCATGAGATGTGATATCTCAATGCTTCTACCAAACCTGAGACCCTTCCTTTAGCATGAGATGTGATATCCAACTCCTTCCCATTCCAATCCTGAGACCCTTCCTATAGCATGAGATGTGATATCTCAATACTTCTAATACCAAACCTGAGATCCTTCCGATAACATGAGATGTGATATCTCAATACTTCTAATACCAAACCTGAGATCCATCCTATAACATGAGATGTGATATCCAACTCCTTCCCTTTCCAAACCTAAGAGCCTATCTATAGCATGAGATGTGATATCCAGGTCCTTCCCATTCCAATCCTTAGACCCTTCCTACAGCATGCAATATGATATCTCAATGATTCTAATAACAAACCTGAGACCCGTCCTATAGCATGAGATATGATATCCAAGTCCTTCCCATTCCAATCCTGAGAGCCTTCCTATAACATGAAATGTGATATCCAACTCCTTCCCATTCCAACCTGAGACCCTTCCTATAGCATGAGATGGGATATCCAACTTCTTCCAAATCCAATACTGATACCCTTCCGATAGCATGAGATGTGATATCCCAATGCTTCTACCAAACCTGAGACCCATAGTATGGCATGAGATGTGATATCAAACTCCTTCCCATTCCAATCCTGAGACCCTTCCTATAGCTTGAGGTGTGATATCCAACTCCTTCCCATTCCAATTCTGAGACCCTTCTTATACCATGAGACTTGATATCTCAATGCTTCTAATACCAAACCTGAGACCCGTCCTATAACATGAGATGTGATAACCAAATCCTTCCCCTTCCAAACCTTAGACCCTTCCTTTATCATGAGATGTGATATCCAACTCCTTCCCATTCCAATCCTGAGACCCTTCCGATATCATGAGATTTGTTATCTCAATGCTTCTAATACCAAACTTGAGACCCTCCCTATAGCATGAGATGTGACATCCAAGTCCTTCCCATTCCAATCCTGAGACCCTTCCTATAGCATGAGATGTGATATCTCTATGCTTCCAATACCGAACCTGAGACCCTTCCTATAACATGAGATGGGATATCCAACTCCTTCCCATTCCAATCCTGAGACCTTTCCGATAGCAGAGATGTGATATCTCAATGCTTATACCAAACCTGAGAACCTTCCTATGGCCTGAGATGTCATATACAACTCCTTCCCATTCCAATCCTGAGACCCTTCCTTTACCATGAGATGTGATATCTCAATGCTTATACCAAATCTGAGACCCTTCCCATAGCATGAGATGTGATATCCAATTCCTTCTGTTAGGAAAGATTTCGTTATTGTAGGGAACTTTCCTTCCATGTGGCAACCCCTAAACTTTTTGCTATTGTTTTCAACCTGTTTTCTTGACTTCGCCAGAGAAGTGCAGCCTTCTGCTGTACTCCTCTGGGCTTTCGCTCCTTTCTTACGGGGAAACTGACATGCCCTTAAGACAGTCAGTACCGGGGAACGCTGTTTCCCGTAGTTTCTTTTATCGTGTCGCCATTTTAGTGCAACACGACACAAGAGGGCACTGTAAGCTAAGTTACAGCTCTCTTGGGTCTCTAGCCTTCTACAGACCCTAGACACTCTTGTAGGATGGTTTTTGGATCGGTGCAAGTCATTCAGGGACTGGGCTGGTGGCAGCGATCATTTGGTTTATTTTGAGCTCCTTTTGCCGTTCTGAGCACGTTTTTGCCGCGAACACAAAAGGGTGGCCCGGCTACACAAAATGGCCGGACCACGAGGCTCCTTTGTCTAGTCCACTGTCCGTCTTGCTCCCTTTACCTTCCCCCGGGTCAGGCGACCCAGGGCCTTCCTTATTTGGGCATGTAGTTTCCCGCGAAACACGGTTGCTTTCGCGGGCTTCTACATGTCGTTTGAGTGCCCCCAGGATGTGGGCTGGGCTGTCTGGTCCCAATACACATCCTGGGTGCCAGAGAGTCTAGGGTGGTGTGAATGCCTGGGACCACTGTGGTCCGTGATTGGTCCACGTATGGTATGTGTGTTGATGAGCGGATCTCCCATTGGCTCCCCTCCGTTTTGGCGCGAAGGGAACCGTGGATAAGAGGGAGCTGGAAACACCACTACCAGGTCGATCTCCTGAGTTCTTACGAACCCAGGGATACAGGAGCCAAGTATCCTGCGAACACGAGGCTGGACCGAGGAATCGCTGGTGACCCCCTGAAGAACTTCTGCTCCTCATTGCTGTCGTCCGGTGAAGCCCTTTCCACCTAAGATCGAACAAGAAGGCCTGTACTGGCGCTTCGACCTATTGGAATAGCAGGACCAGCTATTCCCGGCACCTTCATCAACTCCTGCTGTAAGCCTTCGGAAGTGTCTCTGGGCCATCCAGTTGACTGACCAGCTTACTAAGGAGGCCTGCTCTGTAATCGCCGACAGGTTGGGTGGTATTCTGAGTCCGGGGCATGCTCATACGCTTCGTTTGCTTAGCAGTCCTAAGCTAGAGGTGAGCGGTGCTCGTTTGGCTTGAATACACCCGGCCGTTCCGTTGCCCTGCTGTGGCGACAAAACTGTGCTTGTTTCTTCGATCGGGACGTCTTTTTACTCTGCACGACGACGAGACGTTCCCTGCTCTTCAGAACCTGCCAGAAGCTGCATCTATCGAGGAGAAGCTCGGGCCTGCTTGCTTCGGGGACCGGTGAGTAGATTAGCTAGGATCTGGTCGCCCTCCTGCAGTGCCCCTTGCTTTTCCCCGCTGTGAATACAGCACCCCTTGTCCGTACTCGCGCCCTGCTTCTGCCTCACAGTGGAGGCTGCGCTAGAGTCGCGGACCGTGTTCTCCTTCATTAGAGCTCCCTACAGAGCTGTTCAACGTCCTCCGAAGAGCTTCACCTTCTGCCCATTGGCACCGGCGTGTGCAGGTACTTTTGAGCGCTAGGCTCCACTCTTCGTAGGGATTGGACTACCATCTAGTTAGGGGCCTCAGAAGGCGGACATATCACACGCATTGGTTCGCACTGCCTGTTTTCCTTCCCCTGCAGGTGGATAACATATTTCGTGCTGCTAATGCTGTGAAACTGTGTATTCTGTATATATATTGGGTGGATAGTGTATGTGTTGGTTTAATATCGTTGTATGTTGCTGCTTTTACTGTGGTCATTAGTTTTGAGGCCTTATAATAAATGTGTATCTATTTTTGATATAAACAACTGTTTGGAGTAGTTTGTAAGCGCTCTTGCTTTGTGTGCTCATTGCGGGCTTTCAGTCACCCTCACCCCTCTTGAGACCTAGTCTTGACCGCCGCGATCGCTACCTTGATTGGTCTGGCTTGTCCAGAGGTTACCCTGTTCCAAGTAATTAGGTTGGCCTTCTGAACCTCTGCGCCACCAGGACAGAGTTCAGAAATCCGTCTTAACAAATTGGTGTACAGCGGTGGGATACGACTGAAGGTATCCAGTGTTGCGCACGAGCTAGGGCGTTTTCAGGTTATTCCAACCAGGACACGCAGTAAAGTATTGAATATAACGTTAAAAAGGCCATAGTCCTATCAACAGTATGGAAACGAATACTTTATTAACCTTAAATGCTTCGAAATCTGAAACATTGAAGAAGATGTGTGCGGAGAGAGGGGTTTCCTCTCAAGGCACTAAATTGGAAATGATCCAGAGAATCGTGGCGTGGCAAGAAGCGCAGCTTGACGCTATAACTTCCGAGGACAGTGCAGAAGGTGGTGGGGCTGCTCTCACTGGCAGAACCGACGGTTCTGCCGCTGCACTGATCCATCACGACCACGAGGACAGGGAGGATGTAATGTCTAACGTTTCCTCTGCCAGTGTTGATGGGGAGGCTATGCTTGAATTCAAGAAGCAAGAGCTGCGGTTTAGGCAGCAGGAGCTTGAATTCAGCATAGCCAAACTGAAAATCGACCAGGCAGAAAAACAAAAAGACAGGGATCACCAGTTGGAACTGGCCAAGCTTCAGTTCGCAAATGGGTCCAAGGGTCCTGGACATGGTTCTGGGGCTTCCTCTCATCCACGGTTTCCAAAAGATCTGCTCAGTGTGTATGAGGAACGAAATGACATTATGGACTGGTTGAATGCGTTTGAATATGCATGCGAGGTTCAAGAGGTTGATAATGCGGATAAGATTGCATGGTTACTCAGCAGACTGCCCCATTCTGGTTGCAGTGCCATTATGGAAATGTCGAAGGCTGAGCGCGCTGATTTTGCAATGTTGAAGCAGACTCTCATTTTAAAGTTTGGGAAGACTCCGACCCAATATTTGAAAAGGTTTAGAGAGTATAAGAAAAAGGAAGGTGGTACTTGGGTGTCGTATGTAGCTGAGTCCCTGAAAAACTTGACTGGCTGGGTTGAAGGTTATAAGGTTTCTACCTTCGAAGGCATGATCAATCTGGTCATGCTGGAACACATTTTTGCTTCTTCTTCCCCGGAGCTTAAGCAGCATTTGGCCGATTCGAAGGAGATAGATCCTAAGAAGCTGGCCATTGCAGCAGATTTATGGGTGTCACATCGAGTGTCCCATAAGGACAAAACTCATCCTGGTAAGCAGGAGGAAGGGAAAAAGTCCAAAGATGTGGAGGGTGGGGAAACTGCTAAATCTTCTTCCCATAAGGGCCACAAAAAGAAAAATAAGGGTAAGCCATCCGAGAACTCACAGGGTAGTGGAGGTTCGCCTCCGAAACAGAACTCTGGTTATAATAAGCCTCCCTACGTAAACAGACCCAATGGGGCTTGTTTTTCTTGTGGAGCAACTGACCATGTGAAGGGGGATCCCCGTTGTAAGGTTAGACATTTGGGGGTCCACTCCGCTAATCTGGCCTTCTCCTCCTACGAGGAAGAAGAGATTACAGGAGCATCCTTCTCCTCAGACTCATTTCCCAGCGGAATAGAGGCTGAGGTAGTTTTAGTGTCCCTGGGTTCCTGGGAGCCTAAAGTCGCAGAGGCGTATGCTAGGATTCCGGATAATACCAAGCACTACTTTAAAGACAGTGTGCTGATCAATGGAGTGGATACTCCAGCTCTTAGGGATAGTGGGTGCAGTCGAACTGTAGTGGATTCTACCTTGGTAGACTCAGAGGAAGTTGCCAGAGCTACTCTGATGCCCACTAAGTTGGCTGACGGCCCCCTCCGTATGTTTCCCGTGATCCCTGTTAATCTAACTTTAAATGGTACAGCAGTTAGGATTCCAGTGAGCATTCAGAGAAACGTCCCGGGAAAGGTCTTGTTGGGCAATGATCTCAGAACTCTAGGGCTCGTAGGAGACACTGCCGAAAGACCCTACACACGGTCTCAAGCACGGGCAGCATTGGCCAAGTCCAATACGCCGCCCCAGCCGAAGGGGAAACCCAAGGCGAAAGGAGTCAACAAGTCCCGACGGGGGAAAGAGAATATTCCCCCGAACTCGCCTACCACTGCGGTGGAGGGAGTTGGTCAATCGCCCGAGCCTGACGAGGAGGTGGCGATGCCTGAAGTGTTCGACCCCAACGACCATCCTGAACTAAAAGACTTGTTAGTTGAAGGAGGTCCTGATAGGGACGACTTCAGTAAGGGCCAACGTGAGTGCCCATCTCTGGAAGGCCTAAGGAGACAGGCCTGCTCCCAGCTTGAGGGTGAACCTCCTGGGTTGCAAAGGATTTACCAGGAAGGTGGACTCCTTTATAGTGAGCCCACAGAGTCTACAGAAGGAGACCATAGGAGGTTGGTGGTTTCCCTTGCTGTTAGGCCCTTCCTCCTGCAGTTGGCGCATGTCGTTCACCTTGCTGGTCACCTTGGTATGAGGAGGACCAAGCAAAGGTTATCCATGCACTTCTACTGGCCCAAGATGGGGGTGCAAGTAGAAAGTCACTGCAGGAGTTGTGCCTCCTGCCAGTTGTCTGGTAAGGTTGGCGCGACAATCCAAGCTCCGTTGGTACCGCTCCCAGTTGTGGGGGTACCATTTGAAAGGGTAGGGATCGACATGGTTGGTCCCCTTGACCCGCAAACATCCTCAGGCAATAGGTTTATCCTGGTGCTGGTCGACCATGCAACCAGGTATCCTGAGGCCGTCCCATTTACAACTGTAACTGCCAAGCCAGTTGCAGAAGCTTTACTCGGCATGTTCACTAGGGTTGGCTTCCCTAAAGAAGTTGTGTCGGATCATGGCAGCAACTTTATGTCGAAGTATAGGCAGGCTATGTGGAAAGAATGTGGGGTCACCTACAGGTTCTCTTCTGCATACCGCCCCCAGACCGATGGTCTGGGGGGGCGTCTTAACAGGACGTTAAAAAGCATGATTGGGGCTCTGGAGGAGCCTCAGAGAAGAAAATGGGATCTTCTTGTTTCATGCTTACCGTTTGCCTACCGAGAGGTACCACAGGAGGGTGTTGGCTTCAGCCCCTTCGAACTTCTGTTCGGTCATCCCGTACGGGGACCCTTAGCCATCATCAAAGAGGGATGGGAGATGCCCACTCCCCCTGTTACTACCAATGTAGTTGATTATGTGCTAGGGCTCAGAAAACGGATGGTACTTCTGATAGGCTTGACTAGTGATAAATTGAAGGCAGGGCAAGCGCTGGTGAAACCTTGGTACGACCAGAAAGCTTCCCTCATCAACTTTACACTTGGTCAGCAAGTCCTGATCATGAATCTCATAAGGCCTCGAGCTTTACAGGACAAATGGTCAGGCCCTTACCCAGTGGTGGAGCCCCTGGGTGAGGTTAGCTATTCAGTGGACCTTGGAAGGCCTGGACAGGCTCTAAAAGTGTTTCACGTGAATAGGCTGAAGGCTTTCGTCCCAAGCGGCGAAATCGCAGCACTGCTATTGGCTTCAGACGTTGAGGAAGAGGAGTCTGAACCTCTCCCTGACCTGTTCCAAAGCAGTCCTTCAGAAAGCTCTTTTGAGGGTGTCCGAGTGGCCCCTCACCAAAATGGACAAGGCTCAGTGGTTTGCCTTGGACATGAAGTAGGTGGAGGGAGGAGACAGCCTCTCCCCAGTAAAGTACAAGCAGTACAAGACTGGCCTACCCCCACTACACAAACCCAAGTGAGAGCCTTCTTAGGACTCACGGGTTATTACCGCAATTTTGTGGCAGACTATGGCACCATAGCTGCTCCTCTGACTGCCCTCACAACTCCGAAGAAACCCAAGAAGGTAACTTGGACTGACGAGTGTGAGAAGGCCTTCAATGGCTTGAAAGACTCCTTGTGCCAGGCCCCTGTGCTCAGGGCCCCTGATTATCAAAGACCTTTTATCGTGCAGACGGATGCCTCTGACACTGGGATAGGAGCTGTACTATCACAAGTAGATGAGAAGGGTAAGGAACACCCTATCGGTTTTATTAGTCGCCAGCTTAAGGACAGAGAGCTCAGATGGTCCACGGTAGAGAAAGAATGTTTCTCTGTTGTGTGGGCCCTAAGGAAGCTGCGGCCCTACCTCTATGGGACCCACTTCACTGTGCAGACTGACCATAAGCCGTTAAAGTGGCTAATGAACATGAAGGGGGAGAATCCAAAGTTGCTTAGGTGGTCCATAAGTCTACAAGGCTTCGACTTCACTATTGAGCATAGGCCAGGTGTCCAACATAGCAATGCTGATGGGTTGTCCAGAATGTTTTACCGACCTGAACAAGAGACTCATCCAGGGGTGGATTAGTTCCCCCTGTCCATAGTCTGGGAGGGGCGAGTGTTAGGAAAGATTTCGTTATTGTAGGGAACTTTCCTTCCATGTGGCAACCCCTAAACTTTTTGCTATTGTTTTCAACCTGTTTTCTTGACTTCGCCAGAGAAGTGCAGCCTTCTGCTGTACTCCTCTGGGCTTTCGCTCCTTTCTTACGGGGAAACTGACATGCCCTTAAGACAGTCAGTACCGGGGAACGCTGTTTCCCGTAGTTTCTTTTATCGTGTCGCCATTTTAGTGCAACACGACACAAGAGGGCACTGTAAGCTAAGTTACAGCTCTCTTGGGTCTCTAGCCTTCTACAGACCCTAGACACTCTTGTAGGATGGTTTTTGGATCGGTGCAAGTCATTCAGGGACTGGGCTGGTGGCAGCGATCATTTGGTTTATTTTGAGCTCCTTTTGCCGTTCTGAGCACGTTTTTGCCGCGAACACAAAAGGGTGGCCCGGCTACACAAAATGGCCGGACCACGAGGCTCCTTTGTCTAGTCCACTGTCCGTCTTGCTCCCTTTACCTTCCCCCGGGTCAGGCGACCCGGGGCCTTCCTTATTTGGGCATGTAGTTTCCCGCGAAACACGGTTGCTTTCGCGGGCTTCTACATGTCGTTTGAGTGCCCCCAGGATGTGGGCTGGGCTGTCTGGTCCCAATACACATCCTGGGTGCCAGAGAGTCTAGGGTGGTGTGAATGCCTGGGACCACTGTGGTCCGTGATTGGTCCACGTATGGTATGTGTGTTGATGAGCGGATCTCCCATTGGCTCCCCTCCGTTTTGGCGCGAAGGGAACCGTGGATAAGAGGGAGCTGGAAACACCACTACCAGGTCGATCTCCTGAGTTCTTACGAACCCAGGGATACAGGAGCCAAGTATCCTGCGAACACGAGGCTGGACCGAGGAATCGCTGGTGACCCCCTGAAGAACTTCTGCTCCTCATTGCTGTCGTCCGGTGAAGCCCTTTCCACCTAAGATCGAACAAGAAGGCCTGTACTGGCGCTTCGACCTATTGGAATAGCAGGACCAGCTATTCCCGGCACCTTCATCAACTCCTGCTGTAAGCCTTCGGAAGTGTCTCTGGGCCATCCAGTTGACTGACCAGCTTACTAAGGAGGCCTGCTCTGTAATCGCCGACAGGTTGGGTGGTATTCTGAGTCCGGGGCATGCTCATACGCTTCGTTTGCTTAGCAGTCCTAAGCTAGAGGTGAGCGGTGCTCGTTTGGCTTGAATACACCCGGCCGTTCCGTTGCCCTGCTGTGGCGACAAAACTGTGCTTGTTTCTTCGATCGGGACGTCTTTTTACTCTGCACGACGACGAGACGTTCCCTGCTCTTCAGAACCTGCCAGAAGCTGCATCTATCGAGGAGAAGCTCGGGCCTGCTTGCTTCGGGGACCGGTGAGTAGATTAGCTAGGATCTGGTCGCCCTCCTGCAGTGCCCCTTGCTTTTCCCCGCTGTGAATACAGCACCCCTTGTCCGTACTCGCGCCCTGCTTCTGCCTCACAGTGGAGGCTGCGCTAGAGTCGCGGACCGTGTTCTCCTTCATTAGAGCTCCCTACAGAGCTGTTCAACGTCCTCCGAAGAGCTTCACCTTCTGCCCATTGGCACCGGCGTGTGCAGGTACTTTTGAGCGCTAGGCTCCACTCTTCGTAGGGATTGGACTACCATCTAGTTAGGGGCCTCAGAAGGCGGACATATCACACGCATTGGTTCGCACTGCCTGTTTTCCTTCCCCTGCAGGTGGATAACATATTTCGTGCTGCTAATGCTGTGAAACTGTGTATTCTGTATATATATTGGGTGGATAGTGTATGTGTTGGTTTAATATCGTTGTATGTTGCTGCTTTTACTGTGGTCATTAGTTTTGAGGCCTTATAATAAATGTGTATCTATTTTTGATATAAACAACTGTTTGGAGTAGTTTGTAAGCGCTCTTGCTTTGTGTGCTCATTGCGGGCTTTCAGTCACCCTCACCCCTCTTGAGACCTAGTCTTGACCGCCGCGATCGCTACCTTGATTGGTCTGGCTTGTCCAGAGGTTACCCTGTTCCAAGTAATTAGGTTGGCCTTCTGAACCTCTGCGCCACCAGGACAGAGTTCAGAAATCCGTCTTAACACCTTCCCATTCCAATCCTGAGACCCTTCCTATAGCATGAGATGTGATATCTCAATGCTTATACCAAACCTGAGAGCCTACCTATAGCATGAGATGTGATATCCAAGTCCACCCCATTCCAATCCTTAGACCCTTCCTACAGCATGCGATGTGATATCTCAATGATTCTAATACCAAACCAGAGACTCTTCCTATAACATGAGATGGGATATCCAACTCCTTCCCATTCCAATCCTGAGCCGCTTCCGATAGCAGAGATGTGATATCTCAATGCTTATACCAAACCTGAGACCCTTCCTATAACATGAGATGTGATATCCAACTCCTTCCCGTTCCAAACCTGAGACACTAACTATAGCATATGTGATATCCAACTCCTTCCCATTCCAATCCTGAGACCCTTCGTATAGCAAGAGATGTGATATCCAAATCCTTCCCATTCCAATCCTGAGACCCTTCCTATAACATGAGATGTGATATCCAACTCCTTCCCATTCCAACCAGAGACACTTCCTATAGCATGAGAAGGGATATCCAACTCCTTCCCAATCCAATCCTGAGACCCTTCCGATAGCAGAGATGTGATATCTCAATGCTTATACCAAACCTGAGACCCTTCCTATGGCATGAGATGTGATATCCAACTCCTTGCCATTCAAATCCTGAGACCCTTCCTATAGCATGAAAAGGGATATCCAACTCCTTCCCAATCCAATCCTGAGACCCTTCCGATAGCAGAGACGTGATATCTCAATGCTTCTACCAAACCTGAGACCCTTCCTTTAGCATGAGATGTGATATCCAAATCCTTCACATTCCAATCCTGAGACCCTTCCTATAGCATGAGATTTGATATCTCAATGCTTCTAATACCAAACCTGAGATCCTTTCTATAACATGAGATGTGATATCCAATTCCTTCCCATTCCAAACCTGAGACCCTTCCTATTGGATGAGATGTGATATCCAAATCCTTCCCATTCCAACCCTGAGACCCTTCCTATAGCATGAGATGTGATGTCTCAATGCTTCTAATACCAAACCTGAGATCCTTCCTATAACATGAGATGTGATATCCAACTCCTTCCATTCCAATCCTGAGACCCGTCCTATAGCATGAGATGTGATATCTCAATGCTTATACCAAACCTGAGACCCTTCCTATAGCATGAGATGTGATATCCAACTCCTTCCCATTCCAATCCTGAGACCCTTCCTATAGCATGAGATGTGATATCTCAATGCTTCTAATACCAAACCTGAGATCCTTCCTCTAACATGAAATGTGATATCCAACTCCTTCCCTTTCCAAACCTAAGAGCCTATCTATAGCATGAGATGTGATATCCAAGTCCTTCACATTCCAACCCTTAGACCCTTCCTACAGCATGCAATATGATATCTCAATGATTCTAATACCAAACCTGAGACCCTTCCTTTAGCATGAGATGTGATATCCAAATCCTTCACATTCCAATCCTGAGACCCTTCCTATAGCATGAGATGTGATATCTCAATGCTTCTAATACCAAACCTGAGATTCTTCCTATAACATGAGATGTGATGTCCAATTCCTTCCCATTCCAAACCTGAGACCCTTCCTATTGGATGAGATGTGATATCCAACTCCTTCCCATTCCAACCCTGAGACCCTTTCTATAGCATGAGATGTGATGTCTCAATGCTTCTAATACCAAACCTGAGATCCTTCCTATAACATGAGATGTGATATCCAACTCCTTCCATTCCAATCCTGAGACCCGTCCTATAGCATGAGATGTGATATCTCAATGCTTATACCAAACCTGAGACCCTTCCTATAGCATGAGATGTGATATCCAACTCCTTCCCATTCCAATCCTGAGACCCTTCCTATAGCATGAGATGTGATATCTCAATGCTTCTAATACCAAACCTGAGATCCTTCCTCTAACATGAAATGTGATATCCAACTCCTTCCCTTTCCAAACCTAAGAGCCTATCTATAGCATGAGATGTGATATCCAAGTCCTTCACATTCCAACCCTTAGACCCTTCCTACAGCATGCAATATGATATCTCATTGATTCTAATACAAACCTGAGACCCGTCCTATAACATGAGATGTGATATCCAACTCCTTCCCGTTCCAAACCTGAGACCCTTCCTTTAGCATGAGATGTGATATCCAGCTCCTTCCCATTCCAATCCTGAGACACTTCCGATAGCATGAGATGTGATATCTCAATGCTTCTAATATCAAAACTGAGACCCTCCCTATAGCATGATATGTGATATCTAAGTCCTTCCCATTCCAATCCTGAGACCCTTCCTATAGCATGAGATGTGATATCTCAATGCTTCTACCAAACCTGAGACCCTTCCTTTAGCATGAGATGTGATATCCAACTCCTTCCCATTCCAATCCTGAGACCCTTCCTATAGCATGAGATGTGATATCTCAATACTTCTAATACCAAACCTGAGATCCTTCCGATAACATGAGATGTGATATCTCAATACTTCTAATACCAAACCTGAGATCCATCCTATAACATGAGATGTGATATCCAACTCCTTCCCTTTCCAAACCTAAGAGCCTATCTATAGCATGAGATGTGATATCCAGGTCCTTCCCATTCCAATCCTTAGACCCTTCCTACAGCATGCAATATGATATCTCAATGATTCTAATAACAAACCTGAGACCCGTCCTATAGCATGAGATATGATATCCAAGTACTTCCCATTCCAATCCTGAGACCCTTCCTATAACATGAAATGTGATATCCAACTCCTTCCCATTCCAACCTGAGACCCTTCCTATAGCATGAGATGGGATATCCAACTTCTTCCAAATCCAATACTGATACCCTTCCGATAGCATGAGATGTGATATCCCAATGCTTCTACCAAACCTGAGACCCATACTCTGGCATGAGATGTGATATCAAACTCCTTCCCATTCCAATCCTGAGACCCTTCCTAAAGCTTGAGGTGTGATATCCAACTCCTTCCCATTCCAATTCTGAGACCCTTCTTATACCATGAGACTTGATATCTCAATGCTTCTAATACCAAACCTGAGACCCGTCCTATAACATGAGATGTGATATCCAAATCCTTCCCCTTCCAAACCTTAGACCCTTCCTTTATCATGAGATGTGATATCCAACTCCTTCCCATTCCAATCCTGAGACCCTTCCGATATCATGAGATTTGTTATCTCAATGCTTCTAATATCAAACTTGAGACCCTCCCTATAGCATGAGATGTGACATCCAAGTCCTTCCCATTCCAATCCTGAGACCCTTCCTATAGCATGAGATGTGATATCTCTATGCTTCTAATACCAAACCTGAGACCCTTCCTATAACATGAGATGGGATATCCAACTCCTTCCCATTCCAATCCTGAGACCTTTCCGATAGCAGAGATGTGATATCTCAATGCTTATACCAAACCTGAGAACCTTCCTATGGCCTGAGATGTCATATACAACTCCTTCCCATTCCAATCCTGAGACCCTTCCTTTAGCATGAGATGTGATATCTCAATGCTTATACCAAATCTTAGACCCTTCCTATAGCATGAGATGTGATATCTCAATGCTTATACCAAACCTGAGAGCCTACCTATAACATGAGATGTGATATCCAAGTCCATCCCATTCCAATCCTTAGACCCTTCCTACAGCATGCGATGTGATATCTCAATGATTCTAATACCAAACCAGAGACTCTTCCTATAACATGAGATGGGATATCCAACTCCTTCCCATTCCAATCCTGAGCCGCTTCCGATAGCAGAGATGTGATATCTCAATGCTTATACCAAACCTGAGACCCTTCCTATAACATGAGATGTGATATCCAACTCCTTCCCGTTCCAAACCTGAGACACTAACTATAGCATATGTGATATCCACCTCCTTCCCATTCCAATCCTGAGACCCTTCCTATAGCAAGAGATGTGATATCCAAATCCTTCCCATTCCAATCCTGAGACCCTTCCTATAACATGAGATGTGATATCCAACTCCTTCCCATTCCAACCTGAGACACTTCCTATAGCATGAGAAGGGATATCCAACTCCTTCCCAATCCAATCCTGAGACCCTTCCGATAGCAGAGATGTGATATCTCAATGCTTATACCAAACCTGAGACCCTTCCTATGGCATGAGATGTGATATCCAACTCCTTGCCATTCAAATCCTGAGACCCTTCCTATAGCATGAGAAGGGATATCCAACTCCTTCCCAATCCAATCCTGAGACCCTTCCGATAGCAGAGACGTGATATCTCAATGCTTCTACCAAACCTGAGACCCTTCCTTTAGCATGAGATGTGATATCCAAATCCTTCACATTCCAATCCTGAGACCCTTCCTATAGCATGAGATGTGATATCTCAATGCTTCTAATACCAAACCTGAGATCCTTCCTATAACATGAGATGTGATATCCAATTCCTTCCCATTCCAAACCTGAGACCCTTCCTATTGGATGAGATGTGATATCTAACTCCTTCCCATTCCAACCCTGAGACCCTTCCTATAGCATGAGATGTGATGTCTCAATGCTTCTAATACCAAACCTGAGATCCTTCCTATAACATGAGATGTGATATCCAACTCCTTCCATTCCAATCCTGAGACCCGTCCTATAGCATGAGATGTGATATCTCAATGCTTATACCAAACCTGAGACCCTTCCTATAGCATGAGATGTGATATCTCAATGCTTCTAATACCAAACCTGAGATCCTTCCTCTAACATGAAATGTGATATCCAACTCCTTCCCTTTCCAAACCTAAGAGCCTATCTATAGCATGAGATGTGATATCCAAGTCCTTCACATTCCAACCCTTCCTACAGCATGCAATATGATATCTCAATGATTCTAATAACAAACCTGAGACCCGTCCTATAACATGAGATGGGATATCCAACTCCTTCCCATTCCAATCCTGAGACACTTCCGATAGCAGAGATGTGATATCTCAATGCTTATACCAAACCTGAGACCCTTCCTATAACATGAGATGTGATATCCAAATCCTTCCCGTTCCAAACCTGAGACCCTTCCTTTAGCATGAGATGTGATATCCAGCTCCTTCCCATTCCAATCCTGAGACACTTCCGATAGCATGAGATGTGATATCTCAATGCTTCTAATATCAAAACTGAGACCCTCCCTATAGCATGATATGTGATATCTAAGTCCTTCCCATTCCAATCCTGAGACCCTCCCTATAGCATGAGATGTGATATCCAACTCCTTCCCATTCCAATCCTGAGACCCTTCTGATAGCATGAGATGTGATATCTCAATGCCTCTAATACCAAACCTGAGATCCTACCTCTAACATGAAATGTGATATCCAACTCTTTCCCCTTCCAAACCTGAGAGCCTTCCTATAGCATGAGATGTGATATCCAAGTCCTTCCCATTCCAATCCTGAGACACTTCCTATAGCTTGAGATGTGATATCCAACTCCTTCCCATTCCAATTCTGAGACCCTTCCTATACTATGAGACTTGATATCTCAATACTTCTAATACCAAACGTGAGATCCTTCCGATAACATGAGATGTGATATCCAAATCCTTCCCCTTCCAAACCTGAGACCCTCCCTTTAGCATGAGATGTGATATCCAACTCCTTCCCATTCCATTCCTGAGACCCTTCTGATAGCATGAGATGTGATATCTCAATGCCTCTAATACCAAACCTGAGATCCTACCTCTAACATGAAATGTGATATCCAACTCTTTCCCCTTCCAAACCTGAGAGCCTTCCTATAGCATGAGATGTGATATCCAACTCCTTCCCATTCCAATTCTGAGACCCTTCCTATACTATGAGACTTGATATCTCAATGCTTCTAATACCAAACGTGAGACCCGTAATATAACATGAGATGTGATATCCAAATCCTTCCCCTTCCAAACCTTAGACCCTTCCTTTATCATGAGAAGTGATATCCAACTCCTTCCCATTCTAATCCTGAGACCCTTCCAATATCATGAGATGTGATATCTCAAAGCTTCTAATATCAAACGTGAGACCCTCCCTATAGCATGAGATGTAATATCCAAGTCCTTCCCATTCCAATCCTGAGACCCTTCCTATAGCATGAGATGTGATATCTCAATGCTTCTAATACCAAACCTGAGACCCTTCCTATAACATGAGATGGGAATATCCAACTCCTTCCCATTCCAATCCTGAGACCCTTCCGATAGCAGAGATGTGATATCTCCATGCTTATACCAAACCTGAGATCCTTCCTATAACAAGAGATGTGATATCCAACTCCTTCCCATTCCAATCCTGAGACACTTCCTATAGCATGAGATGTGATATCTCACTGCTTATACCAAACCTGAGACCCTTCCCATAGCATGAGATGTGATATCCAACTCCTTCCCATTCCAATCCTGAGACCCTTCCTATAGCATGAGATATGATATCTCAATACTTCTAATACCAAACGTGAGATCCTTCCGATAACATGAGATGTGATATCCAAATCCTTCCCCTTCCAAACCTGAGACCCTCCCTTTAGCATGAGATGTGATATCCAACTCCTTCCCATTCCAATCCTGAGACCCTTCTGATAGCATGAGATGTGATATCTCAATGCTTCTAATACCAAACCTGAGATCCTTCCGATAGCATGAGATGTGATATCTCAATGCTTCTAATACCAAACCTGAGATCCTTCCTATAACATGAGATGTGATATCCAAATCCTTCCCCTTCCAAACCTGAGACCGTCCCTTTAGCATGAGATGTGATATCCAACTCCTTCCCATTCCATTCCTGAGACCCTTCTGATAGCATGAGATGTGATATCTCAATGCCTCTAATACCAAACCTGAGATCCTACCTCTAACATGAAATGTGATATCCAACTCTTTCCCCTTCCAAACCTGAGAGCCTTTCTATAGCATGAGATGTGATATCCAAGTCCTTCCCATTCCAATCCTGAGACCCTTCCTATAGCTTGAGATGTGATATCCAACTCCTTCCCATTCCAATTCTGAGACCCTTCCTATACTCTGAGACTTGATATCTCAATGCTTCTAATACCAAACCTGAGACCCGTAATATAACATGAGATGTGATATCCAAATCCTTCCCCTTCCAAACCTTAGACCCTTCCTTTATCATGAGATGTGATATCCAACACCTTCCCATTCCAATCCTGAGACCCTTCCGATATCATGAGATGTGATATCTCAAAGCTTCTAATATCAAACTTGAGACCCTCCCTATAGCATGAGATGTGATATCCAAGTCCTTCCCATTCCAATCCTGAGACCCTTCCTATAGCATGAGATGTGATATCTCAATGCTTCTAATACCAAACCTGAGACCCTTCCTATAACATGAGATGGGAATATCCAACTCCTTCCCATTCCAATCCTGAGACCCTTCCGATAGCAGAGATGTGATATCTCAATGCTTATACCAAACCTGAGACCCTTTGTATGGCATGAGATGTGATATCCAACTCCTTGCCATTCAAATCCTGAGACACTTCCTATAGCATGAGAAGGGATATCCAACTCCTTCCCAATCCAATCCTAAGACCCTTCCGATAGCAGAGACGTGATATCTCAATGCTTCTACCAAACCTGAGACCCTTCCTTTAGCATGAGATGTGATATCCAAATCCTTCACATTCCAATCCTGAGACTCTTCCTATAGCATGAGATGTGATATCTCAATGCTTCTAATACCAAACCTGAGATCCTTCCTATAACATGAGATGTGATATCCAATTCCTTCCCATTCCAAACCTGAGACCCTTCCTATTGGATGAGTTGTGATATCCAACTCCTTCCCATTCCAACCCTGAGACCCTTCCTATAGCATGAGATGTGATGTCTCAATGCTTCTAATACCAAACCTGAGATCCTTCCTATAACATGAGATGTGATATCCAACTCCTTCCATTCCAATCCTGAGACCGGTCCTATAGCATGAGATGTGATATCTCAATGCTTATACCAAACCTGAGACCCTTCCTTTATCATGAGATGTGATATCCAACACCTTCCCATTCCAATCCTGAGACCCTTCCGATATCATGAGATGTGATATCTCAAAGCTTCTAATATCAAACTTGAGACCCTCCCTATAGCATGAGATGTGATATCCAAGTCCTTCCCATTCCAATCCTGAGACCCTTCCTATAGCATGCGATGTGATATCTCAATGCTTCTAATACCAAACCTGAGACCCTTCCTATAACATGAGATGGGAATATCCAACTCCTTCCCATTCCAATCCTGAGACCCTTCCGATAGCAGAGATGTGATATCTCAATGCTTATACCAAACCTGAGACCCTTCGTATGGCATGAGATGTGATATCCAACTCCTTGCCATTCAAATCCTGAGACCCTTCCTATAGCATGAGAAGGGATATCCAACTCCTTCCCAATCCAATCCTGAGACCCTTCCGATAGCAGAGACGTGATATCTCAATGCTTCTACCAAACCTGAGACCCTTCCTTTAGCATGAGATGTGATATCCAAATCCTTCACATTCCAATCCTGAAACCCTTCCTATAGCATGAGATGTGATATCTCAATGCTTCTAATACCAAACCTAAGATCCTTACTATAACATGAGATGTGATATCCAATTCCTTCCCATTCCAACCCTGAGACCCTTCCTATAGCATGAGATGTGATGTCTCAATGATTCTAATACCAAACCTGAGATCCTTCCTATAACATGAGATGTGATATCCAACTCCTTCCATTCCAATCCTGAGACCCGTCCTATAGCATGAGATGTGATATCTCAATGCTTATACCAAACCTGTGACCCTTCCTATAGCATGAGATGTGATATCCAACTACTTCCCATTCCAATCCTGAGACCCTTCCTATAGCATGAGATGTGATATCTCAATGCTTCTAATACCAAACCTGAGATCCTTCCTCTAACATGAAATGTGATATCCAACTCCTTCCCTTTCCAAACCTAAGAGCCTATCTATAGCATGAGATGTGATATCCAGGTCCTTCCTATTCCAATCCTTAGACCCTTCCTACAGCATGCAATATGATATCTCAATGATTCTAATAACAAACCTGAGACCCATCCTATAGCATGAGATATGATATCCAAGTCCTTCCCATTCCAATCCTGAGACCCTTCCTATAACATGAAATGTGATATCCAACTCCTTCCCATTCCAACCTGAGACCCTTCCTATAGCATGAGATGGGATATCCAACTTCTTCAAAATCCAATACTGATACCCTTCCGATAGCATGAGATGTGATATCCCAATGCTTCTACCAAACCTGAGACCCATACTATGGCATGAGATGTGATATCAAACTCCTTCCCATTCCAATCCTGAGACCCTTCCTATAGCTTGAGGTGTGATATCCAACTCCTTCCCATTCCAATTCTGAGACCCTTCTTATACCATGAGACTTGATATCTCAATGCTTCTAATACCAAACCTGAGACCCGTCCTATAACATGAGATGTGATATCCAAATCCTTCCCCTTCCAAACCTTAGACCCTTCCTTTATCATGAGATGTGACATCCAAGTCCTTCCCATTCCAATCCTGAGACCCTTCCTATAGCATGAGATGTGATATCTCTATGCTTCTAATACCAAACCTGAGACCCTTCCTATAACATGAGATGGGATATCCAACTCCTTCCCATTCCAATCCTGAGACCTTTCCGATAGCAGAGATGTGATATCTCAATGCTTATACCAAACCTGAGAACCTTCCTATGGCCTGAGATGTCATATACAACTCCTTCCCATTCCAATCCTGAGACGCTTCCTTTAGCATGAGATGTGATATCTCAATGCTTATACCAAATCTGAGACCCTTCCTATAGCATGAGATGTGATATCAAATTCCTTCCCATTCCAATCCTGAGACCCTTCCTATAGCATGAGATGTGATATCTCAATGCTTATACCAAACCTGAGAGCCTACCTATAGCATGAGATGTGATATCCAAGTCCATCCCATTCCAATCCTTAGACCCTTCCTACAGCATGCGATGTGATATCTCAATGATTCTAATACCAAACCAGAGACTCTTCCTATAACATGAGATGGGATATCCAACTCCTTCCCATTCCAATCCTGAGCCGCTTCCGATAGCAGAGATGTGATATCTCAATGCTTATACCAAACCTGAGACCCTTCCTATAACATGAGATGTGATATCCAACTCCTTCCCGTTCCAAACCTGAGACACTAACTATAGCATATGTGATATCCAACTCCTTCCCATTCCAAACATGAGACCCTTCCTATAGCAAGAAAGTATTATCCAACTCCTACCCATTCCAATCCTGAGACCCTTCCTATAGCAAGAGATGTGATATCCAAATCCTTCCCATTCCAATCCTGAGACCCTTCCTATAACATGAGATGTGATATCCAACTCCTTCCCATTCCAACCTGAGACACTTCCTATAGCATGAGAAGGGATATCCAACTCCTTCCCAATCCAATCCTGAGACCCTTCCGATAGCAGAGATGTGATATCTCAATGCTTATACCAAACCTGAGACCCTTCCTATAGCATGAAAAGGGATATCCAACTCCTTCCCAATCCAATCCTGAGACCCTTCCGATAGCAGAGACGTGATATCTCAATGCTTCTACCAAACCTGAGACCCTTCCTTTAGCATGAGATGTGATATCCAAATCCTTCACATTCCAATCCTGAGACCCTTCCTATAGCATGAGGTTTGATATCTCAATGCTTCTAATACCAAACCTGAGATCCTTCCTATAACATGAGATGTGATATCCAATTCCTTCCCATTCCAAACCTGAGACCCTTCCTATTGGATGAGATGTGATATCCAACTCCTTCCCATTTCAACCCTGAGACCCTTCCTATAGCATGAGATGTGATGTCTCAATGCTTCTAATACCAAACCTGAGATCCTTCCTATAACATGAGATGTGATATCCAACTCCTTCCATTCCAATCCTGAGACCCGTCCTATAGCATGAGATGTGATATCTCAATGCTTATACCAAACCTGAGACCCTTCCTATAGCATGAGATGTGATATCCAACTCCTTCCCATTCCAATCCTGAGACCCTTCCTATAGCATGAGATGTGATATCTCAATGCTTCTAATACCAAATCTGAGATCCTTCCTCTAACATGAAATGTGATATCCAACTCCTTCCCTTTCCAAACCTAAGAGCCTATCTATAGCATGAGATGTGATATCCAAGTCCTTCACATTCCAACCCTTAGACCCTTCCTACAGCATGCAATATGATATCTCAATGATTCTAATAACAAACCTGAGACCCGTCCTATAACATGAGATGGGATATCCAACTCCTTCCCATTCCAATCCTGAGACACTTCCGATAGCAGAGATGTGATATCTCAATGTTTATACCAAACCTGAGACCCTTCCTATAACATGAGATGTGAAATTTAACTCCTTCCCGTTCCCAACCTGAGACCCTTCCTTTAGCATGAGATGTGATATCCAGCTCCTTCCCATTCCAATCCTGAGACACTTCCGATAGCATGAGATGTGATATCTCAATGCTTCTAATATCAAAACTGAGACCCTCCCTATAGCATGATATGTGATATCTAAGTCCTTCCCATTCCAATCCTGAGACCCTTCCTATAGCATGAGATGTGATATCTCAATGCTTCTACCAAACCTGAGACCCTTCCTTTAGCATGAGATGTGATATCCAACTCCTTCCCATTCCAATCCTGAGACCCTTCCTATAGCATGAGATGTGATATCTCAATACTTCTAATACCAAACCTGAGATCCTTCCGATAACATGAGATGTGATATCTCAATACTTCTAATACCAAACCTGAGATCCATCCTATAACATGAGATGTGATATCCAACTCCTTCCCTTTCCAAACCTAAGAGCCTATCTATAGCATGAGATGTGATATCCAGGTCCTTCCCATTCCAATCCTTAGACCCTTCCTACAGCATGCAATATGATATCTCAAAGATTCTAATAACAAACCTGAGACCCGTCCTATAGCATGAGATATGATATCCAAGTCCTTCCCATTCCAATCCTGAGACCCTTCCTATAACATGAAATGTGATATCCAACTCCTTCCCATTCCAACCTGAGACCCTTCCTATAGCATGAGATGGGATATCCAACTTCTTCCAAATCCAATACTGATACCCTTCCGATAGCATGAGATGTGATATCCCAATGCTTCTACCAAACCTGAGACCCATACTATGGCATGAGATGTGATATCAAACTCCTTCCCATTCCAATCCTGAGACCCTTCCTATAGCTTGAGGTGTGATATCCAACTCCTTCCCATTCCAATTCTGAGACCCTTCTTATACCATGAGACTTGATATCTCAATGCTTCTAATACCAAACCTGAGACCCGTCCTATAACATGAGATGTGATAACCAAATCCTTCCCCTTCCAAACCTTAGACCCTTCCTTTATCATGAGATGTGATATCCAACTCCTTCCCATTCCAATCCTGAGACCCTTCCGATATCATGAGATTTGTTATCTCAATGCTTCTAATATCAAACTTGAGACCCTCCCTATAGCATGAGATGTGACATCCAAGTCCTTCCCATTCCAATCCTGAGACCCTTCCTATAGCATGAGATGTGATATCTCTATGCTTCTAATACCGAACCTGAGACCCTTCCTATAACATGAGATGGGATATCCAACTCCTTCCCATTCCAATCCCGAGACCTTTCCGATAGCAGAGATGTGATATCTCAATGCTTATACCAAACCTGAGAACCTTCCTATGGCCTGAGATGTCATATACAACTCCTTCCCATTCCAATCCTGAGACCCTTCCTTTACCATGAGATGTGATGTCTCAATGCTTATACCAAATCTGAGACCCTTCCTATAGCATGAGATGTGATATCCAATTCCTTCCCATTCCAATCCTGAGACCCTTCCTATAGCATGAGATGTGATATCTCAATGCTTATACCAAACCTGAGAGCCTACCTATAGCATGAGATGTGATATCCAAGTCCACCCCATTCCAATCCTTAGACCCTTCCTACAGCATGCGATGTGATATCTCAATGATTCTAATACCAAACCAGAGACTCTTCCTATAACATGAGATGGGATATCCAACTCCTTCCCATTCCAATCCTGAGCCGCTTCCGATAGCAGAGATGTGATATCTCAATGCTTATACCAAACCTGAGACCCTTCCTATAACATGAGATGTGATATCCAACTCCTTCCCGTTCCAAACCTGAGACACTAACTATAGCATATGTGATATCCAACTCCTTCCCATTCCAAACATGAGACCCTTCCTATAGCAAGAAAGTAATATCCAACTCCTACCCATTCCAATCCTGAGACCCTTCGTATAGCAAGAGATGTGATATCCAAATCCTTCCCATTCCAATCCTGAGACCCTTCCTATAACATGAGATGTGATATCCAACTCCTTCCCATTCCAACCTGACACACTTCCTATAGCATGAGAAGGGATATCCAACTCCTTCCCAATCCAATCCTGAGACCCTTCCGATAGCAGAGATGTGATATCTCAATGCTTATACCAAACCTGAGACCCTTCCTATGGCATGAGATGTGATATCCAAATCCTTCACATTCCAATCCTGAGACCCTTCCTATAGCATGAGATTTGATATCTCAATGCTTCTAATACCAAACCTGAGATCCTTCCTATAACATGAGATGTGATATCCAATTCCTTCCCATTCCAAACCTGAGACCCTTCCTATTGGATGAGATGTGATATCCAAATCCTTCCCATTCCAACCCTGAGACCCTTCCTATAGCATGAGATGTGATGTCTCAATGCTTCTAATACCAAACCTGAGATCCTTCCTATAACATGAGATGTGATATCCAACTCCTTCCATTCCAATCCTGAGACCCGTCCTATAGTATGAGATGTGATATCTCAATGCTTATACCAAACCTGAGACCCTTCCTATAGCATGAGATGTGATATCCAACTCCTTCCCATTCCAATCCTGAGACCCTTCCTATAGCATGAGATGTGATATCTCAATGCTTCTAATACCAAACCTGAGATCCTTCCTCTAACATGAAATGTGATATCCAACTCCTTCCCTTTCCAAACCTAAGAGCCTATCTATAGCATGAGATGTGATATCCAAGTCCTTCACATTCCAACCCTTAGACCCTTCCTACAGCATGCAATATGATATCTCAATGATTCTAATACCAAACCTGAGACCCTTCCTTTAGCATGAGATGTGATATCCAAATCCTTCACATTCCAATCCTGAGACCCTTCCTATAGCATGAGATTTGATATCTCAATGCTTCTAATACCAAACCTGAGATTCTTCCTATAACATGAGATGTGATGTCCAATTCCTTCCCATTCCAAACCTGAGACCCTTCCTATTGGATGAGATGTGATATCCAACTCCTTCCCATTCCAACCCTGAGACCCTTTCTATAGCATGAGATGTGATGTCTCAATGCTTCTAATACCAAACCTGAGATCCTTCCTATAACATGAGATGTGATATCCAACTCCTTCCATTCCAATCCTGAGACCCGTCCTATAGCATGAGATGTGATATCTCAATGCTTATACCAAACCTGAGACCCTTCCTATAGCATGAGATGTGATATCCAACTCCTTCCCATTCCAATCCTGAGACCCTTCCTATAGCATGAGATGTGATATCTCAATGCTTCTAATACCAAACCTGAGATCCTTCCTCTAACATGAAATGTGATATCCAACTCCTTCCCTTTCCAAACCTAAGAGCCTATCTATAGCATGAGATGTGATATCCAAGTCCTTCACATTCCAACCCTTAGACCCTTCCTACAGCATGCAATATGATATCTCATTGATTCTAATAACAAACCTGATACCCGTCCTATAACATGAGATGTGATATCCAACTCCTTCCCGTTCCAAACCTGAGACCCTTCCTATAGCATGAGATGTGATATCTCAATGCTTCTACCAAACCTGAGACCCTTCCTTTAGCATGAGATGTGATATCCAACTCCTTCCCATTCCAATCCTGAGACCCTTCCTATAGCATGAGATGTGATATCTCAATACTTCTAATACCAAACCTGAGATCCTTCCGATAACATGAGATGTGATATCTCAATACTTCTAATACCAAACCTGAGATCCATCCTATAACATGAGATGTGATATCCAACTCCTTCCCTTTCCAAACCTAAGAGCCTATCTATAGCATGAGATGTGATATCCAGGTCCTTCCCATTCCAATCCTTAGACCCTTCCTACAGCATGCAATATGATATCTCAATGATTCTAATAACAAACCTGAGACCCGTCCTATAGCATGAGATATGATATCCAAGTACTTCCCATTCCAATCCTGAGACCCTTCCTATAACATGAAATGTGATATCCAACTCCTTCCCATTCCAACCTGAGACCCTTCCTATAGCATGAGATGGGATATCCAACTTCTTCCAAATCCAATACTGATACCCTTCCGATAGCATGAGATGTGATATCCCAATGCTTCTACCAAACCTGAGACCCATACTCTGGCATGAGATGTGATATCAAACTCCTTCCCATTCCAATCCTGAGACCCTTCCTAAAGCTTGAGGTGTGATATCCAACTCCTTCCCATTCCAATTCTGAGACCCTTCTTATACCATGAGACTTGATATCTCAATGCTTCTAATACCAAACCTGAGACCCGTCCTATAACATGAGATGTGATATCCAAATCCTTCCCCTTCCAAACCTTAGACCCTTCCTTTATCATGAGATGTGATATCCAACTCCTTCCCATTCCAATCCTGAGATCCTTCCGATATCATGAGATTTGTTATCTCAATGCTTCTAATATCAAACTTGAGACCCTCCCTATAGCATGAGATGTGACATCCAAGTCCTTCCCATTCCAATCCTGAGACCCTTCCTATAGCATGAGATGTGATATCTCTATGCTTCTAATACCAAACCTGAGACCCTTCCTATAACATGAGATGGGATATCCAACTCCTTCCCATTCCAATCCTGAGACCTTTCCGATAGCATAGATGTGATATCTCAATGCTTATACCAAACCTGAGAACCTTCCTATGGCCTGAGATGTCATATACAACTCCTTCCCATTCCAATCCTGAGACCCTTCCTTTAGCATGAGATGTGATATCTCAATGCTTATACCAAATCTTAGACCCTTCCTATAGCATGAGATGTGATATCTCAATGCTTATACCAAACCTGAGAGCCTACCTATAACATGAGATGTGATATCCAAGTCCATCCCATTCCAATCCTTAGACCCTTCCTACAGCATGCGATGTGATATCTCAATGATTCTAATACCAAACCAGAGACTCTTCCTATAACATGAGATGGGATATCCAACTCCTTCCCATTCCAATCCTGAGCCGCTTCCGATAGCAGAGATGTGATATCTCAATGCTTATACCAAACCTGAGACCCTTCCTATAACATGAGATGTGATATCCAACTCCTTCCCGTTCCAAACCTGAGACACTAACTATAGCATATGTGATATCCACCTCCTTCCCATTCCAATCCTGAGACTCTTCCTATAGCAAGAGATGTGATATCCAAATCCTTCCCATTCCAATCCTGAGACCCTTCCTATAACATGAGATGTGATATCCAACTCCTTCCCATTCCAACCTGAGACACTTCCTATAGCATGAGAAGGGATATCCAACTCCTTCCCAATCCAATCCTGAGACCCTTCCGATAGCAGAGATGTGATATCTCAATGCTTATACCAAACCTGAGACCCTTCCTATGGCATGAGATGTGATATCCAACTCCTTGCCATTCAAATCCTGAGACCCTTCCTATAGCATGAGAAGGGATATCCAACTCCTTCCCAATCCAATCCTGAGACCCTTCCGATAACAGAGACGTGATATCTCAATGCTTCTACCAAACCTGAGACCCTTCCTTTAGCATGAGATGTGATATCCAAATCCTTCACATTCCAATCCTGAGACCCTTCCTATAGCATGAGATGTGATATCTCAATGCTTCTAATACCAAACCTGAGATCCTTCCTATAACATGAGATGTGATATCCAATTCCTTCCCATTCCAAACCTGAGACCCTTCCTATTGGATGAGATGTGATATCCAACTCCTTCCCATTCCAACCCTGAGACCCTTCCTATAGCATGAGATGTGATGTCTCAATGCTTCTAATACCAAACCTGAGATCCTTCCTATAACATGAGATGTGATATCCAACTCCTTCCATTCCAATCCTGAGACCCGTCCTATAGCATGAGATGTGATATCTCAATGCTTATACCAAACCTGAGACCCTTCCTATAGCATGAGATGTGATATTCAACTGCTTCCCATTCCAATCCTGAGACCCTTCCTATAGCATGAGATGTGATATCTCAATGCTTCTAATACCAAACCTGAGATCCTTCCTCTAACATGAAATGTGATATCCAACTCCTTCCCTTTCCAAACCTAAGAGCCTATCTATAGCATGAGATGTGATATCCAAGTCCTTCACATTCCAACCCTTCCTACAGCATGCAATATGATATCTCAATGATTCTAATAACAAACCTGAGACCCGTCCTATAACATGAGATGGGATATCCAACTCCTTCCCATTCCAATCCTGAGACCCTCCCTATAGCATGAGATGTGATATCCAACTCCTTCCCATTCCAATCCTGAGACCCTTCTGATAGCATGAGATGTGATATCTCAATGCCTCTAATACCAAACCTGAGATCCTACCTCTAACATGAAATGTGATATCCAACTCTTTCCCCTTCCAAACCCGAGAGCCTTCCTATAGCATGAGATGTGATATCCAAGTCCTACCCATTCCAATCCTGAGACACTTCCTATAGCTTGAGATGTGATATCCAACTCCTTCCCATTCCAATTCTGAAACCCTTCCTATACTATGAGACTTGATATCTCAATACTTCTAATACCAAACGTGAGATCCTTCTGATAACATGAGATGTGATATCCAAATCCTTCCCCTTCCAAACCTTAGACCCTCCCTTTAGCATGAGATGTGATATCCAACTCCTTCCCATTCCATTCCTGAGACCCTTCTGATAGCATGAGATGTGATATCTCAATGCCTCTAATACCAAACCTGAGATCCTACCTCTAACATGAAATGTGATATCCAACTCTTTCCCCTTCCAAACCTGAGAGCCTTCCTATAGCATGAGATGTGATATCCAAGTCCTTCCCATTCCAATCCTGAGACACTTCCTATAGCTTGAGATGTGATATCCAACTCCTTCCCATTCCAATTCTGAGACCCTTCCTATACTATGAGACTTGATATCTCAATGCTTCTAATACCAAACGTGAGACCCGTAATATAACATGAGATGTGATATCCAAATCCTTCCCCTTCCAAACCTTAGACCCTTCCTTTATCATGAGAAGTGATATCCAACTCCTTCCCATTCTAATCCTGAGACCCTTCCAATATCATGAGATGTGATATCTCAAAGCTTCTAATATCAAACGTGAGACCCTCCCTATAGCATGAGATGTAATATCCAAGTCCTTCCCATTCCAATCCTGAGACCCTTCCTATAGCATGAGATGTGATATCTCAATGCTTCTAATACCAAACCTGAGACCCTTCCTATAACATGAGATGGGAATATCCAACTCCTTCCCATTCCAATCCTGAGACCCTTCCGATAGCAGAGATGTGATATCTCAATGCTTATACCAAACCTGAGATCCTTCCTATAACAAGAGATGTGATATCCAACTCCTTCCCATTCCAATCCTGAGACACTTCCTATAGCATGAGATGTGATATCTCACTGCTTATACCAAACCTGAGACCCTTCCCATAGCATGAGATGTGATATCCAACTCCTTCCCATTCCAATCCTGAGACCCTTCCTATAGCATGAGATATGATATCTCAATACTTCTAATACCAAACGTGAGATCCTTCCGATAACATGAGATGTGATATCCAAATCCTTCCCCTTCCAAACCTGAGACCCTCCCTTTAGCATGAGATGTGATATCCAACTCCTTCCCATTCCAATCCTGAGACCCTTCTGATAGCATGAGATGTGATATCTCAATGCTTCTAATACCAAACCTGAGATCCTTCCGATAGCATGAGATGTGATATCTCAATGCTTCTAATACCAAACCTGAGATCCTTCCTATAACATGAGATGTGATATCCAAATCCTTCCCCTTCCAAACCTGAGACCGTCCCTTTAGCATGAGATGTGATATCCAACTCCTTCCCATTCCATTCCTGAGACCCTTCTGATAGCATGAGATGTGATATCTCAATGCCTCTAATACCAAACCTGAGATCCTACCTCTAACATGAAATGTGATATCCAACTCTTTCCCCTTCCAAACCTGAGAGCCTTTCTATAGCATGAGATGTGATATCCAAGTCCTTCCCATTCCAATCCTGAGACCCTTCCTATAGCTTGAGATGTGATATCCAACTCCTTCCCATTCCAATTCTGAGACCCTTCCTATACTCTGAGACTTGATATCTCAATGCTTCTAATACCAAACCTGAGACCCGTAATATAACATGAGATGTGATATCCAAATCCTTCCCCTTCCAAACCTTAGACCCTTCCTTTATCATGAGATGTGATATCCAACACCTTCCCATTCCAATCCTGAGACCCTTCCGATATCATGAGATGTGATATCTCAAAGCTTCTAATATCAAACTTGAGACCCTCCCTATAGCATGAGATGTGATATCCAAGTCCTTCCCATTCCAATCCTGAGACCCTTCCTATAGCATGAGATGTGATATCTCAATGCTTCTAATACCAAACCTGAGACCCTTCCTATAACATGAGATGGGAATATCCAACTCCTTCCCATTCCAATCCTGAGACCCTTCCGATAGCAGAGATGTGATATCTCAATGCTTATACCAAACCTGAGACCCTTTGTATGGCATGAGATGTGATCTCCAACTCCTTGCCATTCAAATCCTGAGACACTTCCTATAGCATGAGAAGGGATATCCAACTCCTTCCCAATCCAATCCTAAGACCCTTCCGATAGCAGAGACGTGATATCTCAATGCTTCTACCAAACCTGAGACCCTTCCTTTAGCATGAGATGTGATATCCAAATCCTTCACATTCCAATCCTGAGACTCTTCCTATAGCATGAGATGTGATATCTCAATGCTTCTAATACCAAACCTGAGATCCTTCCTATAACATGAGATGTGATATCCAATTCCTTCCCATTCCAAACCTGAGACCCTTCCTATTGGATGAGTTGTGATATCCAACTCCTTCCCATTCCAACCCTGAGACCCTTCCTATAGCATGAGATGTGATGTCTCAATGCTTCTAATACCAAACCTGAGATCCTTCCTATAACATGAGATGTGATATCCAACTCCTTCCATTCCAATCCTGAGACCGGTCCTATAGCATGAGATGTGATATCTCAATGCTTATACCAAACCTGAGACCCTTCCTATAGCATGAGATGTGATATCCAACTCCTTCCCTTTCCAAACCTGAGAGCCGTTCTATAGCATGAGATGTGACATCCAGGTCCTTCCCATTCCAATCCTTAGACCCTTCCTACAGCATGCAATATGATATCTCAATGATTCTAATAACAAACCTGAGACCCGTCCTATAGCATGAGATATGATATCCAAGTCCTTCCCATTCCAATCCTGAGACCCTTCCTATAACATGAAATGTGATATCCAACTCCTTCCCATTCCAACCTGAGACCCTTCCTATAGCATGAGATGGGATATCCAACTTCTTCCAAATCCAATACTGATACCCTTCCGATAGCATGAGATGTGATATCCCAATGCTTCTACCAAACCTGAGACCCATACTATGGCATGAGATGTGATATCAAACTCCTTCCCATTCCAATCCTGAGACCCTTCCTATAGCTTGAGGTGTGATATCCAACTCCTTCCCATTCCAATTCTGAGACCCTTCTTATACCATGAGACTTGATATCTCAATGCTTCTAATACCAAACCTGAGACCCGTCCTATAACATGAGATGTGATATCCAAATCCTTCCCCTTCCAAACCTTAGACCCTTCCTTTATCATGAGATGTGATATCCAGCTCCTTCCCATTCCAATCCTGAGACACTTCCGATAGCATGAGATGTGATATCTCAATGCTTCTAATATCAAAACTGAGACCCTCCCTATAGGATGATATGTGATATCTAAGTCCTTCCCATTCCAATCCTGAGACCCTCCCTATAGCATGAGATGTGATATCCAACTCCTTCCCATTCCAATCCTGAGACCCTTCTGATAGCATGAGATGTGATATCTCAATGCCTCTAATACCAAACCTGAGATCCTACCTCTAACATGAAATGTGATATCCAACTCTTTCCCCTTCCAAACCTGAGAGCCTTCCTATAGCATGAGATGTGATATCCAAGTCCTTCCCATTCCAATCCTGAGACACTTCCTATAGCTTGAGATGTGATATCCAACTCCTTCCCATTCCAATTCTGAGACCCTTCCTATACTATGAGACTTGATATCTCAATACTTCTAATACCAAACGTGAGATCCTTCCGATAACATGAGATGTGATATCCAAATCCTTCCCCTTCCAAACCTGAGACCCTCCCTTTAGCATGAGATGTGATATCCAACTCCTTCCCATTCCATTCCTGAGACCCTTCTGATAGCATGAGATGTGATATCTCAATGCCTCTAATACCAAACCTGAGATCCTACCTCTAACATGAAATGTGATATCCAACTCTTTCCCCTTCCAAACCTGAGAGCCTTCCTATAGCATGAGATGTGATATCCAAGTCCTTCCCATTCCAATCCTGAGACACTTCCTATAGCTTGAGATGTGATATCCAACTCCTTCCCATTCCAATTCTGAGACCCTTCCTATACTATGAGACTTGATATCTCAATGCTTCTAATACCAAACGTGAGACCCGTAATATAACATGAGATGTGATATCCAAATCCTTCCCCTTCCAAACCTTAGACCCTTCCTTTATCATGAGAAGTGATATCCAACTCCTTCCCATTCTAATCCTGAGACCCTTCCAATATCATGAGATGTGATATCTCAAAGCTTCTAATATCAAACGTGAGACCCTCCCTATAGCATGAGATGTAATATCCAAGTCCTTCCCATTCCAATCCTGAGACCCTTCCTATAGCATGAGATGTGATATCTCAATGCTTCTAATACCAAACCTGAGACCCTTCCTATAACATGAGATGGGAATATCCAACTCCTTCCCATTCCAATCCTGAGACCCTTCCGATAGCAGAGATGTGATATCTCAATGCTTATACCAAACCTGAGATCCTTCCTATAACAAGAGATGTGATATCCAACTCCTTCCCATTCCAATCCTGAGACACTTCCTATAGCATGAGATGTGATATCTCACTGCTTATACCAAACCTGAGACCCTTCCCATAGCATGAGATGTGATATCCAACTCCTTCCCATTCCAATCCTGAGACCCTTCCTATAGCATGAGATATGATATCTCAATACTTCTAATACCAAACGTGAGATCCTTCCGATAACATGAGATGTGATATCCAAATCCTTCCCCTTCCAAACCTGAGACCCTCCCTTTAGCATGAGATGTGATATCCAACTCCTTCCCATTCCAATCCTGAGACCCTTCTGATAGCATGAGATGTGATATCTCAATGCTTCTAATACCAAACCTGAGATCCTTCCGATAGCATGAGATGTGATATCTCAATGCTTCTAATACCAAACCTGAGATCCTTCCTATAGCCTGAGATGTGATATCTCAATGCCTCTAATACCAAACCTGAGATCCTACCTCTAACATAAAATGTGATATCCAACTCTTTCCCCTTCCAAACCTGAGAGCCTTTCTATAGCATGAGATGTGATATCCAAGTCCTTCCCATTCCAATCCTGAGACCTTTCCTATAGCTTGAGATGTGATATCCAACTCCTTCCCATTCCAATTCTGAGACCCTTCCTATACTCTGAGACTTGATATCTCAATGCTTCTAATACCAAACCTGAGACCCGTAATATAACATGAGATGTGATATCCAAATCCTTCCCCTTCCAAACCTTAGAACCTTCCTTTATCATGAGATGTGATATCCAACACCTTCCCATTCCAATCCTGAGACCCTTCCGATATCATGAGATGTGATATCTCAAAGCTTCTAATATCAAACTTGAGACCCTCCCTATAGCATGAGATGTGATATCCAAGTCCTTCCCATTCCAATCCTGAGACCCTTCCTATAGCATGAGATGTGATATCTCAATGCTTCTAATACCAAACCTGAGACCCTTCCTATAACATGAGATGGGAATATCCAACTCCTTCCCATTCCAATCCTGAGACCCTTCCGATAGCAGAGATGTGATATCTCAATGCTTATACCAAACCTGAGACCCTTTGTATGGCATGAGATGTGATATCCAACTCCTTGCCATTCAAATCCTGAGACACTTCCTATAGCATGAGAAGGGATATCCAACTCCTTCCCAATCCAATCCTAAGACCCTTCCGATAGCAGAGACGTGATATCTCAATGCTTCTACCAAACCTGAGACCCTTCCTTTAGCATGAGATGTGATATCCAAATCCTTCACATTCCAATCCTGAGACTCTTCCTATAGCATGAGATGTGATATCTCAATGCTTCTAATACCAAACCTGAGATCCTTCCTATAACATGATATGTGATATCCAATTCCTTCCCATTCCAAACCTGAGACCCTTCCTATTGGATGAGTTGTGATATCCAACTCCTTCCCATTCCAACCCTGAGACCCTTCCTATAGCATGAGATGTGATGTCTCAATGCTTCTAATACCAAACCTGAGATCCTTCCTATAACATGAGATGTGATATCCAACTCCTTCCATTCCAATCCTGAGACCGGTCCTATAGCATGAGATGTGATATCTCAATGCTTATACCAAACCTGAGACCCTTCCTATAGCATGAGATGTGATATCCAACTACTTCCCATTCCAATCCTGAGACCCTTCCTATAGCATGAGATGTGATATCTCAATGCTTCTAATACCAAACCTGAGATCCTTCCTCTAACATGAAATGTGATATCCAACTCCTTCCCTTTCCAAACCTAAGAGCCTATCTATAGCGTGAGATGTGATATCCAGTGTTAAGACGGATTTCTGAACTCTGTCCTGGTGGCGCAGAAGTTCAGAAGGCCAACCTAATTACTTGGAACAGGGTAACCTCTGGACAAGCCAGACCAATCAAGGTAGCGATCGCGGCGGTCAAGACTAGGTCTCAAGAGGGGTGAGGGTGACTGAAAGCCCACAGTGAGCACACAAAGCAAGAGCGCTTACAAACTACTCCAAACAGTTGTTTATATCAAAAATAGATACACATTTATTATAAGGCCTTGAAACTAATAACCACAGTAAAAGCAGCAATATACAACGATATTAAACCAACACATACACTATCCACCCAATATATATACAGAATACACAGTTTCACAGCATTAGCAGCACGAAATATGTTATCCACCTGCAGGGGAAGGAAAACAGGCAGTGCGAACCAATGCGTGTGATATGTCCGCCTTCTGAGGCCCCTAACTAGATGGTAGTCCAATCCCTACGAAGAGTGGAGCCTAGCGCTCAAAAGTACCTGCACACGCCGGTGCCAAAGGGCAGAAGGTGAAGCTCTTCGGAGGACGTTGGACAGCTCTGTAGGGTGCCCTAATGAAGGAGAACACGGTCCGCGACTCTAGCGCAGCCTCCACTGTGAGGCAGAAGTAGGGCGCGAGTACGGACAAGGGGAGCTGTATTTACAGCGGGGAAAAGCAAGGGGCACTGCAGGAGGGCGACCAGATCCTAGCTAATCTACTCACCGGTCCCCGAAGCAAGCAGGCCCGAGCTTCTCCTCGATAGATGCAGCTTCTGGCAGGTTCTGAAGAGCAGGGAACGTCTCGTCGTCGTGCAGAGTAAAAAGACGTCCCGATCGAAGAATCCTGCACAGTTTTGTCGCCACGGCAGGGCAACGGAACGGCCGGGTGTATTCAAGCCAAACGAGCACCGTTCACCTCTAGCTTAGGGTTGCTAAGCAAACGAAGCGTGTGAGCGTGCCCCGGACTCAGAATACCACCCAACCTGTCGGCGATTACAGAGCAGGACTCCTTAGTAAGCTGGTCAGTCAACTGGATGGCCCAGAGACACTTCCGAAGGCTTACGGCAGGAGTTGATGAAGGTGCCGGGAATAGCTGGTCCTGCTATTCCAATAGGTCGAAGCGCCAGTACAGGCCTTCTTGTTCGATCTTAGGTGGAAAGGGCTTCACCGGACGACAGCAATGAGGAGCAGAAGTTCTTCAGGGGGTCACCAGCGATTCCTCGGTCCAGCCTCGTGTTCGCAGGATACTTGGCTCCTGTATCCCTGGGTTCGTAAGAACTCAGGAGATCGACCTGGTAGTGGTGTTTCCAGCTCCCTCTTATCCACGGTTCCCTTCGCGCCAAAACGGAGGGGAGCCAATGGGAGATCCGCTCATCAACACACATACCATACGTGGACCAATCACGGACCACAGTGGTCCCAGGCATTCACACCACCCTAGACTCTCTGGCACCCAGGATGTGTATTGGGACCAGACAGCCCAGCCCACATCCTGGGGGCACTCAAACGACATGTAGAAGCCCGCGAAAGCAACCGTGTTTCGCGGGAAACTACATGCCCAAATAAGGAAGGCCCCGGGTCGCCTGACCCGGGGGAAGGTAAAGGGAGCAAGACGGACAGTGGACGAGACAAAGGAGCCTCGTGGTCCGGCCATTTTGGGTAGCCGGGCCACCCTTTTGTGTTCGCGGCAAAAAGGTGCTCAGAACGGCAAAAGGAGCTCAAAATAAACCAAATGATCGCTGCCACCAGCCCAGTCCCTGAATGACTTGCACCGATCCAAAAACCATCCTACAAGAGTGTCTAGGGTCTGTAGAAGGCTAGAGACCCAAGAGAGCTGTAACTTAGCTTACAGTGCCCTCTTGTGTCGTGTTGCACTAAAATGGCGACACGATAAAAGAAACTACGGGAAACAGCGTTCCCCGGTACTGACTGTCTTAAGGGCATGTCAGTTTCCCCGTAAGAAAGGAGCGAAAGCCCAGAGGAGTACGGCAGAAGGCTGCACTTCTCTGGCAAAGTCAAGAAAACAGGTTGAAAACAATAGCAAAAAGTTTAGGGGTTGCCACATGGAAGGAAAGTTCCCTACAATAACGAAATCTTTCCTAACACTCGCCCCTCCCAGACTATGGACAGGGGGAACTAATCCACCCCTGGATGAGTCTCTTGTTCAGGTCGGTAAAACATTCTGGACAACCCATCAGCATTGCTATGTTGGACACCTGGCCTATGCTCAATAGTGAAGTCGAAGCCTTGTAGACTTATGGACCACCTAAGCAACTTTGGATTCTCCCCCTTCATGTTCATTAGCCACTTTAACGGCTTATGGTCAGTTTGCACAGTGAAGTGGGTCCCATAGAGGTAGGGCCGCAGCTTCCTTAGGGCCCACACAACAGAGAAACATTCTTTCTCTACCGTGGACCATCTGAGCTCTCTGTCCTTAAGCTGGCGACTAATAAAACCGATAGGGTGTTCCTTTCCCTTCTCATCTACTTGTGATAGTACAGCTCCTATCCCAGTGTCAGAGGCATCCGTCTGCACGATAAAAGGTCTTTGATAATCAGGGGCCCTGAGCACAGGGGCCTGGCACAAGGAGTCTTTCAAGCCATTGAAGGCCTTCTCACACTCGTCAGTCCAAGTTACCTTCTTGGGTTTCTTCGGAGTTGTGAGGGCAGTCAGCGGAGCAGCTATGGTGCCATAGTCTGCCATAAAATTGCGGTAATAACCCGTGAGTCCTAAGAAGGCTCTCACTTGGGTTTGTGTAGTGGGGGTAGGCCAGTCTTGTACTGCTTGTACTTTACTGGGGAGAGGCTGTATCCTTCCTCCACCTACTTCATGCCCAAGGTAAACCACTGAGCCTTGTCCAATCTGGCATTTACTCGCCTTTATGGTCAAGTGGGCTTTCTGAAGAGCCTGGAGCACAATCCCGAGGTGTTTCACATGGTCTTCCCAGGTGGCACTGAAAACTGCTATATCGTCCAGATATGCAAGACAGAATTCGTCCAACCCATTCAACACATGATTCACAAGCCTCTGGAAAGTGGCAGGTGCATTCTTCAATCCGAACGGCATTACCCGGAATTGGTAAAGCCCGTCGGGAGTTGAAAATGCTGTCTTCTCCTTGGCATGTTCTGCTAAAGCTATTTGCCAATAGCCCGCAGTCAGGTCAAACGTGCTGAGGTACTTGGAGGCACCCAAGGTATCCACCAGCTCGTCAGTTCGAGGCAAGGGGTGAGCGTCTGTCTTGGTGACAGCATTCAGAGCCCTGTAATCCACGCAGAACCTCAATTCAGAGGTGCCTGCCTTTGGAACCAATACCACAGGACTGGACCAAGGACTACTAGAGGGTTCAATCACCCCAAGGTCTAACATTTTGTTGACCTCGGTCTTAATATAAGACCGTACTTTATCCGACATCCTGTATCCCCTACTTTTGGTAGGTACACTGTCTCCTGTGTCAATGTTATGTTTGCACCAAGGTGTCAAACCAGGCGACTGTGAAAACAGGGGGGAAAACTGCCTAAGCAAACTTTTCACCTCAGCCTGCTGATCAGAAGTCAGGTGAGGGGCCACTCGGACACCCTCAACGGAGCTATCTGAAGGACCGCTTTGGAACAGGTCGGGAAGAGGTTCTGACTCCTCTTCCTCAACGTCTGACGCCAGTAGCAGTGCTGCGATTTCGACTCTTGGGACGAAAGCCTTCAGCCTATTTATGTGGAACACTTTTGGAGCCTGTCCAGGCCTTCCAAGGTCCACTAAATAGTTCACCTCACCCAGGGGCTCCACCACTGTGTAAGGGCCTGACCATTTGTCCTGTAAAGCGCGAGGCCTTATAGGGTTCATGATCAGGACTTGCTGACCAGGGGTAAAGTGAATTAAGGAAGCTTTCTGGTCGTACCAATGTTTCACCAGCGCTTGTCCTGCCTTCAACTTTTCACTAGCCAAGCCCATCAGGAGTACCATCCGTTTTCTGAGCCCTAGCACATAGTCAACTACATTGGTAGTAACAGGGGGAGTGGGCATCTCCCATCCCTCTTTGACGATGGCTAAGGGTCCCCGTACGGGATGACCGAACAGAAGTTCGAAGGGGCTGAAGCCAACACCCTCCTGTGGTACCTCTCGGTAGGCAAACAGCAAGCATGGTAAGAGAAGATCCCATTTTCTTCTCTGGGGCTCCTCCAGAGCCCCAATCATGCTCTTTAACGTTCTGTTGAAACGTTCCACCAGACCATTGGTCTGGGGGTGATATGCAGAAGAGAACTTGTAGGTGACCCCACATTCTTTCCACATAGCCTGCATATACTTCGACATAAAGTTGCTGCCACGATCTGACACAACTTCTTTAGGGAAGCCAACCCTAGTAAATATGCCGAGTAAAGCTTTTGCAACTGACTTGGCAGTTACAGTCTTTAATGGGATGGCCTCAGGATACCTGGTTGCATGGTCGACCAGCACCAGGATAAACCTATTGCCTGAGGATGTTTGCGGGTCAAGGGGACCAACGATGTCGATCCCTACCCTTTCAAATGGTACCCCCACAACTGGGAGCGGTACCAACGGAGCTTGGATTGTCGCGCCAACCTTACCAGACAACTGGCAGGAGGCACAACTCCTGCAGTGACTTTCTACTTGCACCCCCATCTTGGGCCAGTAGAAGTGCATAGATAACCTTTGCTTGGTCCTCTTCATTCCAAGGTGACCAGCAAGGGGAACTTCATGCGCCAACTGCAGGAGGAAGGGTCTAACAGCAAGGGGAACCACCAACCTCCTATGGTCTCCTTCTGTAGACTCTGTGGGCTCACTGTACAGGAGTCCACCTTCCCAATAAATCCGATGCTTCCCAGGAGGTTCACCCTCAAGCTGGGAGCAGGCCTGTCTCCTTAGGCCTTCCAGAGATGGGCACTCACGTTGGCCCTTACTGAAGTCGTCCCTATCAGGACCTCCTTCAACTAACAAGTCTTTTAGTTCAGGATGGTCGTTGAGGTCGAACACTTCAGGCATCGCCACCTCCTCGTCAGGCTCGGGCGATTGACCAACTCCCTCCACCGCAGTGGTAGGCGAGCTCGGGGGAATATTCTCTTTCCCCCGTCGGGACTTGTTGACTCCTTTCGCCTTGGGTTTCCCCTTCGGCTGGGGCGGCGTATTGGACTTGGCCAATGCTGCCCGTGCTTGAGACCGTGTGTAGGGTCTTTCGGCAGTGTCTCCTACGAGCCCTAGAGCTCTGAGATCATTGCCCAACAAGACCTTTCCCGGGACGTTTCTCTGAATGCTCACTGGAATCCTAACTGCTGTACCATTTAAAGTTAGATTAACAGGGATCACGGGAAACATACGGAGGGGGCCGTCAGCCAACTTAGTGGGCATCAGAGTAGCTCTGGCAACTTCCTCTGAGTCTACCAAGGTAGAATCCACTACAGTTCGACTGCACCCACTATCCCTAAGAGCTGGAGTATCCACTCCATTGATCAGCACACTGTCTTTAAAGTAGTGCTTGGTATTATCCGGAATCCTAGCATACGCCTCTGCGACTTTAGGCTCCCAGGAACCCAGGGACACTAAAACTACCTCAGCCTCTATTCCGCTGGGAAATGAGTCTGAGGAGAAGGATGCTCCTGTAATCTCTTCTTCCTCGTAGGAGGAGAAGGCCAGATTAGCGGAGTGGACCCCCAAAGGTCTAACCTTACAACGGGGATCCCCCTTCACATGGTCAGTTGCTCCACAAGAAAAACAAGCCCCATTGGGTCTGTTTACGTAGGGAGGCTTATTATAACCAGAGTTCTGTTTCGGAGGCGAACCTCCGCTACCCTGTGAGTTCTCGTATGGCTTACCCTTATTTTTCTTTTTGTGGCCCTTATGGGAAGAAGATTTAGCAAATTCCCCACCCTCCACATCTTTGGACTTTTTCCCTTCCTCCTGCTTACCAGGATGAGTTTTGTCCTTATGGGACACTCGATGTGACACCCATAAGTCTGCTGCAATGGCCAGCTTCTTAGGATCTATCTCCTTCGAATCGGCCAAATGCTGCTTAAGCTCCGGGGAAGAAGAAGCAAAAATGTGTTCCAGCATGACCAGATTGATCATGCCTTCGAAGGTAGAAACCTTATAACCTTCAACCCAGCCAGTTAAGTTTTTCAGGGACTCAGCTACATACGACACCCAAGTACCACCTTCCTTTTTCTTATACTCTCTAAACCTTTTCAAATATTGGGTCGGAGTCTTCCCAAACTTTAAAATGAGAGTCTGCTTCAACATTGCAAAATCAGCGCGCTCAGCCTTCGACATTTCCATAATGGCACTGCAACCAGAATGGGGCAGTCTGCTGAGTAACCATGCAATCTTATCCGCATTATCAACCTCTTGAACCTCGCATGCATACTCAAACGCATTTAACCAGTCCATAATGTCATTTCGTTCCTCATACACACTGAGCAGATCTTTTGGAAACCGTGGATGAGAGGAAGCCCCAGAACCATGTCCAGGACCCTTGGACCCATTTGCGAACTGAAGCTTGGCCAGTTCCAACTGGTGATCCCTGTCTTTTTGTTTTTCTGCCTTGTCGATTTTCAGTTTGGCTATGCTGAATTCAAGCTCCTGCTGCCTAAACCGCAGCTCTTGCTTCTTGAATTCAAGCATAGCCTCCCCATCAACACTGGCAGAGGAAACGTTAGACATTACATCCTCCCTGTCCTCGTGGTCGTGATGGATCAGTGCAGCGGCAGAACCGTCGGTTCTGCCAGTGAGAGCAGCCCCACCACCTTCTGCACTGTCCTCGGAAGTTATAGCGTCAAGCTGTGCTTCTTGCCACGCCACGATTCTCTGGATCATTTCCAATTTAGTGCCTTGAGAGGAAACCCCTCTCTCCGCACACATCTTCTTCAATGTTTCAGATTTCGAAGCATTTAAGGTTAATAAAGTATTCGTTTCCATACTGTTGATAGGACTATGGCCTTTTTAACGTTATATTCAATACTTTACTGCGTGTCCTGGTTGGAATAACCTGAAAACGCCTTAGCTCGTGCGCAACACTGGATACCTTCAGTCGTATCCCACCGCTGTACACCAATTTGTTAAGACGGATTTCTGAACTCTGTCCTGGTGGCGCAGAAGTTCAGAAGGCCAACCTAATTACTTGGAACAGGGTAACCTCTGGACAAGCCAGACCAATCAAGGTAGCGATCGCGGCGGTCAAGACTAGGTCTCAAGAGGGGTGAGGGTGACTGAAAGCCCACAGTGAGCACACAAAGCAAGAGCGCTTACAAACTACTCCAAACAGTTGTTTATATCAAAAATAGATACACATTTATTATAAGGCCTTGAAACTAATAACCACAGTAAAAGCAGCAATATACAACGATATTAAACCAACACATACACTATCCACCCAATATATATACAGAATACACAGTTTCACAGCATTAGCAGCACGAAATATGTTATCCACCTGCAGGGGAAGGAAAACAGGCAGTGCGAACCAATGCGTGTGATATGTCCGCCTTCTGAGGCCCCTAACTAGATGGTAGTCCAATCCCTACGAAGAGTGGAGCCTAGCGCTCAAAAGTACCTGCACACGCCGGTGCCAAAGGGCAGAAGGTGAAGCTCTTCGGAGGACGTTGGACAGCTCTGTAGGGTGCCCTAATGAAGGAGAACACGGTCCGCGACTCTAGCGCAGCCTCCACTGTGAGGCAGAAGTAGGGCGCGAGTACGGACAAGGGGAGCTGTATTTACAGCGGGGAAAAGCAAGGGGCACTGCAGGAGGGCGACCAGATCCTAGCTAATCTACTCACCGGTCCCCGAAGCAAGCAGGCCCGAGCTTCTCCTCGATAGATGCAGCTTCTGGCAGGTTCTGAAGAGCAGGGAACGTCTCGTCGTCGTGCAGAGTAAAAAGACGTCCCGATCGAAGAATCCTGCACAGTTTTGTCGCCACGGCAGGGCAACGGAACGGCCGGGTGTATTCAAGCCAAACGAGCACCGTTCACCTCTAGCTTAGGGTTGCTAAGCAAACGAAGCGTGTGAGCGTGCCCCGGACTCAGAATACCACCCAACCTGTCGGCGATTACAGAGCAGGACTCCTTAGTAAGCTGGTCAGTCAACTGGATGGCCCAGAGACACTTTCGAAGGCTTACGGCAGGAGTTGATGAAGGTGCCGGGAATAGCTGGTCCTGCTATTCCAATAGGTCGAAGCGCCAGTACAGGCCTTCTTGTTCGATCTTAGGTGGAAAGGGCTTCACCGGACGACAGCAATGAGGAGCAGAAGTTCTTCAGGGGGTCACCAGCGATTCCTCGGTCCAGCCTCGTGTTCGCAGGATACTTGGCTCCTGTATCCCTGGGTTCGTAAGAACTCAGGAGATCGACCTGGTAGTGGTGTTTCCAGCTCCCTCTTATCCACGGTTCCCTTCGCGCCAAAACGGAGGGGAGCCAATGGGAGATCCGCTCATCAACACACATACCATACGTGGACCAATCACGGACCACAGTGGTCCCAGGCATTCACACCACCCTAGACTCTCTGGCACCCAGGATGTGTATTGGGACCAGACAGCCCAGCCCACATCCTGGGGGCACTCAAACGACATGTAGAAGCCCGCGAAAGCAACCGTGTTTCGCGGGAAACTACATGCCCAAATAAGGAAGGCCCCGGGTCGCCTGACCCGGGGGAAGGTAAAGGGAGCAAGACGGACAGTGGACGAGACAAAGGAGCCTCGTGGTCCGGCCATTTTGGGTAGCCGGGCCACCCTTTTGTGTTCGCGGCAAAAAGGTGCTCAGAACGGCAAAAGGAGCTCAAAATAAACCAAATGATCGCTGCCACCAGCCCAGTCCCTGAATGACTTGCACCGATCCAAAAACCATCCTACAAGAGTGTCTAGGGTCTGTAGAAGGCTAGAGACCCAAGAGAGCTGTAACTTAGCTTACAGTGCCCTCTTGTGTCGTGTTGCACTAAAATGGCGACACGATAAAAGAAACTACGGGAAACAGCGTTCCCCGGTACTGACTGTCTTAAGGGCATGTCAGTTTCCCCGTAAGAAAGGAGCGAAAGCCCAGAGGAGTACGGCAGAAGGCTGCACTTCTCTGGCAAAGTCAAGAAAACAGGTTGAAAACAATAGCAAAAAGTTTAGGGGATGCCACATGGAAGGAAAGTTCCCTACAATAACGAAATCTTTCCTAACATCCAGGTCCTTCCCATTCCAATCCTTAGACCCTTCCTACAGCATGCAATATGATATCTCAATGATTCTAATAACAAACCAGAGACCCGTCCTATAGCATGAGATATGATATCCAAGTCCTTCCCATTCCAATCCTGAGAGCCTTCCTATAACATGAAATGTGATATCCAACTCCTTCCCATTCCAACCTGAGACCCTTCCTATAGCATGAGATGGGATATCCAACTTCTTCCAAATCCAATACTGATACCCTTCCGATAGCATGAGATGTGATATCCCAATGCTTCTACCAAACCTGAGACCCATACTATGGCATGAGATGTGATATCCAACTCCTTGCCATTCAAATCCTGAGACCCTTCCTATAGCATGAAAAGGGATATCCAACTCCTTCCCAATTCAATCCTGAGACCCTTCCGATAGCAGAGACGTGATATCTCAATGCTTCTACCAAACCTGAGACCCTTCCTTTAGCATGAGATGTGATATCCAAATCCTTCACATTCCAATCCTGAGACCCTTCCTATAGCATGAGATTTGATATCTCAATGCTTCTAATACCAAACCTGAGATCCTTCCTATAACAAGAGATGTGATATCCAATTCCTTCCCATTCCAAACCTGAGGCCCTTCCTATTGGATGAGATGTGATATCCAACTCCTTCCCATTCCAACCCTGAGACCCTTCCTATAGCATGAGATGTGATGTCTCAATGCTTCTAATACCAAACCTGAGATCCTTCCTATAACATGAGATGTGATATCCAACTCCTTCCATTCCAATCCTGAGACCCGTCCTATAGCATGAGATGTGATATCTCAATGCTTATACCAAACCTGAGACCCTTCCTATAGTATGAGATGTGATATCCAACTCCTTCCCATTCCAATCCTGAGACCCTTCCTATAGCATGAGATGTGATATCTCAATGCTTCTAATACCAAACCTGAGATCCTTCCTCTAACATGAAATGTGATATCCAACTCCTTCCCTTTCCAAACCTAAGAGCCTATCTATAGCATGAGATGTGATATCCAAGTCCTTCACATTCCAACCCTTAGACCCTTCCTACAGCATGCAATATGATATCTCAATGATTCTAATAACAAACCTGAGACCCGTCCTATAACATGAGATGGGATATCCAACTCCTTCCCATTCCAATCCTGAGACACTTCCGATAGCTGAGATGTGATATCTCAATGTTTATACCAAACCTGAGACCCTTCCTATAACATGAGATGTGATATCCAACTCCTTCCCGTTCCAAACCTGAGACCCTTCCTTTAGCATGAGATGTGATATCCAGCTCCTTCCCATTCCAATCCTGAGACAATTCCGATAGCATGAGATGTGATATCTCAATGCTTCTAATATCAAACCTGAGATCCTTCCTCTAACATGAAATGTGATATCCAACTCCTTCCCTTTCCAAACCTAAGAGCCTATCTATAGCATGAGATGTGATATCCAAGTCCTTCACATTCCAACCCTTAGACCCTTCCTACAGCATGCAATATGATATCTCAATGATTCTAATAACAAACCTGAGACCCGTCCTATAACATGAGATGGGATATCCAACTCCTTCCCATTCCAATCCTGAGACACTTCCGATAGCAGAGATGTGATATCTCAATGTTTATACCAAACCTGAGACCCTTCCTATAACATGAGATGTGATATCCAACTCCTTCCCGTTCCAAACCTGAGACCCTTCCTTTAGCATGAGATGTGATATCCAACTCCTTCCCATTCCAACCCTGAGACACTTCCGATAGCAGAGATGTGATATCTCAATGTTTATACCAAACCTGAGACCCTTCCTATAACATGAGATGTGATATCCAACTCCTTCCCGTTCCAAACCTGAGACCCTTCCTTTAGCATGAGATGTGATATCCAGCTCCTTCCCATTCCAATCCTGAGACACTTCCGATAGCAGAGATGTGATATCTCAATGCTTATACCAAACCTGAGACCCTTCCTATAACATGAGATGTGATATCCAAATCCTTCCCGTTCCAAACCTGAGACCCTTCCTTTAGCATGAGATGTGATATCCAGCTCCTTCCCATTCCAATCCTGAGACACTTCCTATAGCTTGAGATGTGATATCCAACTCCTTCCCATTCCAATTCTGAGACCCTTCCTATACTATGAGACTTGATATCTCAATACTTCTAATACCAAACGTGAGATCCTTCCGATAACATGAGATGTGATATCCAAATCCTTCCCCTTCCAAACCTGAGACCCTCCCTTTAGCATGAGATGTGATATCCAACTCCTTCCCATTCCATTCCTGAGACCCTTCTGATAGCATGAGATGTGATATCTCAATGCCTCTAATACCAAACCTGAGATCCTACCTCTAACATGAAATGTGATATCCAACTCTTTCCCCTTCCAAACCTGAGAGCCTTTCTATAGCATGAGATGTGATATCCAAGTCCTTCCCATTCCAATCCTGAGACACTTCCTATAGCTTGAGATGTGATATCCAACTCCTTCCCATTCCAATTCTGAGACCCTTCCTATACTATGAGACTTGATATCTCAATACTTCTAATACCAAACCTGAGATCCTACCTCTAACATGAAATGTGATATCCAACTCTTTCCCCTTCCAAACCTGAGAGCCTTCCTATAGCATGAGATGTGATATCCAAGTCCTTCCCATTCCAAACCTTAGACCCTTCCTTTATCATGAGATGTGATATCCAACTCCTTCCCATTCTAATCCTGAGACCCTTCCGATATCATGAGATGTGATATCTCAAAGCTTCTAATATCAAACTTGAGACCCTCCCTATAGCATGAGATGTGATATCCAACTCCTTCCCATTCCAATCCTGAGACCCTTCCTATAGCATGAGATGTGATATCTCAATGCTTCTAATACCAAACCTGAGACCCTTCCTATAACATGAGATGGGAATATCCAACTCCTTCCCATTCCAATCCTGAGACCCTTCCGATAGCAGAGATGTGATATCTCAATGCTTATACCAAACCTGAGATCCTTCCTATAACAAGAGATGTGATATCCAACTCCTTCCCATTCCAATCCTGAGACACTTCCTATAGCATGAGATGTTATATCTCACTGCTTATACCAAACCTGAGACCCTTCCTATAGCATGAGATGTGATATCCAACTCCTTCCCATTCCAATCCTGAGACCCTTCCTATAGCATGAGATATGATATCTCAATACTTCTAATACCAAACATGAGATCCTTCCGATAACATGAGATGTGATATCCAAATCCTTCCCCTTCCAAACCTGAGACCCTCCCTTTAGCATGAGATGTGATATCCAACTCCTTCCCATTCCAATCCTGAGACCCTTCTGATAGCATGAGATGTGATATCTCAATGCTTCTAATACCAAACCTGAGATCCTTCCGATAGCATGAGATGTGATATCTCAATGCTTCTAATACCAAACCTGAGATCCTTCCTATAACATGAGATGTGATATCCAAATCCTTCCCCTTCCAAACCTGAGACCGTCCCTTTAGCATGAGATGTGATATCCAACTCCTTCCCATTCCATTCCTGAGACCCTTCTGATAGCATGAGATGTGATATCTCAATGCCTCTAATACCAAACCTGAGATCCTACCTCTAACATGAAATGTGATATCCAACTCTTTCCCCTTCCAAACCTGAGAGCCTTTCTATAGCATGAGATGTGATATCCAAGTCCTTCCCATTCCAATCCTGAGACCCTTCCTATAGCTTGAGATGTGATATCCAACTCCTTCCCATGCCAATTCTGAGACCCTTCCTATACTCTGAGACTTGATATCTCAATGCTTCTAATACCAAACCTGAGACCCGTAATATAACATGAGATGTGATATCCAAATCCTTCCCCTTCCAAACCTTAGACCCTTCCTTTATCATGAGATGTGATATCCAACACCTTCCCATTCCAATCCTGAGACCCTTCCGATATCATGAGATGTGATATCTCAAAGCTTCTAATATCAAACTTGAGACCCTCCCTATAGCATGAGATGTGATATCCAAGTCCTTCCCATTCCAATCCTGAGACCCTTCCTATAGCATGAGATGTGATATCTCAATGCTTCTAATACCAAACCTGAGACCCTTCCTATAACATGAGATGGGAATATCCAACTCCTTCCCATTCCAATCCTGAGACCCTTCCGATAGCAGAGATGTGATATCTCAATGCTTATACCAAACCTGAGACCCTTCGTATGGCATGAGATGTGATATCCAACTCCTTGCCATTCAAATCCTGAGACCCTTCCTATAGCATGAGAAGGGATATCCAACTCCTTCCCAATCCAATCCTGAGACCCTTCCGATAGCAGAGACGTGATATCTCAATGCTTCTACCAAACCTGAGACCCTTCCTTTAGCATGAGATGTGATATCCAAATCCTTCACATTCCAATCCTGAGACCCTTCCTATAGCATGAGATGTGATATCTCAATGCTTCTAATACCAAACCTGAGATCCTTCCTATAACATGAGATGTGATATCCAATTCCTTCCCATTCCAAACCTGAGACCCTTCCTATTGGATGAGTTGTGATATCCAACTCCTTCCCATTCCAACCCTGAGACCCTTCCTATAGCATGAGATGTGATGTCTCAATGCTTCTAATACCAAACCTGAGATCCTTCCTATAACATGAGATGTGATATCCAACTCCTTCCATTCCAATCCTGAGACCGGTCCTATAGCATGAGATGTGATATCTCAATGCTTATACCAAACCTGAGACCCTTCCTATAGCATGAGATGTGATATCCAACTACTTCCCATTCCAATCCTGAGACCCTTCCTATAGCATGAGATGTGATATCTCAATGCTTCTAATACCAAACCTGAGATCCTTCCTCTAACATGAAATGTGATATCCAACTCCTTCCCTTTCCAAACCTAAGAGCCTATCTATAGCATGAGATGTGATATCCAGGTCCTTCCCATTCCAATCCTTAGACCCTTCCTACAGCATGCAATATGATATCTCAATGATTCTAATAACAAACCTGAGACCCGTCCTATAGCATGAGATATGATATCCAAGTCCTTCCCATTCCAATCCTGAGACCCTTCCTATAACATGAAATGTGATATCCAACTCCTTCCCATTCCAACCTGAGACCCTTCCTATAGCATGAGATGGGATATCCAACTTCTTCCAAATCCAATACTGATACCCTTCCGATAGCATGAGATGTGATATCCCAATGCTTCTACCAAACCTGAGACCCATACTATGGCATGAGATGTGATATCAAACTCCTTCCCATTCCAATCCTGAGACCCTTCCTATAGCTTGAGGTGTGATATCCAACTCCTTCCCATTCCAATTCTGAGACCCTTCTTATACCATGAGACTTGATATCTCAATGCTTCTAATACCAAACCTGAGACCCGTCCTATAACATGAGATGTGATATCCAAATCCTTCCCCTTCCAAACCTTAGACCCTTCCTTTATCATGAGATGTGATATCCAACTCCTTCCCATTCCAATCCTGAGACCCTTCCGATATCATGAGATTTGTTATCTCAATGCTTCTAATATCAAACTTGAGACCCTCCCTATAGCATGAGATGTGACATCCAAGTCCTTCCCATTCCAATCCTGAGACCCTTCCTATAGCATGAGATGTGATATCTCCATGCTTCTATACCAAACCTGAGACCCTTCCTATAACATGAGATGGGATATCCAACTCCTTCCCATTCCAATCCTGAGACCTTTCCGATAGCAGAGATGTGATATCTCAATGCTTATACCAAACCTGAGAACCTTCCTATGGCCTGAGATGTCATATACAACTCCTTCCCATTCCAATCCTGAGACCCTTCCTATAGCATGAAAAGGGATATCCAACTCCTTCCCAATCCAAATCTGAGACCCTTCCTATAGCATGAGATGTGATATCCAATTCCTTCCCATTCCAATCCTGAGACCCTTTCTATAACATGAGATGTGATATCCAACTCCTTCCCATTCCAACCTGAGACACTTCCTATAGCATGAGAAGGGATATCCAACTCCTTCCCAATCCAATCCTGAGACCCTTCCGATAGCAGAGATGTGATATCTCAATGCTTATACCAAACCTGAGACCCTTCCTATGGCATGAGATGTGATATCCAACTCCTTGCCATTCAAATCCTGAGACCCTTCCTATAGCATGAAAAGGGATATCCAACTCCTTCCCAATCCAATCCTGAGACCCTTCCGATAGCAGAGACGTGATATCTCAATGCTTCTACCAAACCTGAGACCCTTCCTTTAGCATGAGATGTGATATCCAAATCCTTCACATTCCAATCCTGAGACCCTTCCTATAGCATGAGATTTGATATCTCAATGCTTCTAATACCAAACCTGAGATCCTTCCTATAACATGAGATGTGATATCCAATTCCTTCCCATTCCAAACCTGAGACCCTTCCTATTGGATGAGATGTGATATCCAACTCCTTCCCATTCCAACCCTGAGACCCTTCCTATAGCATGAGATGTGATGTCTCAATGCTTCTAATACCAAACCTGAGATCCTTCCTATAACATGAGATGTGATATCCAACTCCTTCCATTCCAATCCTGAGACCCGTCCTATAGCATGAGATGTGATATCTCAATGCTTATACCAAACCTGAGACCCTTCCTATAGTATGAGATGTGATATCCAACTCCTTCCCATTCCAATCCTGAGACCCTTCTGATAGCATGAGATGTGATATCTCAATGCCTCTAATACCAAACCTGAGATCCTACCTCTAACATGAAATGTGATATCCAACTCTTTCCCCTTCCAAACCCGAGAGCCTTCCTATAGCATGAGATGTGATATCCAAGTCCTACCCATTCCAATCCTGAGACACTTCCTATAGCTTGAGATGTGATATCCAACTCCTTCCCATTCCAATTCTGAAACCCTTCCTATACTATGAGACTTGATATCTCAATACTTCTAATACCAAACGTGAGATCCTTCTGATAACATGAGATGTGATATCCAAATCCTTCCCCTTCCAAACCTTAGACCCTCCCTTTAGCATGAGATGTGATATCCAACTCCTTCCCATTCCATTCCTGAGACCCTTCTGATAGCATGAGATGTGATATCTCAATGCCTCTAATACCAAACCTGAGATCCTACCTCTAACATGAAATGTGATATCCAACTCTTTCCCCTTCCAAACCTGAGAGCCTTCCTATAGCATGAGATGTGATATCCAAGTCCTTCCCATTCCAATCCTGAGACACTTCCTATAGCTTGAGATGTGATATCCAACTCCTTCCCATTCCAATTCTGAGACCCTTCCTATACTATGAGACTTGATATCTCAATGCTTCTAATACCAAACGTGAGACCCGTAATATAACATGAGATGTGATATCCAAATCCTTCCCCTTCCAAACCTTAGACCCTTCCTTTATCATGAGAAGTGATATCCAACTCCTTCCCATTCTAATCCTGAGACCCTTCCAATATCATGAGATGTGATATCTCAAAGCTTCTAATATCAAACGTGAGACCCTCCCTATAGCATGAGATGTAATATCCAAGTCCTTCCCATTCCAATCCTGAGACCCTTCCTATAGCATGAGATGTGATATCTCAATGCTTCTAATACCAAACCTGAGACCCTTCCTATAACATGAGATGGGAATATCCAACTCCTTCCCATTCCAATCCTGAGACCCTTCCGATAGCAGAGATGTGATATCTCAATGCTTATACCAAACCTGAGATCCTTCCTATAACAAGAGATGTGATATCCAACTCCTTCCCATTCCAATCCTGAGACACTTCCTATAGCATGAGATGTGATATCTCACTGCTTATACCAAACCTGAGACCCTTCCCATAGCATGAGATGTGATATCCAACTCCTTCCCATTCCAATCCTGAGACCCTTCCTATAGCATGAGATATGATATCTCAATACTTCTAATACCAAACGTGAGATCCTTCCGATAACATGAGATGTGATATCCAAATCCTTCCCCTTCCAAACCTGAGACCCTCCCTTTAGCATGAGATGTGATATCCAACTCCTTCCCATTCCAATCCTGAGACCCTTCTGATAGCATGAGATGTGATATCTCAATGCTTCTAATACCAAACCTGAGATCCTTCCGATAGCATGAGATGTGATATCTCAATGCTTCTAATACCAAACCTGAGATCCTTCCTATAACATGAGATGTGATATCCAAATCCTTCCCCTTCCAAACCTGAGACCGTCCCTTTAGCATGAGATGTGATATCCAACTCCTTCCCATTCCATTCCTGAGACCCTTCTGATAGCATGAGATGTGATATCTCAATGCCTCTAATACCAAACCTGAGATCCTACCTCTAACATGAAATGTGATATCCAACTCTTTCCCCTTCCAAACCTGAGAGCCTTTCTATAGCATGAGATGTGATATCCAAGTCCTTCCCATTCCAATCCTGAGACCCTTCCTATAGCTTGAGATGTGATATCCAACTCCTTCCCATTCCAATTCTGAGACCCTTCCTATACTCTGAGACTTGATATCTCAATGCTTCTAATACCAAACCTGAGACCCGTAATATAACATGAGATGTGATATCCAAATCCTTCCCCTTCCAAACCTTAGACCCTTCCTTTATCATGAGATGTGATATCCAACACCTTCCCATTCCAATCCTGAGACCCTTCCGATATCATGAGATGTGATATCTCAAAGCTTCTAATATCAAACTTGAGACCCTCCCTATAGCATGAGATGTGATATCCAAGTCCTTCCCATTCCAATCCTGAGACCCTTCCTATAGCATGAGATGTGATATCTCAATGCTTCTAATACCAAACCTGAGACCCTTCCTATAACATGAGATGGGAATATCCAACTCCTTCCCATTCCAATCCTGAGACCCTTCCGATAGCAGAGATGTGATATCTCAATGCTTATACCAAACCTGAGACCCTTTGTATGGCATGAGATGTGATCTCCAACTCCTTGCCATTCAAATCCTGAGACACTTCCTATAGCATGAGAAGGGATATCCAACTCCTTCCCAATCCAATCCTAAGACCCTTCCGATAGCAGAGACGTGATATCTCAATGCTTCTACCAAACCTGAGACCCTTCCTTTAGCATGAGATGTGATATCCAAATCCTTCACATTCCAATCCTGAGACTCTTCCTATAGCATGAGATGTGATATCTCAATGCTTCTAATACCAAACCTGAGATCCTTCCTATAACATGAGATGTGATATCCAATTCCTTCCCATTCCAAACCTGAGACCCTTCCTATTGGATGAGTTGTGATATCCAACTCCTTCCCATTCCAACCCTGAGACCCTTCCTATAGCATGAGATGTGATGTCTCAATGCTTCTAATACCAAACCTGAGATCCTTCCTATAACATGAGATGTGATATCCAACTCCTTCCATTCCAATCCTGAGACCGGTCCTATAGCATGAGATGTGATATCTCAATGCTTATACCAAACCTGAGACCCTTCCTATAGCATGAGATGTGATATCCAACTCCTTCCCTTTCCAAACCTGAGAGCCGTTCTATAGCATGAGATGTGACATCCAGGTCCTTCCCATTCCAATCCTTAGACCCTTCCTACAGCATGCAATATGATATCTCAATGATTCTAATAACAAACCTGAGACCCGTCCTATAGCATGAGATATGATATCCAAGTCCTTCCCATTCCAATCCTGAGACCCTTCCTATAACATGAAATGTGATATCCAACTCCTTCCCATTCCAACCTGAGACCCTTCCTATAGCATGAGATGGGATATCCAACTTCTTCCAAATCCAATACTGATACCCTTCCGATAGCATGAGATGTGATATCCCAATGCTTCTACCAAACCTGAGACCCATACTATGGCATGAGATGTGATATCAAACTCCTTCCCATTCCAATCCTGAGACCCTTCCTATAGCTTGAGGTGTGATATCCAACTCCTTCCCATTCCAATTCTGAGACCCTTCTTATACCATGAGACTTGATATCTCAATGCTTCTAATACCAAACCTGAGACCCGTCCTATAACATGAGATGTGATATCCAAATCCTTCCCCTTCCAAACCTTAGACCCTTCCTTTATCATGAGATGTGATATCCAGCTCCTTCCCATTCCAATCCTGAGACACTTCCGATAGCATGAGATGTGATATCTCAATGCTTCTAATATCAAAACTGAGACCCTCCCTATAGGATGATATGTGATATCTAAGTCCTTCCCATTCCAATCCTGAGACCCTCCCTATAGCATGAGATGTGATATCCAACTCCTTCCCATTCCAATCCTGAGACCCTTCTGATAGCATGAGATGTGATATCTCAATGCCTCTAATACCAAACCTGAGATCCTACCTCTAACATGAAATGTGATATCCAACTCTTTCCCCTTCCAAACCTGAGAGCCTTCCTATAGCATGAGATGTGATATCCAAGTCCTTCCCATTCCAATCCTGAGACACTTCCTATAGCTTGAGATGTGATATCCAACTCCTTCCCATTCCAATTCTGAGACCCTTCCTATACTATGAGACTTGATATCTCAATACTTCTAATACCAAACGTGAGATCCTTCCGATAACATGAGATGTGATATCCAAATCCTTCCCCTTCCAAACCTGAGACCCTCCCTTTAGCATGAGATGTGATATCCAACTCCTTCCCATTCCATTCCTGAGACCCTTCTGATAGCATGAGATGTGATATCTCAATGCCTCTAATACCAAACCTGAGATCCTACCTCTAACATGAAATGTGATATCCAACTCTTTCCCCTTCCAAACCTGAGAGCCTTCCTATAGCATGAGATGTGATATCCAAGTCCTTCCCATTCCAATCCTGAGACACTTCCTATAGCTTGAGATGTGATATCCAACTCCTTCCCATTCCAATTCTGAGACCCTTCCTATACTATGAGACTTGATATCTCAATGCTTCTAATACCAAACGTGAGACCCGTAATATAACATGAGATGTGATATCCAAATCCTTCCCCTTCCAAACCTTAGACCCTTCCTTTATCATGAGAAGTGATATCCAACTCCTTCCCATTCTAATCCTGAGACCCTTCCAATATCATGAGATGTGATATCTCAAAGCTTCTAATATCAAACGTGAGACCCTCCCTATAGCATGAGATGTAATATCCAAGTCCTTCCCATTCCAATCCTGAGACCCTTCCTATAGCATGAGATGTGATATCTCAATGCTTCTAATACCAAACCTGAGACCCTTCCTATAACATGAGATGGGAATATCCAACTCCTTCCCATTCCAATCCTGAGACCCTTCCGATAGCAGAGATGTGATATCTCAATGCTTATACCAAACCTGAGATCCTTCCTATAACAAGAGATGTGATATCCAACTCCTTCCCATTCCAATCCTGAGACACTTCCTATAGCATGAGATGTGATATCTCACTGCTTATACCAAACCTGAGACCCTTCCCATAGCATGAGATGTGATATCCAACTCCTTCCCATTCCAATCCTGAGACCCTTCCTATAGCATGAGATATGATATCTCAATACTTCTAATACCAAACGTGAGATCCTTCCGATAACATGAGATGTGATATCCAAATCCTTCCCCTTCCAAACCTGAGACCCTCCCTTTAGCATGAGATGTGATATCCAACTCCTTCCCATTCCAATCCTGAGACCCTTCTGATAGCATGAGATGTGATATCTCAATGCTTCTAATACCAAACCTGAGATCCTTCCGATAGCATGAGATGTGATATCTCAATGCTTCTAATACCAAACCTGAGATCCTTCCTATAGCCTGAGATGTGATATCTCAATGCCTCTAATACCAAACCTGAGATCCTACCTCTAACATGAAATGTGATATCCAACTCTTTCCCCTTCCAAACCTGAGAGCCTTTCTATAGCATGAGATGTGATATCCAAGTCCTTCCCATTCCAATCCTGAGACCTTTCCTATAGCTTGAGATGTGATATCCAACTCCTTCCCATTCCAATTCTGAGACCCTTCCTATACTCTGAGACTTGATATCTCAATGCTTCTAATACCAAACCTGAGACCCGTAATATAACATGAGATGTGATATCCAAATCCTTCCCCTTCCAAACCTTAGAACCTTCCTTTATCATGAGATGTGATATCCAACACCTTCCCATTCCAATCCTGAGACCCTTCCGATATCATGAGATGTGATATCTCAAAGCTTCTAATATCAAACTTGAGACCCTCCCTATAGCATGAGATGTGATATCCAAGTCCTTCCCATTCCAATCCTGAGACCCTTCCTATAGCATGAGATGTGATATCTCAATGCTTCTAATACCAAACCTGAGACCCTTCCTATAACATGAGATGGGAATATCCAACTCCTTCCCATTCCAATCCTGAGACCCTTCCGATAGCAGAGATGTGATATCTCAATGCTTATACCAAACCTGAGACCCTTTGTATGGCATGAGATGTGATATCCAACTCCTTGCCATTCAAATCCTGAGACACTTCCTATAGCATGAGAAGGGATATCCAACTCCTTCCCAATCCAATCCTAAGACCCTTCCGATAGCAGAGACGTGATATCTCAATGCTTCTACCAAACCTGAGACCCTTCCTTTAGCATGAGATGTGATATCCAAATCCTTCACATTCCAATCCTGAGACTCTTCCTATAGCATGAGATGTGATATCTCAATGCTTCTAATACCAAACCTGAGATCCTTCCTATAACATGATATGTGATATCCAATTCCTTCCCATTCCAAACCTGAGACCCTTCCTATTGGATGAGTTGTGATATCCAACTCCTTCCCATTCCAACCCTGAGACCCTTCCTATAGCATGAGATGTGATGTCTCAATGCTTCTAATACCAAACCTGAGATCCTTCCTATAACATGAGATGTGATATCCAACTCCTTCCATTCCAATCCTGAGACCGGTCCTATAGCATGAGATGTGATATCTCAATGCTTATACCAAACCTGAGACCCTTCCTATAGCATGAGATGTGATATCCAACTACTTCCCATTCCAATCCTGAGACCCTTCCTATAGCATGAGATGTGATATCTCAATGCTTCTAATACCAAACCTGAGATCCTTCCTCTAACATGAAATGTGATATCCAACTCCTTCCCTTTCCAAACCTAAGAGCCTATCTATAGCGTGAGATGTGATATCCAGTGTTAAGACGGATTTCTGAACTCTGTCCTGGTGGCGCAGAAGTTCAGAAGGCCAACCTAATTACTTGGAACAGGGTAACCTCTGGACAAGCCAGACCAATCAAGGTAGCGATCGCGGCGGTCAAGACTAGGTCTCAAGAGGGGTGAGGGTGACTGAAAGCCCACAGTGAGCACACAAAGCAAGAGCGCTTACAAACTACTCCAAACAGTTGTTTATATCAAAAATAGATACACATTTATTATAAGGCCTTGAAACTAATAACCACAGTAAAAGCAGCAATATACAACGATATTAAACCAACACATACACTATCCACCCAATATATATACAGAATACACAGTTTCACAGCATTAGCAGCACGAAATATGTTATCCACCTGCAGGGGAAGGAAAACAGGCAGTGCGAACCAATGCGTGTGATATGTCCGCCTTCTGAGGCCCCTAACTAGATGGTAGTCCAATCCCTACGAAGAGTGGAGCCTAGCGCTCAAAAGTACCTGCACACGCCGGTGCCAAAGGGCAGAAGGTGAAGCTCTTCGGAGGACGTTGGACAGCTCTGTAGGGTGCCCTAATGAAGGAGAACACGGTCCGCGACTCTAGCGCAGCCTCCACTGTGAGGCAGAAGTAGGGCGCGAGTACGGACAAGGGGAGCTGTATTTACAGCGGGGAAAAGCAAGGGGCACTGCAGGAGGGCGACCAGATCCTAGCTAATCTACTCACCGGTCCCCGAAGCAAGCAGGCCCGAGCTTCTCCTCGATAGATGCAGCTTCTGGCAGGTTCTGAAGAGCAGGGAACGTCTCGTCGTCGTGCAGAGTAAAAAGACGTCCCGATCGAAGAATCCTGCACAGTTTTGTCGCCACGGCAGGGCAACGGAACGGCCGGGTGTATTCAAGCCAAACGAGCACCGTTCACCTCTAGCTTAGGGTTGCTAAGCAAACGAAGCGTGTGAGCGTGCCCCGGACTCAGAATACCACCCAACCTGTCGGCGATTACAGAGCAGGACTCCTTAGTAAGCTGGTCAGTCAACTGGATGGCCCAGAGACACTTCCGAAGGCTTACGGCAGGAGTTGATGAAGGTGCCGGGAATAGCTGGTCCTGCTATTCCAATAGGTCGAAGCGCCAGTACAGGCCTTCTTGTTCGATCTTAGGTGGAAAGGGCTTCACCGGACGACAGCAATGAGGAGCAGAAGTTCTTCAGGGGGTCACCAGCGATTCCTCGGTCCAGCCTCGTGTTCGCAGGATACTTGGCTCCTGTATCCCTGGGTTCGTAAGAACTCAGGAGATCGACCTGGTAGTGGTGTTTCCAGCTCCCTCTTATCCACGGTTCCCTTCGTGCCAAAACGGAGGGGAGCCAATGGGAGATCCGCTCATCAACACACATACCATACGTGGACCAATCACGGACCACAGTGGTCCCAGGCATTCACACCACCCTAGACTCTCTGGCACCCAGGATGTGTATTGGGACCAGACAGCCCAGCCCACATCCTGGGGGCACTCAAACGACATGTAGAAGCCCGCGAAAGCAACCGTGTTTCGCGGGAAACTACATGCCCAAATAAGGAAGGCCCCGGGTCGCCTGACCCGGGGGAAGGTAAAGGGAGCAAGACGGACAGTGGACGAGACAAAGGAGCCTCGTGGTCCGGCCATTTTGGGTAGCCGGGCCACCCTTTTGTGTTCGCGGCAAAAAGGTGCTCAGAACGGCAAAAGGAGCTCAAAATAAACCAAATGATCGCTGCCACCAGCCCAGTCCCTGAATGACTTGCACCGATCCAAAAACCATCCTACAAGAGTGTCTAGGGTCTGTAGAAGGCTAGAGACCCAAGAGAGCTGTAACTTAGCTTACAGTGCCCTCTTGTGTCGTGTTGCACTAAAATGGCGACACGATAAAAGAAACTACGGGAAACAGCGTTCCCCGGTACTGACTGTCTTAAGGGCATGTCAGTTTCCCCGTAAGAAAGGAGCGAAAGCCCAGAGGAGTACGGCAGAAGGCTGCACTTCTCTGGCAAAGTCAAGAAAACAGGTTGAAAACAATAGCAAAAAGTTTAGGGGTTGCCACATGGAAGGAAAGTTCCCTACAATAACGAAATCTTTCCTAACACTCGCCCCTCCCAGACTATGGACAGGGGGAACTAATCCACCCCTGGATGAGTCTCTTGTTCAGGTCGGTAAAACATTCTGGACAACCCATCAGCATTGCTATGTTGGACACCTGGCCTATGCTCAATAGTGAAGTCGAAGCCTTGTAGACTTATGGACCACCTAAGCAACTTTGGATTCTCCCCCTTCATGTTCATTAGCCACTTTAACGGCTTATGGTCAGTTTGCACAGTGAAGTGGGTCCCATAGAGGTAGGGCCGCAGCTTCCTTAGGGCCCACACAACAGAGAAACATTCTTTCTCTACCGTGGACCATCTGAGCTCTCTGTCCTTAAGCTGGCGACTAATAAAACCGATAGGGTGTTCCTTACCCTTCTCATCTACTTGTGATAGTACAGCTCCTATCCCAGTGTCAGAGGCATCCGTCTGCACGATAAAAGGTCTTTGATAATCAGGGGCCCTGAGCACAGGGGCCTGGCACAAGGAGTCTTTCAAGCCATTGAAGGCCTTCTCACACTCGTCAGTCCAAGTTACCTTCTTGGGTTTCTTCGGAGTTGTGAGGGCAGTCAGCGGAGCAGCTATGGTGCCATAGTCTGCCATAAAATTGCGGTAATAACCCGTGAGTCCTAAGAAGGCTCTCACTTGGGTTTGTGTAGTGGGGGTAGGCCAGTCTTGTACTGCTTGTACTTTACTGGGGAGAGGCTGTATCCTTCCTCCACCTACTTCATGCCCAAGGTAAACCACTGAGCCTTGTCCAATCTGGCATTTACTCGCCTTTATGGTCAAGTGGGCTTTCTGAAGAGCCTGGAGCACAATCCCGAGGTGTTTCACATGGTCTTCCCAGGTGGCACTGAAAACTGCTATATCGTCCAGATATGCAAGACAGAATTCGTCCAACCCATTCAACACATGATTCACAAGCCTCTGGAAAGTGGCAGGTGCATTCTTCAATCCGAACGGCATTACCCGGAATTGGTAAAGCCCGTCGGGAGTTGAAAATGCTGTCTTCTCCTTGGCATGTTCTGCTAAAGCTATTTGCCAATAGCCCGCAGTCAGGTCAAACGTGCTGAGGTACTTGGAGGCACCCAAGGTATCCACCAGCTCGTCAGTTCGAGACAAGGGGTGAGCGTCTGTCTTGGTGACAGCATTCAGAGCCCTGTAATCCACGCAGAACCTCAATTCAGAGGTGCCTGCCTTTGGAACCAATACCACAGGACTGGACCAAGGACTACTAGAGGGTTCAATCACCCCAAGGTCTAACATTTTGTTGACCTCGGTCTTAATATAAGACCGTACTTTATCCGACATCCTGTATCCCCTACTTTTGGTAGGTACACTGTCTCCTGTGTCAATGTTATGTTTGCACCAAGGTGTCAAACCAGGCGACTGTGAAAACAGGGGGGAAAACTGCCTAAGCAAACTTTTCACCTCAGCCTGCTGATCAGAAGTCAGGTGAGGGGCCACTCGGACACCCTCAACGGAGCTATCTGAAGGAACGCTTTGGAACAGGTCGGGAAGAGGTTCTGACTCCTCTTCCTCAACGTCTGACGCCAGTAGCAGTGCTGCGATTTCGACTCTTGGGACGAAAGCCTTCAGCCTATTTATGTGGAACACTTTTGGAGCCTGTCCAGGCCTTCCAAGGTCCACTAAATAGTTCACCTCACCCAGGGGCTCCACCACTGTGTAAGGGCCTGACCATTTGTCCTGTAAAGCGCGAGGCCTTATAGGGTTCATGATCAGGACTTGCTGACCAGGGGTAAAGTGAATTAAGGAAGCTTTCTGGTCGTACCAATGTTTCACCAGCGCTTGTCCTGCCTTCAACTTTTCACTAGCCAAGCCCATCAGGAGTACCATCCGTTTTCTGAGCCCTAGCACATAGTCAACTACATTGGTAGTAACAGGGGGAGTGGGCATCTCCCATCCCTCTTTGACGATGGCTAAGGGTCCCCGTACGGGATGACCGAACAGAAGTTCGAAGGGGCTGAAGCCAACACCCTCCTGTGGTACCTCTCGGTAGGCAAACAGCAAGCATGGTAAGAGAAGATCCCATTTTCTTCTCTGGGGCTCCTCCAGAGCCCCAATCATGCTCTTTAACGTTCTGTTGAAACGTTCCACCAGACCATTGGTCTGGGGGTGATATGCAGAAGAGAACTTGTAGGTGACCCCACATTCTTTCCACATAGCCTGCATATACTTCGACATAAAGTTGCTGCCACGATCTGACACAACTTCTTTAGGGAAGCCAACCCTAGTAAATATGCCGAGTAAAGCTTTTGCAACTGACTTGGCAGTTACAGTCTTTAATGGGATGGCCTCAGGATACCTGGTTGCATGGTCGACCAGCACCAGGATAAACCTATTGCCTGAGGATGTTTGCGGGTCAAGGGGACCAACGATGTCGATCCCTACCCTTTCAAATGGTACCCCCACAACTGGGAGCGGTACCAACGGAGCTTGGATTGTCGCGCCAACCTTACCAGACAACTGGCAGGAGGCACAACTCCTGCAGTGACTTTCTACTTGCACCCCCATCTTGGGCCAGTAGAAGTGCATAGATAACCTTTGCTTGGTCCTCTTCATTCCAAGGTGACCAGCAAGGGGAACTTCATGCGCCAACTGCAGGAGGAAGGGTCTAACAGCAAGGGGAACCACCAACCTCCTATGGTCTCCTTCTGTAGACTCTGTGGGCTCACTGTACAGGAGTCCACCTTCCCAATAAATCCGATGCTTCCCAGGAGGTTCACCCTCAAGCTGGGAGCAGGCCTGTCTCCTTAGGCCTTCCAGAGATGGGCACTCACGTTGGCCCTTACTGAAGTCGTCCCTATCAGGACCTCCTTCAACTAACAAGTCTTTTAGTTCAGGATGGTCGTTGAGGTCGAACACTTCAGGCATCGCCACCTCCTCGTCAGGCTCGGGCGATTGACCAACTCCCTCCACCGCAGTGGTAGGCGAGCTCGGGGGAATATTCTCTTTCCCCCGTCGGGACTTGTTGACTCCTTTCGCCTTGGGTTTCCCCTTCGGCTGGGGCGGCGTATTGGACTTGGCCAATGCTGCCCGTGCTTGAGACCGTGTGTAGGGTCTTTCGGCAGTGTCTCCTACGAGCCCTAGAGCTCTGAGATCATTGCCCAACAAGACCTTTCCCGGGACGTTTCTCTGAATGCTCACTGGAATCCTAACTGCTGTACCATTTAAAGTTAGATTAACAGGGATCACGGGAAACATACGGAGGGGGCCGTCAGCCAACTTAGTGGGCATCAGAGTAGCTCTGGCAACTTCCTCTGAGTCTACCAAGGTAGAATCCACTACAGTTCGACTGCACCCACTATCCCTAAGAGCTGGAGTATCCACTCCATTGATCAGCACACTGTCTTTAAAGTAGTGCTTGGTATTATCCGGAATCCTAGCATACGCCTCTGCGACTTTAGGCTCCCAGGAACCCAGGGACACTAAAACTACCTCAGCCTCTATTCCGCTGGGAAATGAGTCTGAGGAGAAGGATGCTCCTGTAATCTCTTCTTCCTCGTAGGAGGAGAAGGCCAGATTAGCGGAGTGGACCCCCAAAGGTCTAACCTTACAACGGGGATCCCCCTTCACATGGTCAGTTGCTCCACAAGAAAAACAAGCCCCATTGGGTCTGTTTACGTAGGGAGGCTTATTATAACCAGAGTTCTGTTTCGGAGGCGAACCTCCGCTACCCTGTGAGTTCTCGTATGGCTTACCCTTATTTTTCTTTTTGTGGCCCTTATGGGAAGAAGATTTAGCAGATTCCCCACCCTCCACATCTTTGGACTTTTTCCCTTCCTCCTGCTTACCAGGATGAGTTTTGTCCTTATGGGACACTCGATGTGACACCCATAAGTCTGCTGCAATGGCCAGCTTCTTAGGATCTATCTCCTTCGAATCGGCCAAATGCTGCTTAAGCTCCGGGGAAGAAGAAGCAAAAATGTGTTCCAGCATGACCAGATTGATCATGCCTTCGAAGGTAGAAACCTTATAACCTTCAACCCAGCCAGTTAAGTTTTTCAGGGACTCAGCTACATACGACACCCAAGTACCACCTTCCTTTTTCTTATACTCTCTAAACCTTTTCAAATATTGGGTCGGAGTCTTCCCAAACTTTAAAATGAGAGTCTGCTTCAACATTGCAAAATCAGCGCGCTCAGCCTTCGACATTTCCATAATGGCACTGCAACCAGAATGGGGCAGTCTGCTGAGTAACCATGCAATCTTATCCGCATTATCAACCTCTTGAACCTCGCATGCATACTCAAACGCATTTAACCAGTCCATAATGTCATTTCGTTCCTCATACACACTGAGCAGATCTTTTGGAAACCGTGGATGAGAGGAAGCCCCAGAACCATGTCCAGGACCCTTGGACCCATTTGCGAACTGAAGCTTGGCCAGTTCCAACTGGTGATCCCTGTCTTTTTGTTTTTCTGCCTTGTCGATTTTCAGTTTGGCTATGCTGAATTCAAGCTCCTGCTGCCTAAACCGCAGCTCTTGCTTCTTGAATTCAAGCATAGCCTCCCCATCAACACTGGCAGAGGAAACGTTAGACATTACATCCTCCCTGTCCTCGTGGTCGTGATGGATCAGTGCAGCGGCAGAACCGTCGGTTCTGCCAGTGAGAGCAGCCCCACCACCTTCTGCACTGTCCTCGGAAGTTATAGCGTCAAGCTGTGCTTCTTGCCACGCCACGATTCTCTGGATCATTTCCAATTTAGTGCCTTGAGAGGAAACCCCTCTCTCCGCACACATCTTCTTCAATGTTTCAGATTTCGAAGCATTTAAGGTTAATAAAGTATTCGTTTCCATACTGTTGATAGGACTATGGCCTTTTTAACGTTATATTCAATACTTTACTGCGTGTCCTGGTTGGAATAACCTGAAAACGCCTTAGCTCGTGCGCAACACTGGATACCTTCAGTCGTATCCCACCGCTGTACACCAATTTGTTAAGACGGATTTCTGAACTCTGTCCTGGTGGCGCAGAAGTTCAGAAGGCCAACCTAATTACTTGGAACAGGGTAACCTCTGGACAAGCCAGACCAATCAAGGTAGCGATCGCGGCGGTCAAGACTAGGTCTCAAGAGGGGTGAGGGTGACTGAAAGCCCACAGTGAGCACACAAAGCAAGAGCGCTTACAAACTACTCCAAACAGTTGTTTATATCAAAAATAGATACACATTTATTATAAGGCCTTGAAACTAATAACCACAGTAAAAGCAGCAATATACAACGATATTAAACCAACACATACACTATCCACCCAATATATATACAGAATACACAGTTTCACAGCATTAGCAGCACGAAATATGTTATCCACCTGCAGGGGAAGGAAAACAGGCAGTGCGAACCAATGCGTGTGATATGTCCGCCTTCTGAGGCCCCTAACTAGATGGTAGTCCAATCCCTACGAAGAGTGGAGCCTAGCGCTCAAAAGTACCTGCACACGCCGGTGCCAAAGGGCAGAAGGTGAAGCTCTTCGGAGGACGTTGGACAGCTCTGTAGGGTGCCCTAATGAAGGAGAACACGGTCCGCGACTCTAGCGCAGCCTCCACTGTGAGGCAGAAGTAGGGCGCGAGTACGGACAAGGGGAGCTGTATTTACAGCGGGGAAAAGCAAGGGGCACTGCAGGAGGGCGACCAGATCCTAGCTAATCTACTCACCGGTCCCCGAAGCAAGCAGGCCCGAGCTTCTCCTCGATAGATGCAGCTTCTGGCAGGTTCTGAAGAGCAGGGAACGTCTCGTCGTCGTGCAGAGTAAAAAGACGTCCCGATCGAAGAATCCTGCACAGTTTTGTCGCCACGGCAGGGCAACGGAACGGCCGGGTGTATTCAAGCCAAACGAGCACCGTTCACCTCTAGCTTAGGGTTGCTAAGCAAACGAAGCGTGTGAGCGTGCCCCGGACTCAGAATACCACCCAACCTGTCGGCGATTACAGAGCAGGACTCCTTAGTAAGCTGGTCAGTCAACTGGATGGCCCAGAGACACTTTCGAAGGCTTACGGCAGGAGTTGATGAAGGTGCCGGGAATAGCTGGTCCTGCTATTCCAATAGGTCGAAGCGCCAGTACAGGCCTTCTTGTTCGATCTTAGGTGGAAAGGGCTTCACCGGACGACAGCAATGAGGAGCAGAAGTTCTTCAGGGGGTCACCAGCGATTCCTCGGTCCAGCCTCGTGTTCGCAGGATACTTGGCTCCTGTATCCCTGGGTTCGTAAGAACTCAGGAGATCGACCTGGTAGTGGTGTTTCCAGCTCCCTCTTATCCACGGTTCCCTTCGCGCCAAAACGGAGGGGAGCCAATGGGAGATCCGCTCATCAACACACATACCATACGTGGACCAATCACGGACCACAGTGGTCCCAGGCATTCACACCACCCTAGACTCTCTGGCACCCAGGATGTGTATTGGGACCAGACAGCCCAGCCCACATCCTGGGGGCACTCAAACGACATGTAGAAGCCCGCGAAAGCAACCGTGTTTCGCGGGAAACTACATGCCCAAATAAGGAAGGCCCCGGGTCGCCTGACCCGGGGGAAGGTAAAGGGAGCAAGACGGACAGTGGACGAGACAAAGGAGCCTCGTGGTCCGGCCATTTTGGGTAGCCGGGCCACCCTTTTGTGTTCGCGGCAAAAAGGTGCTCAGAACGGCAAAAGGAGCTCAAAATAAACCAAATGATCGCTGCCACCAGCCCAGTCCCTGAATGACTTGCACCGATCCAAAAACCATCCTACAAGAGTGTCTAGGGTCTGTAGAAGGCTAGAGACCCAAGAGAGCTGTAACTTAGCTTACAGTGCCCTCTTGTGTCGTGTTGCACTAAAATGGCGACACGATAAAAGAAACTACGGGAAACAGCGTTCCCCGGTACTGACTGTCTTAAGGGCATGTCAGTTTCCCCGTAAGAAAGGAGCGAAAGCCCAGAGGAGTACGGCAGAAGGCTGCACTTCTCTGGCAAAGTCAAGAAAACAGGTTGAAAACAATAGCAAAAAGTTTAGGGGATGCCACATGGAAGGAAAGTTCCCTACAATAACGAAATCTTTCCTAACATCCAGGTCCTTCCCATTCCAATCCTTAGACCCTTCCTACAGCATGCAATATGATATCTCAATGATTCTAATAACAAACCAGAGACCCGTCCTATAGCATGAGATATGATATCCAAGTCCTTCCCATTCCAATCCTGAGAGCCTTCCTATAACATGAAATGTGATATCCAACTCCTTCCCATTCCAACCTGAGACCCTTCCTATAGCATGAGATGGGATATCCAACTTCTTCCAAATCCAATACTGATACCCTTCCGATAGCATGAGATGTGATATCCCAATGCTTCTACCAAACCTGAGACCCATACTATGGCATGAGATGTGATATCCAACTCCTTGCCATTCAAATCCTGAGACCCTTCCTATAGCATGAAAAGGGATATCCAACTCCTTCCCAATTCAATCCTGAGACCCTTCCGATAGCAGAGACGTGATATCTCAATGCTTCTACCAAACCTGAGACCCTTCCTTTAGCATGAGATGTGATATCCAAATCCTTCACATTCCAATCCTGAGACCCTTCCTATAGCATGAGATTTGATATCTCAATGCTTCTAATACCAAACCTGAGATCCTTCCTATAACAAGAGATGTGATATCCAATTCCTTCCCATTCCAAACCTGAGGCCCTTCCTATTGGATGAGATGTGATATCCAACTCCTTCCCATTCCAACCCTGAGACCCTTCCTATAGCATGAGATGTGATGTCTCAATGCTTCTAATACCAAACCTGAGATCCTTCCTATAACATGAGATGTGATATCCAACTCCTTCCATTCCAATCCTGAGACCCGTCCTATAGCATGAGATGTGATATCTCAATGCTTATACCAAACCTGAGACCCTTCCTATAGTATGAGATGTGATATCCAACTCCTTCCCATTCCAATCCTGAGACCCTTCCTATAGCATGAGATGTGATATCTCAATGCTTCTAATACCAAACCTGAGATCCTTCCTCTAACATGAAATGTGATATCCAACTCCTTCCCTTTCCAAACCTAAGAGCCTATCTATAGCATGAGATGTGATATCCAAGTCCTTCACATTCCAACCCTTAGACCCTTCCTACAGCATGCAATATGATATCTCAATGATTCTAATAACAAACCTGAGACCCGTCCTATAACATGAGATGGGATATCCAACTCCTTCCCATTCCAATCCTGAGACACTTCCGATAGCTGAGATGTGATATCTCAATGTTTATACCAAACCTGAGACCCTTCCTATAACATGAGATGTGATATCCAACTCCTTCCCGTTCCAAACCTGAGACCCTTCCTTTAGCATGAGATGTGATATCCAGCTCCTTCCCATTCCAATCCTGAGACAATTCCGATAGCATGAGATGTGATATCTCAATGCTTCTAATATCAAACCTGAGATCCTTCCTCTAACATGAAATGTGATATCCAACTCCTTCCCTTTCCAAACCTAAGAGCCTATCTATAGCATGAGATGTGATATCCAAGTCCTTCACATTCCAACCCTTAGACCCTTCCTACAGCATGCAATATGATATCTCAATGATTCTAATAACAAACCTGAGACCCGTCCTATAACATGAGATGGGATATCCAACTCCTTCCCATTCCAATCCTGAGACACTTCCGATAGCAGAGATGTGATATCTCAATGTTTATACCAAACCTGAGACCCTTCCTATAACATGAGATGTGATATCCAACTCCTTCCCGTTCCAAACCTGAGACCCTTCCTTTAGCATGAGATGTGATATCCAACTCCTTCCCATTCCAACCCTGAGACACTTCCGATAGCAGAGATGTGATATCTCAATGTTTATACCAAACCTGAGACCCTTCCTATAACATGAGATGTGATATCCAACTCCTTCCCGTTCCAAACCTGAGACCCTTCCTTTAGCATGAGATGTGATATCCAGCTCCTTCCCATTCCAATCCTGAGACACTTCCGATAGCAGAGATGTGATATCTCAATGCTTATACCAAACCTGAGACCCTTCCTATAACATGAGATGTGATATCCAAATCCTTCCCGTTCCAAACCTGAGACCCTTCCTTTAGCATGAGATGTGATATCCAGCTCCTTCCCATTCCAATCCTGAGACACTTCCTATAGCTTGAGATGTGATATCCAACTCCTTCCCATTCCAATTCTGAGACCCTTCCTATACTATGAGACTTGATATCTCAATACTTCTAATACCAAACGTGAGATCCTTCCGATAACATGAGATGTGATATCCAAATCCTTCCCCTTCCAAACCTGAGACCCTCCCTTTAGCATGAGATGTGATATCCAACTCCTTCCCATTCCATTCCTGAGACCCTTCTGATAGCATGAGATGTGATATCTCAATGCCTCTAATACCAAACCTGAGATCCTACCTCTAACATGAAATGTGATATCCAACTCTTTCCCCTTCCAAACCTGAGAGCCTTTCTATAGCATGAGATGTGATATCCAAGTCCTTCCCATTCCAATCCTGAGACACTTCCTATAGCTTGAGATGTGATATCCAACTCCTTCCCATTCCAATTCTGAGACCCTTCCTATACTATGAGACTTGATATCTCAATACTTCTAATACCAAACCTGAGATCCTACCTCTAACATGAAATGTGATATCCAACTCTTTCCCCTTCCAAACCTGAGAGCCTTCCTATAGCATGAGATGTGATATCCAAGTCCTTCCCATTCCAAACCTTAGACCCTTCCTTTATCATGAGATGTGATATCCAACTCCTTCCCATTCTAATCCTGAGACCCTTCCGATATCATGAGATGTGATATCTCAAAGCTTCTAATATCAAACTTGAGACCCTCCCTATAGCATGAGATGTGATATCCAAGTCCTTCCCATTCCAATCCTGAGACCCTTCCTATAGCATGAGATGTGATATCTCAATGCTTCTAATACCAAACCTGAGACCCTTCCTATAACATGAGATGGGAATATCCAACTCCTTCCCATTCCAATCCTGAGACCCTTCCGATAGCAGAGATGTGATATCTCAATGCTTATACCAAACCTGAGATCCTTCCTATAACAAGAGATGTGATATCCAACTCCTTCCCATTCCAATCCTGAGACACTTCCTATAGCATGAGATGTTATATCTCACTGCTTATACCAAACCTGAGACCCTTCCTATAGCATGAGATGTGATATCCAACTCCTTCCCATTCCAATCCTGAGACCCTTCCTATAGCATGAGATATGATATCTCAATACTTCTAATACCAAACATGAGATCCTTCCGATAACATGAGATGTGATATCCAAATCCTTCCCCTTCCAAACCTGAGACCCTCCCTTTAGCATGAGATGTGATATCCAACTCCTTCCCATTCCAATCCTGAGACCCTTCTGATAGCATGAGATGTGATATCTCAATGCTTCTAATACCAAACCTGAGATCCTTCCGATAGCATGAGATGTGATATCTCAATGCTTCTAATACCAAACCTGAGATCCTTCCTATAACATGAGATGTGATATCCAAATCCTTCCCCTTCCAAACCTGAGACCGTCCCTTTAGCATGAGATGTGATATCCAACTCCTTCCCATTCCATTCCTGAGACCCTTCTGATAGCATGAGATGTGATATCTCAATGCCTCTAATACCAAACCTGAGATCCTACCTCTAACATGAAATGTGATATCCAACTCTTTCCCCTTCCAAACCTGAGAGCCTTTCTATAGCATGAGATGTGATATCCAAGTCCTTCCCATTCCAATCCTGAGACCCTTCCTATAGCTTGAGATGTGATATCCAACTCCTTCCCATGCCAATTCTGAGACCCTTCCTATACTCTGAGACTTGATATCTCAATGCTTCTAATACCAAACCTGAGACCCGTAATATAACATGAGATGTGATATCCAAATCCTTCCCCTTCCAAACCTTAGACCCTTCCTTTATCATGAGATGTGATATCCAACACCTTCCCATTCCAATCCTGAGACCCTTCCGATATCATGAGATGTGATATCTCAAAGCTTCTAATATCAAACTTGAGACCCTCCCTATAGCATGAGATGTGATATCCAAGTCCTTCCCATTCCAATCCTGAGACCCTTCCTATAGCATGAGATGTGATATCTCAATGCTTCTAATACCAAACCTGAGACCCTTCCTATAACATGAGATGGGAATATCCAACTCCTTCCCATTCCAATCCTGAGACCCTTCCGATAGCAGAGATGTGATATCTCAATGCTTATACCAAACCTGAGACCCTTCGTATGGCATGAGATGTGATATCCAACTCCTTGCCATTCAAATCCTGAGACCCTTCCTATAGCATGAGAAGGGATATCCAACTCCTTCCCAATCCAATCCTGAGACCCTTCCGATAGCAGAGACGTGATATCTCAATGCTTCTACCAAACCTGAGACCCTTCCTTTAGCATGAGATGTGATATCCAAATCCTTCACATTCCAATCCTGAGACCCTTCCTATAGCATGAGATGTGATATCTCAATGCTTCTAATACCAAACCTGAGATCCTTCCTATAACATGAGATGTGATATCCAATTCCTTCCCATTCCAAACCTGAGACCCTTCCTATTGGATGAGTTGTGATATCCAACTCCTTCCCATTCCAACCCTGAGACCCTTCCTATAGCATGAGATGTGATGTCTCAATGCTTCTAATACCAAACCTGAGATCCTTCCTATAACATGAGATGTGATATCCAACTCCTTCCATTCCAATCCTGAGACCGGTCCTATAGCATGAGATGTGATATCTCAATGCTTCTAATACCAAACCTGAGATCCTTCCTCTAACATGAAATGTGATATCCAACTCCTTCCCTTTCCAAACCTAAGAGCCTATCTATAGCATGAGATGTGATATCCAGGTCCTTCCCATTCCAATCCTTAGACCCTTCCTACAGCATGCAATATGATATCTCAATGATTCTAATAACAAACCTGAGACCCGTCCTATAGCATGAGATATGATATCCAAGTCCTTCCCATTCCAATCCTGAGACCCTTCCTATAACATGAAATGTGATATCCAACTCCTTCCCATTCCAACCTGAGACCCTTCCTATAGCATGAGATGGGATATCCAACTTCTTCCAAATCCAATACTGATACCCTTCCGATAGCATGAGATGTGATATCCCAATGCTTCTACCAAACCTGAGACCCATACTATGGCATGAGATGTGATATCAAACTCCTTCCCATTCCAATCCTGAGACCCTTCGTATAGCTTGAGGTGTGATATCCAACTCCTTCCCATTCCAATTCTGAGACCCTTCTTATACCATGAGACTTGATATCTCAATGCTTCTAATACCAAACCTGAGACCCGTCCTATAACATGAGATGTGATATCCAAATCCTTCCCCTTCCAAACCTTAGACCCTTCCTTTATCATGAGATGTGATATCCAACTCCTTCCCATTCCAATCCTGAGACCCTTCCGATATCATGAGATTTGTTATCTCAATGCTTCTAATATCAAACTTGAGACCCTCCCTATAGCATGAGATGTGACATCCAAGTCCTTCCCATTCCAATCCTGAGACCCTTCCTATAGCATGAGATGTGATATCTCCATGCTTCTATACCAAACCTGAGACCCTTCCTATAACATGAGATGGGATATCCAACTCCTTCCCATTCCAATCCTGAGACCTTTCCGATAGCAGAGATGTGATATCTCAATGCTTATACCAAACCTGAGAACCTTCCTATGGCCTGAGATGTCATATACAACTCCTTCCCATTCCAATCCTGAGACCCTTCCTATAGCATGAAAAGGGATATCCAACTCCTTCCCAATCCAAATCTGAGACCCTTCCTATAGCATGAGATGTGATATCCAATTCCTTCCCATTCCAATCCTGAGACCCTTTCTATAACATGAGATGTGATATCCAACTCCTTCCCATTCCAACCTGAGACACTTCCTATAGCATGAGAAGGGATATCCAACTCCTTCCCAATCCAATCCTGAGACCCTTCCGATAGCAGAGATGTGATATCTCAATGCTTATACCAAACCTGAGACCCTTCCTATGGCATGAGATGTGATATCCAACTCCTTGCCATTCAAATCCTGAGACCCTTCCTATAGCATGAAAAGGGATATCCAACTCCTTCCCAATCCAATCCTGAGACCCTTCCGATAGCAGAGACGTGATATCTCAATGCTTCTACCAAACCTGAGACCCTTCCTTTAGCATGAGATGTGATATCCAAATCCTTCACATTCCAATCCTGAGACCCTTCCTATAGCATGAGATTTGATATCTCAATGCTTCTAATACCAAACCTGAGATCCTTCCTATAACATGAGATGTGATATCCAATTCCTTCCCATTCCAAACCTGAGACCCTTCCTATTGGATGAGATGTGATATCCAACTCCTTCCCATTCCAACCCTGAGACCCTTCCTATAGCATGAGATGTGATGTCTCAATGCTTCTAATACCAAACCTGAGATCCTTCCTATAACATGAGATGTGATATCCAACTCCTTCCATTCCAATCCTGAGACCCGTCCTATAGCATGAGATGTGATATCTCAATGCTTATACCAAACCTGAGACCCTTCCTATAGTATGAGATGTGATATCCAACTCCTTCCCATTCCAATCCTGAGACTCTTCCTATAGCATGAGATGTGGTATCTCAATGCTTCTAATACCAAACCTGAGATCCTTCCTCTAACATGAAATGTGATATCCAACTCCTTCACTTTCCAAACCTAAGAGCCTATCTATAGCATGAGATGTGATATCCAAGTACTTCACATTCCAACCCTTAGACCCTTCCTACAGCATGCAATATGATATCTCAATGATTCTAATAACAAACCTGAGACCCGTCCTATAACGTGAGATGGGATATCCAACTCCTTCCCATTCCAATCCTGAGACACTTCCGATAGCAGAGATGTGATATCTCAATGTTTATACCAAACCTGAGACCCTTCCTATAACATGAGATGTGATATCCAACTCCTTCCCGTTCCAAACCTGAGACCCTTCCTTTAGCATGAGATGTGATATCCAGCTCCTTCCCATTCCAATCCTGAGACAATTCTGATAGCATGAGATGTGATATCTCAATGCTTCTAATATCAAAACTGAGACCCTCCCTATAGCATGATATGTGATATCTAAGTCCTTCCCATTCCAATCCTGAGACCCTTCCTATAGCATGAGATGTGATATCTCAATGCTTCTACCAAACCTGAGACCCTTCCTTTAGCATGAGATGTGATATCCAACTCCTTCCCATTCCAATCCTGAGACCCTTCCTATAGCATGAGATGTGATATCTCAATACTTCTAATACCAAACCTGACATCCTTCCGATAACATGAGATGTGATATCTCAATACTTCTAATACCAAACCTGAGATCCATCCTATAACATGAGATGTGATATCCAACTCCTTCCCTTTCCAAACCTGAGAGCCGTTCTATAGCATGAGATGTGATATCCAGGTCCTTCCCATTCCAATCCTTAGACCCTTCCTACAGCATGCAATATGATATCTCAATGATTCTAATAACAAACCTGAGACCCGTCCTATAGCATGAGATATGATATCCAAGTCCTTCCCATTCCAATCCTGAGACCCTTCCTATAACATGAAATGTGATATCCAACTCCTTCCCATTCCAACCTGAGACCCTTCCTATAGCATGAGATGGGATATCCAACTTCTTCCAAATCCAATACTGATACCCTTCCGATAGCATGAGATGTGATATCCCAATGCTTCTACCAAACCTGAGACCCATACTATGGCATGAGATGTGATATCAAACTCCTTCCCATTCCAATCCTGAGACCCTTCCTATAGCTTGAGGTGTGATATCCAACTCCTTCCCATTCCAATTCTGAGACCCTTCTTATACCATGAGACTTGATATCTCAATGCTTCTAATACCAAACCTGAGACCCGTCCTATAACATGAGATGTGATATCCAAATCCTTCCCCTTCCAAACCTTAGACCCTTCCTTTATCATGAGATGTGATATCCAACTCCTTCCCATTCCAATCCTGAGACCCTTCCGATATCATGAGATTTGTTATCTCAATGCTTCTAATATCAAACTTGAGACCCTCCCTATAGCATGAGATGTGACATCCAAGTCCTTCCCATTCCAATCCTGAGACCCTTCCTATAGCATGAGATGTGATATCTCTATGCTTCTAATACCAAACCTGAGACCCTTCCTATAACATGAGATGTGACATCCAAGTCCTTCCCATTCCAATCCTGAGACCCTTCCTATAGCATGAGATGTGATATCTCTATGCTTCTAATACCAAACCTGAGACCCTTCCGATAACATGAAATGTGATATCCAACTCCTTCCCATTCCAACCTGAGACCCTTCCTATAGCATGAGATGGGATATCCAACTTCTTCCAAATCCAATACTGATACCCTTCCGATAGCATGAGATGTGATATCCCAATGCTTCTACCAAACCTGAGACCCGTCCTATAACATGAGATGTGATATCCAAATCCTTCCCCTTCCAAACCTTAGACCCTTCCTTTATCATGAGATGTGATATCCAACTCCTTCCCATTCCAATCCTGAGACCCTTCCGATATCATGAGATTTGTTATCTCAATGCTTCTAATATCAAACTTGAGACCCTCCCTATAGCATGAGATGTGACATCCAAGTCCTTCCCATTCCAATCCTGAGACCCTTCCTATAGCATGAGATGTGATATCTCTATGCTTCTAATACCAAACCTGAGACCCTTCCTATAACATGAGATGGGATATCCAACTCCTTCCCATTCCAATCCTTTGACCTTTCCGATAGCAGAGATGTGATATCTCAATGCTCATACCAAACCTGAGAACCTTCCTATGGCCTGAGATGTCATATACAACTCCTTCCCATTCCAATCCTGAGACCCTTCCTTTAGCATGAGATGTGATTATCTCAATGCTTATACCAAATCTGAGACCCTTCCTATAGCATGAGATGTGATATCCAATTCCTTCCCAATCCAATCCTGAGACCCTTCCTATAGCATGAGATGTGATATCTCAATGCTTATACCAAACCTGAGAGCCTACCTATAACATGAGATGTGATATCCAAGTCCATCCCATTCCAATCCCTAGACCCTTCCTACAGCATGCGATGTGATATCTCAATGATTCTAATACCAAACCAGAGACTCTTCCTATAACATGAGATGGGATATCCAACTCCTTCCCATTCCAATCCTGAGCCGCTTCCGATAGCAGAGATGTGATATCTCAATGCTTATACCAAACCTGAGACCCTTCCTATAGCATGAGATGTGATATCCAACTGCGTCCCATTCCAATCCTGAGACCCTTCCTATAGCATGAGATGTGATATCTCAATGCTTCTAATATCAAACCTGAGATCCTTCCTATAACATGAGATGTGATATCCAAATCCTTCCCCTTCCAAACCTGAGACCCTCCCTTTAGCATGAGATGTGATATCCAACTCCTTCCCATTCCATTCCTGAGACCCTTCTGATAGCATGAGATGTGATATCTCAATGCCTCTAATACCAAACCTGAGACCCTTCCTATAGCTTGAGATGTGATATCCAACTCTTTCCCCTTCCAAACCTGAGACCCTTCCTATAGCATGAGATGTGATATCTCAATGCTAATACCAAACCTGAGAGCCTACCTATAACATGAGATGTGATATCCAAGTCCATCCCATTCCAATCCTTAGACCCTTCCTACAGCATGCAATGTGATATCTCAATTGATTCTAATACCAAACCAGAGACTCTTCCTATAACATGAGATGGGATATCCAACTCCTTCCCATTCCAATCCTGAGCCGCTTCCGATAGCAGAGATGTGATATCTCAATGCTTACACCAAACCTGAGACCTTTCCTATAACATGAGATGTGATATCCAACTCCTTCCCGTTCCAAACCTGAGACACTAACTATAGCATATGTGATATCCAACTCCTTCCCATTCCAAACATGAGACCCTTCCTATAGCAAGAAAGTAATATCCAACTCCTACCCATTCCAATCCAGAGACCCTTCCTATAGCAAGAGATGTGATATCCAAATCCTTCCCATTCCAATCCTGAGACCCTTCCTATAACATGAGATGTGATATCCAACTCCTTCCCATTCCAACCTGAGACACTTCCTATAGCATGAGAAGGGATATCCAACTCCTTCCCAATCCAATCCTGAGACCCTTCCGATAGCAGAGATGTGATATCTCAATGCTTATACCAAACCTGAGACCCTTCCTATGGCATGAGATGTATTATCCAACTCCTTGCCATTCAAATCCTGAGACCCTTCCTATAGCATGAGAAGGGATATCCAACTCCTTCCCAATCCAATCCTGAGACCCTTCCTATAGCATGAGATATATCTCAATACTTCAATACCAAACGTGAGATCCTTCCGATAACATGAGATGTGATATCCAAATCCTTCCCCTTCCAAACCTGAGGCCCTCCCTTTAGCATGAGATGTGATATCCAACTCCTTCCTATTCCAATCCTGAGACCCTTCTGATAGCATGAGATGTGATATCTCAATGCTTCTAATACCAAACCTGAGATCCTTCCTATAACATGAGATGTGATATCCAAATCCTTCCCCTTCCAAACCTGAGACCCTCCCTTTAGCATGAGATGTGATATCCAACTCCTTCCCATTCCATTCCTGAGACACTTCTGATCGCATGAGATGTGATATCTCAATGCCTCTAATACCAAACCTGAGATCCTACCTCTAACATGAAATGTGATATCCAACTCTTTCCCCTTCCAAACCTGAGAGCCTTCCTATAGCATGAGATGTGATATCCAAGTCCTTCCCATTCCAATCCTGAGACCCTTCCTATAGCTTGAGATGTGATATCCAACTCCTTCCCATTCCAATTCTGAGACCCTTCCTATACTATGAGACTTGATATCTCAATGCTTCTAATACCAAACCTGAGACCCGTAATATAACATGAGATGTGATATCCAAATCCTTCCCCTTCCAAACCTTAGACCCTTCCTTTATCATGAGATGTGATATCCAACTGCTTCCCATTCCAATCCTGAGACCCTTCCGATATCATGAGATGTGATATCTCAAAGTTTCTAATATCAAACTTGAGACCCTCCCTATAGCATGAGATGTGATATCCAAGTCCTTCCCATTCCAATCCTGTGACCCTTCCTATAGCATGAGATGTGATATCTCAATGCTTCTAATACCAAACCTGAGACCCTTCCTATAACATGAGATGGGAATATCCAACTCCTTCCCATTCCAATCCTGAGACCCTTCCGATAGCAGAGATCTGATATCTCAATGCTTATACCAAACCTGAGATCCTTCCTATAACATGAGATGTGATATCCAACTACTTCCCGTTCCAAACCTGAGACCCTTCCTTTAGCATGAGATGTGATATCCAGCTCCTTCCCATTCCAATCCTGAGACAATTCCGATAGCATGAGATGTGATATCTCAATGCTTCTAATATCAAAACTGAGACCCTCCCTATAGCATGATATGTGATATCTAAGTCCTTCCCATTCCAATCCTGAGAGCCTTCCTATAGCATGAGATGTGATATCTCAATGCTTCTACCAAACCTGAGACCCTTCCTTTAGCATGAGATGTGATATCCAACTCCTTCCCATTCCAATCCTGAGACCCTTCCTATAGCATGAGACCCTTCCTATAGCATGAGATGTGATATCTCAATGCTTCTACCAAACCTGAGATCCTTCCGATAACATGAGATGTGATATCCAACTCCTTCCCTTTCCAAACCTGAGAGCCGTTCTATAGCATGAGATGTGATATCCAGGTCCTTCCCATTCCAATCCTTAGACCCTTCCTACAGCATGAGATGGGATATCCAACTTCTTCCAAATCCAATACTGATACCCTTCCGATAGCATGAGATGTGATATCCCAATGCTTCTACCAAACCTGAGACCCATACTATGGCATGAGATGTGATATCAAACTCCTTCCCATTCCAATCCTGAGACCCTTCCTATAGCTTGAGGTGTGATATCCAACTCCTTCCCATTCCAATTCTGAGACCCTTCTTATACCATGAGACTTGATATCTCAATGCTTCTAATACCAAACCTGAGACCCGTCCTATAACATGAGATGTGATATCCAAATCCTTCCCCTTCCAAACCTTAGACCCTTCCTTTATCATGAGATGTGATATCCAACTCCTTCCCATTCCAATCCTGAGACCCTTCCGATATCATGAGATTTGTTATCTCAATGCTTCTAATATCAAACTTGAGAACCTCCCTCTAGCATGAGATGTGACATCCAAGTCCTTCCAATTCCAATCCTGAGACCCTTCCTATAGCATGAGATGTGATATCTCTATGCTTCTAATACCAAACCTGAGACCCTTCCTATAACATGAGATGGGATATCCAACTCCTTCCCATTCCAATCCTTTGACCTTTCCGATAGCAGAGATGTGATATCTCAATGCTCATACCAAACCTGAGAACCTTCCTATGGCCTGAGATGTCATATACAACTCCTTCCCATTCCAATCCTGAGACCCTTCCTATAGCATGAGATGTGATATCCAATTCCTTCCCAATCCAATCCTGAGACCCTTCCTATAGTATGAGATGTGATATCTCAATGCTTATACCAAACCTGAGAGCCTATCTATAACATGAGATGTGATATCCAAGTCCATCCCATTCCAATCCCTAGACCCTTCCTACAGCATGCGATGTGATATCTCAATGATTCTAATACCAAACCAGAGACTCTTCCTATAACATGAGATGGGATATCCAACTCCTTCCCATTCCAATCCTGAGCCGCTTCCGATAGCAGAGATGTGATATCTCAATGCTTATACCAAACCTGAGACCCTTCCTATAGCATGAGATGTGATATCCAACTGCGTCCCATTCCAATCCTGAGACCCTTCCTATAGCATGAGATGTGATATCTCAATGCTTCTAATACCAAACCTGAGATCCTTCCTATAACATGAGATGTGATATCCAAATCCTTCCCCTTCCAAACCTGAGACCCTCCCTTTAGCATGAGATGTGATATCCAACTCCTTCCCATTCCATTCCTGAGACCCTTCTGATAGCATGAGATGTGATATCTCAATGCCTCTAATACCAAACCTGAGACCCTTCCTATAACTTGAGATGTGATATCCAACTCTTTCCCCTTCCAAACCTGAGACCCTTCCTATAGCATATGTGATATCTCAATGCTTATACAAAACCTGAGAGCCTACCTATAACATGAGATGTGATATCCAAGTCCATCCCATTCCAATCCTTAGACCCTTCCTACAGCATGCAATGTGATATCTCAATTGATTCTAATACCAAACCAGAGACTCTTCCTATAACATGAGATGGGATATCCAACTCCTTCCCATTCCAATCCTGAGCCGCTTCCGATAGCAGAGATGTGATATCTCAATGCTTACACCAAACCTGAGACCCTTCCTATAACATGAGATGTGATATCCAACTCCTTCCCGTTCCAAACCTGAGACACTAACTATAGCATATGTGATATCCAACTCCTTCCCATTCCAAACATGAGACCCTTCCTATAGCAAGAAAGTAATATCCAACTCCTACCCATTCCAATCCTGAGACCCTTCCTATAGCAAGAGATGTGATATCCAAATCCTTCCCATTCCAATCCTGAGACCCTTCCTATAACATGAGATTAGATATCCAACTCCTTCCCATTCCAACCTGAGACACTTCCTATAGCATGAGAAGGGATATCCAACTCCTTCCCAATCCAATCCTGAGACCCTTCCGATAGCAGAGATGTGATATCTCAATGCTTATACCAAACCTGAGACCCTTCCTATGGCATGAGATGTGATATCCAACTCCTTGCCATTCAAATCCTGAGACCCTTCCTATAGCATGAGAAGGGATATCCAACCCCTTCCCAATCCAATCCTGAGACCCTTCCTATAGCATGAGACATATCTCAATACTTCAATACCAAACGTGAGATCCTTCCGATAAAATGAGATGTGATATCCAAATCCTTCCCCTTCCAAACCTGAGGCCCTCCCTTTAGCATGAGATGTGATATCCAACTCCTTCCTATTCCAATCCTGAGACCCTTCTGATAGCATCAGATGTGATATCTCAATGCTTCTAATACCAAACCTGAGATCCTTCCTATAACATGAGATGTGATATCCAAATCCTTCCCCTTCCAAACCTGAGACCCTCCCTTTAGCATGAGATGTGATATCCAACTCCTTCCCATTCCATTCCTGAGACACTTCTGATAGCATGAGATGTGATATCTCAATGCCTCTAATACCAAACCTGAGATCCTACCTCTAACATGAAATGTGATATCCAACTCTTTCCCCTTCCAAACCTGAGAGCCTATCTATAGCATGAGATGTGATATCCAAGTCCTTCCCATTCCAATCCTGAGACCCTTCCTATAGCTTGAGATGTGATATCCAACTCCTTCCCATTCCAATTCTGAGACCCTTCCTATACTATGAGACTTGATATCTCAATGCTTCTAATACCAAACCTGAGACCCGTAATATAACATCAGATGTGATATCCAAATCCTTCCCCTTCCAAACCTTAGACCCTTCCTTTATCATGAGATGTGATGTCCAACTCCTTCCCATTCCAATCCTGAGACCCTTCCGATATCATGAGATGTGATATCTCAAAGCTTCTAATATCAAACTTGAGACCCTCCCTATAGCATGAGATGTGATATCCAAGTCCTTCCCATTCCAATCCTGAGACCCTTCCTATAGCATGAGATGTGATATCTCAATGCTTCTAATACCAAACCTGAGACCCTTCCTATAACATGAGATGGGAATATCCAACTCCTTCCCATTCCAATCCTGAGACCCTTCCGAAAGCAGAGATCTGATATCTCAATGCTTATACCAAACCTGAGATCCTTCCTATAACATGAGATGTGATATCCAACTCCTTCCCATTCCAATCCTGAGACACTTCCTATAGCATGAGATGTGATATCTCACTGCTTCTAATACCAAACCTGAGATCCTTCCTATAACATGAGATGTGATATCCAAATCCTTCCCCTTCCTAACCTGAGACCCTCCCTTTAGCATGAGATGTGATATCCAACTCCTTCCCATTCCATTCCTGAGACACTTCTGATAGCATGAGATGTGATATCTCAATGCCTCTAATACCAAACCTGAGATCCTACCTCTAACATGAAATGTGATATCCAACTCTTTCCCCTTCCAAACCTGAGAGCCTATCTATAGCATGAGATGTGATATCCAAGTCCTTCCCATTCCAATCCTGAGACCCTTCCTATAGCTTGAGATGTGATATCCAACTCCTTCCCATTCCAATTCTGAGACCCTTCCTATACTATGAGACTTGATATCTCAATGCTTCTAATACCAAACCTGAGACCCGTAATATAACATGAGATGTGATATCCAAATCCTTCCCCTTCCAAACCTTAGACCCTTCCTTTATCATGAGATGTGATGTCCAACTCCTTCCCATTCCAATCCTGAGACCCTTCCGATATCATGAGATGTGATATCTCAAAGCTTCTAATATCAAACTTGAGACCCTCCCTATAGCATGAGATGTGATATCCAAGTCCTTCCCATTCCAATCCTGAGACCCTTCCTATAGCATGAGATGTGATATCTCAATGCTTCTAATACCAAACCTGAGACCCTTCCTATAACATGAGATGGGAATATCCAACTCCTTCCCATTCCAATCCTGAGACCCTTCCGAAAGCAGAGATCTGATATCTCAATGCTTATACCAAACCTGAGATCCTTCCTATAACATGAGATGTGATATCCAACTCCTTCCCATTCCAATCCTGAGACACTTCCTATAGCATGAGATGTGATATCTCACTGCTTATACCAAACCTGAGACCCTTCCCATAGCAGGAGATGTGATATCCAACTCCTTCCCATTCCAATCCTCAGACCCTTCCTATAGCATGAGATGTCATATCTCAATGCTTCTAATGTCAAACTTGAGACCCTACCTATAGCATGAGATGTGATATCCAACTCCTTCCCATTCCAATTCTGAGACCCTTCCTATAGCATGAGATGTGATATCCAACTCCTTCCCATTCCAATCCTGAGACCCTTCCTATAGCATGAGATGTGATGTCTCAATGCTTCTAATACCAAACCTGAGATCCTTCCTATAACATGAGATGTGATATCCAACTCCTTCCACTCCAATCCTGAGACCCTTCCTATAGCATGAGATGTGATATCTCAATGCTTATACCAAACCTGAGACCCTTCCTATAGCATGAGATGTGATATCCAACTCCTTCCCATTCCAATCCTGAGACCCTTCCTATAGCCTGAGATGTGATATCTCAATGCCTCTAATACCAAACCTGAGATCCTTCCTCTAACATGAAATGTGATATCCAACTCCTTCACTTTCCAAACCCGAGAGCCTATCTATAGCATGAGATGTGATATCCAAGTCCTTCCCATTCCAATCCTTAGACCCTTCCTACAGCATGCAATATGATATCTCAATGATTCTAATAAAAAACCTGAGACCCGTCCTATAACATGAGATGGGATATCCAACTCCTTCCCATTCCAATACTGAGACACTTCCCATAGCAGAGATGTGATATCTCAATGTTTATACCAAACCTGAGACCCTTCCTATAACATGAGATGTGATATCCAACTCCTTCCCGTTCCAAACCTGAGACCCTTCCTTTAGCATGAGATGTGATATCCAGCTCCTTCCCATTCCAATCCTGAGACACTTTCGATAGCATGAGATGTGATATCTCAATGCTTCTAATATCAAAACTGAGACCCTCCCTATAGCATATGTGATATCTAAGTCCTACCCATTCCAATCCTGAGACCCTTCCTATAGCATGAGATGTGATATCTCAATGCTTCTACCAAAGCTGAGACCCTTCCTTTAGCATGAGATGTGATATCCAACTCCTTCCCATTCCAATCCTGAGACCCTTCCTATAGCATGAGATGTGATATCTCAATGCCTCTAATACCAAACCTGAGATCCTTCCTCTAACATGAAATGTGATATCCAACTCCTTCACTTTCCAAACCCGAGAGCCTATCTATAGCATGAGATGTGATATCCAAGTCCTTCCCATTCCAATCCTTAGACCCTTCCTACAGCATGCAATATGATATCTCAATGATTCTAATAAAAAACCTGAGACCCGTCCTATAACATGAGATGGGATATCCAACTCCTTCCCATTCCAATACTGAGACACTTCCCATAGCAGAGATGTGATATCTCAATGTTTATACCAAACCTGAGACCCTTCCTATAACATGAGATGTGATATCCAACTCCTTCCCGTTCCAAACCTGAGACCCTTCCTTTAGCATGAGATGTGATATCCAGCTCCTTCCCATTCCAATCCTGAGACACTTTCGATAGCATGAGATGTGATATCTCAATGCTTCTAATATCAAAACTGAGACCCTCCCTATAGCATATGTGATATCTAAGTCCTACCCATTCCAATCCTGAGACCCTTCCTATAGCATGAGATGTGATATCTCAATGCTTCTACCAAAGCTGAGACCCTTCCTTTAGCATGAGATGTGATATCCAACTCCTTCCCATTCCAATCCTGAGACCCTTCCTATAGCATGAGATGTGATATCTCAATACTTCTAATACCAAACCTGAGATCCTTCCGATAACATGAGATGTGATATCTCAATACTTCTAATACCAAACCTGAGATCCATCCTATAACATGAGATGTGATATCCAAATCCTTCCCCTTCCAAACCTGAGACCCTCCCTTTAGCATGAGATGTGATATCCAACTCCTTCCCATTCCAATCCTGAGACCCTTCTGATAGCATAAGATATATCTCAATGCTTCTGTATCAAACCTGAGATCCTTCCGATAGCATGAGATGTGATATCTCAATACTTCTAATACCAAACCTGAGATCCTTCCTATAACATGAGATGTGATAACCAACTCCTTCCCGTTCCAAACCTGAGACCCTTCCTTTAGCATGAGATGTGATATCCAACTCCTTCCCGTTCCAAACCTGAGACCCTGCTCGTTTTTAGCACGTTTCAATACGTCTAGCGGGTTACAGCAATATGTTGAATAATGGGTGTTATAAAGCATTCTGAACACTGTTTGTGGAGCTCATTGGAAGGCTGTAGGAAGAGGAGAGAAGGCAGGGAACACGCATCTAAACCAGAGAGCTGGGAAGCGAGTACATGCAACGCGAAACGGTGCAGGGAGCAGGGACAGAAAGGATGAACGCCTATGAGGAGGAGCAGCTGGTAGTCAGCCTGCTCTGGAGAGGAGAATGTGATCACCAGGGGAGTGCAGCCTGTAAAGTAGAAGGGACGATGAACACAGGGCGACTGCATTAACAGATGACAAATACACGTTCCAAAACAGTCAGGAAAGCTGATAATGCCTTGAAGATTTCAGCCGTATACATTCAGCCTGTGAACAGCAGTAGACGTTGACCCCCCCTTGTATGGGAGAACAGTGGTTAAAAACTTCAGGATTCGACAACAAACGCACGGACAGTATACATGGGAACCCATCAGAATTAGCATTTACAAAAACGCGAGGAAAGTACATTTTCTAGCTGTTTTTGCTAGTTTACAGCACGTATCAATACGTCTAGCGGGTTACGGCTATATGTTGAATAATGGGTGTTATAGAGCATTCTGAGCACTGTGTATCTTTTGGAGCTCATTTTTTGATTTGAAGGCAGCGGGAAGAGGAGAGAAGGCAGGGAACACGCGTCTAAACCAGAGAGCAGGGAAGCGAGTACTTGCAACGCGAAAAGGGCAGAAAGCAAGAAGGCCTCTGAGAAGGAAAAGCGTCTAAATAAGAGAGCAGGGAAGCGAGTGTTTGCAACGCGAAACGGTGCAGGGAGCAGGGACAGAAAGGGAGAACTCCTCTGAGGAGGAACAGCTGGCAGTTAGCCTTCTTTGAAGATGAGAACTTGATCACCACGGGAGAGGATTGTTGAGAGGGTTACAGAGGGGGAGGTCTGAGATCAGAAAAACCTGAGTATTCCCTGCAGTGTGCACGGCCAGCGACATGAAGAGTTGCAGATCTCGTAAAAGTCCAGGTCAGGAAGCATACAGGTTCATGTTGAATTCTCCAAGTAGGCGGAGTTGAGTGGTAGGAGGCTAGGATGGAGAAGTCCATCCACTGAGAGAGGAAGGGGGTAGGCAAATAGCCACGGTGAGCGAATGGCCAGGAGAGAATGCATGCAGACAAGGCATTCGTGACAGGAGTCGGCCTGCAAAGGAAATCAATTTACTACAGGAATCAAGGATAAGCATTGAGATATCACATCTCATGCTATCGGAAGTGTCTCAGGATTGGAATGGGAAGGACTTAGATATCACATATGCTAAAGGAAGGGTCTCAGGTTTGGTACGGGAAGGAGTTGGATATCACATCTCATGTTATAGGAAGGGTCTCAGGTTTGGTATAAACATTGAGATATCACATCTCTGCTATCGGAAGTGTCTCAGGATTGGAATGGGAAGGAGTTGGATATCCCATCTCATGTTATAGGACGGGTCTCAGGTTTTTTATTAAAATCATTGAGATATCATATTGCATGCTGTAGGAAGGGTCTAAGGATTGGAATGGGAAGGACTTGGATATCACATCTCATGCTATAGATAGGCTCTCAGGTTTGGAAAGTGAAGGAGTTGGATATCACATTTCATGTTATAGGAAGGATCTCAGGTTTGGTATTAGAGGCATTGAGATATCACATCTCAGGCTATAGGAAGGGTCTCAGGATTGGAATGGGAAGGAGTTGGATATCACATGTCATGCTATAGGAAGGGTCTCAGGTTTTGTTATAAGCATTGAGATATCACATCTCATGCTATAGGAAGGGTCTCAGGATTGGAATGGGAAGGACTTGGGTATCACATCTCATGCTATAGGGAGGGTCTCAAGTTTGATATTAGAAGCATTGAGATATCACATCTCATGCTATCGGAAGTTTCTCAGGATTGGAATGGGAAGGAGCTGGATATCACATCTCATGCTAAAGGAAGGGTATCAGGTTTGGAATGGGAAGGAGTTGGATATCACATCTCATGTTATAGGAAGGGTCTCAGGTTTGGTATAAACATTGAGATATCACATCTCTGCTATCGGAAGTGTCTCAGGATTGGAATGGGAAGGAGTTGGATATCCCATCTCATGTTATAGGAAGGGTCTCAGGTTTTTTTATTAGAATCATTGAGATATCATATTGCATGCTGTAGGAAGGGTCTAAGGATTGGAATGGGAAGGACTTAGATATCACATCTCATGCTATAGATAGGCTCTCAGGTTTGGAAAGTGAAGGAGTTGGATATCACATTTCATGTTAGAGGAAGGATCTCAGGTTTGGTATTAGGGGCATTGAGATATCACATCTCAGGCTATAGGAAGGGTCTCAGGATTGGAATGGGAAGGAGTTGGATATCACATCTCATGCTATAGGAAGGGTCTCAGGTTTGGTAGAAGCATTGAGATATCACATCTCATGCTATAGGAAGGGTCTCAGGATTGGAATGGGAAGGACTTAGATATCACATCTCATGCTATAGATAGGCTCTCAGGTTTGGAAAGTGAAGGAGTTGGATATCACATTTCATGTTAGAGGAAGGATCTCAGGTTTGGTATTAGGGGCATTGAGATATCACATCTCAGGCTATAGGAAGGGTCTCAGGATTGGAATGGGAAGGAGTTGGATATCACATCTCATGCTATAGGAAGGGTCTCAGATTTGGTAGAAGCATTGAGATATCACATCTCATGCTATAGGAAGGGTCTCGGGATTGGAATGGAAGGAGTTGGATATCACATCTCATGTTATAGGAAGGATATCAGGTTTGGTATTAGAAGCATTGAGACATCACATCTCATGCTATAGGAAGGGTCTCAGGATTGGAATGGGAAGGAGTTGGATATCACATCTCATGCTATAGGAAGGGTCTCAGGATTGGAATGGGAAGGAGTTGAATATGACATCTCATGCCGTAGGAAGGGTCTCAGGTTTGGAATGGGAAGGACTTGGATATCACATCTCATGCTATAAGGAGGGTCTCAAGTTTGATATTAGAAGCATTGAGATATCACATTTCATGATATCGGAAGGGTCTCAAGATTGGAATGGGAAGGAATTGGATATCACATCTCATGATAAAGGAAGGGTCTAAGGTTTGGAAGGGGAAGGATTTGGATATCACATCTCATGTTATAGGACGGGTCTCAGGTTTGGTATTAGAAGCATTGAGATATCAAGTCTCATGGTATAGGAAGGGTCTCAGAATTGGAATGGGAAGGAGTTGGATATCACATCTCAAGCTATAGGAAGGGTTTCAGGATTAGAATGGGAAGGAGTTTGATATCACATCTCATGCCATAGTATGGGTCTCAGGTTTGGTAGAAGCATTGGGATATCACATCTCATGCTATCGGAAGGGTATCGGGATTGGATTTGGAAGGAGTTGGATATCCCATCTCATGCTATAGGAAGGGTCTCAGGTTGGAATGGGAAGGAGTTGGATATCACATCTCATGTTATAGGAAGGGTCTCAGGATTGGAATGGGAAGGACTTGGATATCACATCTCATGCTATCAGAAGGATCTCAGGTTTGGTATAGAAGCATTGAGATATCAAATCTTATGCTATCAGAAGAGTATCAGGATTGGAATGGGAAGGAGTTGGATAAAGGAAGGAAGTGTCTCAGGTTTGGAAGATAAGGATTTGGATATCACATCTCATGTTATAGGAAGGATCTCAGGTTTGGTATTAGAAGTATTGAGATATCACATCTCATGCTATCGGAAGGATCTCAGGTTTGGTATAGAAGCATTGAGATATATCTTATGCTATCAGAAGGGTCTCAGGATTGGAATGGGAAGGAGTTGGATATCACATCTCATGTTATAGGATGGATCTCAGGTTTGGTATTAGAAGTATTGAGATATCACATCTCATGTTATCGGAAGGATCTCAGGTTTGGTATTAGAAGTATTGAGATATCACATCTCATGCTATAGGAAGGGTCTCAGGATTGGAATGGGAAGGAGTTGGATATCACATCTCATGTTATAGGAAGGGTCTCAGGTTTGGTATTAGAAGCATTGAGATATCACATCTCATGCTATAGGAAGGGTCTCAGGATTGGAATGGGAAGGACTTGGATATCACATCTCATGCTATAGGAAGGGTCTCAGGTTTGGTATTAGAAGCATTGAGATATCACATCTCATGCTATAGGAAGGGTCTCAGGATTGGAATGGGAAGGACTTGGATATCACATCTCATGCTATAGGAAGGGTCTCAGGTTTGGAATGGGGAGGAATTGGATATCACATCTCATGTCATAGGAAGGATCTCAGGTTTGGTATTAGAAGCATTGAGATATCACATCTCATGCTATAGGAATGGTCTCAGGATTGGAATGGGAAGGAGTTGGATATCACATCTCAAGCTATAGGAAGGGTCTCAGGTTTGGTATTAGAAGCATTGAGATATCACATCTCATGCTATAGGAAGGGTCTCAGGATTGGAATGGGAAGGACTTGGATATCACATCTCATGCTATAGGAAGGGTCTCAGGTTTGGAATGGGGAGGAATTGGATATCACATCTCATGTCATAGGAAGGATCTCAGGTTTGGTATTAGAAGCATTGAGATATCACATCTCATGCTATAGGAATGGTCTCAGGATTGGAATGGGAAGGAGTTGGATATCACATCTCAAGCTATAGGAAGGGTCTCAGGATTAGAATGGGAAGGAGTTTGATATCACATCTCATGCCATAGTATGGGTCTCAGGTTTGGTAGAAGCATTGGGATATCACATCTCATGCTATCGGAAGGGTATCGGGATTGGATTTGGAAGGAGTTGGATATCCCATCTCATGCTATAGGAAGGGTCTCAGGTTGGAATGGGAAGGAGTTGGATATCACATCTCATGTTATAGGAAGGGTCTCAGGATTGGAATGGGAAGGACTTGGATATCACATCTCATGCTATAGGAAGGCTCTCAGGTTTGCAAGGGGAAAGAGTTGGATATCACATTTCATGTTAGAGGTAGGATCTCAGGTTTGGTAGAAGTATTGAGATATCACATCTCATGCTATCAGAAGGATCTCAGGTTTGGTATAGAAGCATTGAGATATCAAATCTTATGCTATCAGAAGGGTCTCAGGATTGCAATGGGAAGGAGTTGGATATCACATCTCATGCTAAAGGGAGGGTCTCAGGTTTGGAAGGGGAAAGAGTTGGATATCACATTTCATGTTAGAGGTAGGATCTCAGGTTTGGTAGAAGTATTGAGATATCACATCTCATGCTATCAGAAGGATCTCAGGTTTGGTATAGAAGCATTGAGATATCATATCTTATGCTATCAGAAGGGTCTCAGGATTGGAATGGGAAGGAGTTGGATATCACATCTCATGCTAAAGGGAGGGTCTCAGGTTTGGAAGGGGAAGGATTTGGATATCACATCTCATGTTATAGGATGGATCTCAGGTTTGGTATTAGAAGTATTGAGATATCACATCTCATGTTATCGGAAGGATCTCAGGTTTGGTATTAGAAGTATTGAGATATCACATCTCATGCTATTGGAAGGGTCTCAGGATTGGAATGGGAAGGAGTTGGATATCACATCTCATGTTATAGGAAGGGTCTCAGGTTTGGTATAAACATTGAGATATCACATCTCTGCTATCGGAAGTGTCTCAGGATTGGAATGGGAAGGAGCTGGATATCACATCTCATGCTATCGGAAGTGTCTCAGGATTGGAATGGGAAGGAGCTGGATATCACATCTCATGCTAAAGGAAGGGTCTCAGGTTTGGAACGGGAAGGAGTTGGATATCACATCTCATGTTATAGGAAGGGACTCAGGTTTGGTATAAACATTGAGATATCACAGCTCTGCTATCGGAAGTGTCTCAGGATTGGAATGGGAAGGAGTTGAATATCCCATCTCATGTTATAGGACGGGTCTCAGGTTTTTTTATTAGAATCATTGAGATATCATATTGCATGCTGTAGGAAGGGTCTAAGGATTGGAATGGGAAGGACTTAGATATCACATCTCAGTCTATAGGAAGGGTCTCAGGATTGGAATGGGAAGGAGTTGGATATCACATCTCATGCTATAGGAAGGGTCTCAGGATTGGAATGGAAGGAGTTGGATATCACATCTCATGTTATAGGAAGGATATCAGGTTTGGTATTAGAAGCATTGAGACATCACATCTCATGCTATAGGAAGGGTCTCAGGATTGGAATGGGAAGGAGTTGGATATCACATCTCATGCTATAGGAAGGGTCTCAGAATTGGAATGGGAAGGAGTTGGATATCACATCTCAAGCTATAGGAAGGGTCTCAGGATTAGAATGGGAAGGAGTTTGATATCACATCTCATGCCATAGTATGGGTCTCAGGTTTGGTAGAAGCATTGGGATATCACATCTCATGCTATCGGAAGGGTATCGGGATTGGATTTGGAAGGAGTTGGATATCCCATCTCATGCTATAGGAAGGGTCTCAGGTTGGAATGGGAAGGAGTTGGATATCACATCTCATGTTATAGGAAGGGTCTCAGGATTGGAATGGGAAGGACTTGGATATCACATCTCATGCTATAGGAAGGCTCTCAGGTTTGCAAGGGGAAAGAGTTGGATATCACATTTTATGTTAGAGGTAGGATCTCAGGTTTGGTATTAGAAGTATTTAGATATTACATCTCATGCTATCAGAAGGATCTCAGGTTTGGTATAGAAGCTTTGAGATATATCTTATGCTATCAGTAGGGTCTCAGGATTGGAATGGGAAGGAGTTGGATATCACATCTCATGCTAAAGGGAGGGTCTCGGGTTTGGAAGGGGAAGGATTTGGATATCACATCTCATGTTCTAGGATGGATCTCAGGTTTGGTGTTAGAAGTATTGAGATATCACATATCATGCTATAGGGAGGGTCTCAGTTTTGATATTAGAAGCATTGGGATATCACATCTCATGCTATCGGAAGTGTCTCAGGATTGGAATGGGAAGGAGCTGGATATCACATCTCATGCTAAAGGAAGGGTCTCAGGTTTGGAATGGGAAGGAGTTGGATATCACATCTCATGTTATAGGAAGGGTCTCAGATTTGGTATAAACATTGAGATATCACATCTCTGCTATCGGAAGTGTCTCAGGATTGGAATGGGAAGGAGTTGGATATCCCATCTCATGTTATAGGAAGGGTCTCAGGTTTTTTTATTAGAATCATTGAGATATCATATTGCATGCTGTAGGAAGGGTCTAAGGATTGGAATGGGAAGGACTTAGATATCACATCTCATGCTATAGATAGGCTCTCAGGTTTGGAAAGTGAAGGAGTTGGATATCACATTTCATGTTAGAGGAAGGATCTCAGGTTTGGTATTAGGGGCATTGAGATATCACATCTCAGGCTATAGGAAGGGTCTCAGGATTGGAATGGGAAGGAGTTGGATATCACATCTCATGCTATAGGAAGGGTCTCAGGTTTGGTAGAAGCATTGAGATATCACATCTCATGCTATAGGAAGGGTCTCAGGATTGGAATGGAAGGAGTTGGATATCACATCTCATGTTATAGGAAGGATATCAGGTTTGGTATTAGAAGCATTGAGACATCACATCTCATGCTATAGGAAGGGTCTCAGGATTGGAATGGGAAGGAGTTGGATATCACATCTCATGCTATAGGAAGGGTCTCAGAATTGGAATGGGAAGGAGTTGGATATCACATCTCAAGCTATAGGAAGGGTCACAGGATTAGAATGGGAAGGAGTTTGATATCACATCTCATGCCATAGTATGGGTCTCAGGTTTGGTAGAAGCATTGGGATATCACATCTCATGCTATCGGAAGGGTATCGGGATTGGATTTGGAAGGAGTTGGATATCCCATCTCATGCTATAGGAAGGGTCTCAGGTTGGAATGGGAAGGAGTTGGATATCACATCTCATGTTATAGGAAGGGTCTCAGGATTGGAATGGGAAGGACTTGGATATCACATCTCATGCTATAGGAAGGCTCTCAGGTTTGCAAGGGGAAAGAGTTGGATATCACATTTTATGTTAGAGGTAGGATCTCAGGTTTGGTATTAGAAGTATTGAGATATCACATCTCATGCTATCAGAAGGATCTCAGGTTTGGTAGAAGCATTGAGATATCACATCTCATGCTATAGGAAGGGTCTCAGGTTTGGAACGGGAAGGAGTTGGATATCACATCTCATGTTATAGGAAGGGTCTCAGGTTTGGTATAAACATTGAGATATCACATCTCTGCTATCGGAAGTGTCTCAGGATTGGAATGGGAAGGAGCTGGATATCACATCTCATGCTAAAGGAAGGGTCTCAGGATTGGAATGGGAAGGAGTTGGATATCCCATCTCATGTTATAGGACGGGTCTCAGGTTTTTTTATTAGAATCATTGAGATATCATATTGCATGCTGTAGGAAGGGTCTAAGGATTGGAATGGGAAGGACTTAGATATCACATCTCATGCTATAGATAGGCTCTCAGGTTTGGAAAGTGAAGGAGTTGGATATCACATTTCATGTTAGAGGAAGGATCTCAGGTTTGGTATTAGGGGCATTGAGATATCACATCTCAGGCTATAGGAAGGGTCTCAGGATTGGAATGGGAAGGAGTTGGATATCACATCTCATGCTATAGGAAGGGTCTCAGGTTTGGTAGAAGCATTGAGATATCACATCTCATGCTATAGGAAGGGTCTCGGGATTGGAATGGAAGGAGTTGGATATCACATCTCATGTTATAGGAAGGTTATCAGGTTTGGTATTAGAAGCATTGAGACATCACATCTCATGCTATAGGAAGGGTCTCAGGATTGGAATGGGAAGGAGTTGGATATCACATCTCATGCTATAGGAAGGGTCTCAGGATTGGAATGGGAAGGAGTTGAATATGACATCTCATGCCGTAGGAAGGGTCTCAGGTTTGGAATGGGAAGGACTTGGATATCACATCTCATGCTATAAGGAGGGTCTCAAGTTTGATATTAGAAGCATTGAGATATCACATTTCATGATATCGGAAGGGTCTCAAGATTGGAATGGGAAGGAATTGGATATCACATCTCATGATAAAGGAAGGCTCTAAGGTTTGGAAGGGGAAGGATTTGGATATCACATCTCATGTTATAGGACGGGTCTCAGGTTTGGTATTAGAAGCATTGAGATATCAAGTCTCATGGTATAGGAAGGGTCTCAGAATTGGAATGGGAAGGAGTTGGATATCACATCTCAAGCTATAGGAAGGGTCTCAGGATTAGAATGGGAAGGAGTTTGATATCACATCTCATGCCATAGTATGGGTCTCAGGTTTGGTAGAAGCATTGGGATATCACATCTCATGCTATCGGAAGGGTATCGGGATTGGATTTGGAAGGAGTTGGATATCCCATCTCATGCTATAGGAAGGGTCTCAGGATTGGAATGGGAAGGACTTGGATATCACATCTCATGCTATAGGAAGGCTCTCAGGTTTGCAAGGGGAAAGAGTTGGATATCACATTTCATGTTAGAGGTAGGATCTCAGGTTTGGTATTAGAAGTATTGAGATATCACATCTCATGCTATCAGAAGGATCTCAGGTTTGGTATAGAAGCATTGAGATATCAAATCTTGTGCTATCAGAAGAGTCTCAGGATTGGAATGGGAAGGAGTTGGATAAAGGAAGGAAGGGTCTCAGGTTTGGAAGATAAGGATTTGGATATCACATCTCATGTTATAGGAAGGATCTCAGGTTTGGTATTAGAAGTATTGAGATATCACATCTCATGCTATCGGAAGGATCTCAGGTTTGGTATAGAAGCATTGAGATATATCTTATGCTATCAGAAGGGTCTCAGGATTGGAATGGGAAGGAGTTGGATATCACATCTCATGCTAAAGGGAGGGTCTCAGGTTTGGAAGGGGAAGGATTTGGATATCACATCTCATGTTATAGGATGGATCTCAGGTTTGGTATTAGAAGTATTGAGATATCACATCTCATGTTATCGGAAGGATCTCAGGTTTGGTATTAGAAGTATTGAGATATCACATCTCATGCTATAGGAAGGGTCTCAGGATTGGAATGGGAAGGAGTTGGATATCACATCTCATGTTATAGGAAGGGTCTCAGGTTTGGTATAAACATTGAGATATCACATCTCTGCTATCGGAAGTGTCTCAGGATTGGAATGGGAAGGAGCTGGATATCACATCTCATGCTATCGGAAGTGTCTCAGGATTGGAATGGGAAGGAGCTGGATATCACATCTCATGCTAAAGGAAGGGTCTCAGGTTTGGAACGGGAAGGAGTTGGATATCACATCTCATGTTATAGGAAGGGTCTCAGGTTTGGTATAAACATTGAGATATCACAGCTCTGCTATTGGAAGTGTCTCAGGATTGGAATGGGAAGGAGTTGAATATCCCATCTCATGTTATAGGACGGGTCTCAGGTTTTTTTATTAGAATCATTGAGATATCATATTGCATGCTGTAGGAAGGGTCTAAGGATTGGAATGGGAAGGACTTAGATATCACATCTCATGCTATAGATAGGCTCTCAGGTTTGGAAAGTGAAGGAGTTGGATATCACATTTCATGTTAGAGGAAGGATCTCAGGTTTGGTATTAGGGGCATTGAGATATCACATCTCAGGCTATAGGAAGGGTCTCAGGATTGGAATGGGAAGGAGTTGGATATCACATCTCATGCTATAGGAAGGGTCTCAGGTTTGGTAGAAGCATTGAGATATCACATCTCATGCTATAGGAAGGGTCTCAGGATTGGAATGGAAGGAGTTGGATATCACATCTCATGTTATAGGAAGGATATCAGGTTTGGTATTAGAAGCATTGAGACATCACATCTCATGCTATAGGAAGGGTCTCAGGATTGGAATGGGAAGGAGTTGGATATCACATCTCATGCTATAGGAAGGGTCTCAGGATTGGAATGGGAAGGAGTTGAATATGACATCTCATGCCGTAGGAAGGGTCTCAGGTTTGGTATAAACATTGAGATATCACATCTCTGCTATCAAAAGGGTCTCAGGATTGGAATGGGAAGGAGTTGGATTTCCCATCTCATGTTATAGGAAGAGTCTCAGGTTTGGTATTAGAAGCATTGAGATATCACATCTCATGCTATAGGAAGTGTCTCAGGATTGGAATGGGAAGGACTTAGATATCACATCTCATGCTATGGGAAGGGTCTCAGGTTTGGTTTAAGCAGTGAGATATCACATCTCATGCTATAGGAAGTGTCTCAGGATTGGAATGGGAAGGAGTTGGATATCACATCTCATGTTATAGGAAGGATCTCAGGTTTGGTATAAGCATTGAGATATCACATCTCTGCTATCGGAAGGGTCTCAGGATTGGAGTGGGAAGGAGTTGGATATTCCCATCTCATGTCATAGGAAGGGTCTCAGGTTTGGTATTAGAAGCATTGAGATATCACATCTCATGCTATAGGAAGGGTCTCAGGATTGGAATGGGAAGGACTTGGATATCACATCTCATGCTATAGGGAGGGTCTCAAGTTTGATATTAGAAGCTTTGAGATATCACATCTCATGATATCGGAAGGGTCTCAGGATTGGAATGGGAAGGAGTTGGATATCACATCTCATGATAAAGGAAGGGTCTAAGGTTTGGAAGGGGATGGATTTGGATATCACGTCTCATGTTATATTATGGGTCTCAGGTTTGGTATTAGAAGCATTGAGATATCAAGTCTCATAGTATAGGAAGGGTCTCAGAATTGGAATGGGAAGGAGTTGGATATCACATCTCAAGATCTAGGAAGGGTCTCAGGATTGGAATGGGAAGGACTTGGATATCACATCTCATGCTATAGGAAGGCTCTCAGGTTTGGAAGGGGAAAGAGTTGGATATCACATTTCATGTTAGAGGTAGGATCTCAGGTTTGGTATTAGAGGCATTGAGATATCACATCTCATGCTATCAGAAGGGTCTCAGGAATGGAATGGGAAGGAGTTGGATATCACATCTCATGCTAAAGGGAGGGTCTCAGGTTTGGAAGGGGAAGGATTTGGATATCACATCTCATGTTATAGGAAGGATCTCAGGTTTGGTATTAGAAGCATTGAGATATCACATCTCATGCTATCGGAAGGATCTCAGGTTTGGTATTAGAAGCATTGAGATATCACATCTCATGCTATCAGAAGAGTCTCAGGATTGGAATAGGAAGGAGTTGGATATCACATCTCATGCTAAAGGGAGGGTCTCAGGTTTGGAAGGGGAAGGATTTGGATATCACATCTCATGTTATCGGAAGGATCTCACGTTCGGTATCAGAAGTATTGAGATATATCTCATGCTATAGGAAGGGTCTCAGGATTGGAATGGAAAGGAGTTGGATATCACATCTCATGCTATAGGGAGGGTCTCAGGATTGGAATGGGAAGGACTTAGATATCACATATCATGCTATAGGGAGGGTCTCAGTTTTGATATTAGAAGCATTGAGATATCACATCTCATGCTATCGGAAGTGTCTCAGGATTGGAATGGGAAGGAGCTGGATATCACATCTCATGCTAAAGGAAGGGTCTCAGGTTTGGAACGGGAAGGATTTGGATATCACATCTCATGTTATAGGAAGGGTCTCAGGTTTGGTATAAGCATTGAGATATCACATGCTATCGGAAGTGTCTCAGGATTGGAATGGGAAGGAGTTGGATATCCCATCTCATGTTATAGGACGGGTCTCAGGTTTGTTATTAGAATCATTGAGATATCATATTGCATGCTGTAGGAAGGGTCTAAGGGTTGGAATGTGAAGGACTTGGATATCACATCTCATGCTATAGATAGGCTCTTAGGTTTTGAAAGGGAAGGAGTTGGATATCACATTTCATGTTAGAGGAAGGATCTCAGGTTTGGTATTAGAAGCATTGAGATATCACATCTCATGCTATAGGAAGGGTCTCAGGATTGGAATGGGAAGCAGTTGGATATCACATCTCATGCTATAGGAAGGGTCTCAGGTTTGGTATAAGCATTGAGATATCACATCTCATGCTATAGGACGGGTCTCAGGATTGGAATGGAAGGAGTTGGATATCACATCTCATGTTATAGGAAGGATCTCAGGTTTGGTATTAGAAGCATTGAGACATCACATCTCATGCTATAGGAAGGGTCTCAGGGTTGGAATGGGAAGGAGTTGGATATCACATCTCATCCAATAGGAAGGGTCTCAGGTTTGGAATGGGAAGGAATTGGATATCACATCTCATGTTATAGGAAGGATCTCAGGTTTGGTATTAGAAGCATTGAGATATCACATCTCATCCAATAGGAAGGGTCTCAGGTTTGGAATGGGAAGGAATTGGATATCACATCTCATGTTATAGGAAGGATCTCAGGTTTGGTATTAGAAGCATTGAGATATCACATCTCATGCTAAAGGAAGGGTCTCAGGTTTGGTAGAAGCATTGAGATATCACGTCTCTGCTATCGGAAGGGTCTCAGGATTGGATTGGGAAGGAGTTGGATATCCCTTCTCATGCTATAGGAAGGGTCTCAGGATTTGAATGGCAAGGAGTTGGATATCACATCTCATGCCATAGGAAGGGTCTCAGGTTTGCTATAAGCATTGAGATATCACATCTCTGCTATCGGAAGGGTCTCAGGATTGGATTGGGAAGGAGTTGGATATCCCTTCTCATGCTATAGGAAGTGTCTCAGGTTGGAATGGGAAGGAGTTGGATATCACATCTCATGTTATAGGAAGGGTCTCAGGATTGGAATGGGAAGGATTTGGATATCACATCTCTTGCTATAGGAAGGGTCTCAAGATTGGAATGGGTAGGAGTTGGATATTACTTTCTTGCTATAGGAAGGGTCTCATGTTTGGAATGGGAAGGAGTTGGATATCACATATGCTATAGTTAGTGTCTCAGGTTTGGAACGGGAAGGAGTTGGATATCACATCTCATGTTATAGGAAGGGTCTCAGGTTTGGTATAAGCATTGAGATATCACATCTCTGCTATCGGAAGCGGCTCAGGATTGGAATGGGAAGGAGTTGGATATCCCATCTAATGTTATAGGAAGAGTCTCTGGTTTGGTATTAGAATCATTGAGATATCACATCGCATGCTGTAGGAAGGGTCTAAGGATTGGAATGGGATGGACTTGGATATCACATCTCATGCTATAGGTAGGCTCTCAGGTTTGGTATAAGCATTGAGATATCACATCTCATGCTATAGGAAGGGTCTCAGGATTGGAATGGGAAGGAATTGGATATCACATCATGCTATAGGAAGGGTCTCAGATTTGGTATAAGCATTGAGATATCACATCTCATGCTAAAGGAAGGGTCTCAGGATTGGAATGGGAAGGAGTTGTATATGACATCTCAGGCCATAGGAAGGTTCTCAGGTTTGGTATAAGCATTGAGATCTCACATCTCTGCTATCGGAAAGGTCTCAGGATTGGAATGGGAAGGAGTTGGATATCCCATCTCATGTTATAGGAAGGGTCTCAGGTTTGGTATTAGAAGCATAGAGATATCACATCTCATGCTATAGGAAGGGTCTCAGGATTGGAATGGGAATGACTTGGATGTCACATCTCATGCTATAGGGAGGGTCTCAAGTTTGATATTAGAAGCATTGAGATAACAAATCTCATGATATCGGAAGGGTCTCAGGATTGGAATGGGAAGGAGTTGGATATCACATCTCATGATAAAGGAAGGGTCTAAGGTTTGGAAGGGGAAGGATTTGGATATCACATCTCATGTTATAGGACGGGTCTCAGGTTTGGTATTAGAAGCATTGAGATATCAAGTCTCATGGTATAAGAAGGGTCTCAGAATTGGAATGGGAAGGAGTTGGATATCACACCTCAAGCTATAGGAAGGGTCTCAGGATTGGAATGGGAAGGAGTTTGATATCACATCTCATGCCATAGTATGGGTCTCAGGTTTGGTAGAAGCATTGGGATATCACATCTCATGCTATCGGAAGGGTATCAGTATTGGATTTGGAAGAAGTTGGATATCCCATCTCATGCTATAGGAAGGGTCTCAGGTTGGAATGGGAAGGAGTTGGATATCACATTTCATGTTATAGGAAGGGTCGCAGGATTGGAATGGGAAGGACTTGGATATCATATCTCATGCTATAGGACGGGTCTCAGGTTTGTTATTAGAATCATTGAGATATCATATTGCATGCTGTAGGAAGGGTCTAAGGATTGGAATGGGAAGGACCTGGATATCACATCTCATGCTATAGATAGGCTCTTAGGTTTGGAAAGGGAAGGAGTTGGATATCACATTTCATGTTAGAGGAAGGATCTCAGGTTTGGTATTAGAAGCATTGAGATATCACATCTCATGCTATAGGAAGGGTCTCAGGATTGGAATGGGAAGTAGTTGGATATCACATCTCATGCTATAGGAAGGGTCTCAGGTTTGGTATAAGCATTGAGATATCACATCTCATGCTATAGGACGGGTCTCAGGATTGGAATGGAAGGAGTTGGATATCACATCTCATGTTATAGGAAGGATCTCAGGTTTGGTATTAGAAGCATTCAGCCATCACATCTCATGCTATAGGAAGGGTCTCAGGGTTGGAATGGGAAGGAGTTGGATATCACAACTCATCCACTAGGAAGGGTCTCAGGTTTGGAATGGGAAGGAATTGGATATCACATCTCATGTTATAGGAAGGATCTCAGGTTTGGTATTAGAAGCATTGAGATATCACATCTCATGCTATAGGAAGGGTCTCAGGATTGGAATGTGAAGGATTTGGATATCACATCTCATGCTAAAGGAAGGGTCTCAGGTTTGGTAGAAGCATTGAGATATCACGTCTCTGCTATCGGAAGGGTCTCAGGATTGGATTGTGAAGGAGTTGGATACCCCTTCTCATGCTATAGGAAGGGTCTCAGGATTTGAATGGCAAGGAGTTGGATATCACATCTCATGCCATACGAAGGGTCTCAGGTTTGGTATAAGCATTGAGATATCACATCTCTGCTATCGGAAGGGTCTCAGGATTGGAATGGGAAGGAGTTGGATATTCCCATCTCATGTTATAGGAAGGGTCTCAGGTTTGGTATTAGAAGCATTGAGATATCACATCTCATGCTATAGGAAGGGTCTCAGGATTGGAATGGGAAGGACTTGGATATCACATCTCATGCTATAGGGAGGGTCTCAAGTTTGATATTAGAAGCTTTGAGATATCACATCTCATGATATTGGAAGGGTCTCAGGATTGGAATGGGAAGGAGTTGGATATCACATCTCATGATAAAGGAAGGGTCTAAGGTTTGGAAGGGGAAGGATTTGGATATCACATCTCATGTTATATTACGGGTCTCACGTTTGGTATTAGAATCATTGAGATATCAAGTCTCATAGTATAGGAAGGGTCTCAGAATTGGAATGGGAAGGAGTTGGATATCACATCTCAAGCTATAGGAAGGGTCTCAGGATTGGAATGGGAAGGACTTGGATATCACATCTCATGCTATAGGAAGGCTCTCAGGTTTGGAAGGGGAAAGAGTTGGATATCACATTTCATGTTAGAGGTAGGATCTCAGGTTTGGTATTAGAGGCATTGAGATATCACATCTCATGCTATCAGAAGGGTCTCAGGAATGGAATGGGAAGGAGTTGGATATCACATCTCATGCTAAAGGGAGGGTCTCAGGTTTGGAAGGGGAAGGATTTGGATATCACATCTCATGTTATAGGAAGGATCTCAGGTTTGGTATTAGAAGCATTGAGATATCACATCTCATGCTATCGGAAGGATCTCAGGTTTGGTATTAGAAGCATTGAGATATCACATCTCATGCTATCAGAAGAGTTTCAGGATTGGAATAGGAAGGAGTTGGATATCACATCTCATGCTAAAGGGAGGGTCTCAGGTTTGGAAGGGGAAGGATTTGGATATCAAATCTCATGTTATCGGAAGGATCTCACGTTTGGTATTAGAAGTATTGGGATATCATATCTCATGCTATAGGAAGGGTCTCAGGATTGGAATGGGAAGGAGTTGGATATCACATCTCATGCTATAGGGAGGGTCTCAGATTGGAATGGGAAGGACTTAGATATCACATATCATGCTATAGGGAGGGTCTCAGTTTTGATATTAGAAGCATTGAGATATCACATCTCATGCTATCGGAAGTGTCTCAGGATTGGAATGGGAAGGTGCTGGATATCACATCTCATGCTAAAGGAAGGGTCTCGGGTTTGGAACGGGAAGGATTTGGATATCACATCTAATGTTATAGGAAGGGTCTCAGGTTTGGTATAAGCATTGAGATATCACATCTCTGCTATCGGAAGTGTCTCAGGATTGGAATGGGAAGGAGTTGGATATCCCATCTCATGTTATAGGACGGGTCTCAGGTTTGTTATTAGAATCATTGAGATATCATATTGCATGCTGTTGGAAGGGTCTAAGGGTTGGAATGGGAAGGACTTGGATATCACATCTCATGCTATAGATAGGCTCTTAGGTTTGGAAAGGGAAGGAGTTGGATATCACATTTCATGTTAGAGGAAGGATCTCAGGTTTGGTATTAGAAGCATTGAGATATCACATCTCATGCTATAGGAAGGGTCTCAGGATTGGAATGGGAAGCAGTTGGATATCACATCTCATGCTATAGGAAGGGTCTCAGGTTTGGTATAAGCATTGAGATATCACATCTCATGCTATAGGACGGGTCTCAGGATTGGAATGGAAGGAGTTGGATATCACATCTCATGTTATAGGAAGGATCTCAGGTTTGGTATTAGAAGCATTGAGACATCACATCTCATGCTATAGGAAGGGTCTCAGGGTTGGAATGGGAAGGAGTTGGATATCACATCTCATCCAATAGGAAGGGTCTCAGGTTTGGTATAAGCATTGAGATATCACATCTCTGCTATCGGAAGGGTCTCAGGATTGGATTGGGAAGGAGTTGGATATCCCTTCTCATGCTATAGGAAGTGTCTCAGGTTGGAATGGGAAGGAGTTGGATATCACATCTCATTCATGTTATAGGAAGGGTCTCAGGATTGGAATGGGAAGGATTTGGATATCACATCTCTTGCTATAGAAGGGTCTCAGGATTGGAATGGGTAGGAGTTGGATATTACTTTCTTGCTATAGGAAGGGTCTCATGTTTGGAATGGGAAGGAGTTGGATATCACATATGCTATAGTTAGTGTCTCAGGTTTGGAACGGGAAGGAGTTGGATATCACATCTCATGTTATAGGAAGGGTCTCAGGTTTGGTATAAGCATTGAGATATCACATCTCTGCTATCGGAAGCGGCTCAGGATTGGAATGGGAAGGAGTTGGATATCCCATCTCATGTTATAGGAAGAGTCTCTGGTTTGGTATTAGAATCATTGAGATATCACATCGCATGCTGTAGGAAGGGTCTAAGGATTGGAATGGGATGGACTTGGATATCACATCTCATGCTATAGGTAGGCTCTCAGGTGGTTTGGTATAAGCATTGAGATATCACATCTCATGCTATAGGAAGGGTCTCAGGATTGGAATGGGAAGGAATTGGATATCACATCTCATGCTATAGGAAGGGTCTCAGATTTGGTATAAGCATTGAGATATCACATCTCATGCTAAAGGAAGGGTCTCAGGATTGGAATGGGAAGGAGTTTTATATGACATCTCAGGCCATAGGAAGGTTCTCAGGTTTGGTATAAGCATTGAGATATCACATCTCTGCTATCGGAAGGGTCTCAGGATTGGAATGGGAAGGAGTTGGATATCCCATCTCATGTTATAGGAAGGGTCTCAGGTTTCGTATGAGAAGCATAGAGATATCACATCTCATGCTATAGGACGGGTCTCAGGATTGGAATGGAAGGAGTTGGATATCACATCTCATGTTATAGGAAGGATCTCAGGTTTGGTATTAGAAGCATTGAGACATCACATCTCATGCTATAGGAAGGGTCTCAGGGTTGGAATGGGAAGGAGTTGGATATCACATCTCATCCAATAGGAAGGGTCTCAGGTTTGGAATGGGAAGGAATTGGATATCACATCTCATGCTAAAGGAAGGGTCTCAGGTTTGGTAGAAGCATTGAAATATCACTTCTCTGCTATCGGAAGGGTCTCAGGATTGGATTGGGAAGGAGTTGGATATCTCATCTCATGCCATAGGAAGGATCTCAGGTTTGGTATTAGAAGCATTGAGATATCACATCTCATGCTATAGGAAGGGTCTCAGGATTGGAATGTGAAGGATTTGGATATCACATCTCATGCTAAAGGAAGGGTCTCAGGTTTGGTAGAAGCATTGATATATCACGTCTCTGCTATAGGAAGGGTCTCATTTTTGGAATGGGAAGGAGTTGGATATCACATATGCTATAGTTAGTGTCTCAGGTTTGGAACGGGAAGGAGTTGGATATCACATCTCATGTTATAGGAAGGGTCTCAGGTTTGGTATAAGCATTGAGATATCACATCTCTGCTATCGGAAGCGGCTCAGGATTGGAATGGGAAGGAGTTGGATATCCCATCTCATGTTATAGGAAGAGTCTCTGGTTTGGTATTAGAATCATTGAGATATCACATCGCATGCTGTAGGAAGGGTCTAAGGATTGGAATGGGATGGACTTGGATATCACATCTCATGCTATAGGTAGGCTCTCAGGTGGTTTGGTATAAGCATTGAGATATCACATCTCATGCTATAGGAAGGGTCTCAGGATTGGAATGGGAAGGAATTGGATATCACATCTCATGCTATAGGAAGGGTCTCAGATTTGGTATAAGCATTGAGATATCACATCTCATGCTAAAGGAAGGGTCTCAGGATTGGAATGGGAAGGAGTTGGATATCCCATCTCATGTTATAGGAAGGGTCTCAGGTTTGGTATTAGAAGCATAGAGATATCACATCTCATGCTATAGGAAGGGTCTCAGGATTTGAATGGCAAGGAGTTGGATATCACATCTCATGCCATAGGAAGGGTCTCAGGTTTGGTAAAAGCATTGAGATATCACATCTCTGCTATCGGAAGGATCTCAGGATTGGATTGGGAAGGAGTTGGATATCCCTTCTCATGCTATAGGAAGTGTCTCAGGTTGGAATGGGAAGGAGTTGGATATCACATCTCATGTTATAGGAAGGGTCTCAGGATTGGAATGGGAAGGATTTGGATATCACATCTCTTGCTATAGGAAGGGTCTCAGGATTGGAATGGGTAGGATTTGGATATTACTTTCTTGCTATAGGAAGGGTCTCATGTTTGGAATGGGAAGGAGTTGGATATCACATATGCTATAGTTAGTGTCTCAGGTTTGGAACGGGAAGGAGTTGGATATCACATCTCATGTTATAGGAAGGGTCTCAGGTTTGGTATAAGCATTGAGATATCACATCTCTGCTATCGGAAGCGGCTCAGGATTGGAATGAGAAGGAGTTGGATATCCCATCTCATGTTATAGGAAGAGTCTCTGGTTTGGTATTAGAATCATTGAGATATCACATCGCATGCTGTAGGAAGGGTCTAAGGATTGGAATGGGATGGACTTGGATATCACATCTCATGCTATAGGTAGGCTCTCAGGTTTGGTATAAGCATTGAGATATCACATCTCATGCTATAGGAAGCGGCTCAGGATTGGAATGGGAAGGAGTTGGATATCCCATCTCATGTTATAGGAAGAGTCTCTGGTTTGGTATTAGAATCATTGAGATATCACATCGCATGCTGTAGGAAGGGTCTAAGGATTGGAATGGGATGGACTTGGATATCACATCTCATGCTATAGGTAGGCTCTCAGGTGGTTTGGTATAAGCATTGAGATATCACATCTCATGCTATAGGAAGGGTCTCAGGATTGGAATGGGAAGGAATTGGATATCACATCTCATGCTATAGGAAGGGTCTCAGATTTGGTATAAGCATTGAGATATCACATCTCATGCTAAAGGAAGGGTCTCAGGATTGGAATGGGAAGGAGTTGTATATGACATCTCAGGCCATAGGAAGGTTCTCAGGTTTGGTATAAGCATTGAGATATCACATCTCATGCTATAGGACGGGTCTCAGGATTGGAATGGAAGGAGTTGGATATCACATCTCATGTTATAGGAAGGATCTCAGGTTTGGTATTAGAAGCATTGAGACATCACATCTCATGCTATAGGAAGGGTCTCAGGGTTGGAATGGGAAGGAGTTGGATATCACAACTCATCCAATAGGAAGGGTCTCAGGATTGGATTGGGAAGGAGTTGGATATCCCTTCTCATGCTATAGGAAGTGTCTCAGGTTGGAATAGGAAGGAGTTGGATATCACATCTCATGTTATAGGAAGGGTCTCAGGATTGGAATGGGAAGGATTTGGATATCACATCTCTTGCTATAGGAAGGGTCTCAGGATTGGAATGGGTAGGAGTTGGATATTACTTTCTTGCTATAGGAAGGGTCTCATGTTTGGAATGGGAAGGAGTTGGATATCACATATGCTATAGTTAGTGTCTCAGGTTTGGAACGGGAAGGAGTTAGATATCACATCTCATGTTATAGGAAGGGTCTCAGGTTTGGTATAAGCATTGAGATATCACATCTCTGCTATCGGAAGCGGCTCAGGATTGGAATGGGAAGGAGTTGGATATCCCATCTCATGTTATAGGAAGAGTCTCTGGTTTGGTATTAGAATCATTGAGATATCACATCGCATGCTGTAGGAAGGGTCTAAGGATTGGAATGGGATGGACTTGGATATCACATCTCATGCTATAGGTAGGCTCTCAGGTTTGGTATAAGCATTGAGATATCACATCTCATGCTATAGGAAGGGTCTCAGGATTGGAATGGGAAGGAATTGGATATCACATCTCATGCTATAGGAAGGGTCTCAGATTTGGTATAAGCATTGAGATATCACATCTCATGCTAAAGGAAGGGTCTCAGGATTGGAATGGGAAGGAGTTGTATATGACATCTCAGGCCATAGGAAGGTTCTCAGGTTTGGTATAAGCATTGAGATATCACATCTCATGCTATAGGACGGGTCTCAGGATTGGAATGGAAGGAGTTGGATATCACATCTCATGTTATAGGAAGGATCTCAGGTTTGGTATTAGAAGCATTGAGACATCGCATCTCATGCTATAGGAAGGGTCTCAGGGTTGGAATGGGAAGGAGTTGGATATCACAACTCATCCAATAGGAAGGGTCTCAGGATTTGAATGACAAGGAGTTGGATATCACATCTCATGCCATAGGAAGGGTCTCAGGTTTGGTATAAGCATTGAGATATCACATCTCTGCTATCGGAAGGGTCTCAGGATTGGAATGGGAAGGACTTGGATATCACATCTCATGCTATAGGAAGGGTCTCAGGTTTGGTATTAGAAGCATTGAGATATCACATCTCATGCTATAGGAAGGGTCTCAGGATTGGAATGGGAAGGACTTGGATATCACATCTCATGCTATAGGAAGGGTCTCAGGTTTGGTATTAGAAGCATTGAGATATCACATCTCATGCTATCGGAAGGGTCTCAGGATTGGAATGGGAAGGAGTTGGATATCACATCTCATGATAAAGGAAGGGTCTAAGGTTTGGAAGGGGAAGGATTTGGATATCATATCTCATGTTATACTACGGGTCTCAGGTTTGGTATTAGAAGCATTGAGATATCAAGTCTCAGAGTATAGGTAGGGTCTTAGAATTGGAATGGGAAGGAGTTGGATATCACATCTCAAGCCATAGGAAGGGTCTCAGGATTGGAATGGGAAGGACTTGGATATCACATCTCATGATATAGGAAGGCTCTCAGGTTTGGAAGGGGAAAGAGTTGGATATCACATTTCATGTTAGAGGTAGGATCTCAGGTTTGGTATTAGAGGCATTGAGATATCACATCTCATGCTATCAGAAGGGTCTCAGGAATGGAATGGGAAGGAGTTGGATATCACATCTCATGCTAAAGGGAGGGTCTCAGGTTTGGAATGGGAAGGATTTGGATATCACATCTCATGTTATAGGAAGGATCTGAGGTTTGGTATTAGAAGCATTGAGATATCACATCTCATGCTATCGGAAGGATCTCAGGTTTGGTATTAGAAGCATTGAGATATCACATCTCATGCTATCAGAAGGGTCTCAGGATTGGAATGGGAAGGAGTTGGATATCACATCTCATGCTAAAGGGAGGGTCTCAGGTTTGGAAGGGGAAGGATTTGGATATCACATCTCATGTTATCGGAAGGATCTCACGTTTGGTATTAGAAGTATTGAGATATCATATCTCATGCTATAGGAAGGGTCTCAGGATTGGAATGGGAAGGAGTTGGATATCACATCTCATGCTATAGGAAGTGCCTCAGGATTGGAATGGGAAGGAATTTGATTTCACATCTCATGCTATAGGTAGGGTCTCAAGTTTGATATTAGAAGCATTGAGATATCACATCTCATGCTATAGGAAGGGTCTGAGGATTGGAATGGGAAGGAGTTGGATATCACATCTCATGCTATGGGAAGGGTCTCAGGTTTGGTATAAGCAGTGAGATATCACATCTCATGCTATAGGAAGTGTCTCAGGATTGGAATGGGAAGGAGTTGGATATCACATCTCATGTTATAGGAAGGATCTCAGGTTTGGTATAAGCATTGAGATATCACATCTCTGCTATCGGAAGGGTCTCAGGATTGGAATGGGAAGGAGTTGGATATTCCCATCTCATGTTATAGGAAGGGTCTCAGGTTTGGTATTAGAAGCATTGAGATATCACATCTCATGCTATAGGAAGGGTATCAGGATTGGAATGGGAAGGACTTGGATATCACATCTCATGCTATAGGGAGGGTCTCAAGTTTGATATTAGAAGCTTTGAGATATCACATCTCATGATATCGGAAGGGTCTCAGGATTGGAATGGGAAGGAGTTGGATATCACATCTCATGATAAAGGAAGGGTCTAAGGTTTGGAAGGGAAGGATTTCGATATCACATCTCATGTTATATTACGGGTCTCACGTTTGGTATTAGAAGCATTGAGATATCAAGTCTCATAGTATAGGAAGGGTCTCAGAATTGGAATGGGAAGGAGTTGGATATCACATCTCAAGCTATAGGAAGGGTCTCAGGATTGGAATGGGAAGGACTTGGATATCACATCTCATGCTATAGGAAGGCTCTCAGGTTTGGAAGGGGAAAGAGTTGGATATCACATTTCATGTTAGAGGTAGGATCTCAGGTTTGGTATTAGAGGCATTGAGATATCACATCTCATGCTATCAGAAGGGTCTCAGGAATGGAATGGGAAGGAGTTGGATATCACATCTCATGCTAAAGGGAGGGTCTCAGGTTTGGAAGGGGAAGGATTTGGATATCACATCTCATGTTATAGGAAGGATCTCAGGTTTGGTATTAGAAGCATTGAGATATCACATCTCATGCTATCGGAAGGATCTCAGGTTTGGTATTAGAAGCATTGAGATATCACATCTCATGCTATCAGAAGAGTTTCAGGATTGGAATAGGAAGGAGTTGGATATCACATCTCATGCTAAAGGGAGGGTCTCAGGTTTGGAAGGGGAAGGATTTGGATATCACATCTCATGTTATAGGAAGGGTCTCAGGTTTGGTATAAGCATTGAGATATCACATCTCATGTTATCGGAAGGATCTCAGGTTTGGTATTAGAAGCATTGAGATATCACATCTCATGCTATCAGAAGAGTTTCAGGATTGGAATAGGAAGGAGTTGGATATCACATCTCATGCTATAGGAAGTGTCTCAGGTTGGAATGGGAAGGAGTTGGATATCACATCTCATGTTATAGGAAGGGTCTCAGGATTGGAATGGGAAGGATTTGGATATCACATCTCTTGCTATAGGAAGGGTCTCAGGATTTAAATGGGTAGGAGTTGGATATTACTTTCTTGCTATAGGAAGGGTCTCATGTTTGGAATGGGAAGGAGTTGGATATCACATATGCTATAGTTATTGTCTCAGGTTTGGAACGGGAAGGAGTTGGATATCACATCTCATGTTATAGGAAGGGTCTCAGGTTTGGTATAAGCATTGAGATATCACATCTCTGCTATCGGAAGCGGCTCAGGATTGGAATGGGAAGGAGTTGGATATCCCATCTAATGTTATAGGAAGAGTCTCTGGTTTGGTATTAGAATCATTGAGATATCACATCGCATGCTGTAGGAAGGGTCTAGGGATTGGAATGGGATGGACTTGGATATCACATCTCATGCTATAGGTAGGCTCTCAGGTTTGGTATAAGCATTGAGATATCACATCTCATGCTATAGGAAGGGTCTCAGGATTGGAATGGGAAGGAATTGGATATCACATCTCATGCTATAGGAAGGGTCTCTGATTTGGTATAAGCATTGAGATATCACATCTCATGCTAAAGGAAGGGTCTCAGGATTGGAATGGGAAGGAGTTGTATATGACATCTCAGGCCATAGGAAGGTTCTCAGGTTTGGTATAAGCATTGAGATATCACATCTCTGCTATCGGAAAGGTCTCAGGATTGGAATGGGAAGGAGTTGGATATCCCATCTCATGTTATAGGAAGGGCCTCAGGTTTGGTATTAGAAGCATAGAGATATCACATCTCATGCTATAGGAAGGGTCTCAGGATTGGAATGGGAAGGACTTGGATGTCACATCTCATGCTATAGGGAGGGTCTCAAGTTTGATATTAGAAGCATTGAGATAACAAATCTCATGATATCGGAAGGGTCTCAGGATTGGAATGGGAAGGAGTTGGATATCACATCTCATGATAAAGGAAGGGTCTAAGGTTTGGAAGGGGAAGGATTTGGATATCACATCTCATGTTATAGGACGGGTCTCAGGTTTGGTATTAGAAGCATTGAGATATCAAGTCTCATGGTATAAGAAGGGTCTCAGAATTGGAATGGGAAGGAGTTGGATATCACACCTCAAGCTATAGGAAGGGTCTCAGGATTGGAATGGGAAGGAGTTTGATATCACATCTCATGCCATAGTATGGGTCTCAGGTTTGGTAGAAGCATTGGGATATCACGTCTCATGCTATCGGAAGGGTATCAGTATTGGATTTGGAAGAAGTTGGATATCACATTTCATGTTATAGGAAGGGTCGCAGGATTGGAATGGGAAGGACTTGGATATCATATCTCATGCTATAGGACGGGTCTCAGGTTTGTTATTAGAATCATTGAGATATCATATTGCATGCTGTAGGAAGGGTCTAAGGATTGGAATGGGAAGGACCTGGATATCACATCTCATGCTATAGATAGGCTCTTAGGTTTGGAAAGGGAAGGAGTTGGATATCACATTTCATGTTAGAGGAAGGATCTCAGGTTTGGTATTAGAAGCATTGAGATATCACATCTCATGCTATAGGAAGGGTCTCAGGATTATAATGGGAAGTAGTTGGATATCACATCTCATGCTATAGGAAGGGTCTCAGGTTTGGTATAAGCATTGAGATATCACATCTCATGCTATAGGACGGGTCTCAGGATTGGAATGGAAGGAGTTGGATATCACATCTCATGTTATAGGAAGGATCTCAGGTTTGGTATTAGAAGCATTGAGACATCACATCTCATGCTATAGGAAGGGTCTCAGGGTTGGAATGGGAAGGAGTTGGATATCACATCTCATCCAGTAGGAAGGGTCTCAGGTTTGGAATGGGAAGGAATTGGATATCACATCTCATGTTATAGGAAGGATCTCAGGTTTGGTATTAGAAGCATTGAGATATCACATCTCATGCTATAGGAAGGGTCTCAGGATTGGAATGTGAAGGATTTGGATATCACATCTCATGCTAAAGGAAGGGTCTCAGGTTTGGTAGAAGCATTGAGATATCACGTCTCTGCTATCGGAAGGGTCTCAGGATTGGATTGGGAAGGAGTTGGATATCCCTTCTCATGCTCTAGGAAGGGTCTCAGGATTTGAATGGCAAGGAGTTGGATATCACATCTCATGCCATAGGAAGGGTCTCAGGTTTGGTATAAGCATTGAGATATCACATCTCTGCTATCGGAAGGGTCTCAGGATTGGAATGGGAAGGAGTTGGATATTCCCATCTCATGTTATAGGAAGGGTCTCAGGTTTGGTATTAGAAGCATTGAGATATCACATCTCATGCTATAAGAAGGGTCTCAGGATTGGAATGGGAAGGACTTGGATATCACATCTCATGCTATAGGGAGGGTCTCAAGTTTCATATTAGAAGCTTTGAGATATCACATCTCATGATATCGGAAGGGTCTCAGGATTGGAATGGGAAGGATTTGGATATCACATCTCATGTTATATTATGGGTCTCAGGTTTGGTATTAGAAGCATTGAGATATCAAGTCTCAGAGTATAGGAAGGGTCTCAGAATTGGAATGGGAAGGAGTTGGATATCACATCTCAAGCTATAGGAAGGGTCTCAGGATTGGAATGGGAAGGACTTGGATATCACATCTCATGCTATAGGAAGGCTCTCAGGTTTGGAAGGGGAAAGAGTTGGATATCACATTTCATGTTAGAGGTAGGATCTCAGGTTTGGTATTAGAAGCATTGAGATATCAAGTCTCAGAGTATAGGAAGGGTCTCAGAATTGGAATGGGAAGGAGTTGGATATCACATCTCATGCTAAAGGGAGGGTCTCAGGTTTGGAAGGGGAAGGATTTGGATATCACATCTCATGTTATAGGAAGGATCTCAGGTTTGGTATTAGAAGCATTGAGATATCACATCTCATGCTATCGGAAGGATCTCAGGTTTGGTATTAGAAGCATTGAGATATCACATCTCATGCTATCAGAAGGGTCTCAGGATTGGAATGGGAAGGAGTTGGATATCACATCTCATGCTAAAGGGAGGGTCTCAGGTTTGGAAGGGGAAGGATTTGGATATCACATCTCATGTTATCGGAAGGATCTCACGTTTGGTATTAGAAGTATTGAGATATCATATCTCATGCTATAGGAAGGGTCTCAGGATTGGAATGGGAAAGAGTTGGATATCACATCTCATGCTATAGGGAGTGTCTCAGGATTGGAATGGGAAGGACTTAGATATCACATATCATGCTATAGGGAGGGTCTCAGTTTTGATATTAGAAGCATTGAGATATCACATCTCATGCTATCGGAAGTGTCTCAGGATTGGAATGGGAAGGAGCTGGATATCACATCTCATGCTAAAGGAAGGGTCTCAGGTTTGGAACGGGAAGGAGTTGGATATCACATCTCATGTTATAGGAAGGGTCTCAGGATTGGAATGGGAAGGACTTGGATATCATATCTCATGCTATAGGACGGGTCTCAGTTTTGTTATTAGAATCATTGAGATATCATATTGCATGCTGTAGGAAGGGTCTAAGGATTGGAATGGGAAGGACTTGGATATCACATCTCTTGCTATAGATAGGCTCTTAGGTTTGGAAAGGGAAGGAGTTGGATATCACATTTCATGTTAGAGGAAGGATCTCAGGTTTGGTATTAGAAGCATTGAGATATCACATCCCATGCTATAGGAAGGGTCTCAGGATTGGAATGGGAAGTAGTTGGATATCACATCTCATGCTATAGGAAGTGTCTCAGGTTTGGTATAAGCATTGAGATATCACATCTCATGCTATAGGACGGGTCTCAGGATTGGAATGGAAGAAGTTGGATATCACATCTCATGTTATAGGAAGGATCTCAGGTTTGGTATTAGAAGCATTGAGACATCACATCTCATGCTATAGGAAGGGTCTCAGGGTTGGAATGGGAAGGAGTTGGATATCACAACTCATCCAATAGGAAGGGTCTCAGGTTTGGAATGGAAAGGAATTGGATATCACATCTCATGTTATAGGAAGGATCTCAGGTTTGGTATTAGAAGCATTGAGATATCACATCTCATGCTATAGGAAGGGTCTCAGGATTGGAATGTGAAGGATTTGGATATCACATCTCATGCTAAAGGAAGGGTCTCAGGTTTGGTAGAAGCATTGAGATATCACATCTCATGCTATCGGAAGGGTCTCAGGATTGGAATGTGAAGGATTTGGATATCACATCTCATGCTAAAGGGAGGGTCTCAGGTTTGGAAGGGGAAGGATTTGGATATCACATCTCATGTTATAGGAAGGATCTCAGGTTTGGTATTAGAAGCATTGAGATATCACATCTCATGCTATCGGAAGGATCTCAGGTTTGGTATTAGAAGCATTGAGATATCACATCTCATGCTATCAGAAGGGTCTCAGGATTGGAATGGGAAGGAGTTGGATATCACATCTCATGCTAAAGGGAGGGTCTCAGGTTTGGAAGGGGAAGGATTTGGATATCACATCTCATGTTATCGGAAGGATCTCACGTTTGGTATTAGAAGTATTGAGATATCATATCTCATGCTATAGGAAGGGTCTCAGGATTGGAATGGGAAAGAGTTGGATATCACATCTCATGCTATAGGGAGTGTCTCAGGATTGGAATGGGAAGGACTTAGATATCACATATCATGCTATAGGGAGGGTCTCAGTTTTGATATTAGAAGCATTGAGATATCACATCTCATGCTATCGGAAGTGTCTCAGGATTGGAATGGGAAGGAGCTGGATATCACATCTCATGCTAAAGGAAGGGTCTCAGGTTTGGAACGGGAAGGAGTTGGATATCACATCTCATGTTATAGGAAGGGTCTCAGGATTGGAATGGGAAGGACTTGGATATCATATCTCATGCTATAGGACGGGTCTCAGGTTTGTTATTAGAATCATTGAGATATCATATTGCATGCTGTAGGAAGGGTCTAAGGATTGGAATGGGAAGGACTTGGATATCACATCTCATGCTATAGATAGGCTCTTAGGTTTGGAAAGGGAAGGAGTTGGATATCACATTTCATGTTAGAGGAAGGATCTCAGGTTTGGTATTAGAAGCATTGAGATATCACATCCCATGCTATAGGAAGGGTCTCAGGATTGGAATGGGAAGTAGTTGGATATCACATCTCATGCTATAGGAAGGGTCTCAGGTTTGGTATAAGCATTGAGATATCACATCTCATGCTATAGGACGGGTCTCAGGATTGGAATGGAAGGAGTTGGATATCACATCTCATGTTATAGGAAGGGTCTCAGGGTTGGAATGGGAAGGAGTTGGATATCACAACTCATCCAATAGGAAGGGTCTCAGGTTTGGAATGGGAAGGAATTGGATATCACATCTCATGTTATAGGAAGGATCTCAGGTTTGGTATTAGAAGCATTGAGATATCACATCTCATGCTATAGGAAGGGTCTCAGGATTGGAATGTGAAGGATTTGGATATCACATCTCATGCTAAAGGAAGGGTCTCAGGTTTGGTAGAAGCATTGAGATATCACGTCTCTGCTATCGGAAGGGTCTCAGGATTGGATTGGGAAGGAGTTGGATATCCCTTCTCATGCTATAGGAAGGGTCTCAGGATTTGAATGGCAAGGAGTTGGATATCACATCTCATGCCATAGGAAGGGTCTCAGGTTTGGTATAAGCATTGAGATATCACATCTCTGCTATCGGAAGGGTCTCAGGATTGGAATGGGAAGGACTTGGATATCACATCTCATGCTATAGGAAGGGTCTCAGGTTTGGTATTAGAAGCATTGAGATATCACATCTCATGCTATAGGAAGGGTCTCAGGATTGGAATGGGAAGGACTTGGATATCACATCTCATGCTATAGGGAGGGTCTCAAGTTTGATATTAAAAGCTTTGAGATATCACATCTCATGATATCGGAAGGGTCTCAGGATTGGAATGGGAAGGAGTTGGATATCACATCTCATGATAAAGGAAGGGTCTAAGGTTTGGAAGGGGAAGGATTTGGATATCATATCTCATGTTATACTACGGGTCTCAGGTTTGGTATTAGAAGCATTGAGATATCAAGTCTCAGAGTATAGGAAGGGTCTCAGAATTGGAATGGGAAGGAGTTGGATATCACATCTCAAGCTATAGGAAGGGTCTCAGGATTGGAATGGGAAGGACTTGGATATCACATCTCATGATATAGGAAGGCTCTCAGGTTTGGAAGGGGAAAGAGTTGGATATCACATTTCATGTTAGAGGTAGGATCTCAGGTTTGGTAGTAGAGGCATTGAGATATCACATCTCATGCTATCAGAAGGGTCTCAGGAATGGAATGGGAAGGAGTTGGATATCACATCTCATGCTAAAGGGAGGGTCTCAGGTTTGGAAGGGGAAGGATTTGGATATCACATCTCATGTTATAGGAAGGATCTGAGGTTTGGTATTAGAAGCATTGAGATATCACATCTCATGCTATCGGAAGGATCTCAGGTTTGGTATTAGAAGCATTGAGATATCACATCTCATGCTATCAGAAGGGTCTCAGGATTGGAATGGGAAGGAGTTGGATATCACATCTCATGCTAAAGGGAGGGTCTCAGGTTTGGAAGGGGAAGGATTTGGATATCACATCTCATGTTATCGGAAGGATCTCACGTTTGGTATTAGAAGTATTGAGCTATCATATCTCATGCTATAGGAAGGGTCTCAGGATTGGAATGGGAAGGAGTTGGATATCACATCTCATGCTATAGGAAGTGTCTCAGGATTGGAATGGGAAGGACTTGGATATCACATCTCATGTTATAGGAAGGATCTCAGGTTTGGTATAAGCATTGAGATATCACATCTCTGCTATCGGAAGGGTCTCAGGATTGGAATGGGAAGGAGTTGGATATTCCCATCTCATGTTATAGGAAGGGTCTCAGGTTTGGTATTAGAAGCATTGAGATATCACATCTCATGCTATAGGAAGGGTATCAGGATTGGAATGGGAAGGACTTGGATATCACATCTCATGCTATAGGGAGGGTCTCAAGTTTGATATTAGAAGCTTTGAGATATCACATCTCATGATATCGGAAGGGTCTCAGGATTGGAATGGGAAGGAGTTGGATATCACATCTCATGATAAAGGAAGGGTCTAAGGTTTGGAAGGGGAAGGATTTCGATATCACATCTCATGTTATATTACGGGTCTCACGTTTGGTATTAGAAGCATTGAGATATCAAGTCTCATAGTATAGGAAGGGTCTCAGAATTGGAATGGGAAGGAGTTGGATGTCACATCTCAAGCTAAAGGGAGGGTCTCAGGTTTGGAAGGGGAAGGATTTGGATATCACATCTCATGTTATCGGAAGGATCTCACGTTTGGTATTAGAAGTATTGAGATATCATATCTCATGCTATAGGAAGGGTCTCAGGATTGGAATGGGAAGGAGTTGGATATCACATCTCAAGCTAAAGGGAGGGTCTCAGGTTTGGAAGGAAAAGGATTTGGATATCACATCTCATGCTATAGGTAGGGTCTCAAGTTTGATATTAGAAGCATTGAGATATCACATCTCATGCTATAGGAAGGGTCTGAGGATTGGAATGGGAAGGAGTTGGATATCACATCTCATGCTATGGGAAGGGTCTCAGGTTTGGTATAAGCAGTGAGATATCACATCTCATGCTGTAGGAAGTGTCTCAGGATTGGAATGGGAAGGAGTTGGATATCACATCTCATGTTATAGGAAGGATCTCAGGTTTGGTATAAGCAATGAGATATCACATCTCTGCTATCGGAAGGGTCTCAGGATTGGAATGGGAAGGAGTTGGATATTCCCATCTCATGTTATAGGAAGGGTCTCAGGTTTGGTATTAGAAGCATTGAGATATCACATCTCATGCTATAGGAAGGGTATCAGGATTGGAATGGGAAGGACTTGGATATCACATCTCATGCTATAGGGAGGGTCTCAAGTTTGATATTAGAAGCTTTGAGATATCACATCTCATGATATCGGAAGGGTCTCAGGATTGGAATGGGAAGGAGTTGGATATCACATCTCATGATAAAGGAAGGGTCTAAGGTTTGGAAGGGGAAGGATTTCGATATCACATCTCATGTTATATTACGGGTCTCACGTTTGGTATTAGAAGCATTGAGATATCAAGTCTCATAGTATAGGAAGGGTCTCAGAATTGGAATGGGAAGGAGTTGGATATCACATCTCAAGCTATAGGAAGGGTCTCAGGATTGGAATGGGAAGGACTTGGATATCACATCTCATGCTATAGGAAGGCTCTCAGGTTTGGAAGGGGAAAGAGTTGGATATCAAATTTCATGTTAGAGGTAGGATCTCAGGTTTGGTATTAGAGGCATTGAGATATCACATCTCATGCTATCAGAAGGGTCTCAGGAATGGAATGGGAAGGAGTTGGATATCACATCTCATGCTAAAGGGAGGGTCTCAGGTTTGGAAGGGGAAGGATTTGGATATCACATCTCATGTTATAGGAAGGATCTCAGGTTTGGTATTAGAAGCATTGAGATATCACATCTCATGCTATCGGAAGGATCTCAGGTTTGGTATTAGAAGCATTGAGATATCACATCTCATGCTATCAGAAGAGTTTCAGGATTGGAATAGGAAGGAGTTGGATATCACATCTCATGCTAAAGGGAGGGTCTCAGGTTTGGAAGGGGAAGGATTTGGATATCACATCTCATGTTATCGGAAGGATCTCACGTTTGGTATTAGAAGTATTGAGATATCATATCTCATGCTATAGGAAGGGTCTCAGGATTGGAATGTGAAGGATTTGGATATCACATCTCATGCTAAAGGAAGGGTCTCAGGTTTGGTAGAAGCATTGAGATATCACGTCTCTGCTATCGGAAGGGTCTCAGGATTGGATTGGGAAGGAGTTGGATATCACATCTCATGCCATAGGAAGGGTCTCAGGTTTGGTATAAGCATTGAGATATCACATCTCTGCTATCGGAAGGGTCTCAGGATTGGATTGGGAAGGAGTTGGTTATCCCTTCTCATGCTATAGGAAGTGTCTCAGGTTGGAATGGGAAGGAGTTGGATATCACATCTCATTCATGTTATAGGAAGGGTCTCAGGATTGGAATGGGAAGGATTTGGATATCACATCTCTTGCTATAGGAAGGGTCTCAGGATTGGAATGGGTAGGAGTTGGATATTACTTTCTTGCTATAGGAAGGGTCTCATGTTTGGAATGGAAAGGAGTTGGATATCACATATGCTATAGTTAGTGTCTCAGGTTTGGAAAGGGAAGGAGTTGGATATCATATCTCATGTTATAGGAAGGGTCTCAGGTTTGGTATAAGCATTGAGATATCACATCTCTGCTATCGGATGCGGCTCAGGATTGGAATGGGAAGGAGTTGGATATCCCATCTCATGTTATAGGAAGAGTCTCTGGTTTGGTATTAGAATCATTGAGATATCACATCGCATGCTGTAGGAAGGGTCTAAGGATTGGAATGGGATGGACTTGGATATCACATCTCATGCTATAGGTAGGCTCTCAGGTGGTTTGGTATAAGCATTGAGATATCACATCTCATGCTATAGGAAGGGTCTCAGGATTGGAATGGGAAGGAATTGGATATCACATCTCATGCTATAGGAAGGGTCTCAGATTTGGTATAAGCATTGAGATATCACATCTCATGCTAAAGGAAGGGTCTCAGGATTGGAATGGGAAGGAGTTGTATATGACATCTCAGGCCATAGGAAGGTTCTCAGGTTTGGTATAAGCATTGAGATATCACATCTCTGCTATCGGAAGGGTCTCAGGATTGGAATGGTAAGGAGTTGGATATCCCATCTCATGTTATAGGAAGGGTCTCAGGTTTGGTATTAGAAGCATAGAGATATCACATCTCATGCTATAGGAAGGGTCTCAGGATTTGAATGGCAAGGAGTTGGATATCACATCTCATGCCATAGGAAGGGTCTCAGGTTTGGTATAAGCATTGAGATATCACATCTCTGCTATCGGAAGGGTCTCAGGATTGGATTGGGAAGGAGTTGGATATCCCTTCTCATGCTATAGGAAGTGTCTCAGGTTGGAATAGGAAGGAGTTGGATATCACATCTCATGTTATAGGAAGGGTCTCAGGATTGGAATGGGAAGGATTTGGATATCACATCTCATGCTATAGGGAGGGTCTCAAGTTTGATATTAGAAGCTTTGAGATATCACATCTCATGATATCGGAAGGGTCTCAGGATTGGAATGGGAAGGAGTTGGATATCACATCTCATGATAAAGGAAGGGTCTAAGGTTTGGAAGGGGAAGGATTTCGATATCACATCTCATGTTATATTACGGGTCTCACGTTTGGTATTAGAAGCATTGAGATATCAAGTCTCATAGTATAGGAAGGGTCTCAGAATTGGAATGGGAAGGAGTTGGATGTCACATCTCAAGCTAAAGGGAGGGTCTCAGGTTTGGAAGGGGAAGGATTTGGATATCACATCTCATGTTATCGGAAGGATCTCACGTTTGGTATTAGAAGTATTGAGATATCATATCTCATGCTATAGGAAGGGTCTCAGGATTGGAATGGGAAGGAGTTGGATATCACATCTCAAGCTAAAGGGAGGGTCTCAGGTTTGGAAGGAAAAGGATTTGGATATCACATCTCATGCTATAGGTAGGGTCTCAAGTTTGATATTAGAAGCATTGAGATATCACATCTCATGCTATAGGAAGGGTCTGAGGATTGGAATGGGAAGGAGTTGGATATCACATCTCATGCTATGGGAAGGGTCTCAGGTTTGGTATAAGCAGTGAGATATCACATCTCATGCTGTAGGAAGTGTCTCAGGATTGGAATGGGAAGGAGTTGGATATCACATCTCATGTTATAGGAAGGATCTCAGGTTTGGTATAAGCAATGAGATATCACATCTCTGCTATCGGAAGGGTCTCAGGATTGGAATGGGAAGGAGTTGGATATTCCCATCTCATGTTATAGGAAGGGTCTCAGGTTTGGTATTAGAAGCATTGAGATATCACATCTCATGCTATAGGAAGGGTATCAGGATTGGAATGGGAAGGACTTGGATATCACATCTCATGCTATAGGGAGGGTCTCAAGTTTGATATTAGAAGCTTTGAGATATCACATCTCATGATATCGGAAGGGTCTCAGGATTGGAATGGGAAGGAGTTGGATATCACATCTCATGATAAAGGAAGGGTCTAAGGTTTGGAAGGGGAAGGATTTCGATATCACATCTCATGTTATATTACGGGTCTCACGTTTGGTATTAGAAGCATTGAGATATCAAGTCTCATAGTATAGGAAGGGTCTCAGAATTGGAATGGGAAGGAGTTGGATATCACATCTCAAGCTATAGGAAGGGTCTCAGGATTGGAATGGGAAGGACTTGGATATCACATCTCATGCTATAGGAAGGCTCTCAGGTTTGGAAGGGGAAAGAGTTGGATATCAAATTTCATGTTAGAGGTAGGATCTCAGGTTTGGTATTAGAGGCATTGAGATATCACATCTCATGCTATCAGAAGGGTCTCAGGAATGGAATGGGAAGGAGTTGGATATCACATCTCATGCTAAAGGGAGGGTCTCAGGTTTGGAAGGGGAAGGATTTGGATATCACATCTCATGTTATAGGAAGGATCTCAGGTTTGGTATTAGAAGCATTGAGATATCACATCTCATGCTATCGGAAGGATCTCAGGTTTGGTATTAGAAGCATTGAGATATCACATCTCATGCTATCAGAAGAGTTTCAGGATTGGAATAGGAAGGAGTTGGATATCACATCTCATGCTAAAGGGAGGGTCTCAGGTTTGGAAGGGGAAGGATTTGGATATCACATCTCATGTTATCGGAAGGATCTCACGTTTGGTATTAGAAGTATTGAGATATCATATCTCATGCTATAGGAAGGGTCTCAGGATTGGAATGTGAAGGATTTGGATATCACATCTCATGCTAAAGGAAGGGTCTCAGGTTTGGTAGAAGCATTGAGATATCACGTCTCTGCTATCGGAAGGGTCTCAGGATTGGATTGGGAAGGAGTTGGATATCACATCTCATGCCATAGGAAGGGTCTCAGGTTTGGTATAAGCATTGAGATATCACATCTCTGCTATCGGAAGGGTCTCAGGATTGGATTGGGAAGGAGTTGGTTATCCCTTCTCATGCTATAGGAAGTGTCTCAGGTTGGAATGGGAAGGAGTTGGATATCACATCTCATTCATGTTATAGGAAGGGTCTCAGGATTGGAATGGGAAGGATTTGGATATCACATCTCTTGCTATAGGAAGGGTCTCAGGATTGGAATGGGTAGGAGTTGGATATTACTTTCTTGCTATAGGAAGGGTCTCATGTTTGGAATGGAAAGGAGTTGGATATCACATATGCTATAGTTAGTGTCTCAGGTTTGGAAAGGGAAGGAGTTGGATATCATATCTCATGTTATAGGAAGGGTCTCAGGTTTGGTATAAGCATTGAGATATCACATCTCTGCTATCGGATGCGGCTCAGGATTGGAATGGGAAGGAGTTGGATATCCCATCTCATGTTATAGGAAGAGTCTCTGGTTTGGTATTAGAATCATTGAGATATCACATCGCATGCTGTAGGAAGGGTCTAAGGATTGGAATGGGATGGACTTGGATATCACATCTCATGCTATAGGTAGGCTCTCAGGTGGTTTGGTATAAGCATTGAGATATCACATCTCATGCTATAGGAAGGGTCTCAGGATTGGAATGGGAAGGAATTGGATATCACATCTCATGCTATAGGAAGGGTCTCAGATTTGGTATAAGCATTGAGATATCACATCTCATGCTAAAGGAAGGGTCTCAGGATTGGAATGGGAAGGAGTTGTATATGACATCTCAGGCCATAGGAAGGTTCTCAGGTTTGGTATAAGCATTGAGATATCACATCTCTGCTATCGGAAGGGTCTCAGGATTGGAATGGTAAGGAGTTGGATATCCCATCTCATGTTATAGGAAGGGTCTCAGGTTTGGTATTAGAAGCATAGAGATATCACATCTCATGCTATAGGAAGGGTCTCAGGATTTGAATGGCAAGGAGTTGGATATCACATCTCATGCCATAGGAAGGGTCTCAGGTTTGGTATAAGCATTGAGATATCACATCTCTGCTATCGGAAGGGTCTCAGGATTGGATTGGGAAGGAGTTGGATATCCCTTCCCATGCTATAGGAAGTGTCTCAGGTTGGAATAGGAAGGAGTTGGATATCACATCTCATGTTATAGGAAGGGTCTCAGGATTGGAATGGGAAGGATTTGGATATCACATCTCTTGCTATAGGAAGGGTCTCAGGATTGGAATGGGTAGGAGTTGGATATTACTTTCTTGCTATAGGAAGGGTCTCATGTTTGGAATGGGAAGGAGTTGGATATCACATATGCTATAGTTAGTGTCTCAGGTTTGGAACGGGAAGGAGTTGGATATCACATCTCATGTTATAGGAAGGGTCTCAGGTTTGGTATAAGCATTGAGATATCACATCTCTGCTATCGGAAGCGGCTCAGGATTGGAATGGGAAGGAGTTGGATGTCCCATCTCATGTTATAGGAAGAGTCTCTGGTTTGGTATTAGAATCATTGAGATATCACATCGCATGCTGTAGGAAGGGTCTAAGGATTGGAATGGGATGGACTTGGATATCACATCTCATGCTATAGGTAGGCTCTCAGGTTTGGTATAAGCATTGAGATATCACATCTCATGCTATAGGAAGGGTCTCAGGATTGGAATGGGAAGGAATTGGATATCACATCTCATGCTATAGGAAGGGTCTCAGATTTGGTATAAGCATTGAGATATCACATCTCATGCTAAAGGAAGGGTCTCAGGATTGGAATGGGAAGGAGTTGTATATGACATCTCAGGTCATAGGAAGGTTCTCAGGTTTGGTATAAGCATTGAGATATCACATCTCTGCTATCGGAAGGGTCTCAGGATTGGAATGGGAAGGAGTTGGATATCCCATCTCATGTTATAGGAAGGGTCTCAGGTTTGGTATTAGAAGCATAGAGATATCACATCTCATGCTATAGGAAGGGTCTCAGGATTTGAATGGCAAGGAGTTGGATATCACATCTCATGCCATAGGAAGGGTCTCAGGTTTGGTATAAGCATTGAGATATCACATCTCTGCTATCGGAAGGGTCTCAGGATTGGATTGGGAAGGAGTTGGATATCCCTTCTCATGCTATAGGAAGTGTCTCAGGTTGGAATGGGAAGGAGTTGGATATCACATCTCATGTTATAGGAAGGGTCTCAGGATTGGAATGGGAAGGATTTGGATATCACATCTCTTGCTATAGGAAGGGTCTCAGGATTGGAATGGGTAGGAGTTGGATATCACATTTCATGTTAGAGGAAGGATCTCAGGTTTGGTATTAGAAGCATTGAGATATCACATCTCATGCTATAGGAAGGGTCTCAGGATTGGAATGGGAAGTAGTTGGATATCACATCTCATGCTATAGGAAGGGTCTCAGGTTTGGTATAAGCATTGAGATATCACATCTCATGCTATAGGACGGGTCTCAGGATTGGAATGGAAGGAGTTGGATATCACATCTCATGTTATAGGAAGGATCTCAGGTTTGGTATTAGAAGCATTGAGACATCACATCTCATGCTATAGGAAGGGTCTCAGGGTTGGAATGGGAAGGAGTTGGATATCACATCTCATCCAGTAGGAAGGGTCTCAGGTTTGGAATGGGAAGGAATTGGATATCACATCTCATGTTATAGGAAGGATCTCAGGTTTGGTATTAGAAGCATTGAGATATCACATCTCATGCTATAGGACGGGTCTCAGGATTGGAATGTGAAGGATTTGGATATCACATCTCATGCTAAAGGAAGGGTCTCAGGTTTGGTAGAAGCATTGAGATATCACGTCTCTGCTATCGGAAGGGTCTCAGGATTGGATTGGGAAGGAGTTGGATATCCCTTCTCATGCTATAGGAAGGGTCTCAGGATTTGAATGGCAAGGAGTTGGATATCACATCTCATGCCATAGGAAGGGTCTCAGGTTTGGTATAAGCATTGAGATATCACATCTCTGCTATCGGAAGGGTCTCAGGATTGGAATGGGAAGGAGTTGGATATTCCCATCTCATGTTATAGGAAGGGTCTCAGGTTTGGTATTAGAAGCATTGAGATATCACATCTCATGCTATAGGAAGGGTCTCAGGATTGGAAATGGAAGGACTTGGATATCACATCTCATGCTATAGGGAGGGTCTCAAGTTTCATATTAGAAGCTTTGAGATATCACATCTCATGATATCGGAAGGGTCTCAGGATTGGAATGGGAAGGATTTGGATATCACATCTCATGTTATATTACGGGTCTCAGGTTTGGTATTAGAAGCATTGAGATATCAAGTCTCAGAGTATAGGAAGGGTCTCAGAATTGGAATGGGAAGGAGTTGGATATCACATCTCAAGCTATAGGAAGGGTCTCAGGATTGGAATGGGAAGGACTTGGATATCACATCTCATGCTATAGGAAGGCTCTCAGGTTTGGAAGGGGAAAGAGTTGGATATCACATTTCATGTTAGAGGTAGGATCTCAGGTTTGGTATTAGAGGCATTGAGATATCACATCTCATGCTATCAGAAGGGTCTCAGGAATGGAATGGGAAGGAGTTGGATATCACATCTCATGCTAAAGGGAGGGTCTCAGGTTTGGAAGGGGAAGGATTTGGATATCACATCTCATGTTATAGGAAGGATCTCAGGTTTGGTATTAGAAGCATTGAGATATCACATCTCATGCTATCGGAAGGATCTCAGGTTTGGTATTAGAAGCATTGAGATATCACATCTCATGCTATCAGAAGGGTCTCAGGATTGGAATGGGAAGGAGTTGGATATCACATCTCATGCTAAAGGGAGGGTCTCAGGTTTGGAAGGGGAAGGATTTGGATATCACATCTCATGTTATCGGAAGGTTCTCACGTTTGGTATTAGAAGTATTGAGATATCATATCTCATGCTATAGGAAGGGTCTCAGGATTGGAATGCGAAAGAGTTGGATATCACATCTCATGCTATAGGGAGTGTCTCAGGATTGGAATGGGAAGGACTTAGATATCACATATCATGCTATAGGGAGGGTCTCAGTTTTGATATTAGAAGCATTGAGATATCACATCTCATGCTATCGGAAGTGTCTCAGGATTGGAATGGGAAGGAGCTGGATATCACATCTCATGCTAAAGGAAGGGTCTCAGGTTTGGAACGGGAAGGAGTTGGATATCACATCTCATGTTATAGGAAGGGTCTCAGGATTGGAATGGGAAGGACTTGGATATCATATCTCATGCTATAGGACGGGTCTCAGGTTTGTTATTAGAATCATCGAGATATCATATTGCATGCTGTAGGAAGGGTCTAAGGATTGGAATGGGAAGGACTTGGATATCACATCTCATGCTATAGATAGGCTCTTAGGTTTGGAAAGGGAAGGAGTTGGATATCACATTTCATGTTAGAGGAAGGATCTCAGGTTTGGTATTAGAAGCATTGAGATATCACATCCCATGCTATAGGAAGGGTCTCAGGATTGGAATGGGAAGTAGTTGGATATCACATCTCATGCTATAGGAAGGGTCTCAGGTTTGGTATAAGCATTGAGATATCACATCTCATGCTATAGGACGGGTCTCAGGATTGGAATGGAAGGAGTTGGATATCACATCTCATGTTATAGGAAGGATCTCAGGTTTGGTATTAGAAGCATTGAGACATCACATCTCATGCTATAGGAAGGGTCTCAGGGTTGGAATGGGAAGGAGTTGGATATCACAACTCATCCAATAGGAAGGGTCTCAGGTTTGGAATGGGAAGGAATTGGATATCACATCTCATGTTATAGGAAGGATCTCAGGTTTGGTATTAGAAGCATTGAGATATCACATCTCATGCTATAGGAAGGGTCTCAGGATTGGAATGTGAAGGATTTGGATATCACATCTCATGCTAAAGGAAGGGTCTCAGGTTTGGTAGAAGCATTGAGATATCACGTCTCTGCTATCGGAAGGGTCTCAGGATTGGATTGGGAAGGAGTTGGATATCCCTTCTCATGCTATAGGAAGGGTCTCAGGATTTGAATGGCAAGGAGTTGGATATCACATCTCATGCCATAGGAAGGGTCTCAGGTTTGGTATAAGCATTGAGATATCACATCTCTGCTATCGGAAGGGTCTCAGGATTGGAATGGGAAGGAGTTGGATATTCCCATCTCATGTTATAGGAAGGGTCTCAGGTTTGGTATTAGAAGCATTGAGATATCACATCTCATGCTATAGGAAGGGTCTCAGGATTGGAATGGGAAGGACTTGGATATCACATCTCATGCTATAGGAAGGGTCTCAGGTTTGGTATTAGAAGCATTGAGATATCACATCTCATGCTATAGGAAGGGTCTCAGGATTGGAATGGGAAGGACTTGGATATCACATCTCATGCTATCGGAAGGATCTCAGGTTTGGTATTAGAAGCATTGAGATATCACATCTCATGCTATCAGAAGGGTCTCAGGATTGGAATGGGAAGGAGTTGGATATCACATCTCATGCTAAAGGGAGGGTCTCAGGTTTGGAAGGGGAAGGATTTGGATATCACATCTCATGTTATCGGAAGGTTCTCACGTTTGGTATTAGAAGTATTGAGATATCATATCTCATGCTATAGGAAGGGTCTCAGGATTGGAATGGGAAAGAGTTGGATATCACATCTCATGCTATAGGGAGTGTCTCAGGATTGGAATGGGAAGGACTTAGATATCACATATCATGCTATAGGGAGGGTCTCAGTTTTGATATTAGAAGCATTGAGATATCACATCTCATGCTATCGGAAGTGTCTCAGGATTGGAATGGGAAGGAGCTGGATATCACATCTCATGCTAAAGGAAGGGTCTCAGGTTTGGAACGGGAAGGAGTTGGATATCACATCTCATGTTATAGGAAGGGTCTCAGGATTGGAATGGGAAGGACTTGGATATCATATCTCATGCTATAGGACGGGTCTCAGGTTTGTTATTAGAATCATCGAGATATCATATTGCATGCTGTAGGAAGGGTCTAAGGATTGGAATGGGAAGGACTTGGATATCACATCTCATGCTATAGATAGGCTCTTAGGTTTGGAAAGGGAAGGAGTTGGATATCACATTTCATGTTAGAGGAAGGATCTCAGGTTTGGTATTAGAAGCATTGAGATATCACATCCCATGCTATAGGAAGGGTCTCAGGATTGGAATGGGAAGTAGTTGGATATCACATCTCATGCTATAGGAAGGGTCTCAGGTTTGGTATAAGCATTGAGATATCACATCTCATGCTATAGGACGGGTCTCAGGATTGGAATGGAAGGAGTTGGATATCACATCTCATGTTATAGGAAGGATCTCAGGTTTGGTATTAGAAGCATTGAGACATCACATCTCATGCTATAGGAAGGGTCTCAGGGTTGGAATGGGAAGGAGTTGGATATCACAACTCATCCAATAGGAAGGGTCTCAGGTTTGGAATGGGAAGGAATTGGATATCACATCTCATGTTATAGGAAGGATCTCAGGTTTGGTATTAGAAGCATTGAGATATCACATCTCATGCTATAGGAAGGGTCTCAGGATTGGAATGTGAAGGATTTGGATATCACATCTCATGCTAAAGGAAGGGTCTCAGGTTTGGTAGAAGCATTGAGATATCACGTCTCTGCTATCGGAAGGGTCTCAGGATTGGATTGGGAAGGAGTTGGATATCCCTTCTCATGCTATAGGAAGGGTCTCAGGATTTGAATGGCAAGGAGTTGGATATCACATCTCATGCCATAGGAAGGGTCTCAGGTTTGGTATAAGCATTGAGATATCACATCTCTGCTATCGGAAGGGTCTCAGGATTGGAATGGGAAGGAGTTGGATATTCCCATCTCATGTTATAGGAAGGGTCTCAGGTTTGGTATTAGAAGCATTGAGATATCACATCTCATGCTATAGGAAGGGTCTCAGGATTGGAATGGGAAGGACTTGGATATCACATCTCATGCTATAGGAAGGGTCTCAGGTTTGGTATTAGAAGCATTGAGATATCACATCTCATGCTATAGGAAGGGTCTCAGGATTGGAATGGGAAGGACTTGGATATCATATCTCATGCTATAGGGAGGGTCTCAAGTTTGATATTAGAAGCTTTGAGATATCACATCTCATGATATCGGAAGGGTCTCAGGATTGGAATGGGAAGGAGTTGGATATCACATCTCATGATAAAGGAAGGGTCTAAGGTTTGGAAGGGGAAGGATTTGGATATCATATCTCATGTTATACTACGGGTCTCAGGTTTGGTATTAGAAGCATTGAGATATCAAGTCTCAGAGTATAGGAAGGGTCTCAGAATTGGAATGGGAAGGAGTTGGATATCACATCTCAAGCTATAGGAAGGGTCTCAGGATTGGAATGGGAAGGACTTGGATATCACATCTCATGATATAGGAAGGCTCTCAGGTTTGGAAGGGGAAAGAGTTGGATATCACATTTCATGTTAGAGGTAGGATCTCAGGTTTGGTATTAGAGGCATTGAGATATCACATCTCATGCTATCCGAAGGGTCTCAGGAATGGAATGGGAAGGAGTTGGATATCACATCTCATGCTAAAGGGAGGGTCTCAGGTTTGGAAGGGGAAGGATTTGGATATCACATCTCATGTTATAGGAAGGATCTGAGGTTTGGTATTAGAAGCATTGAGATATCACATCTCATGCTATCGGAAGGATCTCAGGTTTGGTATTAGAAGCATTGAGATATCACATCTCATGCTATCAGAAGGGTCTCAGGATTGGAATGGGAAGGAGTTGGATATCACATCTCATGCTAAAGGGAGGGTCTCAGGTTTGGAAGGGGAAGGATTTGGATATCACATCTCATGTTATCGGAAGGATCTCACGTTTGGTATTAGAAGTATTGAGATATCATATCTCATGCTATAGGAAGGGTCTGAGGATTGGAATGGGAAGGAGTTGGATATCACATCTCATGCTATGGGAAGGGTCTCAGGATTGGAATGGGAAGGAGTTGGATATCACATCTCATGTTATAGGAAGGATCTCAGGTTTGGTATAAGCATTGAGATATCACATCTCTGCTATCGGAAGGGTCTCAGGATTGGAATGGGAAGGAGTTAGATATTCCCATCTCATGTTATAGGAAGGGTCTCAGGTTTGGTATTAGAAGCATTGAGATATCACATCTCATGCTATAGGAAGGGTATCAGGATTGGAATGGGAAGGACTTGGATATCACATCTCATGCTATAGGGAGGGTCTCAAGTTTGTTATTAGAAGCTTTGAGATATCACATCTCATGATATCGGAAGGGTCTCAGGATTGGAATGGGAAGGAGTTGGATATCACATCTCATGATAAAGGAAGGGTCTAAGGTTTGGAAGGGGAAGGATTTCGATATCACATCTCATGTTATATTACGGGTCTCACGTTTGGTATTAGAAGCATTGAGATATCAAGTCTCATAGTATAGGAAGGGTCTCAGAATTGGAATGGGAAGGAGTTGGATATCACATCTCAAGCTATAGGAAGGGTCTCAGGATTGGAATGGGAAGGACTTGGATATCACATCTCATGCTATAGGAAGGCTCTCAGGTTTGGAAGGGGAAAGAGTTGGATATCACATTTCATGTTAGAGGTAGGATCTCAGGTTTGGTATTAGAGGCATTGAGATATCACATCTCATGCTATCAGAAGGGTCTCAGGAATGGAATGGGAAGGAGTTGGATATCACATCTCATGCTAAAGGGAGGGTCTCAGGTTTGGAAGGGGAAGGATTTGGATATCACATCTCATGTTATAGGAAGGGTCTCAGATTTGGTATAAGCATTGAGATATCACATCTCATGCTAAAGGAAGGGTCTCAGGATTGGAATGGGAAGGAGTTGTATATGACATCTCAGGTCATAGGAAGGTTCTCAGGTTTGGTATAAGCATTGAGATATCACATCTCTGCTATCGGAAGGGTCTCAGGATTGGAATGGGAAGGAGTTGGATATCCCATCTCATGTTATAGGAAGGGTCTCAGGTTTGGTATTAGAAGCATAGAGATATCACATCTCATGCTATAGGAAGGGTCTCAGGATTTGAATGGCAAGGAGTTGGATATCACATCTCATGCCATAGGAAGGGTCTCAGGTTTGGTAAAAGCATTGAGATATCACATCTCTGCTATCGGAAGGGTCTCAGGATTGGATTGGGAAGGAGTTGGATATCCCTTCTCATGCTATAGGAAGTGTCTCAGGTTGGAATGGGAAGGAGTTGGATATCACATCTCATGTTATAGGAAGGGTCTCAGGATTGGAATGGGAAGGATTTGGATATCACATCTCTTGCTATAGGAAGGGTCTCAGGATTGGAATGGGTAGGAGTTGGATATCACATTTCATGTTAGAGGAAGGATCTCAGGTTTGGTATTAGAAGCATTGAGATATCACATCTCATGCTATAGGAAGGGTCTCAGGATTGGAATGGGAAGTAGTTGGATATCACATCTCATGCTATAGGAAGGGTCTCAGGTTTGGTATAAGCATTGAGATATCACATCTCATGCTATAGGACGGGTCTCAGGATTGGAATGGAAGGAGTTGGATATCACATCTCATGTTATAGGAAGGATCTCACGTTTGGTATTAGAAGCATTGAGACATCACATCTCATGCTATAGGAAGGGTCTCAGGGTTGGAATGGGAAGGAGTTGGATATCACATCTCATCCAGTAGGAAGGGTCTCAGGTTTGGAATGGGAAGGAATTGGATATCACATCTCATGTTATAGGAAGGATCTCAGGTTTGGTATTAGAAGCATTGAGATATCACATCTCATGCTATAGGACGGGTCTCAGGATTGGAATGTGAAGGATTTGGATATCACATCTCATGCTAAAGGAAGGGTCTCAGGTTTGGTAGAAGCATTGAGATATCACGTCTCTGCTATCGGAAGGGTCTCAGGATTGGATTGGGAAGGAGTTGGATATCCCTTCTCATGCTATAGGAAGGGTCTCAGGATTTGAATGGCAAGGAGTTGGATATCACATCTCATGCCATAGGAAGGGTCTCAGGTTTGGTATAAGCATTGAGATATCACATCTCTGCTATCGGAAGGGTCTCAGGATTGGAATGGGAAGGAGTTGGATATTCCCATCTCATGTTATAGGAAGGGTCTCAGGTTTGGTATTAGAAGCATTGAGATATCACATCTCATGCTATAGGAAGGGTCTCAGGATTGGAAATGGAAGGACTTGGATATCACATCTCATGCTATAGGGAGGGTCTCAAGTTTCATATTAGAAGCTTTGAGATATCACATCTCATGATATCGGAAGGGTCTCAGGATTGGAATGGGAAGGATTTGGATATCACATCTCATGTTATATTACGGGTCTCAGGTTTGGTATTAGAAGCATTGAGATATCAAGTCTCAGAGTATAGGAAGGGTCTCAGAATTGGAATGGGAAGGAGTTGGATATCACATCTCAAGCTATAGGAAGGGTCTCAGGATTGGAATGGGAAGGACTTGGATATCACATCTCATGCTATAGGAAGGCTCTCAGGTTTGGAAGGGGAAAGAGTTGGATATCACATTTCATGTTAGAGGTAGGATCTCAGGTTTGGTATTAGAGGCATTGAGATATCACATCTCATGCTATCAGAAGGGTCTCAGGAATGGAATGGGAAGGAGTTGGATATCACATCTCATGCTAAAGGGAGGGTCTCAGGTTTGGAAGGGGAAGGATTTGGATATCACATCTCATGTTATAGGAAGGATCTCAGGTTTGGTATTAGAAGCATTGAGATATCACATCTCATGCTATCGGAAGGATCTCAGGTTTGGTATTAGAAGCATTGAGATATCACATCTCATGCTATCAGAAGGGTCTCAGGATTGGAATGGGAAGGAGTTGGATATCACATCTCATGCTAAAGGGAGGGTCTCAGGTTTGGAAGGGGAAGGATTTGGATATCACATCTCATGTTATCGGAAGGTTCTCTCGTTTGGTATTAGAAGTATTGAGATATCATATCTCATGCTATAGGAAGGGTCTCAGGATTGGAATGCGAAAGAGTTGGATATCACATCTCATGCTATAGGGAGTGTCTCAGGATTGGAATGGGAAGGACTTAGATATCACATATCATGCTATAGGGAGGGTCTCAGTTTTGATATTAGAAGCATTGAGATATCACATCTCATGCTATCGGAAGTGTCTCAGGATTGGAATGGGAAGGAGCTGGATATCACATCTCATGCTAAAGGAAGGGTCTCAGGTTTGGAACGGGAAGGAGTTGGATATCACATCTCATGTTATAGGAAGGGTCTCAGGATTGGAATGGGAAGGACTTGGATATCATATCTCATGCTATAGGACGGGTCTCAGGTTTGTTATTAGAATCATCGAGATATCATATTGCATGCTGTAGGAAGGGTCTAAGGATTGGAATGGGAAGGACTTGGATATCACATCTCATGCTATAGATAGGCTCTTAGGTTTGGAAAGGGAAGGAGTTGGATATCACATTTCATGTTAGAGGAAGGATCTCAGGTTTGGTATTAGAAGCATTGAGATATCACATCCCATGCTATAGGAAGGGTCTCAGGATTGGAATGGGAAGTAGTTGGATATCACATCTCATGCTATAGGAAGGGTCTCAGGTTTGGTATAAGCATTGAGATATCACATCTCATGCTATAGGACGGGTCTCAGGATTGGAATGGAAGGAGTTGGATATCACATCTCATGTTATAGGAAGGATCTCAGGTTTGGTATTAGAAGCATTGAGACATCACATCTCATGCTATAGGAAGGGTCTCAGGGTTGGAATGGGAAGGAGTTGGATATCACAACTCATCCAATAGGAAGGGTCTCAGGTTTGGAATGGGAAGGAATTGGATATCACATCTCATGTTATAGGAAGGATCTCAGGTTTGGTATTAGAAGCATTGAGATATCACATCTCATGCTATAGGAAGGGTCTCAGGATTGGAATGTGAAGGATTTGGATATCACATCTCATGCTAAAGGAAGGGTCTCAGGTTTGGTAGAAGCATTGAGATATCACGTCTCTGCTATCGGAAGGGTCTCAGGATTGGATTGGGAAGGAGTTGGATATCCCTTCTCATGCTATAGGAAGGGTCTCAGGATTTGAATGGCAAGGAGTTGGATATCACATCTCATGCCATAGGAAGGGTCTCAGGTTTGGTATAAGCATTGAGATATCACATCTCTGCTATCGGAAGGGTCTCAGGATTGGAATGGGAAGGAGTTGGATATTCCCATCTCATGTTATAGGAAGGGTCTCAGGTTTGGTATTAGAAGCATTGAGATATCACATCTCATGCTATAGGAAGGGTCTCAGGATTGGAATGGGAAGGACTTGGATATCACATCTCATGCTATAGGAAGGGTCTCAGGTTTGGTATTAGAAGCATTGAGATATCACATCTCATGCTATAGGAAGGGTCTCAGGATTGGAATGGGAAGGACTTGGATATCACATCTCATGCTATCGGAAGGATCTCAGGTTTGGTATTAGAAGCATTGAGATATCACATCTCATGCTATCAGAAGGGTCTCAGGATTGGAATGGGAAGGAGTTGGATATCACATCTCATGCTAAAGGGAGGGTCTCAGGTTTGGAAGGGGAAGGATTTGGATATCACATCTCATGTTATCGGAAGGTTCTCACGTTTGGTATTAGAAGTATTGAGATATCATATCTCATGCTATAGGAAGGGTCTCAGGATTGGAATGGGAAAGAGTTGGATATCACATCTCATGCTATAGGGAGTGTCTCAGGATTGGAATGGGAAGGACTTAGATATCACATATCATGCTATAGGGAGGGTCTCAGTTTTGATATTAGAAGCATTGAGATATCACATCTCATGCTATCGGAAGTGTCTCAGGATTGGAATGGGAAGGAGCTGGATATCACATCTCATGCTAAAGGAAGGGTCTCAGGTTTGGAACGGGAAGGAGTTGGATATCACATCTCATGTTATAGGAAGGGTCTCAGGATTGGAATGGGAAGGACTTGGATATCATATCTCATGCTATAGGACGGGTCTCAGGTTTGTTATTAGAATCATCGAGATATCATATTGCATGCTGTAGGAAGGGTCTAAGGATTGGAATGGGAAGGACTTGGATATCACATCTCATGCTATAGATAGGCTCTTAGGTTTGGAAAGGGAAGGAGTTGGATATCACATTTCATGTTAGAGGAAGGATCTCAGGTTTGGTATTAGAAGCATTGAGATATCACATCCCATGCTATAGGAAGGGTCTCAGGATTGGAATGGGAAGTAGTTGGATATCACATCTCATGCTATAGGAAGGGTCTCAGGTTTGGTATAAGCATTGAGATATCACATCTCATGCTATAGGACGGGTCTCAGGATTGGAATGGAAGGAGTTGGATATCACATCTCATGTTATAGGAAGGATCTCAGGTTTGGTATTAGAAGCATTGAGACATCACATCTCATGCTATAGGAAGGGTCTCAGGGTTGGAATGGGAAGGAGTTGGATATCACAACTCATCCAATAGGAAGGGTCTCAGGTTTGGAATGGGAAGGAATTGGATATCACATCTCATGTTATAGGAAGGATCTCAGGTTTGGTATTAGAAGCATTGAGATATCACATCTCATGCTATAGGAAGGGTCTCAGGATTGGAATGTGAAGGATTTGGATATCACATCTCATGCTAAAGGAAGGGTCTCAGGTTTGGTAGAAGCATTGAGATATCACGTCTCTGCTATCGGAAGGGTCTCAGGATTGGATTGGGAAGGAGTTGGATATCCCTTCTCATGCTATAGGAAGGGTCTCAGGATTTGAATGGCAAGGAGTTGGATATCACATCTCATGCCATAGGAAGGGTCTCAGGTTTGGTATAAGCATTGAGATATCACATCTCTGCTATCGGAAGGGTCTCAGGATTGGAATGGGAAGGAGTTGGATATTCCCATCTCATGTTATAGGAAGGGTCTCAGGTTTGGTATTAGAAGCATTGAGATATCACATCTCATGCTATAGGAAGGGTCTCAGGATTGGAATGGGAAGGACTTGGATATCACATCTCATGCTATAGGAAGGGTCTCAGGTTTGGTATTAGAAGCATTGAGATATCACATCTCATGCTATAGGAAGGGTCTCAGGATTGGAATGGGAAGGACTTGGATATCATATCTCATGCTATAGGGAGGGTCTCAAGTTTGATATTAGAAGCTTTGAGATATCACATCTCATGATATCGGAAGGGTCTCAGGATTGGAATGGGAAGGAGTTGGATATCACATCTCATGATAAAGGAAGGGTCTAAGGTTTGGAAGGGGAAGGATTTGGATATCATATCTCATGTTATACTACGGGTCTCAGGTTTGGTATTAGAAGCATTGAGATATCAAGTCTCAGAGTATAGGAAGGGTCTCAGAATTGGAATGGGAAGGAGTTGGATATCACATCTCAAGCTATAGGAAGGGTCTCAGGATTGGAATGGGAAGGACTTGGATATCACATCTCATGATATAGGAAGGCTCTCAGGTTTGGAAGGGGAAAGAGTTGGATATCACATTTCATGTTAGAGGTAGGATCTCAGGTTTGGTATTAGAGGCATTGAGATATCACATCTCATGCTATCAGAAGGGTCTCAGGAATGGAATGGGAAGGAGTTGGATATCACATCTCATGCTAAAGGGAGGGTCTCAGGTTTGGAAGGGGAAGGATTTGGATATCACATCTCATGTTATAGGAAGGATCTGAGGTTTGGTATTAGAAGCATTGAGATATCACATCTCATGCTATCGGAAGGATCTCAGGTTTGGTATTAGAAGCATTGAGATATCACATCTCATGCTATCAGAAGGGTCTCAGGATTGGAATGGGAAGGAGTTGGATATCACATCTCATGCTAAAGGGAGGGTCTCAGGTTTGGAAGGGGAAGGATTTGGATATCACATCTCATGTTATCGGAAGGATCTCACGTTTGGTATTAGAAGTATTGAGATATCATATCTCATGCTATAGGAAGGGTCTGAGGATTGGAATGGGAAGGAGTTGGATATCACATCTCATGCTATGGGAAGGGTCTCAGGATTGGAATGGGAAGGAGTTGGATATCACATCTCATGTTATAGGAAGGATCTCAGGTTTGGTATAAGCATTGAGATATCACATCTCTGCTATCGGAAGGGTCTCAGGATTGGAATGGGAAGGAGTTAGATATTCCCATCTCATGTTATAGGAAGGGTCTCAGGTTTGGTATTAGAAGCATTGAGATATCACATCTCATGCTATAGGAAGGGTATCAGGATTGGAATGGGAAGGACTTGGATATCACATCTCATGCTATAGGGAGGGTCTCAAGTTTGTTATTAGAAGCTTTGAGATATCACATCTCATGATATCGGAAGGGTCTCAGGATTGGAATGGGAAGGAGTTGGATATCACATCTCATGATAAAGGAAGGGTCTAAGGTTTGGAAGGGGAAGGATTTCGATATCACATCTCATGTTATATTACGGGTCTCACGTTTGGTATTAGAAGCATTGAGATATCAAGTCTCATAGTATAGGAAGGGTCTCAGAATTGGAATGGGAAGGAGTTGGATATCACATCTCAAGCTATAGGAAGGGTCTCAGGATTGGAATGGGAAGGACTTGGATATCACATCTCATGCTATAGGAAGGCTCTCAGGTTTGGAAGGGGAAAGAGTTGGATATCACATTTCATGTTAGAGGTAGGATCTCAGGTTTGGTATTAGAGGCATTGAGATATCACATCTCATGCTATCAGAAGGGTCTCAGGAATGGAATGGGAAGGAGTTGGATATCACATCTCATGCTAAAGGGAGGGTCTCAGGTTTGGAAGGGGAAGGATTTGGATATCACATCTCATGTTATAGGAAGGATCTCAGGTTTGGTATTAGAAGCATTGAGATATCACATCTCATGCTATCGGAAGGATCTCAGGTTTGGTATTAGAAGCATTGAGATATCACATCTCATGCTATCAGAAGAGTTTCAGGATTGGAATAGGAAGGAGTTGGATATCACATCTCATGCTAAAGGGAGGGTCTCGGGTTTGGAAGGGGAAGGATTTGGATATCACATCTCATGTTATCGGAAGGATCTCACGTTTGGTATTAGAAGTATTGAGATATCATATCTCATGCTATAGGAAGGGTCTCAGGATTGGAATGTGAAGGATTTGGATATCACATCTCATGCTAAAGGAAGGGTCTCAGGTTTGGTAGAAGCATTGAGATATCACGTCTCTGCTATCGGAAGGGTCTCAGGATTGGATTGGGAAGGAGTTGGATATCACATCTCATGCCATAGGAAGGGTCTCAGGTTTGGTATAAGCATTGAGATATCACATCTCTGCTATCGGAAGGGTCTCAGGATTGGATTGGGAAGGAGTTGGATATCCCTTCTCATGCTATAGGAAGTGTCTCAGGTTGGAATGGGAAGGAGTTGGATATCACATCTCATTCATGTTATAGGAAGGGTCTCAGGATTGGAATGGGAAGGATTTGGATATCACATCTCTTGCTATAGGAAGGGTCTCAGGATTGGAATGGGTAGGAGTTGGATATTACTTTCTTGCTATAGGAAGGGTCTCATGTTTGGAATGGGAAGGAGTTGGATATCACATATGCTATAGTTAGTGTCTCAGGTTTGGAACGGGAAGGAGTTGGATATCATATCTCATGTTATAGGAAGGGTCTCAGGTTTGGTATAAGCATTGAGAGATCACATCTCTGCTATCGGAAGCGGCTCAGGATTGGAATGGGAAGGAGTTGGATATCCCATCTCATGTTATAGGAAGAGTCTCTGGTTTGGTATTAGAATCATTGAGATATCACATCGCATGCTGTAGGAAGGGTCTAAGGATTGGAATGGGATGGACTTGGATATCACATCTCATGCTATAGGTAGGCTCTCAGGTGGTTTGGTATAAGCATTGAGATATCACATCTCATGCTATAGGAAGGGTCTCAGGATTGGAATGGGAAGGAATTGGATATCACATCTCATGCTATAGGAAGGGTCTCAGATTTGGTATAAGCATTGAGATATCACATCTCATGCTAAAGGAAGGGTCTCAGGATTGGAATGGGAAGGAGTTGTATATGACATCTCAGGCCATAGGAAGGTTCTCAGGTTTGGTATAAGCATTGAGATATCACATCTCTGCTATCGGAAGGGTCTCAGGATTGGAATGGGAAGGAGTTGGATATCCCATCTCATGTTATAGGAAGGGTCTCAGGTTTGGTATTAGAAGCATAGAGATATCACATCTCATGCTATAGGAAGGGTCTCAGGATTTGAATGGCAAGGAGTTGGATATCACATCTCATGCCATAGGAAGGGTCTCAGGTTTGGTATAAGCATTGAGATATCACATCTCTGCTATCGGAAGGGTCTCAGGATTGGATTGGGAAGGAGTTGGATATCCCTTCTCATGCTATAGGAAGTGTCTCAGGTTGGAATAGGAAGGAGTTGGATATCACATCTCATGTTATAGGAAGGGTCTCAGGATTGGAATGGGAAGGATTTGGATATCACATCTCTTGCTATAGGAAGGGTCTCAGGATTGGAATGGGTAGGAGTTGGATATTACTTTCTTGCTATAGGAAGGGTCTCATGTTTGGAATGGGAAGGAGTTGGATATCACATATGCTATAGTTAGTGTCTCAGGTTTGGAACGGGAAGGAGTTGGATATCACATCTCATGTTATAGGAAGGGTCTCAGGTTTGGTATAAGCATTGAGATATCACATCTCTGCTATCGGAAGCGGCTCAGGATTGGAATGGGAAGGAGTTGGATATCCCATCTCATGTTATAGGAAGAGTCTCTGGTTTGGTATTAGAATCATTGAGATATCACATCGCATGCTGTAGGAAGGGTCTAAGGATTGGAATGGGATGGACTTGGATATCACATCTCATGCTATAGGTAGGCTCTCAGGTTTGGTATAAGCATTGAGATATCACATCTCATGCTATAGGAAGGGTCTCAGGATTGGAATGGGAAGGAATTGGATATCACATCTCATGCTATAGGAAGGGTCTCAGATTTGGTATAAGCATTGAGATATCACATCTCATGCTAAAGGAAGGGTCTCAGGATTGGAATGGGAAGGAGTTGTATATGACATCTCAGGCCATAGGAAGGTTCTCAGGTTTGGTATAAGCATTGAGATATCACATCTCTGCTATCGGAAGGGTCTCAGGATTGGAATGGGAAGGAGTTGGATATCCCATCTCATGTTATAGGAAGGGTCTCAGGTTTGGTATTAGAAGCATAGAGATATCACATCTCATGCTATAGGAAGGGTCTCAGGATTTGAATGGCAAGGAGTTGGATATCACATCTCATGCCATAGGAAGGGTCTCAGGTTTGGTATAAGCATTGAGATATCACATCTCTGCTATCGGAAGGGTCTCAGGATTGGATTGGGAAGGAGTTGGATATCCCTTCTCATGCTATAGGAAGTGTCTCAGGATTGGAATGGGAAGGAGTTTGATATCACATCTCATGTTATAGGAAGGGTCTCAGGATTGGAATGGGAAGGATTTGGATATCACATCTCTTGCTATAGGAAGGGTCTCAGGATTGGAATGGGTAGGAGTTGGATATTACTTTCTTGCTATAGGAAGGGTCTCATGTTTGGAATGGGAAGGAGTTGGATATCACATATGCTATAGTTAGTGTCTCAGGTTTGGAACGGGAAGGAGTTGGATATCACATCTCATGTTATAGGAAGGGTCTCAGGTTTGGTATAAGCATTGAGATATCACATCTCTGCTATCGGAAGTGGCTCAGGATTGGAATGGGAAGGAGTTGGATATCCCATCTAATGTTATAGGAAGAGTCTCTGGTTTGGTATTAGAATCATTGAGATATCACATCGCATGCTGTAGGAAGGGTCTAAGGATTGGAATGGGATGGACTTGGATATCACATCTCATGCTATAGGTAGGCTCTCAGGTTTGGTATAAGCATTGAGATATCACATCTCATGCTATAGGAAGGGTCTCAGGATTGGAATGGGAAGGAATTGGATATCACATCTCATGCTATAGGAAGGGTCTCAGATTTGGTATAAGCATTGAGATATCACATCTCATGCTAAAGGAAGGGTCTCAGGATTGGAATGGGAAGGAGTTGTATATGACATCTCAGGCCATAGGAAGGTTCTCAGGTTTGGTATAAGCATTGAGATATCACATCTCTGCTATCGGAAAGGTCTCAGGATTGGAATGGGAAGGAGTTGGATATCCCATCTCATGTTATAGGAAGGGTCTCAGGTTTGGTATTAGAAGAATAGAGATATCACATCTCATGCTATAGGAAGGGTCTCAGGATGGGAATGGGAAGGACTTGGATGTCACATCTCATGCTATAGGGAGGGTCTCAAGTTTGATATTAGAAGCATTGAGATAACAAATCTCATGATATCGGAAGGGTCTCAGGATTGGAATGGGAAGGAGTTGGATATCACATCTCATGATAAAGGAAGGGTCTAAGGTTTGGAAGGGGAAGGATTTGGATATCACATCTCATGTTATAGGACGGGTCTCAGGTTTGGTATTAGAAGCATTGAGATATCAAGTCTCATGGTATAAGAAGGGTCTGAGAATTGGAATGGGAAGGAGTTGGATATCACACCTCAAGCTATAGGAAGGGTCTCAGGATTGGAATGGGAAGGAGTTTGATATCACATCTCATGCCATAGTATGGGTCTCAGGTTTGGTAGAAGCATTGGGATATCACGTCTCATGCTATCGGAAGGGTATCAGTATTGGATTTGGAAGAAGTTGGATATCCCATCTCATGCTATAGGAAGGGTCTCAGGTTGGAATGGGAAGGAGTTGGATATCACATTTCATGTTATAGGAAGGGTCGCAGGATTGGAATGGGAAGGACTTGGATATCATATCTCATGCTATAGGACGGGTCTCAGGTTTGTTATTAGAATCATTGAGATATCATATTGCATGCTGTAGGAAGGGTCTAAGGATTGGAATGGGAAGGACCTTGATATCACATCTCATGCTATAGAAAGGCTCTTAGGTTTGGAAAGGGAAGGAGTTGGATATCACATTTCATGTTAGAGGAAGGATCTCAGGTTTGGTATTAGAAGCATTGAGATATCACATCTCATGCTATAGGAAGGGTCTCAGGATTGGAATGGGAAGTAGTTGGATATCACATCTCATGCTATAGGAAGGGTCTCAGGTTTGGTATAAGCATTGAGATATCACATCTCATGCTATAGGACGGGTCTCAGGATTGGAATGGAAGGAGTTGGATATCACATCTCATGTTATAGGAAGGATCTCAGGTTTGGTATTAGAAGCATTGAGACATCACATCTCATGCTATAGGAAGGGTCTCAGGGTTGGAATGGGAAGGAGTTGGATATCACATCTCATCCAGTAGGAAGGGTCTCAGGTTTGGAATGGGAAGGAATTGGATATCACATCTCATGTTATAGGAAGGATCTCAGGTTTGGTATTAGAAGCATTGAGATATCACATCTCATGCTATAGGAAGGGTCTCAGGATTGGAATGTGAAGGATTTGGATATCACATCTCATGCTAAAGAAAGGGTCTCAGGTTTGGTAGAAGCATTGAGATATCACGTCTCTGCTATCGGAAGGGTCTCAGGATTGGATTGGGAAGGAGTTGGATATTCCCATCTCATGTTATAGGAAGGGTCTCAGGTTTGGTATTAGAAGCATTGAGATATCACATCTCATGCTATAGGAAGGGTCTCAGGATTGGAATGGGAAGGACTTGGATATCACATCTCATGCTATAGGGAGGGTCTCAAGTTTCATATTAGAAGCTTTGAGATATCACATCTCATGATATCGGAAGGGTCTCAGGATTGGAATGGGAAGGATTTGGAAATCACATCTCATGTTATATTACGGGTCTCAGGTTTGGTATTAGAAGCATTGAGATATCAAGTCTCAGAGTAAAGGAAGGGTCTCAGAATTGGAATGGGAAGGAGTTGGATATCACATTTCATGTTAGAGGTAGGATCTCAGGTTTGGTATTAGAGGCATTGAGATATCACATCTCATGCTATCAGAAGGGTCTCAGGAATGGAATGGGAAGGAGTTGGATATCACATCTCATGCTAAAGGGAGGGTCTCAGGTTTGGAAGGGGAAGGATTTGGATATCACATCTCATGTTATAGGAAGGATCTCAGGTTTGGTATTAGAAGCATTGAGATATCACATCTCATGCTATCGGAAGGATCTCAGGTTTGGTATTAGAAGCATTGAGATATCACATCTCATGCTATCAGAAGAGTTTCAGGATTGGAATAGGAAGGAGTTGGATATCACATCTCATGCTAAAGGGAGGGTCTCGGGTTTGGAAGGGGAAGGATTTGGATATCACATCTCATGTTATCGGAAGGATCTCACGTTTGGTATTAGAAGTATTGAGATATCATATCTCATGCTATAGGAAGGGTCTCAGGATTGGAATGTGAAGGATTTGGATATCACATCTCATGCTAAAGGAAGGGTCTCAGGTTTGGTAGAAGCATTGAGATATCACGTCTCTGCTATCGGAAGGGTCTCAGGATTGGATTGGGAAGGAGTTGGATATCACATCTCATGCCATAGGAAGGGTCTCAGGTTTGGTATAAGCATTGAGATATCACATCTCTGCTATCGGAAGGGTCTCAGGATTGGATTGGGAAGGAGTTGGATATCCCTTCTCATGCTATAGGAAGTGTCTCAGGTTGGAATAGGAAGGAGTTGGATATCACATCTCATGTTATAGGAAGGGTCTCAGGATTGGAATGGGAAGGATTTGGATATCACATCTCTTGCTATAGGAAGGGTCTCAGGATTGGAATGGGTAGGAGTTGGATATTACTTTCTTGCTATAGGAAGGGTCTCATGTTTGGAATGGGAAGGAGTTGGATATCACATATGCTATAGTTAGTGTCTCAGGTTTGGAACGGGAAGGAGTTGGATATCACATCTCATGTTATAGGAAGGGTCTCAGGTTTGGTATAAGCATTGAGATATCACATCTCTGCTATCGGAAGCGGCTCAGGATTGGAATGGGAAGGAGTTGGATATCCCATCTCATGTTATAGGAAGAGTCTCTGGTTTGGTATTAGAATCATTGAGATATCACATCGCATGCTGTAGGAAGGGTCTAAGGATTGGAATGGGATGGACTTGGATATCACATCTCATGCTATAGGTAGGCTCTCAGGTTTGGTATAAGCATTGAGATATCACATCTCATGCTATAGGAAGGGTCTCAGGATTGGAATGGGAAGGAATTGGATATCACATCTCATGCTATAGGAAGGGTCTCAGATTTGGTATAAGCATTGAGATATCACATCTCATGCTAAAGGAAGGGTCTCAGGATTGGAATGGGAAGGAGTTGTATATGACATCTCAGGCCATAGGAAGGTTCTCAGGTTTGGTATAAGCATTGAGATATCACATCTCTGCTATCGGAAGGGTCTCAGGATTGGAATGGGAAGGAGTTGGATATCCCATCTCATGTTATAGGAAGGGTCTCAGGTTTGGTATTAGAAGCATAGAGATATCACATCTCATGCTATAGGAAGGGTCTCAGGATTTGAATGGCAAGGAGTTGGATATCACATCTCATGCCATAGGAAGGGTCTCAGGTTTGGTATAAGCATTGAGATATCACATCTCTGCTATCGGAAGGGTCTCAGGATTGGATTGGGAAGGAGTTGGATATCCCTTCTCATGCTATAGGAAGTGTCTCAGGATTGGAATGGGAAGGAGTTTGATATCACATCTCATGTTATAGGAAGGGTCTCAGGATTGGAATGGGAAGGATTTGGATATCACATCTCTTGCTATAGGAAGGGTCTCAGGATTGGAATGGGTAGGAGTTGGATATTACTTTCTTGCTATAGGAAGGGTCTCATGTTTGGAATGGGAAGGAGTTGGATATCACATATGCTATAGTTAGTGTCTCAGGTTTGGAACGGGAAGGAGTTGGATATCACATCTCATGTTATAGGAAGGGTCTCAGGTTTGGTATAAGCATTGAGATATCACATCTCTGCTATCGGAAGTGGCTCAGGATTGGAATGGGAAGGAGTTGGATATCCCATCTAATGTTATAGGAAGAGTCTCTGGTTTGGTATTAGAATCATTGAGATATCACATCGCATGCTGTAGGAAGGGTCTAAGGATTGGAATGGGATGGACTTGGATATCACATCTCATGCTATAGGTAGGCTCTCAGGTTTGGTATAAGCATTGAGATATCACATCTCATGCTATAGGAAGGGTCTCAGGATTGGAATGGGAAGGAATTGGATATCACATCTCATGCTATAGGAAGGGTCTCAGATTTGGTATAAGCATTGAGATATCACATCTCATGCTAAAGGAAGGGTCTCAGGATTGGAATGGGAAGGAGTTGTATATGACATCTCAGGCCATAGGAAGGTTCTCAGGTTTGGTATAAGCATTGAGATATCACATCTCTGCTATCGGAAAGGTCTCAGGATTGGAATGGGAAGGAGTTGGATATCCCATCTCATGTTATAGGAAGGGTCTCAGGTTTGGTATTAGAAGAATAGAGATATCACATCTCATGCTATAGGAAGGGTCTCAGGATGGGAATGGGAAGGACTTGGATGTCACATCTCATGCTATAGGGAGGGTCTCAAGTTTGATATTAGAAGCATTGAGATAACAAATCTCATGATATCGGAAGGGTCTCAGGATTGGAATGGGAAGGAGTTGGATATCACATCTCATGATAAAGGAAGGGTCTAAGGTTTGGAAGGGGAAGGATTTGGATATCACATCTCATGTTATAGGACGGGTCTCAGGTTTGGTATTAGAAGCATTGAGATATCAAGTCTCATGGTATAAGAAGGGTCTGAGAATTGGAATGGGAAGGAGTTGGATATCACACCTCAAGCTATAGGAAGGGTCTCAGGATTGGAATGGGAAGGAGTTTGATATCACATCTCATGCCATAGTATGGGTCTCAGGTTTGGTAGAAGCATTGGGATATCACGTCTCATGCTATCGGAAGGGTATCAGTATTGGATTTGGAAGAAGTTGGATATCCCATCTCATGCTATAGGAAGGGTCTCAGGTTGGAATGGGAAGGAGTTGGATATCACATTTCATGTTATAGGAAGGGTCGCAGGATTGGAATGGGAAGGACTTGGATATCATATCTCATGCTATAGGACGGGTCTCAGGTTTGTTATTAGAATCATTGAGATATCATATTGCATGCTGTAGGAAGGGTCTAAGGATTGGAATGGGAAGGACCTTGATATCACATCTCATGCTATAGAAAGGCTCTTAGGTTTGGAAAGGGAAGGAGTTGGATATCACATTTCATGTTAGAGGAAGGATCTCAGGTTTGGTATTAGAAGCATTGAGATATCACATCTCATGCTATAGGAAGGGTCTCAGGATTGGAATGGGAAGTAGTTGGATATCACATCTCATGCTATAGGAAGGGTCTCAGGTTTGGTATAAGCATTGAGATATCACATCTCATGCTATAGGACGGGTCTCAGGATTGGAATGGAAGGAGTTGGATATCACATCTCATGTTATAGGAAGGATCTCAGGTTTGGTATTAGAAGCATTGAGACATCACATCTCATGCTATAGGAAGGGTCTCAGGGTTGGAATGGGAAGGAGTTGGATATCACATCTCATCCAGTAGGAAGGGTCTCAGGTTTGGAATGGGAAGGAATTGGATATCACATCTCATGTTATAGGAAGGATCTCAGGTTTGGTATTAGAAGCATTGAGATATCACATCTCATGCTATAGGAAGGGTCTCAGGATTGGAATGTGAAGGATTTGGATATCACATCTCATGCTAAAGAAAGGGTCTCAGGTTTGGTAGAAGCATTGAGATATCACGTCTCTGCTATCGGAAGGGTCTCAGGATTGGATTGGGAAGGAGTTGGATATTCCCATCTCATGTTATAGGAAGGGTCTCAGGTTTGGTATTAGAAGCATTGAGATATCACATCTCATGCTATAGGAAGGGTCTCAGGATTGGAATGGGAAGGACTTGGATATCACATCTCATGCTATAGGGAGGGTCTCAAGTTTCATATTAGAAGCTTTGAGATATCACATCTCATGATATCGGAAGGGTCTCAGGATTGGAATGGGAAGGATTTGGAAATCACATCTCATGTTATATTACGGGTCTCAGGTTTGGTATTAGAAGCATTGAGATATCAAGTCTCAGAGTAAAGGAAGGGTCTCAGAATTGGAATGGGAAGGAGTTGGATATCACATCTCAAGCTATAGGAAGGGTCTCAGGATTGGAATGGGAAGGACTTGGATATCACATCTCATGCTATAGGAAGGCTCTCAGGTTTGGAAGGGGAAAGAGTTGGATATCACATTTCATGTTAGAGGTTGGATCTCAGGTTTGGTATTAGAGGCATTGAGATATCACATCTCATGCTATCAGAAGGGTCTCAGGAATGGAATGGGAAGGAGTTGGATATCACATCTCATGCTAAAGGGAGGGTCTCAGGTTTGGAAGGGGAAGGATTTGGATATCACATCTCATGTTATAGGAAGGATCTCAGGTTTGGTATTAGAAGCATTGAGATATCACATCTCATGCTATCAGAAGGGTCTCAGGATTGGAATGGGAAGGAGTTGGATATCACATCTCATGCTAAAGGGAGGGTCTCAGGTTTGGAAGGGGAAGGATTTGGATATCACATCTCATGTTATCGGAAGGATCTCACGTTTGGTATTAGAAGTATTGAGTTATCATATCTCATGCTATAGGAAGGGTCTCAGGATTGGAATGGGAAAGAGTTGGATATCACATCTCATGCTATAGGGAGTGTCTCAGGATTGGAATGGGAAGGACTTAGATATCACATATCATGCTATAGGGAGGGTCTCAGTTTTGATATTAGAAGCATTGAGATATCACATCTCATGCTATCGGAAGTGTCTCAGGATTGGAATGGGAAGGAGCTGGATATCACATCTCATGCTAAAGGAAGGGTCTCAGGTTTGGAACGGGAAGGAGTTGGATATCACATCTCATGTTATAGGAAGGGTCTCAGGATTGGAATGGGAAGGACTTGGATATCATATCTCATGCTATAGGACGGGTCTCAGGTTTGTTATTAGAATCATTGAGATATCATATTGCATGCTGTAGGAAGGGTCTAAGGATTGGAATGGGAAGGACTTGGATATCACATCTCATGCTATAGATAGGCTCTTAGGTTTGGAAAGGGAAGGAGTTGGATATCACATTTCATGTTAGAGGAAGGATCTCAGGTTTGGTATTAGAAGCATTGAGATATCACATCTCATGCTATAGGAAGGGTCTCAGGATTGGAATGGGAAGTAGTTGGATATCACATCTCATGCTATAGGAAGGGTCTCAGGTTTGGTATAAGCATTGAGATATCACATCTCATGCTATAGGACGGGTCTCAGGATTGGAATGGAAGGAGTTGGATATCACATCTCATGTTATAGGAAGGATCTCAGGTTTGGTATTAGAAGCATTGAGACATCACATCTCATGCTATAGGAAGGGTCTTAGGGTTGGAATGGGAAGGAGTTGGATATCACAACTCATCCAATAGGAAGGGTCTCAGGTTTGGAATGGGAAGGAATTGGATATCACATCTCATGTTATAGGAAGGATCTCAGGTTTGGTATTAGAAGCATTGAGATATCACATCTCATGCTATAGGAAGGGTCTCAGGATTGGAATGTGAAGGATTTGGATATCACATCTCATGCTAAAGGAAGGGTCTCAGGTTTGGTAGAAGCATTGAGATATCACGTCTCTGCTATCGGAAGGGTCTCAGGATTGGATTGGGAAGGAGTTGGATATCCCTTCTCATGCTATAGGAAGGGTCTCAGGATTTGAATGGCAAGGAGTTGGATATCACATCTCATGCCATAGGAAGGGTCTCAGGTTTGGTATAAGCATTGAGATATCACATCTCTGCTATCGGAAGGGTCTCAGGATTGGAATGGGAAGGAGTTGGATATTCCCATCTCATGTTATAGGAAGGGTCTCAGGTTTGGTATTAGAAGCATTGAGATATCACATCTCATGCTATAGGAAGGGTCTCAGGATTGGAATGGGAAGGACTTGGATATCACATCTCATGCTATAGGAAGGGTCTCAGGTTTGGTATTAGAAGCATTGAGATATCACATCTCATGCTATAGGAAGGGTCTCAGGATTGGAATCAGAAGGACTTGGATATCACATCTCATGCTATAGGGAGGGTCTCAAGTTTGATATTAGAAGCTTTGAGATATCACATCTCATGATATCGGAAGGGTCTCAGGATTGGAATGGGAAGGAGTTGGATATCACATCTCATGATAAAGGAAGGGTCTAAGGTTTGGAAGGGGAAGGATTTGGATATCACATCTCATGTTATATTACGGGTCTCAGGTTTGGTATTAGAAGCATTGAGATATCAAGTCTCAGAGTATAGGAAGGGTCTCAGAATTGGAATGGGAAGGAGTTGGATATCACATCTCAAGCTATAGGAAGGGTCTCAGGATTGGAATGGGAAGGACTTGGATAGCACATCTCATGCTATAGGAAGGCTCTCAGGTTTGGAAGGGGAAAGAGTTGGATATCACATTTCATGTTAGAGGTAGGATCTCAGGTTTGGTATTAGAGGCATTGAGATATCACATCTCATGCTATCAGAAGGGTCTCAGGAATGGAATGGGAAGGAGTTGGATATCACATCTCATGCTAAAGGGAGGGTCTCAGGTTTGGAAGGGGAAGGATTTGGATATCACATCTCATGTTATAGGAAGGATCTCAGGTTTGGTATTAGAAGCATTGAGATATCACATCTCATGCTATCGGAAGGATCTCAGGTTTGGTATTAGAAGCATTGAGATATCACATCTCATGCTATCAGAAGGGTCTCAGGATTGGAATGGGAAGGAGTTGGATATCACATCTCATGCTAAAGGGAGGGTCTCAGGTTTGGAAGGGGAAGGATTTGGATATCACATCTCATGTTATCGGAAGGATCTCACGTTTGGTATTAGAAGTATTGAGATATCATATCTCATGCTATAGGAAGGGTCTCAGGATTGGAATGGGAAGGAGTTGGATATCACATCTCATGCTATAGGAAGTGTCTCAGGATTGGAATGGGAAGGACTTGGATATCACATCTCATGCTATAGGTAGGGTCTCAAGTTTGATATTAGAAGCATTGAGATATCACATCTCATGCTATAGGAAGGGTCTGAGGATTGGAATGGGAAGGAGTTGGATATCACATCTCATGCTATGGGAAGGGTCTCAGGTTTGGTATAAGCAGTGAGATATCACATCTCATGCTATAGGAAGTGTCTCAGGATTGGAATGGGAAGGAGTTGGATATCACATCTCATGTTATAGGAAGAATCTCAGGTTTGGTATAAGCATTGAGATATCACATCTCTGCTATCGGAAGGGTCTCAGGATTGGAATGGGAAGGAGTTGGATATTCCCATCTCATGTTATAGGAAGGGTCTCAGGTTTGGTATTAGAAGCATTGAGATATAGCATCTCATGCTATAGGAAGGGTCTCAGGATTGGAATGGGAAGGACTTGGATATCACATCTCATGCTATAGGGAGGGTCTCAAGTTTGATATTAGAAGCTTTGAGATATCACATCTCATGCTATCAGAAGAGTTTCAGGATTGGAATAGGAAGGAGTTGGATATCACATCTCATGCTATAGGGAGGGTCTCAGGATTGGAATGGGAAGGACTTAGATATCACATCTCATGATCTAGGGAGGGTCTCAGGATTGGAGTGGGAAGGAGTTGGATATCACATCTCATGCTATAGGGAGGGTCTCAGGATTGGAATGGGAAGGACTTAGATATCACATATCATGCTATAGGGAGGGTCTCAGTTTTGATATTAGAAGCATTGAGATATCACATCTCATGCTATCGGAAGTGTCTCAGGATTGGAATGGGAAGGTGCTGGATATCACATCTCATGCTAAAGGAAGGGTCTCAGGTTTGGAACGGGAAGGATTTGGATATCACATCTCATGTTATAGGAAGGGTCTCAGGTTTGGTATAAGCATTGAGATGTCACATCTCTGCTATCGGAAGTGTCTCAGGATTGGAATGGGAAGGAGTTGGATATCCCATCTCATGTTATAGGACGGGTCTCAGGTTTGTTATTAGAATCATTGAGATATCATATTGCATGCTGTTGGAAGGGTCTAAGGGTTGGAATGGGAAGGGACTTGGATATCACATCTCATGTTATAGGAAGGATCTCAGGTTTGGTATTAGAAGCATTGAGATATCACATCTCATGCTATCGGAAGTGTCTCAGGATTGGAATGGGAAGGTGCTGGATATCACATCTCATGCTAAAGGAAGGGTCTCAGGTTTGGAAAGGGAAGGATTTGGATATCACATCTCATGTTATAGGAAGGGTCTCAGGTTTGGTATAAGCATTGAGATGTCACATCTCTGCTATCGGAAGTGTCTCAGGATTGGAATGGGAAGGAGTTGGATATCCCATCTCATGTTAGAGGAAGGATCTCAGGTTTGGTATTAGAAGCATTGAGATATCACATCTCATGCTATAGGAAGGGTCTCAGGATTGGAATGGGAAGCAGTTGGATATCACATCTCATGCTATAGGAAGGGTCTCAGGATTGGATTGGGAAGGAGTTGGATATCACATCTCATGCCATAGGAAGGGTCTCAGGTTTGGTATAAGCATTGAGATATCACATCTCTGCTATCGGAAGGGTCTCAGGATTGGATTGGGAAGGAGTTGGATATCCCTTCTCATGCTATAGGAAGTGTCTCAGGTTGGAATGGGAAGGAGTTGGATATCACATCTCATGTTATAGGAAGGGTCTCAGGATTGGAATGGGAAGGATTTGGATATCACATCTCTTGCTATAGGAAGGGTCTCAGGATTGGAATGGGTAGGAGTTGGATATTACTTTCTTGCTATAGGAAGGGTCTCATGTTTGGAATGGGAAGGAGTTGGATATCACATATGCTATAGTTAGTGTCTCAGGTTTGGAACGGGAAGGAGTTGGATATCACATCTCATGTTATAGGAAGGGTCTCAGGTTTGGTATTAGAATCATTGAGATATCACATCGCATGCTGTAGGAAGGGTCTAAGGATTGGAATGGGATGGACTTGGATATCACATCTCATGCTATAGGTAGGCTCTCAGGTTTGGTATAAGCATTGAGATATCACATCTCATGCTATAGGAAGGGTCTCAGGATTGGAATGGGAAGGAATTGGATATCACATCTCATGCTATAGGAAGGGTCTCAGATTTGGTATAAGCATTGAGATATCACATCTCATGCTAAAGGAAGGGTCTCAGGATTGGAATGGGAAGGAGTTGTATATGACATCTCAGGCCATAGGAAGGTTCTCAGGTTTGGTATAAGCATTGAGATATCACATCTCTGCTATCGGAAGGGTCTCAGGATTGGAATGGGAAGGAGTTGGATATCCCATCTCATGTTATAGGAAGGGTCTCAGGTTTGGTATTAGAAGCATAGAGATATCACATCTCATGCTATAGGAAGGGTCTCAGGATTTGAATGGCAAGGAGTTGGATATCACATCTCATGCCATAGGAAGGGTCTCAGGTTTGGTATAAGCATTGAGATATCACATCTCTGCTATCGGAAGGGTCTCAGGATTGGATTGGGAAGGAGTTGGATATCCCTTCTCATGCTATAGGAAGTGTCTCAGGTTGGAATGGGAAGGAGTTGGATATCACATCTCATGTTATAGGAAGGGTCTCAGGATTGGAATGGGAAGGATTTGGATATCACATCTCTTGCTATAGGAAGGGTCTCAGGATTGGAATGGGTAGGAGTTGGATATTACTTTCTTGCTATAGGAAGGGTCTCATGTTTGGAATGGGAAGGAGTTGGATATCACATATGCTATAGTTAGTGTCTCAGGTTTGGAACGGGAAGGAGTTGGATATCACATCGCATGTTATAGGAAGGGTCTCAGGTTTGGTATAAGCATTGAGATATCACATCTCTGCTATCGGAAGCGGCTCAGGATTGGAATGGGAAGGAGTTGGATATCCCATCTCATGTTATAGGAAGAGTCTCTGGTTTGGTATTAGAATCATTGAGATATCACATCGCATGCTGTAGGAAGGGTCTAAGGATTGGAATGGGATGGACTTGGATATCACATCTCATGCTATAGGTAGGCTCTCAGGTTTGGTATAAGCATTGAGATATCACATCTCATGCTATAGGAAGGGTCTCAGGATTGGAATGGGAAGGAATTGGATATCACATCTCATGCTATAGGAAGGGTCTCAGATTTGGTATAAGCATTGAGATATCACATCTCATGCTAAAGGAAGTGTCTCAGGATTGGAATGGGAAGGAGTTGTATATGACATCTCAGGCCATAGGAAGGTTCTCAGGTTTGGTATAAGCATTGAGATATCACATCTCTGCTATCGGAAGGGTCTCAGGATTGGAATGGGAAGGAGTTGGATATCCCATCTCATGTTATAGGAAGGGTCTCAGGTTTGGTATTAGAAGCATAGAGATATCACATCTCATGCTATAGGAAGAGTCTCAGGATTTGAATGGCAAGGAGTTGGATATCACATCTCATGCCATAGGAAGGGTCTCAGGTTTGGTATAAGCATTGAGATATCACATCTCTGCTATCGGAAGGGTCTCAGGATTGGATTAGGAAGGAGTTGGATATCCCTTCTCATGCTATAGGAAGTGTCTCAGGTTGGAATGGCAAGGAGTTGGATATCACATCTCATGTTATAGGAAGGGTCTCAGGATTGGAATGGGAAGGATTTGGATATCACATCTCTTGCTATAGGAAGGGTCTCAGGATTGGAATGGGTAGGAGTTGGATATTACTTTCTTGCTATAGGAAGGGTCTCATGTTTGGAATGGGAAGGAGTTGGATATCACATATGCTATAGTTAGTGTCTCAGGTTTGGAACGGGAAGGAGTTGGATATCACATCTCATGTTATAGGAAGGGAATCAGGTTTGGTATAAGCATTGAGATATCACATCTCTGCTATCGGAAGCGGCTCAGGATTGGAATGGGAAGGAGTTGGATATCCCATCTCATGTTATAGGAAGAGTCTCTGGTTTGGTATTAGAATCATTGAGATATCACATCGCATGCTGTAGGAAGGGTCTAAGGATTGGAATGGGATGGACTTGGATATCACATCTCATGCTATAGGTAGGCTCTCAGGTTTGGTATAAGCATTGAGATATCACATCTCATGCTATAGGAAGGGTCTCAGGATTGGAATGGGAAGGAATCGGATATCACATCTCATGCTATAGGAAGGGCCTCAGATTTGGTATAAGCATTGAGATATCACATCTCATGCTAAAGGAAGGGTCTCAGGATTGGAATGGGAAGGAGTTGTATATGACATCTCAGGCCATAGAAAGGTTCTCAGGTTTGGTATAAGCATTGAGATATCACATCTCTGCTATCGGAAGGGTCTCAGGATTGGAATGGGAAGGAGTTGGATATCCCATCTCATGTTATAGGAAGGGTCACAGGTTTGGTATTAGAAGCATAGAGATATCACATCTCATGCTATAGGAAGGGTCTCAGGATTGGAATGGGAAGGACTTGGATGTCACATCTCATGCTATAGGGAGGGTCTCAAGTTTGATATTAGAAGCATTGAGATAACAAATCTCATGATATCGGAAGGGTCTAAGGATTGGAATGGGAAGGACTTGGATATCACATCTCATGCTATAGATAGGCTCTCAGGTTTGGAAAGTGAAGGAGTTGGATATCACATTTCATGTTAGAGGAAGGATCTCAGGTTTGGTATTAGAGGCATTGAGATATCACATCTCAGGCTATAGGAAGGGTCTCAGGATTGGAATGGGAAGGAGTTGGATATCACATCTCATGCTATAGTTAGGGTCTCAGGTTTTGTTATAAGCATTGAGATATCACATCTCATGCTATAGGAAGGGTCTCAGGATTGGAATGGGAAGGACTTGGGTATCACATCTCATGCTATAGGGAGGGTCTCAAGTTTGATATTAGAAGCATTGAGATATCACATCTCATGCTATAGGAAGGGTCTCAGGATTGGAATGGGAAGGAGTTGGATATCACATTGGATATTCCCATCTCATGTTATAGGAAGGGTCTCAGGTTTGGTATTAGAAGCATTGAGATATCAAATCTCATGCTATAGGAAGGGTCTCAGGATTGGAATGGGAAGGACTTGGATATCACATCTCATGCTATAAGGAGGGTCTCAAGTTTGATATTAGAAGCATTGAGATATCACATTTCATGATATCGGAAGGGTCTCAAGATTGGAATGGGAAGGAGTTGGATATCACATCTCATGATAAAGGAAGGGTCTAAGGTTTGGAAGGGGAAGGATTTGGATATCACATCTCATGTTATAGGACGGGTCTCAGGTTTGGTATTAGAAGCATTGAGATATCAAGTCTCATGGTATAGGAAGGGTCTCAGAATTGGAATGGGAAGGAGTTGGATATCACATCTCAAGCTATAGGAAGGGTCTCAGGATTAGAATGGGAAGGAGTTTGATATCACATCTCATGCCATAGTATGGGTCTCAGGTTTGGTAGAAGCATTGGGATATCACATCTCATGCTATCGGAAGGGTATCGGGATTGGATTTGGAAGGAGTTGGATATCCCATCTCATGCTATATGAAGGGTCTCAGGTTGGAATGGGAAGGAGTTGGATATCACATCTCATGTTATAGGAAGGGTCTCAGGATTGGAATGGGAAGGACTTGGATATCACATCTCATGCTATAGGAAGGCTCTCAGGTTTGCAAGGGGAAAGAGTTGGATATCACATTTCATGTTAGAGGTAGGATCTCAGGTTTGGTATTAGAAGTATTGAGATATCACATCTCATGCTATCAGAAGGATCTCAGGTTTGGTATAGAAGCATTGAGATATCAAATCTTATGCTATCAGAAGAGTCTCAGGATTGGAATGGGAAGGAGTTGGATATCACATCTCATGGTAAAGGAAGGGTCTCAGGTTTGGAAGATAAGGATTTGGATATCACATCTCATGTTATAGGAAGGATCTCAGGTTTGGTATTAGAAGTATTGAGATATCAGATCTCATGCTATCGGAAGGATCTCAGGTTTGGTATAGAAGCATTGAGATATATCTTATGCTATCAGTAGGGTCTCAGGATTGGAATGGGAAGGAGTTGGATATCACATCTCATGCTAAAGGGAGGGTCTCGGGTTTGGAAGGGGAAGGATTTGGATATCACATCTCATGTTCTAGGATGGATCTCAGGTTTGGTATTAGAAGTATTGAGATATCACATCTCATGTTATCGGAAGGATCTCAGGTTTGGTGTTAGAAGTATTGAGATATCACATATCATGCTATATGGAGGGTCTCAGTTTTGATATTAGAAGCATTGAGATATCACATCTCATGCTATCGGAAGTGTCTCAGGATTGGAATGGGAAGGAGCTGGATATCACATCTCATGCTAAAGGAAGGGTCTCAGGTTTGGAATGGGAAGGAGTTGGATATCACATCTCATGTTATAGGAAGGGTCTCAGGTTTGGTATAAACATTGAGATATCACATCTCTGCTATCAGAAGTGTCTCAGGATTGGAATGGGAAGGAGTTGGATATCCCATCTCATGTTATAGGAAGGGTCTCAGGTTTTTTTATTAGAATCATTGAGATATCATATTGCATGCTGTAGGAAGGGTCTAAGGATTGGAATGGGAAGGACTTAGATATCACATCTCATGCTATAGATAGGCTCTCAGGTTTGGAAAGTGAAGGAGTTGGATATCACATTTCATGTTAGAGGAAGGATCTCAGGTTTGGTATTAGGGGCATTGAGATATCACATCTCAGGCTATAGGAAGGGTCTCAGGATTGGAATGGGAAGGAGTTGGATATCACATCACATGCTATAGGAAGGGTCTCAGGTTTGGTAGAAGCATTGAGATATCACATCTCATGTTATAGGAAGGGTCTCAGGATTGGAATGGAAGGAGTTGGATATCACATCTCATGTTATAGGAAGGATATCAGGTTTGGTATTAGAAGCATTGAGACATCACATCTCATGCTATAGGAAGGGTCTCAGGATTGGAATGGGAAGGAGTTGGATATCACATCTCATGCTATAGGAAGGGTCTCAGAATTGGAATGGGAAGGAGTTGGATATCACATCACAAGCTATAGGAAGGGTCTCAGGATTAGAATGGGAAGGAGTTTGATATCACATCTCATGCCATAGTATGGGTCTCAGGTTTGGTAGAAGCATTGGGATATCACATCTCATGCTATCGGAAGGGTATCGGGATTGGATTTGGAAGGAGTTGGATATCCCATCTCATGCTATAGGAAGGGTCTCAGGTTGGAATGGGAAGGAGTTGGATATCACATCTCATGTTATAGGAAGGATCTCAGGATTGGAATGGGAAGGACTTGGATATCACATCTCATGCTATAGGAAGGCTCTCAGGTTTGCAAGGGGAAAGAGTTGGATATCACATTTTATGTTAGAGGTAGGATCTCAGGTTTGGTATTAGAAGTATTGAGATATCACATCTCATGCTATCAGAAGGATCTCAGGTTTGGTATCGAAGCATTGAGATATCAAATCTTATGCTATCAGAAGAGTCTCAGGATTGGAATGGGAAGGAGTTGGATATCACATCTCATGGTAAAGGAAGGGTCTCAGGTTTGGAAGATAAGGATTTGGATATCACATCTCATGTTATAGGAAGGATCTCAGGTTTGGTATTAGAAGTATTGAGATATCACATCTCATGCTATCGGAAGGATCTCAGGTTTGGTATAGAAGCATTGAGATATATCTTATGCTATCAGAAGGGTCTCAGGATTGGAATGGGAAGGAGTTGGATATCACATCTCATGCTAAAGGGAGGGTCTCAGGTTTGGAAGGGGAAGGATTTGGATATCACATCTCATGTTATAGGATGGATCTCAGGTTTGGTATTAGAAGTATTGAGATATTACATCTCATGTTATCGGAAGGATCTCAGGTTTGGTGTTAGAAGTATTGAGATATCACATCTCATGCTATAGGAAGGGTCTCAGGATTGGAATGGGAAGGAGTTGGATATCACATCTCATGCTAAAGGAAGGGTCTCAGGTTTGGTAGAAGCATTGAGATATCACATCTCATGCTATAGGAAGGGTCTCAGGAATGGAATGGGAAGGACTTAGATATCACATATCATGCTGTAGGGAGGGTCTCAGTTTTGATATTAGAAGCATTGAGATATCACATCTCATGCTATCGGAAGTGTCTCAGGATTGGAATGGGAAGGAGCTGGATATCACATCTCATGCTAAAGGAAGGGTCTCAGGTTTGGAACGTGAAGGAGTTGGATATCACATCTCATGTTATAGGAAGGGTCTCAGGTTTGGTATAAACATTGAGATATCACATCTCTGCTATCGGAAGTGTCTCAGGATTGGAATGGGAAGGAGTTGGATATCCCATCTCATGTTATAGGACGGGTCTCAGGTTTTTTTATTAGAATCATTGAGATATCATATTGCATGCTGTAGGAAGGGTCTAAGGATTGGAATGGGAAGGACTTAGATATCACATCTCATGCTATAGATAGGCTCTCAGGTTTGGAAAGTGAAGGAGTTGGATATCACATTTCATGTTAGAGGAAGGATCTCAGGTTTGGTATTAGGGGCATTGAGATATCACATCTCAGGCTATAGGAAGGGTCTCAGGATTGGAATGGGAAGGAGTTGGATATCACATCTCATGCTATAGGAAGGCTCTCAGGTTTGCAAGGGGAAAGAGTTGGATATCACATTTCATGTTAGAGGTAGGATCTCAGGTTTGGTATTAGAAGTATTGAGATATCACATCTCATGCTATCAGAAGGATCTCAGGTTTGGTATAGAAGCATTGAGATATCAAATCTTATGCTATCAGAAGAGTCTCAGGATTGGAATGGGAAGGAGTTGGATAAAGGAAGGAAGGGTCTCAGGTTTGGAAGATAAGGATTTGGATATCACATCTCATGTTATAGGAAGGATCTCAGGTTTGGTATTAGAAGTATTGAGATATCACATCTCATGCTATCGGAAGGATCTCAGGTTTGGTATAGAAGGATTGAGATATATCTTATGCTATCAGAAGGGTCTCAGGATTGGAATGGGAAGGAGTTGGATATCACATCTCATGCTAAAGGGATGGTCTCAGGTTTGGAAGGGGAAGGATTTGGATATCACATCTCATGTTATAGGATGGATCTCAGGTTTGGTATTAGAAGTATTGAGATATCACATCTCATGTTATCGGAAGGATCTCAGGTTTGGTATTAGAAGTATTGAGATATCACATCTCATGCTATAGGAAGGGTCTCAGGATTGGAATGGGAAGGAGTTGGATATCACATCTCATGTTATAGGAAGGGTCTCAGGTTTGGTATAAACATTGAGATATCACATCTCTGCTATCGGAAGTGTCTCAGGATTGGAATGGGAAGGAGCTGGATATCACATCTCATGCTATCGGAAGTGTCTCAGGATTGGAATGGGAAGGAGCTGGATATCACATCTCATGATAAAGGAAGGGTCTAAGGTTTGGAAGGGGAAGGATTTGGATATCACATCTCATGTTATAGGACGGGTCTCAGGTTTGGTATTAGAAGCATTGAGATATCAAGTCTCATGGTATAGGAAGGGTCTCAGAATTGGAATGGGAAGGAGTTGGATATCACATCTCAAGCTATAGGAAGGGTCTCAGGATTAGAATGGGAAGGAGTTTGATATCACATCTCATGCCATAGTATGGGTCTCAGGTTTGGTAGAAGCATTGGGATATCACATCTCATGCTATCGGAAGGGTATCGGGATTGGATTTGGAAGGAGTTGGATATCCCATCTCATGCTATATGAAGGGTCTCAGGTTGGAATGGGAAGGAGTTGGATATCACATCTCATGTTATAGGAAGGGTCTCAGGATTGGAATGGGAAGGACTTGGATATCACATCTCATGCTATAGGAAGGCTCTCAGGTTTGCAAGGGGAAAGAGTTGGATATCACATTTCATGTTAGAGGTAGGATCTCAGGTTTGGTATTAGAAGTATTGAGATATCACATCTCATGCTATCAGAAGGATCTCAGGTTTGGTATAGAAGCATTGAGATATCAAATCTTATGCTATCAGAAGAGTCTCAGGATTGGAATGGGAAGGAGTTGGATATCACATCTCATGGTAAAGGAAGGGTCTCAGGTTTGGAAGATAAGGATTTGGATATCACATCTCATGTTATAGGAAGGATCTCAGGTTTGGTATTAGAAGTATTGAGATATCAGATCTCATGCTATCGGAAGGATCTCAGGTTTGGTATAGAAGCATTGAGATATATCTTATGCTATCAGTAGGGTCTCAGGATTGGAATGGGAAGGAGTTGGATATCACATCTCATGCTAAAGGGAGGGTCTCGGGTTTGGAAGGGGAAGGATTTGGATATCACATCTCATGTTCTAGGATGGATCTCAGGTTTGGTATTAGAAGTATTGAGATATCACATCTCATGTTATCGGAAGGATCTCAGGTTTGGTGTTAGAAGTATTGAGATATCACATATCATGCTATATGGAGGGTCTCAGTTTTGATATTAGAAGCATTGAGATATCACATCTCATGCTATCGGAAGTGTCTCAGGATTGGAATGGGAAGGAGCTGGATATCACATCTCATGCTAAAGGAAGGGTCTCAGGTTTGGAATGGGAAGGAGTTGGATATCACATCTCATGTTATAGGAAGGGTCTCAGGTTTGGTATAAACATTGAGATATCACATCTCTGCTATCAGAAGTGTCTCAGGATTGGAATGGGAAGGAGTTGGATATCCCATCTCATGTTATAGGAAGGGTCTCAGGTTTTTTTATTAGAATCATTGAGATATCATATTGCATGCTGTAGGAAGGGTCTAAGGATTGGAATGGGAAGGACTTAGATATCACATCTCATGCTATAGATAGGCTCTCAGGTTTGGAAAGTGAAGGAGTTGGATATCACATTTCATGTTAGAGGAAGGATCTCAGGTTTGGTATTAGGGGCATTGAGATATCACATCTCAGGCTATAGGAAGGGTCTCAGGATTGGAATGGGAAGGAGTTGGATATCACATCACATGCTATAGGAAGGGTCTCAGGTTTGGTAGAAGCATTGAGATATCACATCTCATGTTATAGGAAGGGTCTCAGGATTGGAATGGAAGGAGTTGGATATCACATCTCATGTTATAGGAAGGATATCAGGTTTGGTATTAGAAGCATTGAGACATCACATCTCATGCTATAGGAAGGGTCTCAGGATTGGAATGGGAAGGAGTTGGATATCACATCTCATGCTATAGGAAGGGTCTCAGAATTGGAATGGGAAGGAGTTGGATATCACATCACAAGCTATAGGAAGGGTCTCAGGATTAGAATGGGAAGGAGTTTGATATCACATCTCATGCCATAGTATGGGTCTCAGGTTTGGTAGAAGCATTGGGATATCACATCTCATGCTATCGGAAGGGTATCGGGATTGGATTTGGAAGGAGTTGGATATCCCATCTCATGCTATAGGAAGGGTCTCAGGTTGGAATGGGAAGGAGTTGGATATCACATCTCATGTTATAGGAAGGATCTCAGGATTGGAATGGGAAGGACTTGGATATCACATCTCATGCTATAGGAAGGCTCTCAGGTTTGCAAGGGGAAAGAGTTGGATATCACATTTTATGTTAGAGGTAGGATCTCAGGTTTGGTATTAGAAGTATTGAGATATCACATCTCATGCTATCAGAAGGATCTCAGGTTTGGTATCGAAGCATTGAGATATCAAATCTTATGCTATCAGAAGAGTCTCAGGATTGGAATGGGAAGGAGTTGGATATCACATCTCATGGTAAAGGAAGGGTCTCAGGTTTGGAAGATAAGGATTTGGATATCACATCTCATGTTATAGGAAGGATCTCAGGTTTGGTATTAGAAGTATTGAGATATCACATCTCATGCTATCGGAAGGATCTCAGGTTTGGTATAGAAGCATTGAGATATATCTTATGCTATCAGAAGGGTCTCAGGATTGGAATGGGAAGGAGTTGGATATCACATCTCATGCTAAAGGGAGGGTCTCAGGTTTGGAAGGGGAAGGATTTGGATATCACATCTCATGTTATAGGATGGATCTCAGGTTTGGTATTAGAAGTATTGAGATATCACATCTCATGTTATCGGAAGGATCTCAGGTTTGGTGTTAGAAGTATTGAGATATCACATCTCATGCTATAGGAAGGGTCTCAGGATTGGAATGGGAAGGAGTTGGATATCACATCTCATGCTAAAGGAAGGGTCTCAGGTTTGGTAGAAGCATTGAGATATCACATCTCATGCTATAGGAAGGGTCTCAGGAATGGAATGGGAAGGACTTAGATATCACACATCATGCTGTAGGGAGGGTCTCAGTTTTGATATTAGAAGCATTGAGATATCACATCTCATGCTATCGGAAGTGTCTCAGGATTGGAATGGGAAGGAGCTGGATATCACATCTCATGCTAAAGGAAGGGTCTCAGGTTTGGAACGTGAAGGAGTTGGATATCACATCTCATGTTATAGGAAGGGTCTCAGGTTTGGTATAAACATTGAGATATCACATCTCTGCTATCGGAAGTGTCTCAGGATTGGAATGGGAAGGAGTTGGATATCCCATCTCATGTTATAGGACGGGTCTCAGGTTTTTTTATTAGAATCATTGAGATATCATATTGCATGCTGTAGGAAGGGTCTAAGGATTGGAATGGGAAGGACTTAGATATCACATCTCATGCTATAGATAGGCTCTCAGGTTTGGAAAGTGAAGGAGTTGGATATCACATTTCATGTTAGAGGAAGGATCTCAGGTTTGGTATTAGGGGCATTGAGATATCACATCTCAGGCTATAGGAAGGGTCTCAGGATTGGAATGGGAAGGAGTTGGATATCACATCTCATGCTATAGGAAGGGTCTCAGGTTTGGTAGAAGCATTGAGATATCACATCTCATGCTATAGGAAGGGTCTCAGGATTGGAATGGAAGGAGTTGGATATCACATCTCATGTTATAGGAAGGATATCAGGTTTGGTATTAGAAGCATTGAGACATCACATCTCATGCTATAGGAAGGGTCTCAGGATTGGAATGGGAAGGAGTTGGATATCACATCTCATGCTATAGGAAGGGTCTCAGGATTGGAATGGGAAGGAGTTGAATATGACATCTCATGCCGTAGGAAGGGTCTCAGGTTTGGAATGGGAAGGACTTGGATATCACATCTCATGCTATAAGGAGGGTCTCAAGTTTGATATTAGAAGCATTGAGATATCACATTTCATGATATCGGAAGGGTCTCAAGATTGGAATGGGAAGGAATTGGATATCACATCTCATGATAAAGGAAGGGTCTAAGGTTTGGAAGGGGAAGGATTTGGATATCACATCTCATGTTATAGGACGGGTCTCAGGTTTGGTATTAGAAGCATTGAGATATCAAGTCTCATGGTATAGGAAGGGTCTCAGAATTGGAATGGGAAGGAGTTGGATATCACATCTCAAGCTATAGGAAGGGTCTCAGGATTAGAATGGGAAGGAGTTTGATATCACATCTCATGCCATAGTATGGGTCTCAGGTTTGGTAGAAGCATTGGGATATCACATCTCATGCTATCGGAAGGGTATCGGGATTGGATTTGGAAGGAGTTGGATATCCCATCTCATGCTATAGGAAGGGTCTCAGGTTGGAATGGGAAGGAGTTGGATATCACATCTCATGTTATAGGAAGGGTCTCAGGATTGGAATGGGAAGGACTTGGATATCACATCTCATGCTATAGGAAGGCTCTCAGGTTTGCAAGGGGAAAGAGTTGGATATCACATTTCATGTTAGAGGTAGGATCTCAGGTTTGGTATTAGAAGTATTGAGATATCACATCTCATGCTATCAGAAGGATCTCAGGTTTGGTATAGAAGCATTGAGATATCAAATCTTATGCTATCAGAAGAGTCTCAGGATTGGAATGGGAAGGAGTTGGATAAAGGAAGGAAGGGTCTCAGGTTTGGAAGATAAGGATTTGGATATCACATCTCATGTTATAGGAAGGATCTCAGGTTTGGTATTAGAAGTATTGAGATATCACATCTCATGCTATCGGAAGGATCTCAGGTTTGGTATAGAAGGATTGAGATATATCTTATGCTATCAGAAGGGTCTCAGGATTGGAATGGGAAGGAGTTGGATATCACATCTCATGCTAAAGGGATGGTCTCAGGTTTGGAAGGGGAAGGATTTGGATATCACATCTCATGTTATAGGATGGATCTCAGGTTTGGTATTAGAAGTATTGAGATATCACATCTCATGTTATCGGAAGGATCTCAGGTTTGGTATTAGAAGTATTGAGATATCACATCTCATGCTATAGGAAGGGTCTCAGGATTGGAATGGGAAGGAGTTGGATATCACATCTCATGTTATAGGAAGGGTCTCAGGTTTGGTATAGAAGCATTGAGATATCAAATCTTATGCTATCAGAAGAGTCTCAGGATTGGAATGGGAAGGAGTTGGATATCACATCTCATGGTAAAGGAAGGGTCTCAGGTTTGGAAGATAAGGATTTGGATATCACATCTCATGTTATAGGAAGGATCTCAGGTTTGGTATTAGAAGTATTGAGATATCAGATCTCATGCTATCGGAAGGATCTCAGGTTTGGTATAGAAGCATTGAGATATATCTTATGCTATCAGTAGGGTCTCAGGATTGGAATGGGAAGGAGTTGGATATCACATCTCATGCTAAAGGGAGGGTCTCGGGTTTGGAAGGGGAAGGATTTGGATATCACATCTCATGTTCTAGGATGGATCTCAGGTTTGGTATTAGAAGTATTGAGATATCACATCTCATGTTATCGGAAGGATCTCAGGTTTGGTGTTAGAAGTATTGAGATATCACATATCATGCTATATGGAGGGTCTCAGTTTTGATATTAGAAGCATTGAGATATCACATCTCATGCTATCGGAAGTGTCTCAGGATTGGAATGGGAAGGAGCTGGATATCACATCTCATGCTAAAGGAAGGGTCTCAGGTTTGGAATGGGAAGGAGTTGGATATCACATCTCATGTTATAGGAAGGGTCTCAGGTTTGGTATAAACATTGAGATATCACATCTCTGCTATCAGAAGTGTCTCAGGATTGGAATGGGAAGGAGTTGGATATCCCATCTCATGTTATAGGAAGGGTCTCAGGTTTTTTTATTAGAATCATTGAGATATCATATTGCATGCTGTAGGAAGGGTCTAAGGATTGGAATGGGAAGGACTTAGATATCACATCTCATGCTATAGATAGGCTCTCAGGTTTGGAAAGTGAAGGAGTTGGATATCACATTTCATGTTAGAGGAAGGATCTCAGGTTTGGTATTAGGGGCATTGAGATATCACATCTCAGGCTATAGGAAGGGTCTCAGGATTGGAATGGGAAGGAGTTGGATATCACATCACATGCTATAGGAAGGGTCTCAGGTTTGGTAGAAGCATTGAGATATCACATCTCATGTTATAGGAAGGGTCTCAGGATTGGAATGGAAGGAGTTGGATATCACATCTCATGTTATAGGAAGGATATCAGGTTTGGTATTAGAAGCATTGAGACATCACATCTCATGCTATAGGAAGGGTCTCAGGATTGGAATGGGAAGGAGTTGGATATCACATCTCATGCTAAAGGAAGGGTCTCAGAATTGGAATGGGAAGGAGTTGGATATCACATCACAAGCTATAGGAAGGGTCTCAGGATTAGAATGGGAAGGAGTTTGATATCACATCTCATGCCATAGTATGGGTCTCAGGTTTGGTAGAAGCATTGGGATATCACATCTCATGCTATCGGAAGGGTATCGGGATTGGATTTGGAAGGAGTTGGATATCCCATCTCATGCTATAGGAAGGGTCTCAGGTTGGAATGGGAAGGAGTTGGATATCACATCTCATGTTATAGGAAGGATCTCAGGATTGGAATGGGAAGGACTTGGATATCACATCTCATGCTATAGGAAGGCTCTCAGGTTTGCAAGGGGAAAGAGTTGGATATCACATTTTATGTTAGAGGTAGGATCTCAGGTTTGGTATTAGAAGTATTGAGATATCACATCTCATGCTATCAGAAGGATCTCAGGTTTGGTATCGAAGCATTGAGATATCAAATCTTATGCTATCAGAAGAGTCTCAGGATTGGAATGGGAAGGAGTTGGATATCACATCTCATGGTAAAGGAAGGGTCTCAGGTTTGGAAGATAAGGATTTGGATATCACATCTCATGTTATAGGAAGGATCTCAGGTTTGGTATTAGAAGTATTGAGATATCACATCTCATGCTATCGGAAGGATCTCAGGTTTGGTATAGAAGCATTGAGATATATCTTATGCTATCAGAAGGGTCTCAGGATTGGAATGGGAAGGAGTTGGATATCACATCTCATGCTAAAGGGAGGGTCTCAGGTTTGGAAGGGGAAGGATTTGGATATCACATCTCATGTTATAGGATGGATCTCAGGTTTGGTATTAGAAGTATTGAGATATCACATCTCATGTTATCGGAAGGATCTCAGGTTTGGTGTTAGAAGTATTGAGATATCACATCTCATGCTATAGGAAGGGTCTCAGGATTGGAATGGGAAGGAGTTGGATATCACATCTCATGCTAAAGGAAGGGTCTCAGGTTTGGTAGAAGCATTGAGATATCACATCTCATGCTATAGGAAGGGTCTCAGGAATGGAATGGGAAGGACTTAGATATCACATATCATGCTGTAGGGAGGGTCTCAGTTTTGATATTAGAAGCATTGAGATATCACATCTCATGCTATCGGAAGTGTCTCAGGATTGGAATGGGAAGGAGCTGGATATCACATCTCATGCTAAAGGAAGGGTCTCAGGTTTGGAACGTGAAGGAGTTGGATATCACATCTCATGTTATAGGAAGGGTCTCAGGTTTGGTATAAACATTGAGATATCACATCTCTGCTATCGGAAGTGTCTCAGGATTGGAATGGGAAGGAGTTGGATATCCCATCTCATGTTATAGGACGGGTCTCAGGTTTTTTTATTAGAATCATTGAGATATCATATTGCATGCTGTAGGAAGGGTCTAAGGATTGGAATGGGAAGGACTTAGATATCACATCTCATGCTATAGATAGGCTCTCAGGTTTGGAAAGTGAAGGAGTTGGATATCACATTTCATGTTAGAGGAAGGATCTCAGGTTTGGTATTAGGGGCATTGAGATATCACATCTCAGGCTATAGGAAGGGTCTCAGGATTGGAATGGGAAGGAGTTGGATATCACATCTCATGCTATAGGAAGGGTCTCAGGTTTGGTAGAAGCATTGAGATATCACATCTCATGCTATAGGAAGGGTCTCAGGATTGGAATGGAAGGAGTTGGATATCACATCTCATGTTATAGGAAGGATATCAGGTTTGGTATTAGAAGCATTGAGACATCACATCTCATGCTATAGGAAGGGTCTCAGGATTGGAATGGGAAGGAGTTGGATATCACATCTCATGCTATAGGAAGGGTCTCAGGATTGGAATGGGAAGGAGTTGAATATGACATCTCATGCCGTAGGAAGGGTCTCAGGTTTGGAATGGGAAGGACTTGGATATCACATCTCATGCTATAAGGAGGGTCTCAAGTTTGATATTAGAAGCATTGAGATATCACATTTCATGATATCGGAAGGGTCTCAAGATTGGAATGGGAAGGAATTGGATATCACATCTCATGATAAAGGAAGGGTCTAAGGTTTGGAAGGGGAAGGATTTGGATATCACATCTCATGTTATAGGACGGGTCTCAGGTTTGGTATTAGAAGCATTGAGATATCAAGTCTCATGGTATAGGAAGGGTCTCAGAATTGGAATGGGAAGGAGTTGGATATCACATCTCAAGCTATAGGAAGGGTCTCAGGATTAGAATGGGAAGGAGTTTGATATCACATCTCATGCCATAGTATGGGTCTCAGGTTTGGTAGAAGCATTGGGATATCACATCTCATGCTATCGGAAGGGTATCGGGATTGGATTTGGAAGGAGTTGGATATCCCATCTCATGCTATAGGAAGGGTCTCAGGTTGGAATGGGAAGGAGTTGGATATCACATCTCATGTTATAGGAAGGGTCTCAGGATTGGAATGGGAAGGACTTGGATATCACATCTCATGCTATAGGAAGGCTCTCAGGTTTGCAAGGGGAAAGAGTTGGATATCACATTTCATGTTAGAGGTAGGATCTCAGGTTTGGTATTAGAAGTATTGAGATATCACATCTCATGCTATCAGAAGGATCTCAGGTTTGGTATAGAAGCATTGAGATATCAAATCTTATGCTATCAGAAGAGTCTCAGGATTGGAATGGGAAGGAGTTGGATAAAGGAAGGAAGGGTCTCAGGTTTGGAAGATAAGGATTTGGATATCACATCTCATGTTATAGGAAGGATCTCAGGTTTGGTATTAGAAGTATTGAGATATCACATCTCATGCTATCGGAAGGATCTCAGGTTTGGTATAGAAGGATTGAGATATATCTTATGCTATCAGAAGGGTCTCAGGATTGGAATGGGAAGGAGTTGGATATCACATCTCATGCTAAAGGGATGGTCTCAGGTTTGGAAGGGGAAGGATTTGGATATCACATCTCATGTTATAGGATGGATCTCAGGTTTGGTATTAGAAGTATTGAGATATCACATCTCATGTTATCGGAAGGATCTCAGGTTTGGTATTAGAAGTATTGAGATATCACATCTCATGCTATAGGAAGGGTCTCAGGATTGGAATGGGAAGGAGTTGGATATCACATCTCATGTTATAGGAAGGGTCTCAGGTTTGGTATAAACATTGAGATATCACATCTCTGCTATCGGAAGTGTCTCAGGATTGGAATGGGAAGGAGCTGGATATCACATCTCATGCTATCGGAAGTGTCTCAGGATTGGAATGGGAAGGAGCTGGATATCACATCTCATGCTAAAGGAAGGGTCTCAGGTTTGGAACGGGAAGGAGTTGGATATCACATCTCATGTTATAGGAAGGGTCTCAGGTTTGGTATAAACATTGAGATATCACAGCTCTGCTATCGGAAGTGTCTCAGGATTGGAATGGGAAGGAGTTGAATATCCCATCTCATGTTATAGGACGGGTCTCAGGTTTTTTTATTAGAATCATTGAGATATCATATTGCATGCTGTAGGAAGGGTCTAAGGATTGGAATGGGAAGGACTTAGATATCACATCTCATGCTATAGATAGGCTCTCAGGTTTCGAAAGTGAAGGAGTTGGATATCACATTTCATGTTAGAGGAAGGATCTCAGGTTTGGTATTAGGGGCATTGAGATATCACATCTCAGGCTATAGGAAGGGTCTCAGGATTGGAAAGGGAAGGAGTTGGATATCACATCTCATGCTATAGGAAGGGTCTCAGGTTTGGTAGAAGCATTGAGATATCACATCTCATGCTATAGGAAGGGTCTCAGGATTGGAATGGAAGGAGTTGGATATCACATCTCATGTTATAGGAAGGATATCAGGTTTGGTATTAGAAGCATTGAGACATCACATCTCATGCTATAGGAAGGGTCTCAGGATTGGAATGGGAAGGAGTTGGATATCACATCTCATGCTATAGGAAGGGTCTCAGAATTGGAATGGGAAGGAGTTGGATATCACATCTCAAGCTATAGGAAGGGTCTCAGGATTAGAATGGGAAGGAGTTTGATATCACATCTCATGCCATAGTATGGGTCTCAGGTTTGGTAGAAGCATTGGGATATCACATCTCATGCTATCGGAAGGGTATCGGGATTGGATTTGGAAGGAGTTGGATATCCCATCTCATGCTATAGGAAGGGTCTCAGGTTGGAATGGGAAGGAGTTGGACATCACATCTCATGTTATAGGAAGGGTCTCAGGATTGGAATGGGAAGGACTTGGATATCACATCTCATGCTATAGGAAGGCTCTCAGGTTTGCAAGGGGAAAGAGTTGGATATCACATTTTATGTTAGAGGTAGGATCTCAGGTTTGGTATTAGAAGTATTGAGATATCACATCTCATGCTATCAGAAGGATCTCAGGTTTGGTATAGAAGCATTGAGATATATCTTATGCTATCAGTAGGGTCTCAGGATTGGAATGGGAAGGAGTTGGATATCACATCTCATGCTAAAGGAAGGGTCTCGGGTTTGGAAGGGGAAGGATTTGGATATCACATCTCATGTTCTAGGATGGATCTCAGGTTTGGTATTAGAAGTATTGAGATATCACATCTCATGTTATCGGAAGGATCTCAGGTTTGGTGTTAGAAGTATTGAGATATCACATATCATGCTATAGGGAGGGTCTCAGTTTTGATATTAGAAGCATTGAGATATCACATCTCATGCTATCGGAAGTGTCTCAGGATTGGAATGGGAAGGAGCTGGATATCACATCTCATGCTAAAGGAAGGGTCTCAGGTTTGGAATGGGAAGGAGTTGGATATCACATCTCATGTTATAGGAAGGGTCTCAGGTTTGGTATAAACATTGAGATATCACATCTCTGCTATCGGAAGTGTCTCAGGATTGGAATGGGAAGGAGTTGGATATCCCATCTCATGTTATAGGAAGGGTCTCAGGTTTTTTTATTAGAATCATTGAGATATCATATTGCATGCTGTAGGAAGGGTCTAAGGATTGGAATGGGAAGGACTTAGATATCACATCTCATGCTATAGATAGGCTCTCAGGTTTGGAAAGTGAAGGAGTTGGATATCACATTTCATGTCAGAGGAAGGATCTCAGGTTTGGTATTAGGGGCATTGAGATATCACATCTCAGGCTATAGGAAGGGTCTCAGGATTGGAATGGGAAGGAGTTGGATATCACATCTCATGCTATAGGAAGGGTCTCAGGTTTGGTAGAAGCATTGAGATATCACATCTCATGCTATAGGAAGGGTCTCAGGATTGGAATGGAAGGAGTTGGATATCCCATCTCATGTTATAGGAAGGATATCAGGTTTTTTTATTAGAATCATTGAGATATCATATTGCATGCTGTAGGAAGGGTCTAAGGATTGGAATGGGAAGGACTTAGATATCACATCTCATGCTATAGATAGGCTCTCAGGTTTGGAAAGTGAAGGAGTTGGATATCACATTTCATGTTAGAGGAAGGATCTCAGGTTTGGTATTAGGGGCATTGAGATATCACATCTCAGGCTATAGGAAGGGTCTCAGGATTGGAATGGGAAGGAGTTGGATATCACATCTCATGCTATAGGAAGGGTCTCAGGTTTGGTAGAAGCATTGAGATATCACATCTCATGCTATAGGAAGGGTCTCAGGATTGGAATGGAAGGAGTTGGATATCACATCTCATGTTATAGGAAGGATATCAGGTTTGGTATTAGAAGCATTGAGACATCACATCTCATGCTATAGGAAGGGTCTCAGGATTGGAATGGGAAGGAGTTGGATATCACATCTCATGCTATAGGAAGGGTCTCAGAATTGGAATGGGAAGGAGTTGGATATCACATCTCAAGCTATAGGAAGGGTCTCAGGATTAGAATGGGAAGGAGTTTGATATCACATCTCATGCCATAGTATGGGTCTCAGGTTTGGTAGAAGCATTGGGATATCACATCTCATGCTATCGGAAGGGTATCGGGATTGGATTTGGAAGGAGTTGGATATCCCATCTCATGCTATAGGAAGGGTCTCAGGTTGGAATGGGAAGGAGTTGGATATCACATCTCATGTTATAGGAAGGGTCTCAGGATTGGAATGGGAAGGACTTGGATATCACATCTCATGCTATAGGAAGGCTCTCAGGTTTGCAAGGGGAAAGAGTTGGATATCACATTTTATGTTAGAGGTAGGATCTCAGGTTTGGTATTAGAAGTATTGAGATATCACATCTCATGCTATCAGAAGGATCTCAGGTTTGGTATAGAAGCATTGAGATATCAAATCTTATGCTATCAGAAGAGTCTCAGGATTGGAATGGGAAGGAGTTGGATATCACATCTCATGGTAAAGGAAGGGTCTCAGGTTTGGAAGATAAGGATTTGGATATCACATCTCATGTTATAGGAAGGATCTCAGGTTTGGTATTAGAAGTATTGAGATATCACATCTCATGCTATCGGAAGGATCTCAGGTTTGGTATAGAAGCATTGAGATATATCTTATGCTATCAGAAGGGTCTCAGGATTGGAATGGGAAGGAGTTGGATATCACATCTCATGCTAAAGGGAGGGTCTCAGGTTTGGAAGGGGAAGGATTTGGATATCACATCTCATGTTATAGGATGGATCTCAGGTTTGGTATTAGAAGTATTGAGATATCACATCTCATGTTATCGGAAGGATCTCAGGTTTGGTGTTAGAAGTATTGAGATATCACATCTCATGCTATAGGAAGGGTCTCAGGATTGGAATGGGAAGGAGTTGGATATCACATCTCATGCTAAAGGAAGGGTCTCAGGTTTGGTAGAAGCATTGAGATATCACATCTCATGCTATAGGAAGGGTCTCAGGATTGGAATGGGAAGGACTTAGATATCACATATCATGCTATAGGGAGGGTCTCCGTTTTGATATTAGAAGCATTGAGATATCACATCTCATGCTATCGGAAGTGTCTCAGGATTGGAATGGGAAGGAGCTGGATATCACATCTCATGCTAAAGGAAGGGTCTCAGGTTTGGAACGGGAAGGAGTTGGATATCACATCTCATGTTATAGGAAGGGTCTCAGGTTTGGTATAAACATTGAGATATCACATCTCTGCTATCGGAAGTGTCTCAGGATTGGAATGGGAAGGAGTTGGATATCCCATCTCATGTTATAGGACGGGTCTCAGGTTTTTTTATTAGAATCATTGAGATATCATATTGCATGCTGTAGGAAGGGTCTAAGGATTGGAATGGGAAGGACTTAGATATCACATCTCATGCTATAGATAGGCTCTCAGGTTTGGAAAGTGAAGGAGTTGGATATCACATTTCATGTTAGAGGAAGGATCTCAGGTTTGGTATTAGGGGCATTGAGATATCACATCTCAGGCTATAGGAAGGGTCTCAGGATTGGAATGGGAAGGAGTTGGATATCACATCTCATGCTATAGGAAGGGTCTCAGGTTTGGTAGAAGCATTGAGATATCACATCTCATGCTATAGGAAGGGTCTCAGGATTGGAATGGAAGGAGTTGGATATCACATCTCATGTTATAGGAAGGATATCAGGTTTGGTATTAGAAGCATTGAGACATCACATCTCATGCTATAGGAAGGGTCTCAGGATTGGAATGGGAAGGAGTTGGATATCACATCTCATGCTATAGGAAGGGTCTCAGGATTGGAATGGGAAGGAGTTGAATATGACATCTCATGCCGTAGGAAGGGTCTCAGGTTTGGAATGGGAAGGACTTGGATATCACATCTCATGCTATAAGGAGGGTCTCAAGTTTGATATTAGAAGCATTGAGATATCACATTTCATGATATTGGTAGGGTCTCAAGATTGGAATGGGAAGGAATTGGATATCACATCTCATGATAAAGGAAGGGTCTAAGGTTTGGAAGGGGAAGGATTTGGATATCACATCTCATGTTATAGGACGGGTCTCAGGTTTGGTATTAGAAGCATTGAGATATCAAGTCTCATGGTATAGGAAGGGTCTCAGAATTGGAATGGGAAGGAGTTGGATATCACATCTCAAGCTATAGGAAGTGTCTCAGGATTAGAATGGGAAGGAGTTTGATATCACATCTCATGCCATAGTATGGGTCTCAGGTTTGGTAGAAGCATTGGGATATCACATCTCATGCTATCGGAAGGGTATCGGGATTGGATTTGGAAGGAGTTGGATATCCCATCTCATGCTATAGGAAGGGTCTCAGGTTGGAATGGGAAGGAGTTGGATATCACATCTCATGTTATAGGAAGGGTCTCAGGATTGGAATGGGAAGGACTTGGATATCACATCTCATGCTATAGGAAGGCTCTCAGGTTTGCAAGGGGAAAGAGTTGGATATCACATTTCATGTTAGAGGTAGGATCTCAGGTTTGGTATTAGAAGTATTGAGATATCACATCTCATGCTATCAGAAGGATCTCAGGTTTGGTATAGAAGCATTGAGATATCAAATCTTATGCTATCAGAAGAGTCTCAGGATTGGAATGGGAAGGAGTTGGATAAAGGAAGGAAGGGTCTCAGGTTTGGAAGATAAGGATTTGGATATCACATCTCATGTTATAGGAAGGATCTCAGGTTTGGTATTAGAAGTATTGAGATATCACATCTCATGCTATCTGAAGGATCTCAGGTTTGGTATAGAAGCATTGAGATATATCTTATGCTATCAGAAGGGTCTCAGGATTGGAATGGGAAGGAGTTGGATATCACATCTCATGCTAAAGGGAGGGTCTCAGGTTTGGAAGGGGAAGGATTTGGATATCACATCTCATGTTATAGGATGGATCTCAGGTTTGGTATTAGAAGTATTGAGATATCACATCTCATGTTATCGGAAGGATCTCAGGTTTGGTATTAGAAGTATTGAGATATCACATCTCATGCTATAGGAAGGGTCTCAGGATTGGAATGGGAAGGAGTTGGATATCACATCTCATGTTATAGGAAGGGTCTCAGGTTTGGTATAAACATTGAGATATCACATCTCTGCTATCGGAAGTGTCTCAGGATTGGAATGGGAAGGAGCTGGATATCACATCTCATGCTATCGGAAGTGTCTCAGGATTGGAATGGGAAGGAGCTGGATATCACATCTCATGCTAAAGGAAGGGTCTCAGGTTTGGAACGGGAAGGAGTTGGATATCACATCTCATGTTATAGGAAGGGTCTCAGGTTTGGTATAAACATTGAGATATCACAGCTCTGCTATCGGAAGTGTCTCAGGATTGGAATGGGAAGGAGTTGAATATCCCATCTCATGTTATAGGACGGGTCTCAGGTTTTTTTATTAGAATCATTGAGATATCATATTGCATGCTGTAGGAAGGGTCTAAGGATTGGAATGGGAAGGACTTAGATATCACATCTCATGCTATAGATAGGCTCTCAGGTTTGGAAAGTGAAGGAGTTGGATATCACATTTCATGTTAGAGGAAGGATCTCAGGTTTGGTATTAGGGGCATTGAGATATCACATCTCAGGCTATAGGAAGGGTCTCAGGATTGGAATGGGAAGGAGTTGGATATCACATCTCATGCTATAGGAAGGGTCTCAGGTTTGGTAGAAGCATTGAGATATCACATCTCATGCTATAGGAAGGGTCTCAGGATTGGAATGGAAGGAGTTGGATATCACATCTCATGTTATAGGAAGGATATCAGGTTTGGTATTAGAAGCATTGAGACATCACATCTCATGCTATAGGAAGGGTCTCAGGATTGGAATGGGAAGGAGTTGGATATCACATCTCATGCTATAGGAAGGGTCTCAGGATTGGAATGGGAAGGAGTTGAATATGACATCTCATGCCGTAGGAAGGGTCTCAGGTTTGGTATAAACATTGAGATATCACATCTCTGCTATCAAAAGGGTCTCAGGATTGGAATGGGAAGGAGTTGGATTTCCCATCTCATGTTATAGGAAGAGTCTCAGGTTTGGTATTAGAAGCATTGAGATATCACATCTCATGCTATAGGAAGTGTCTCAGGATTGGAATGGGAAGGACTTAGATATCACATCTCATGCTATGGGAAGGGTCTCAGGTTTGGTATAAGCAGTGAGATATCACATCTCATGCTATAGGAAGTGTCTCAGGATTGGAATGGGAAGGAGTTGGATATCACATCTCATGTTATAGGAAGGATCTCAGGTTTGGTATAAGCATTGAGATATCACATCTCATGCTATAGGAAGGGTCTCAGGATTGGAATGGGAAGGATTTGGATATCACATCTCATGCTATAGGGAGGGTCTCAAGTTTGATATTAGAAGCTTTGAGATATCACATCTCATGATATCGGAAGGGTCTCAGGATTGGAATGGGAAGGAGTTGGATATCACATCTCATGATAAAGGAAGGGTCTAAGGTTTGGAAGGGGAAGGATTTGGATATCACGTCTCATGTTATATTATGGGTCTCACGTTTGGTATTAGAATCATTGAGATATCAAGTCTCCTAGTATAGGAAGGGTCTCAGAATTGGAATGGGAAGGAGTTGGATATCACATCTCAAGCTATAGGAAGGGTCTCAGGATTGGAATGGGAAGGACTTGGATATCACATCTCATGCTATAGGAAGGCTCTCAGGTTTGGAAGGGGAAAGAGTTGGATATCACATTTCATGTTAGAGGTAGGATCTCAGGTTTGGTATTAGAGGCATTGAGATATCACATCTCATGCTATCAGAAGGGTCTCAGGAATGGAATGGGAAGGAGTTGGATATCACATCTCATGCTAAAGGGAGGGTCTCAGGTTTGGAAGGGGAAGGATTTGGATATCACATCTCATGTTATAGGAAGGATCTCAGGTTTGGTATTAGAAGCATTGAGATATCACATCTCATGCTATCGGAAGGATCTCAGGTTTGGTATTAGAAGCATTGAGATATCACATCTCATGCTATCAGAAGAGTTTCAGGATTGGAATAGGAAGGAGTTGGATATCACATCTCATGCTAAAGGGAGGGTCTCAGGTTTGGAAGGGGAAGGATTTGGATATCAAATCTCATGTTATCGGAAGGATCTCACGTTTGGTATTAGAAGTATTGAGATATCATATCTCATGCTATAGGAAGGGTCTCAGGATTGGAATGGGAAGGAGTTGGATATCACATCTCATGCTATAGGGAGGGTCTCAGATTGGAATGGGAAGGACTTAGATATCACATATCATGCTATAGGGAGGGTCTCAGTTTTGATATTAGAAGCATTGAGATATCACATCTCATGCTATCGGAAGTGTCTCAGGATTGGAATGGGAAGGTGCTGGATATCACATCTCATGCTAAAGGAAGGGTCTCGGGTTTGGAACGGGAAGGATTTGGATATCACATCTAATGTTATAGGAAGGGTCTCAGGTTTGGTATAAGCATTGAGATATCACATCTCTGCTATCGGAAGTGTCTCAGGATTGGAATGGGAAGGAGTTGGATATCCCATCTCATGTTATAGGACGGGTCTCAGGTTTGTTATTAGAATCATTGAGATATCATATTGCATGCTGTTGGAAGGGTCTAAGGGTTGGAATGGGAAGGACTTGGATATCACATCTCATGCTATAGATAGGCTCTTAGGTCTGGAAAGGGAAGGAGTTGGATATCACATTTCATGTTAGAGGAAGGATCTCAGGTTTGGTATTAGAAGCATTGAGATATCACATCTCATACTATAGGAAGGGTCTCAGGATTGGAATGGGAAGCAGTTGGATATCACATCTCATGCTATAGGAAGGGTCTCAGGTTTGGTATAAGCATTGAGATATCACATCTCATGCTATAGGACGGGTCTCAGGATTGGAATGGAAGGAGTTGGATATCACATCTCATGTTATAGGAAGGATCTCAGGTTTGGTATTAGAAGCATTGAGACATCACATCTCATGCTATAGGAAGGGTCTCAGGGTTGGAATGGGAAGGAGTTGGATATCACATCTCATCCAATAGGAAGGGTCTCAGGTTTGGTATAAGCATTGAGATATCACATCTCTGCTATCGTAAGGGTCTCAGGATTGGATTGGGAAGGAGTTGGATATCCCTTCTCATGCTATAGGAAGTGTCTCAGGTTGGAATGGGAAGGAGTTGGATATCACATCTCATTCATGTTATAGGAAGGGTCTCAGGATTGGAATGGGAAGGATTTGGATATCACATCTCTTGCTATAGAAGGGTCTCAGGATTGGAATGGGTAGGAGTTGGATATTACTTTCTTGCTATAGGAAGGGTCTCAGGGTTGGAATGGAAAGGAGTTGGATATCACATATGCTATAGTTAGTGTCTCAGGTTTGGAACGGGAAGGAGTTGGATATCACATCTCATGTTATAGAAAGGGTCTCAGGTTTGGTATAAGCATTGAGATATCACATCTCTGCTATCGGAAGCGGCTCAGGATTGGAATGGGAAGGAGTTGGATATCCCATCTCATGTTATAGGAAGAGTCTCTGGTTTGGTATTAGAATCATTGAGATATCACATCGCATGCTGTAGGAAGGGTCTAAGGATTGGAATGGGATGGACTTGGATATCACATCTCATGCTATAGGTAGGCTCTCAGGTGGTTTGGTATAAGCATTGAGATATCACATCTCATGCTATAGGAAGGGTCTCAGGATTGGAATGGGAAGGAATTGGATATCACATCTCATGCTATAGGAAGGGTCTCAGATTTGGTATAAGCATTGAGATATCACATCTCATGCTAAAGGAAGGGTCTCAGGATTGGAATGGGAAGGAGTTTTATATGACATCTCAGGCCATAGGAAAGTTCTCAGGTTTGGTATAAGCATTGAGATATCACATCTCTGCTATCGGAAGGGTCTCAGGATTGGAATGGGAAGGAGTTGGATATCCCATCTCATGTTATAGCAAGGGTCTCAGGTTTCGTATGAGAAGCATAGAGATATCACATCTCATGCTATAGGACGGGTTTCAGGATTGGAATGGAAGGAGTTGGATATCACATCTCATGTTATAGGAAGGATCTCAGGTTTGGTATTAGAAGCATTGAGACATCACATCTCATGCTATAGGAAGGGTCTCAGGGTTGGAATGGGAAGGAGTTGGATATCACATCTCATCCAATAGGAAGGGTCTCAGGTTTGGAATGGGAAGGAATTGGATATCACATCTCATGTTATAGGAAGGATCTCAGGTTTGGTATTAGAAGCATTGAGATATCACATCTCATGCTATAGGAAGGGTCACAGGATTGGAATGTGAAGGATTTGGATATCACATCTCATGCTAAAGGAAGGGTCTCAGGTTTGGTAGAAGCATTGATATATCACGTCTCTGCTATAGGAAGGGTCTCATTTTTGGAATGGGAAGGAGTTGGATATCACATATGCTATAGTTAGTGTCTCAGGTTTGGAACGGGAAGGAGTTGGATATCACATCTCATGTTATAGGAAGGGTCTCAGGTTTGGTATAAGCATTGAGATATCACATCTCTGCTATCGGAAGCGGCTCAGGATTGGAATGGGAAGGAGTTGGATATCCCATCTCATGTTATAGGAAGAGTCTCTGGTTTGGTATTAGAATCATTGAGATATCACATCGCATGCTGTAGGAAGGGTCTAAGGATTGGAATGGGATGGACTTGGATATCACATCTCATGCTATAGGTAGGCTCTCAGGTGGTTTGGTATAAGCATTGAGATATCACATCTCATGCTATAGGAAGGGTCTCAGGATTGGAATGGGAAGGAATTGTATATCACATCTCATGCTATAGGAAGGGTCTCAGATTTGGTATAAGCATTGAGATATCACATCTCATGCTAAAGGAAGGGTCTCAGGATTGGAATGGGAAGGAGTTGTATATGACATCTCAGGCCATAGGAAGGTTCTCAGGTTTGGTATAAGCATTGAGATATCACATCTCTGCTATCGGAAGGGTCTCAGGATTGGAATGGGAAGGAGTTGGATATCCCATCTCATGTTATAGGAAGGGTCTCAGGTTTGGTATTAGAAGCATAGAGATATCACATCTCATGCTATAGGAAGGGTCTCAGGATTTGAATGGCAAGGAGTTGGATATCACATCTCATGCCATAGGAAGGGTCTCAGGTTTGGTATAAGCATTGAGATATCACATCTCTGCTATCGGAAGGGTCTCAGGATTGGATTGGGAAGGAGTTGGATATCCCTTCTCATGCTATAGGAAGTGTCTCAGGTTGGAATGGGAAGGAGTTGGATATCACATCTCATGTTATAGGAAGGGTCTCAGGATTGGAATGGGAAGGATTTGGATATCACATCTCTTGCTATAGGAAGGGTCTCAGGATTGGAATGGGTAGGATTTGGATATTACTTTCTTGCTATAGGAAGGGTCTCATGTTTGGAATGGGAAGGAGTTGGATATCACATATGCTATAGTTAGTGTCTCAGGTTTGGAACGGGAAGGAGTTGGATATCACATCTCATGTTATAGGAAGGGTCTCAGGTTTGTTATAAGCATTGAGATATCACATCTCTGCTATCGGAAGCGGCTCAGGATTGGAATGGGAAGGAGTTGGATATCCCATCTCATGTTATAGGAAGAGTCTCAGGTTTGGTATAAGCATTGAGATATCACATCTCTGCTATCGGAAGGGTCTCAGGATTGGAATGGGAAGGAGTTGGATATTCCCATCTCATGTTATCGGAAGGATCTCATGTTTGGTATTAGAAGTATTGAGATATATCTCATGCTATAGGAAGGGTCTCAGGATTGGAATGGGAAGGAGTTGGATATCACATCTCATGCTATAGGGAGGGTCTCAGGATTGGAATGGGAAGGACTTAGATATCACATATCATGCTATAGGGAGGGTCTCAGTTTTGATATTAGAAGCATTGAGATATCACATCTCATGCTATCGGAAGTGTCTCAGGATTGGAATGGGAAGGAGCTGGATATCACATCTCATGCTAAAGGAAGGGTCTCAGGTTTGGAACGGGAAGGATTTGGATATCACATCTCATGTTATAGGAAGGGTCTCAGGTTTGGTATAAGCATTGAGATATCACATGCTATCGGAAGTGTCTCAGGATTGGAATGGGAAGGAGTTGGATATCCCATCTCATGTTATAGGACGGGTCTCAGGTTTGTTATTAGAATCATTGAGATATCATATTGCATGCTGTAGGAAGGGTCTAAGGGTTGGAATGTGAAGGACTTGGATATCACATCTCATGCTATAGATAGGCTCTTAGGTTTGGAAAGGGAAGGAGTTGGATATCACATTTCATGTTAGAGGAAGGATCTCAGGTTTGGTATTAGAAGCATTGAGATATCACATCTCATGCTATAGGAAGGGTCTCAGGATTGGAATGGGAAGCAGTTGGATATCACATCTCATGCTATAGGAAGGGTCTCAGGTTTGGTATAAGCATTGAGATATCACATCTCATGCTATAGGACGGGTCTCAGGATTGGAATGGAAGGAGTTGGATATCACATCTCATGTTATAGGAAGGATCTCAGGTTTGGTATTAGAAGCATTGAGACATCACATCTCATGCTATAGGAAGGGTCTCAGGGTTGGAATGGGAAGGAGTTGGATATCACATCTCATCCAATAGGAAGGGTCTCAGGTTTGGAATGGGAAGGAATTGGATATCACATCTCATGTTATAGGAAGGATCTCAGGTTTGGTATTAGAAGCATTGAGATATCACATCTCATGCTATAGGAAGGGTCTCAGGATTGGAATGTGAAGGATTTGGATATCACATCTCATGCTAAAGGAAGGGTCTCAGGTTTGGTAGAAGCATTGAGATATCACATCTCTGCTATCGGAAGGGTCTCAGGATTGGAATGGGAAGGAGTTGGATATCCCATCTCATGTTATAGGAAGGGTCTCAGGTTTGGTATTAGAAGCATAGAGATATCACATCTCATGCTATAGGAAGGGTCTCAGGATTTGAATGGCAAGGAGTTGGATATCACATCTCATGCCATAGGAAGGGTCTCAGGTTTGGTATAAGCATTGAGATATTACATCTCTGCTATCGGAAGGGTCTCAGGATTGGATTGGGAAGGAGTTGGATATCCCTTCTCATGCTATAGGAAGTGTCTCAGGTTGGAATGGGAAGGAGTTGGATATCACATCTCATGTTATAGGAAGGGTCTCAGGATTGGAATGGGAAGGATTTGGATATCACATCTCTTGCTATAGGAAGGGTCTCAGGATTGGAATGGGTAGGAGTTGGATATTACTTTCTTGCTATAGGAAGGGTCTCATGTTTGGAATGGGAAGGAGTTGGATATCACATATGCTATAGTTAGTGTCTCAGGTTTGGAACGGGAAGGAGTTGGATATCACATCTCATGTTATAGGAAGGGTCTCAGGTTTGGTATAAGCATTGAGATATCACATCTCTGCTATCGGAAGCGGCTCAGGATTGGAATGGGAAGGAGTTGGATATCACATCTAATGTTATAGGAAGAGTCTCTGGTTTGGTATTAGAATCATTGAGATATCACATCGCATGCTGTAGGAAGGGTCTAAGGATTGGAATGGGATGGACTTGGATATCACATCTCATGCTATAGGTAGGCTCTCAGGTTTGGTATAAGCATTGAGATATCACATCTCATGCTATAGGAAGGGTCTCAGGATTGGAATGGGAAGGAATTGGATATCACATCTCATGCTATAGGAAGGGTCTCAGATTTGGTATAAGCATTGAGATATCACATCTCATGCTAAAGGAAGGGTCTCAGGATTGGAATGGGAAGGAGTTGTATATGACATCTCAGGCCATAGGAAGGTTCTCAGGTTTGGTATAAGCATTGAGATATCACATCTCTGCTATCGGAAAGGTCTCAGGATTGGAATGGGAAGGAGTTGGATATCCCATCTCATGTTATAGGAAGGGCCTCAGGTTTGGTATTAGAAGCATAGAGATATCACATCTCATGCTATAGGAAGGGTCTCAGGATTGGAATTGGAAGGACTTGGATGTCACATCTCATGCTATAGGGAGGGTCTCAAGTATGATATTAGAAGCATTGAGATAACAAATCTCATGATATCGGAAGGGTCTCAGGATTGGAATGGGAAGGAGTTGGATATCACATCTCATGATAAAGGAAGGGTCTAAGGTTTGGAAGGGGAAGGATTTGGATATCACATCTCATGTTATAGGACGGGTCTCAGGTTTGGTATTAGAAGCATTGAGATATCAAGTCTCATGGTATAAGAAGGGTCTCAGAATTGGAATGGGAAGGAGTTGGATATCACACCTCAAGCTATAGGAAGGGTCTCAGGATTGGAATGGGAAGGAGTTTGATATCACATCTCATGCCATAGTATGGGTCTCAGGTTTGGTAGAAGCATTGGGATATCACGTCTCATGCTATCGGAAGGGTATCAGTATTGGATTTGGAAGAAGTTGGATATCACATTTCATGTTATAGGAAGGGTCGCAGGATTGGAATGGGAAGGACCTGGATATCACATCTCATGCTATAGATAGGCTCTTAGGTTTGGAAAGGGAAGGAGTTGGATATCACATTTCATGTTAGAGGAAGGATCTCAGGTTTGGTATTAGAAGCATTGAGATATCACATCTCATGCTATAGGAAGGGTCTCAGGATTAGAATGGGAAGTAGTTGGATATCACATCTCATGCTATAGGAAGGGTCTCAGGTTTGGTATAAGCATTGAGATATCACATCTCATGCTATAGGACGGGTCTCAGGATTGGAATGGAAGGAGTTGGATATCACATCTCATGTTATAGGAAGGATCTCAGGTTTGGTATTAGAAGCATTGAGACATCACATCTCATGCTATAGGAAGGGTCTCAGGGTTGGAATGGGAAGGAGTTGGATATCACATCTCATCCAGTAGGAAGGGTCTCAGGTTTGGAATGGGAAGGAATTGGATATCACATCTCATGTTATAGGAAGGATCTCAGGTTTGGTATTAGAAGCATTGAGATATCACATCTCATGCTATAGGAAGGGTCTCAGGATTGGAATGTGAAGGATTTGGATATCACATCACATGCTAAAGGAAGGGTCTCAGGTTTGGTAGAAGCATTGAGATATCACGTCTCTGCTATCGGAAGGGTCTCAGGATTGGATTGGGAAGGAGTTGGATATCCCTTCTCATGCTATAGGAAGGGTCTCAGGATTTGAATGGCAAGGAGTTGGATATCACATCTCATGCCATAGGAAGGGTCTCAGGTTTGGTATAAGCATTGAGATATCACATCTCTGCTATCGGAAGGGTCTCAGGATTGGAATGGGAAGGAGTTGGATATTCCCATCTCATGTTATAGGAAGGGTCTCAGGTTTGGTATTAGAAGCATTGAGATATCACATCTCATGCTATAGGAAGGGTCTCAGGATTGGAATGGGAAGGACTTGGATATCACATCTCATGCTATAGGGAGGGTCTCAAGTTTCATATTAGAAGCTTTGAGATATCACATCTCATGATATCGGAAGGGTCTCAGGATTGGAATGGGAAGGATTTGGATATCACATCTCATGTTATATTACGGGTCTCAGGTTTGGTATTAGAAGCATTGAGATATCAAGTCTCAGAGTATAGGAAGGGTCTCAGAATTGGAATGGGAAGGAGTTGGATATCACATCTCAAGCTATAGGAAGGGTCTCAGGATTGGAATGGGAAGGACTTGGATATCACATCTCATGCTATAGGAAGGCTCTCAGGTTTGGAAGGGGAAAGAGTTGGATATCACATTTCATGTTAGAGGTAGGATCTCAGGTTTGGTATTAGAGGCATTGAGATATCACATCTCATGCTATCAGAAGGGTCTCAGGAATGGAATGGGAAGGAGTTGGATATCACATCTCATGCTAAAGGGAGGGTCTCAGGTTTGGAAGGGGAAGGATTTGGATATCACATCTCATGTTATAGGAAGGATCTCAGGTTTGGTATTAGAAGCATTGAGATATCACATCTCATGCTATCGGAAGGATCTCAGGTTTGGTATTAGAAGCATTGAGATATCACATCTCATGCTATCAGAAGGGTCTCAGGATTGGAATGGGAAGGAGTTGGATATCACATCTCATGCTAAAGGGAGGGTCTCAGGTTTGGAAGGGGAAGGATTTGGATATCACATCTCATGTTATCGGAAGGATCTCACGTTTGGTATTAGAAGTATTGAGATATCACATCTCATGCTATAGGAAGGGTCTCAGGATTGGAATGGGAAAGAGTTGGATATCACATCTCATGCTATAGGGAGTGTCTCAGGATTGGAATGGGAAGGACTTAGATATCACATATCATGCTATAGGGAGGGTCTCAGTTTTGATATTAGAAGCATTGAGATATCACATCTCATGCTATCGGAAGTGTCTCAGGATTGGAATGGGAAGGAGCTGGATATCACATCTCATGCTAAAGGAAGGGTCTCAGGTTTGGAACGGGAAGGAGTTGGATATCACATCTCATGTTATAGGAAGGGTCTCAGGATTGGAATGGGAAGGACTTGGATATCATATCTCATGCTATAGGACGGGTCTCAGGTTTGTTATTAGAATCATTGAGATATCATATTGCATGCTGTAGGAAGGGTCTAAGGATTGGAATGGGAAGGACTTGGATATCACATCTCATGCTATAGATAGGCTCTTAGGTTTGGAAAGGGAAGGAGTTCGATATCACATTTCATGTTAGAGGAAGGATCTCAGGTTTGGTATTAGAAGCATTAAGATATCACATCCCATGCTATAGGAAGGGTCTCAGGATTGGAATGGGAAGTAGTTGGATATCACATCTCATGCTATAGGAAGGGTCTCAGGTTTGGTATAAGCATTGAGATATCACATCTCATGCTATAGGACGGGTCTCAGGATTGGAATGGAAGGAGTTGGATATCACATCTCATGTTATAGGAAGGATCTCAGGTTTGATATTAGAAGCATTGAGACATCACATCTCATGCTATAGGAAGGGTCTCAGGGTTGGAATGGGAAGGAGTTGGATATCACAACTCATCCAATAGGAAGGGTCTCAGGTTTGGAATGGGAAGGAGTTGGATATCACATCTCATGCCATAGGAAGGGTCTCAGGTTTGGTATAAGCATTGAGATATCACATCTCTGCTATCGGAAGGGTCTCAGGATTGGAATGGGAAGGAGTTGGATATTCCCATCTCATGTTATAGGAAGGGTCTCAGGTTTGGTATTAGAAGCATTGAGATATCACATCTCATGCTATAGGAAGGGTCTCAGGATTGGAATGGGAAGGACTTGGATATCACATCTCATGCTATAGGAAGGGTCTCAGGTTTGGTATTAGAAGCATTGAGATATCACATCTCATGCTATAGGAAGGGTCTCAGGATTGGAATGGGAAGGACTTGGATATCACATCTCATGCTATAGGAAGGGTCTCAGGTTTGGTATTAGAAGCATTGAGATATCACATCTCATGCTATAGGAAGGGTCTCAGGATTGGAATGGGAAGGAGTTGGATATCACATCTCATGATAAAGGAAGGGTCTAAGGTTTGGAAGGGGAAGGATTTGGATATCATATCTCATGTTATACTACGGGTCTCAGGTTTGGTATTAGAAGCATTGAGATATCAAGTCTCAGAGTATAGGAAGGGTCTCAGAATTGGAATGGGAAGGAGTTGGATATCACATCTCAAGCCATAGGAAGGGTCTCAGGATTGGAATGGGAAGGACTTGGATATCACATCTCATGATATAGGAAGGCTCTCAGGTTTGGAAGGGGAAAGAGTTGGATATCACATTTCATGTTAGAGGTAGGATCTCAGGTTTGGTATTAGAGGCATGGAGATATCACATCTCATGCTATCAGAAGGGTCTCAGGAATGGAATGGGAAGGAATTGGATATCGCATCTCATGCTAAAGGGAGGGTCTCAGGTTTGGAAGGGGAAGGATTTGGATATCACATCTCATGTTATAGGAAGGATCTGAGGTTTGGTATTAGAAGCATTGAGATATCACATCTCATGCTATCGGAAGGATCTCAGGTTTGGTATTAGAAGCATTGAGATATCACATCTCATGCTATCAGAAGGGTCTCAGGATTGGAATGGGAAGGAGTTGGATATCACATCTCATGCTAAAGGGAGGGTCTCAGGTTTGGAAGGGGAAGGATTTGGATATCACATCTCATGTTATCGGAAGGATCTCACGTTTGGTATTAGAAGTATTGAGATATCATATCTCATGCTATAGGAAGGGTCTCAGGATTGGAATGGGAAGGAGTTGGATATCACATCTCATGCTATAGGAAGTGTCTCAGGATTGGAATGGGAAGGACTTGGATATCACATCTCATGCTATAGGTAGGGTCTCATGTTTGATATTAGAAGCATTGAGATATCACATCTCATGCTATAGGAAGGGTCTGAGGATTGGAATGGGAAGGAGTTGGATATCACATCTCATGCTATGGGAAGGGTCTCAGGTTTGGTATAAGCAGTGAGATATCACATCTCATGCTATAGGAAGTGTCTCAGGATTGGAATGGGAAGGAGTTGGATATCACATCTCATGTTATAGGAAGGATCTCAGGTTTGGTATAAGCATTGAGATATCACATCTCTGCTATCGGAAGGGTCTCAGGATTGGAATGGGAAGGAGTTGGATATTCCCATCTCATGTTATAGGAAGGGTCTCAGGTTTGGTATTAGAAGCATTGAGATATCACATCTCATGCTATAGGAAGGGTATCAGGATTGGAATGGGAAGGACTTGGATATCACATCTCATGCTATAGGGAGGGTCTCAAGTTTGATATTAGAAGCTTTGAGATATCACATCTCATGATATCGGAAGGGTCTCAGGATTGGAATGGGAAGGAGTTGGATATCACATCTCATGATAAAGGAAGGGTCTAAGGTTTGGAAGGGGAAGGATTTCGATATCACATCTCATGTTATATTACGGGTCTCACGTTTGGTATTAGAAGCATTGAGATATCAAGTCTCATAGTATAGGAAGGGTCTCAGAATTGGAATGGGAAGGAGTTGGATATCACATCTCAAGCTATAGGAAGGGTCTCAGGATTGGAATGGGAAGGACTTGGATATCACATCTCATGCTATAGGAAGGCTCTCAGGTTTGGAAGGGGAAAGAGTTGGATATCACATTTCATGTTAGAGGTAGGATCTCAGGTTTGGTATTAGAGGCATTGAGATATCACATCTCATGCTATCAGAAGGGTCTCAGGAATGGAATGGGAAGGAGTTGGATATCACATCTCATGCTAAAGGGAGGGTCTCAGGTTTGGAAGGGGAAGGATTTGGATATCACATCTCATGTTATAGGAAGGATCTCAGGTTTGGTATTAGAAGCATTGAGATATCACATCTCATGCTATCGGAAGGATCTCAGGTTTGGTATTAGAAGCATTGAGATATCACATCTCATGCTATCAGAAGAGTTTCAGGATTGGAATAGGAAGGAGTTGGATATCACATCTCATGCTAAAGGGAGGGTCTCAGGTTTGGAAGGGGAAGGATTTGGATATCACATCTCATGTTATCGGAAGGATCTCACGTTTGGTATTAGAAGTATTGAGATATCATATCTCATGCTATAGGAAGTGTCTCAGGTTGGAATGGGAAGGAGTTGGATATCACATCTCATGCTAAAGGAAGGGTCTCAGGTTTGGTAGAAGCATTGAGATATCACGTCTCTGCTATCGGAAGGGTCTCAGGATTGGATTGGGAAGGAGTTGGATATCACATCGCATGCCATAGGAAGGGTCTCAGGTTTGGTATAAGCATTGAGATATCACATCTCTGCTATCGGAAGGGTCTCAGGATTGGATTGGGAAGGAGTTGGATATCCCTTCTCATGCTATAGGAAGTGTCTCAGGTTGGAATGGGAAGGAGTTGGATATCACATCTCATTCATGTTATAGGAAGGGTCTCAGGATTGGAATGGGAAGGATTTGGATATCACATCTCTTGCTATAGGAAGGGTCTCAGGATTGGAATGGGTAGGAGTTGGATATTACTTTCTTGCTATAGGAAGGGTCTCAGGTTTGGAAGGGGAAGGATTTGGATATCACATCTCATGTTATAGGAAGGATCTGAGGTTTGGTATTAGAAGCATTGAGATATCACATCTCATGCTATCGGAAGGATCTCAGGTTTGGTATTATAAGCATTGAGATATCACATCTCATGCTATCAGAAGGGTCTCAGGATTGGAATGGGAATGAGTTGGATATCACATCTCATGCTAAAGGGAGGGTCTCAGGTTTGGAAGGGGAAGGATTTGGATATCACATCTCATGTTATCGGAAGGATCTCACGTTTGGTATTAGAAGTATTGAGATATCATATCTCATGCTATAGGAAGGGTCTCAGGATTGGAATGGGAAGGAGTTGGATATCACATCTCATGCTATATGAAGTGTCTCAGGATTGGAATGGGAAGGACTTGGATATCACATCTCATGCTATAGGTAGGGTCTCATGTTTGATATTAGAAGCATTGAGATATCACATCTCATGCTATAGGAAGGGTCTGAGGATTGGAATGGGAAGGAGTTGGATATCACATCTCATGCTATGGGAAGGGTCTCAGGTTTGGTATAAGCAGTGAGATATCACATCTCATGCTATAGGAAGTGTCTCAGGATTGGAATGGGAAGGAGTTGGATATCACATCTCATGTTATAGGAAGGATCTCAGGTTTGGTATAAGCATTGAGATATCACATCTCTGCTATCGGAAGGGTCTCAGGATTGGAATGGGAAGGAGTTGGATATTCCCATCTCATGTTATAGGAAGGGTCTCAGGTTTGGTATTAGAAGCATTGAGATATCACATCTCATGCTATAGGAAGGGTATCAGGATTGGAATGGGAAGGACTTGGATATCACATCTCATGCTATAGGGAGGGTCTCAAGTTTGATATTAGAAGCTTTGAGATATCACATCTCATGATATCGGAAGGGTCTCAGGATTGGAATGGGAAGGAGTTGGATATCACATCTCATGATAAAGGAAGGGTCTAAGGTTTGGAAGGGGAAGGATTTCGATATCACATCTCATGTTATATTACGGGTCTCACGTTTGGTATTAGAAGCATTGAGATATCAAGTCTCATAGTATAGGAAGGGTCTCAGAATTGGAATGGGAAGGAGTTGGATATCACATCTCAAGCTATAGGAAGGGTCTCAGGATTGGAATGGGAAGGACTTGGATATCACATCTCATGCTATAGGAAGGCTCTCAGGTTTGGAAGGGGAAAGAGTTGGATATCACATTTCATGTTAGAGGTAGGATCTCAGGTTTGGTATTAGAGGCATTGAGATATCACATCTCATGCTATCAGAAGGGTCTCAGGAATGGAATGGGAAGGAGTTGGATATCACATCTCATGCTAAAGGGAGGGTCTCAGGTTTGGAAGGGGAAGGATTTGGATATCACATCTCATGTTATAGGAAGGATCTCAGGTTTGGTATTAGAAGCATTGAGATATCACATCTCATGCTATCGGAAGGATCTCAGGTTTGGTATTAGAAGCATTGAGATATCACATCTCATGCTATCAGAAGAGTTTCAGGATTGGAATAGGAAGGAGTTGGATATCACATCTCATGCTAAAGGGAGGGTCTCAGGTTTGGAAGGGGAAGGATTTGGATATCACATCTCATGTTATCGGAAGGATCTCACGTTTGGTATTAGAAGTATTGAGATATCATATCTCATGCTATAGGAAGTGTCTCAGGTTGGAATGGGAAGGAGTTGGATATCACATCTCATGTTATAGGAAGGGTCTCAGGATTGGAATGGGAAGGATTTGGATATCACATCTCTTGCTATAGGAAGGGTCTCAGGATTGGAATGGGTAGGAGTTGGATATTACTTTCTTGCTATAGGAAGGGTCTCATGTTTGGAATGGGAAGGAGTTGGATATCACATATGCTATAGTTAGTGTCTCAGGTTTGGAACGGGAAGGAGTTGGATATCACATCTCATGTTATAGGAAGGGTCTCAGGTTTGGTATAAGCATTGAGATATCACATCTCTTCTATCGGAAGCGGCTCAGGATTGGAATGGGAAGGAGTTGGATATCCCATCTAATGTTATAGGAAGAGTCTCTGGTTTGGTATTAGAATCATTGAGATATCACATCGCATGCTGTAGGAAGGGTCTAAGGATTGGAATGGGATGGACTTGGATATCACATCTCATGCTATAGGTAGGCTCTCAGGTTTGGTATAAGCATTGAGATATCACATCTCATGCTATAGGAAGGGTCTCAGGATTGGAATGGGAAGGAATTGGATATCACATCTCATGCTATAGGAAGGGTCTCAGATTTGGTATAAGCATTGAGATATCACATCTCATGCTAAAGGAAGGGTCTCAGGATTGGAATGGGAAGGAGTTGTATATGACATCTCAGGCCATAGGAAGGTTCTCAGGTTTGGTATAAGCATTGAGATATCACATCTCTGCTATCGGAAAGGTCTCAGGATTGGAATGGGAAGGAGTTGGATATCCCATCTCATGTTATAGGAAGGGCCTCAGGTTTGGTATTAGAAGCATAGAGATATCACATCTCATGCTATAGGAAGGGTCTCAGGATTGGAATGGGAAGGACTTGGATGTCACATCTCATGCTATAGGGAGGGTCTCAAGTTTGATATTAGAAGCATTGAGATAACAAATCTCATGATATCGGAAGGGTCTCAGGATTGGAATGGGAAGGAGTTGGATATCACATCTCATGATAAAGGAAGGGTCTAAGGTTTGGAAGGGGAAGGATTTGGATATCACATCTCATGTTATAGGACGGGTCTCAGGTTTGGTATTAGAAGCATTGAGATATCAAGTCTCATGGTATAAGAAGGGTCTCAGAATTGGAATGGGAAGGAGTTGGATATCACACCTCAAGCTATAGGAAGGGTCTCAGGATTGGAATGGGAAGGAGTTTGATATCACATCTCATGCCATAGTATGGGTCTCAGGTTTGGTAGAAGCATTGGGATATCACGTCTCATGCTATCGGAAGGGTATCAGTATTGGATTTGGAAGAAGTTGGATATCACATTTCATGTTATAGGAAGGGTCGCAGGATTGGAATGGGAAGGACTTGGATATCATATCTCATGCTATAGATAGGCTCTTAGGTTTGGAAAGGGAAGGAGTTGGATATCACATTTCATGTTAGAGGAAGGATCTCAGGTTTGGTATTAGAAGCATTGAGATATCACATCTCATGCTATAGGAAGGGTCTCAGGATTGGAATGGGAAGTAGTTGGATATCACATCTCATGCTATAGGAAGGGTCTCAGGTTTGGTATAAGCATTGAGATATCACATCTCATGCTATAGGACGGGTCTCAGGATTGGAATGGAAGGAGTTGGATATCACATCTCATGTTATAGGAAGGATCTCAGGTTTGGTATTAGAAGCATTGAGACATCACATCTCATGCTATAGGAAGGGTCTCAGGGTTGGAATGGGAAGGAGTTGGATATCACATCTCATCCAGTAGGAAGGGTCTCAGGTTTGGAATGGGAAGGAATTGGATATCACATCTCATGTTATAGGAAGGATCTCAGGTTTGGTATTAGAAGCATTGAGATATCACATCTCATGCTATAGGAAGGGTCTCAGGATTGGAATGGGAAGGATTTGGATATCACATCTCATGCTAAAGGAAGGGTCTCAGGTTTGGTAGAAGCATTGAGATATCACGTCTCTGCTATCGGAAGGGTCTCAGGATTGGATTGGGAAGGAGTTGGATATCCCTTCTCATGCTATAGGAAGGGTCTCAGGATTTGAATGGCAAGGAGTTGGATATCACATCTCATGCCATAGGAAGGGTCTCAGGTTTGGTATAAGCATTGAGATATCACATCTCTGCTATCGGAAGGGTCTCAGGATTGGAATGGGAAGGAGTTGGATATTCCCATCTCATGTTATAGGAAGGGTCTCAGGTTTGGTATTAGAAGCATTGAGATATCACATCTCATGCTATAGGAAGGGTCTCAGGATTGGAATGGGAAGGACTTGGATATCACATCTCATGCTATAGGGAGGGTCTCAAGTTTCATATTAGAAGCTTTGAGATATCACATCTCATGATATCGGAAGGGTCTCAGGATTGGAATGGGAAGGATTTGGATATCACATCTCATGTTATATTACGGGTCTCAGGTTTGGTATTAGAAGCATTGAGATATCAAGTCTCAGAGTATAGGAAGGGTCTCAGAATTGGAATGGGAAGGAGTTGGATATCACATCTCAAGCTATAGGAAGGGTCTCAGGATTGGAATGGGAAGGCCTTGGATATCACATCTCATGCTATAGGAAGGCTCTCAGGTTTGGAAGGGGAAAGAGTTGGATATCACATTTCATGTTAGAGGTAGGATCTCAGGTTTGGTATTAGAGGCATTGAGATATCACATCTCATGCTATCAGAAGGGTCTCAGGAATGGAATGGGAAGGAGTTGGATATCACATCTCATGCTAAAGGGAGGGTCTCAGGTTTGGAAGGGGAAGGATTTGGATATCACATCTCATGTTATAGGAAGGATCTCAGGTTTGGTATTAGAAGCATTGAGATATCACATCTCATGCTATCGGAAGGATCTCAGGTTTGGTATTAGAAGCATTGAGATATCACATCTCATGCTATCAGAAGGGTCTCAGGATTGGAATGGGAAGGAGTTGGATATCACATCTCATGCTAAAGGGAGGGTCTCAGGTTTGGAAGGGGAAGGATTTGGATATCACATCTCATGTTATCGGAAGGATCTCACGTTTGGTATTAGAAGTATTGAGATATCATATCTCATGCTATAGGAAGGGTCTCAGGATTGGAATGGGAAAGAGTTGGATATCACATCTCATGCTATAGGGAGTGTCTCAGGATTGGAATGGGAAGGACTTAGATATCACATATCATGCTATAGGGAGGGTCTCAGTTTTGATATTAGAAGCATTGAGATATCACATCTCATGCTATCGGAAGTGTCTCAGGATTGGAATGGGAAGGAGCTGGATATCACATCTCATGCTAAAGGAAGGGTCTCAGGTTTGGAACGGGAAGGAGTTGGATATCACATCTCATGTTATAGGAAGGGTCTCAGGATTGGAATGGGAAGGACTTGGATATCATATCTCATGCTATAGGACGGGTCTCAGGTTTGTTATTAGAATCATTGAGATATCATATTGCATGCTGTAGGAAGGGTCTAAGGATTGGAATGGGAAGGACTTGGATATCACATCTCATGCTATAGATAGGCTCTTAGGTTTGGAAAGGGAAGGAGTTGGATATCACATTTCATGTTAGAGGAAGGATCTCAGGTTTGGTATTAGAAGCATTGAGATATCACATCCCATGCTATAGGAAGGGTCTCAGGATTGGAATGGGAAGTAGTTGGATATCACATCTCATGCTATAGGAAGGGTCTCAGGTTTGGTATAAGCATTGAGATATCACATCTCATGCTATAGGACGGGTCTCAGGATTGGAATGGAAGGAGTTGGATATCACATCTCATGTTATAGGAAGGATCTCAGGTTTGGTATTAGAAGCATTGAGACATCACATCTCATGCTATAGGAAGGGTCTCAGGGTTGGAATGGGAAGGAGTTGGATATCACAACTCATCCAATAGGAAGGGTCTCAGGTTTGGAATGGGAAGGAATTGGATATCACATCTCATGTTATAGGAAGGATCTCAGGTTTGGTATTAGAAGCATTGAGATATCACATCTCATGCTATAGGAAGGGTCTCAGGATTGGAATGTGAAGGATTTGGATATCACATCTCATGCTAAAGGAAGGGTCTCAGGTTTGGTAGAAGCATTGAGATATCACGTCTCTGCTATCGGAAGGGTCTCAGGATTGGATTGCGAAGGAGTTGGATATCCCTTCTCATGCTATAGGAAGGGTCTCAGGATTTGAATGGCAAGGAGTTGGATATCACATCTCATGCCATAGGAAGGGTCTCAGGTTTGGTATTAGAAGCATTGAGATATCACATCTCATGCTATAGGAAGGGTCTCAGGATTGGAATGGGAAGGACTTTGATATCACATCTCATGCTATAGGAAGGGTCTCAGGTTTGGTATTAGAAGCATTGAGATATCACATCTCATGCTATAGGAAGGGTCTCGGGATTGGAATGGGAAGGACTTGGATATCATATCTCATGCTATAGGGAGGGTCTCAAGTTTGATATTAGAAGCTTTGAGATATCACATCTCATGATATCGGAAGGGTCTCAGGATTGGAATGGGAAGGAGTTGGATATCACATCTCATGATAAAGGAAGGGTCTAAGGTTTGGAAGGGGAAGGATTTGGATATCATATCTCATGTTATACTACGGGTCTCAGGTTTGGTATTAGAAGCATTGAGATATCAAGTCTCAGAGTATAGGAAGGGTCTCAGAATTGGAATGGGAAGGAGTTGGATATCACATCTCAAGCTATAGGAAGGGTCTCAGGATTGGAATGGGAAGGACTTGGATATCACATCTCATGATATAGGAAGGCTCTCAGGTTTGGAAGGGGAAAGAGTTGGATATCACATTTCATGTTAGAGGTAGGATCTCAGGTTTGGTATTAGAGGCATTGAGATATCACATCTCATGCTATCATAAGGGTCTCAGGAATGGAATGGGAAGGAGTTGGATATCACATCTCATGCTAAAGGGAGGGTCTCAGGTTTGGAAGGGGAAGGATTTGGATATCACATCTCATGTTATAGGAAGGATCTGAGGTTTGGTATTAGAAGCATTGAGATATCACATCTCATGCTATCGGAAGGATCTCAGGTTTGGTATTAGAAGCATTGAGATATCACATCTCATGCTATCAGAAGGGTCTCAGGATTGGAATGGGAAGGAGTTGGATATCACATCTCATGCTAAAGGGAGGGTCTCAGGTTTGGAAGGGGAAGGATTTGGATATCACATCTCATGTTATCGGAAGGATCTCACGTTTGGTATTAGAAGTATTGAGATATCATATCTCATGCTATAGGAAGGGTCTCAGGATTGGAATGGGAAGGAGTTGGATATCACATCTCATGCTATAGGAAGTGTCTCAGGATTGGAATGGGAAGGACTTGGATATCACATCTCATGCTATAGGTAGGGTCTCAAGTTTGATATTAGAAGCATTGAGATATCACATCTCATGCTATAGGAAGGGTCTGAGGATTGGAATGGGAAGGAGTTGGATATCACATCTCATGCTATGGGAAGGGTCTCAGGTTTGGTATAAGCAGTGAGATATCACATCTCATGCTATAGGAAGTGTCTCAGGATTGGAATGGGAAGGAGTTGGATATCACATCTCATGTTATAGGAAGGATCTCAGGTTTGGTATAAGCATTGAGATATCACATCTCTGCTATCGGAAGGGTCTCAGGATTGGAATGGGAAGGAGTTAGATATTCCCATCTCATGTTATAGGAAGGGTCTCAGGTTTGGTATTAGAAGCATTGAGATATCACATCTCATGCTATAGGAAGGGTATCAGGATTGGAATGGGAAGGACTTGGATATCACATCTCATGCTATAGGGAGGGTCTCAAGTTTGATATTAGAAGCTTTGAGATATCACATCTCATGATATCGGAAGGGTCTCAGGATTGGAATGGGAAGGAGTTGGATATCACATCTCATGATAAAGGAAGGGTCTAAGGTTTGGAAGGGGAAGGATTTCGATATCACATCTCATGTTATATTACGGTTCTCACGTTTGGTATTAGAAGCATTGAGATATCAAGTCTCATAGTATAGGAAGGGTCTCAGAATTGGAATGGGAAGGAGTTGGATATCACATCTCAAGCTATAGGAAGGGTCTCAGGATTGGAATGGGAAGGACTTGGATATCACATCTCATGCTATAGGAAGGCTCTCAGGTTTGGAAGGGGAAAGAGTTGGATATCACATTTCATGTTAGAGGTAGGATCTCAGGTTTGGTATTAGAGGCATTGAGATATCACATCTCATGCTATCAGAAGGGTCTCAGGAATGGAATGGGAAGGAGTTGGATATCACATCTCATGCTAAAGGGAGGGTCTCAGGTTTGGAAGGGGAAGGATTTGGATATCACATCTCATGTTATAGGAAGGATCTCAGGTTTGGTATTAGAAGCATTGAGATATCACATCTCATGCTATCGGAAGGATCTCAGGTTTGGTATTAGAAGCATTGAGATATCACATCTCATGCTATCAGAAGAGTTTCAGGATTGGAATAGGAAGGAGTTGGATATCACATCTCATGCTAAAGGGAGGGTCTCAGGTTTGGAAGGGGAAGGATTTGGATATCACATCTCATGTTATCGGAAGGATCTCACGTTTGGTATTAGAAGTATTGAGATATCATATCTCATGCTATAGGAAGGGTCTCAGGATTGGAATGTGAAGGATTTGGATATCACATCTCATGCTAAAGGAAGGGTCTCAGGTTTGGTAGAAGCATTGAGATATCACGTCTCTGCTATCGGAAGGGTCTCAGGATTGGATTGGGAAGGAGTTGGATATCACATCTCATGCCATAGGAAGGGTCTCAGGTTTGGTATAAGCATTGAGATATCACATCTCTGCTATCGGAAGGGTCTCAGGATTGGATTGGGAAGGAGTTGGATATCCCTTCTCATGCTATAGGAAGTGTCTCAGGTTGGAATGGGAAGGAGTTGGATATCACATCTCATTCATGTTATAGGAAGGGTCTCAGGATTGGAATGGGAAGGATTTGGATATCACATCTCTTGCTATAGGAAGGGTCTCAGGATTGGAATGGGTAGGAGTTGGATATTACTTTCTTGCTATAGGAAGGGTCTCATGTTTGGAATGGGAAGGAGTTGGATATCACATATGCTATAGTTAGTGTCTCAGGTTTGGAACGGGAAGGAGTTGGATATCATATCTCATGTTATAGGAAGGGTCTCAGGTTTGGTATAAGCATTGAGATATCACATCTCTGCTATCGGAAGCGGCTCAGGATTGGAATGGGAAGGAGTTGGATATCCCATCTCATGTTATAGGAAGAGTCTCTGGTTTGGTATTAGAATCATTGAGATATCACATCGCATGCTGTAGGAAGGGTCTAAGGATTGGAATGGGATGGACTTGGATATCACATCTCATGCTATAGGTAGGCTCTCAGGTTTGGTATAAGCATTGAGATATCACATCTCATGCTATAGGAAGGGTCTCAGGATTGGAATGGGAAGGAATTGGATATCACATCTCATGCTATAGGAAGGGTCTCAGATTTGGTATAAGCATTGAGATATCACATCTCATGCTAAAGGAAGGGTCTCAGGATTGGAATGGGAAGGAGTTGTATATGACATCTCAGGCCATAGGAAGGTTCTCAGGTTTGGTATAAGCATTGAGATATCACATCTCTGCTATCGGAAAGGTCTCAGGATTGGAATGGGAAGGAGTTGGATATCCCATCTCATGTTATAGGAAGGGTCTCAGGTTTGGTATTAGAAGCATAGAGATATCACATCTCATGCTATAGGAAGGGTCTCAGGATTGGAATGGGAAGGACTTGGATGTCACATCTCATGCTATAGGGAGGGTCTCAAGTTTGATATTAGAAGCATTGAGATAACAAATCTCATGATATCGGAAGGGTCTCAGGATTGGAATGGGAAGGAGTTGGATATCACATCTCATGATAAAGGAAGGGTCTAAGGTTTGGAAGGGGAAGGATTTGGATATCACATCTCATGTTATAGGACGGGTCTCAGGTTTGGTATTAGAAGCATTGAGATATCAAGTCTCATGGTATAAGAAGGGTCTCAGAATTGGAATGGGAAGGAGTTGGATATCACACCTCAAGCTATAGGAAGGGTCTCAGGATTGGAATGGGAAGGAGTTTGATATCACATCTCATGCCATAGTATGGGTCTCAGGTTTGGTAGAAGCATTGGGATATCACGTCTCATGCTATCGGAAGGGTATCAGTATTGGATTTGGAAGAAGTTGGATATCACATTTCATGTTATAGGAAGGGTCGCAGGATTGGAATGGGAAGGACTTGGATATCATATCTCATGCTATAGATAGGCTCTTAGGTTTGGAAAGGGAAGGAGTTGGATATCACATTTCATGTTAGAGGAAGGATCTCAGGTTTGGTATTAGAAGCATTGAGATATCACATCTCATGCTATCGGAAGTGTCTCAGGATTGGAATGGGAAGGAGCTGGATATCACATCTCATGCTAAAGGAAGGGTCTCAGGTTTGGAAGGGGAAGGATTTGGATATCACATCTCATGTTATCGGAAGGATCTCACGTTTGGTATTAGAAGTATTGAGATATCATATCTCATGCTATAGGAAGGGTCTCAGGATTGGAATGGGAAGGAGTTGGATATCACATCTCATGCTATAGGAAGTGTCTCAGGATTGGAATGGGAAGGACTTGGATATCACATCTCATGCTATAGGTAGGGTCTCAAGTTTGATATTAGAAGCATTGAGATATCACATCTCATGCTATAGGAAGGGTCTGAGGATTGGAATGGGAAGGAGTTGGATATCACATCTCATGCTATGGGAAGGGTCTCAGGTTTGGTATAAGCAGTGAGATATCACATCTCATGCTATAGGAAGTGTCTCAGGATTGGAATGGGAAGGAGTTGGATATCACATCTCATGTTATAGGAAGGATCTCAGGTTTGGTATAAGCATTGAGATATCACATCTCTGCTATCGGAAGGGTCTCAGGATTGGAATGGGAAGGAGTTAGATATTCCCATCTCATGTTATAGGAAGGGTCTCAGGTTTGGTATTAGAAGCATTGAGATATCACATCTCATGCTATAGGAAGGGTATCAGGATTGGAATGGGAAGGATTTGGATATCACATCTCATGCTAAAGGAAGGGTCTCAGGTTTGGTAGAAGCATTGAGATATCACGTCTCTGCTATCGGAAGGGTCTCAGGATTGGATTGGGAAGGAGTTGGATATCCCTTCTCATGCTATAGGAAGGGTCTCAGGATTTGAATGGCAAGGAGTTGGATATCACATCTCATGCCATAGGAAGGGTCTCAGGTTTGGTATAAGCATTGAGATATCACATCTCTGCTATCGGAAGGGTCTCAGGATTGGAATGGGAAGGAGTTGGATATTCCCATCTCATGTTATAGGAAGGGTCTCAGGTTTGGTATTAGAAGCATTGAGATATCACATCTCATGCTATAGGAAGGGTCTCAGGATTGGAATGGGAAGGACTTGGATATCACATCTCATGCTATAGGGAGGGTCTCAAGTTTCATATTAGAAGCTTTGAGATATCACATCTCATGATATCGGAAGGGTCTCAGGATTGGAATGGGAAGGATTTGGATATCACATCTCATGTTATATTACGGGTCTCAGGTTTGGTATTAGAAGCATTGAGATATCAAGTCTCAGAGTATAGGAAGGGTCTCAGAATTGGAATGGGAAGGAGTTGGATATCACATCTCAAGCTATAGGAAGGGTCTCAGGATTGGAATGGGAAGGCCTTGGATATCACATCTCATGCTATAGGAAGGCTCTCAGGTTTGGAAGGGGAAAGAGTTGGATATCACATTTCATGTTAGAGGTAGGATCTCAGGTTTGGTATTAGAGGCATTGAGATATCACATCTCATGCTATCAGAAGGGTCTCAGGAATGGAATGGGAAGGAGTTGGATATCACATCTCATGCTAAAGGGAGGGTCTCAGGTTTGGAAGGGGAAGGATTTGGATATCACATCTCATGTTATAGGAAGGATCTCAGGTTTGGTATTAGAAGCATTGAGATATCACATCTCATGCTATCGGAAGGATCTCAGGTTTGGTATTAGAAGCATTGAGATATCACATCTCATGCTATCAGAAGGGTCTCAGGATTGGAATGGGAAGGAGTTGGATATCACATCTCATGCTAAAGGGAGGGTCTCAGGTTTGGAAGGGGAAGGATTTGGATATCACATCTCATGTTATCGGAAGGATCTCACGTTTGGTATTAGAAGTATTGAGATATCATATCTCATGCTATAGGAAGGGTCTCAGGATTGGAATGGGAAAGAGTTGGATATCACATCTCATGCTATAGGGAGTGTCTCAGGATTGGAATGGGAAGGACTTAGATATCACATATCATGCTATAGGGAGGGTCTCAGTTTTGATATTAGAAGCATTGAGATATCACATCTCATGCTATCGGAAGTGTCTCAGGATTGGAATGGGAAGGAGCTGGATATCACATCTCATGCTAAAGGAAGGGTCTCAGGTTTGGAACGGGAAGGAGTTGGATATCACATCTCATGTTATAGGAAGGGTCTCAGGATTGGAATGGGAAGGACTTGGATATCATATCTCATGCTATAGGACGGGTCTCAGGTTTGTTATTAGAATCATTGAGATATCATATTGCATGCTGTAAGAAGGGTCTAAGGATTGGAATGGGAAGGACTTGGATATCACATCTCATGCTATAGATAGGCTCTTAGGTTTGGAAAGGGAAGGAGTTGGATATCACATTTCATGTTAGAGGAAGGATCTCAGGTTTGGTATTAGAAGCATTGAGATATCACATCCCATGCTATAGGAAGGGTCTCAGGATTGGAATGGGAAGTAGTTGGATATCACATCTCATGCTATAGGAAGGGTCTCAGGTTTGGTATAAGCATTGAGATATCACATCTCATGCTATAGGACGGGTCTCAGGATTGGAATGGAAGGAGTTGGATATCACATCTCATGTTATAGGAAGGATCTCAGGTTTGGTATTAGAAGCATTGAGACATCACATCTCATGCTATAGGAAGGGTCTCAGGGTTGGAATGGGAAGGAGTTGGATATCACAACTCATCCAATAGGAAGGGTCTCAGGTTTGGAATGGGAAGGAATTGGATATCACATCTCATGTTATAGGAAGGATCTCAGGTTTGGTATTAGAAGCATTGAGATATCACATCTCATGCTATAGGAAGGGTCTCAGGATTGGAATGTGAAGGATTTGGATATCACATCTCATGCTAAAGGAAGGGTCTCAGGTTTGGTAGAAGCATTGAGATATCACGTCTCTGCTATCGGAAGGGTCTCAGGATTGGATTGCGAAGGAGTTGGATATCCCTTCTCATGCTATAGGAAGGGTCTCAGGATTTGAATGGCAAGGAGTTGGATATCACATCTCATGCCATAGGAAGGGTCTCAGGTTTGGTATTAGAAGCATTGAGATATCACATCTCATGCTATAGGAAGGGTCTCAGGATTGGAATGGGAAGGACTTTGATATCACATCTCATGCTATAGGAAGGGTCTCAGGTTTGGTATTAGAAGCATTGAGATATCACATCTCATGCTATAGGAAGGGTCTCGGGATTGGAATGGGAAGGACTTGGATATCATATCTCATGCTATAGGGAGGGTCTCAAGTTTGATATTAGAAGCTTTGAGATATCACATCTCATGATATCGGAAGGGTCTCAGGATTGGAATGGGAAGGAGTTGGATATCACATCTCATGATAAAGGAAGGGTCTAAGGTTTGGAAGGGGAAGGATTTGGATATCATATCTCATGTTATACTACGGGTCTCAGGTTTGGTATTAGAAGCATTGAGATATCAAGTCTCAGAGTATAGGAAGGGTCTCAGAATTGGAATGGGAAGGAGTTGGATATCACATCTCAAGCTATAGGAAGGGTCTCAGGATTGGAATGGGAAGGACTTGGATATCACATCTCATGATATAGGAAGGCTCTCAGGTTTGGAAGGGGAAAGAGTTGGATATCACATTTCATGTTAGAGGTAGGATCTCAGGTTTGGTATTAGAGGCATTGAGATATCACATCTCATGCTATCATAAGGGTCTCAGGAATGGAATGGGAAGGAGTTGGATATCACATCTCATGCTAAAGGGAGGGTCTCAGGTTTGGAAGGGGAAGGATTTGGATATCACATCTCATGTTATAGGAAGGATCTGAGGTTTGGTATTAGAAGCATTGAGATATCACATCTCATGCTATCGGAAGGATCTCAGGTTTGGTATTAGAAGCATTGAGATATCACATCTCATGCTATCAGAAGGGTCTCAGGATTGGAATGGGAAGGAGTTGGATATCACATCTCATGCTAAAGGGAGGGTCTCAGGTTTGGAAGGGGAAGGATTTGGATATCACATCTCATGTTATCGGAAGGATCTCACGTTTGGTATTAGAAGTATTGAGATATCATATCTCATGCTATAGGAAGGGTCTCAGGATTGGAATGGGAAGGAGTTGGATATCACATCTCATGCTATAGGAAGTGTCTCAGGATTGGAATGGGAAGGACTTGGATATCACATCTCATGCTATAGGTAGGGTCTCAAGTTTGATATTAGAAGCATTGAGATATCACATCTCATGCTATAGGAAGGGTCTGAGGATTGGAATGGGAAGGAGTTGGATATCACATCTCATGCTATGGGAAGGGTCTCAGGTTTGGTATAAGCAGTGAGATATCACATCTCATGCTATAGGAAGTGTCTCAGGATTGGAATGGGAAGGAGTTGGATATCACATCTCATGTTATAGGAAGGATCTCAGGTTTGGTATAAGCATTGAGATATCACATCTCTGCTATCGGAAGGGTCTCAGGATTGGAATGGGAAGGAGTTAGATATTCCCATCTCATGTTATAGGAAGGGTCTCAGGTTTGGTATTAGAAGCATTGAGATATCACATCTCATGCTATAGGAAGGGTATCAGGATTGGAATGGGAAGGACTTGGATATCACATCTCATGCTATAGGGAGGGTCTCAAGTTTGATATTAGAAGCTTTGAGATATCACATCTCATGATATCGGAAGGGTCTCAGGATTGGAATGGGAAGGAGTTGGATATCACATCTCATGATAAAGGAAGGGTCTAAGGTTTGGAAGGGGAAGGATTTCGATATCACATCTCATGTTATATTACGGTTCTCACGTTTGGTATTAGAAGCATTGAGATATCAAGTCTCATAGTATAGGAAGGGTCTCAGAATTGGAATGGGAAGGAGTTGGATATCACATCTCAAGCTATAGGAAGGGTCTCAGGATTGGAATGGGAAGGACTTGGATATCACATCTCATGCTATAGGAAGGCTCTCAGGTTTGGAAGGGGAAAGAGTTGGATATCACATTTCATGTTAGAGGTAGGATCTCAGGTTTGGTATTAGAGGCATTGAGATATCACATCTCATGCTATCAGAAGGGTCTCAGGAATGGAATGGGAAGGAGTTGGATATCACATCTCATGCTAAAGGGAGGGTCTCAGGTTTGGAAGGGGAAGGATTTGGATATCACATCTCATGTTATAGGAAGGATCTCAGGTTTGGTATTAGAAGCATTGAGATATCACATCTCATGCTATCGGAAGGATCTCAGGTTTGGTATTAGAAGCATTGAGATATCACATCTCATGCTATCAGAAGAGTTTCAGGATTGGAATAGGAAGGAGTTGGATATCACATCTCATGCTAAAGGGAGGGTCTCAGGTTTGGAAGGGGAAGGATTTGGATATCACATCTCATGTTATCGGAAGGATCTCACGTTTGGTATTAGAAGTATTGAGATATCATATCTCATGCTATAGGAAGGGTCTCAGGATTGGAATGTGAAGGATTTGGATATCACATCTCATGCTAAAGGAAGGGTCTCAGGTTTGGTAGAAGCATTGAGATATCACGTCTCTGCTATCGGAAGGGTCTCAGGATTGGATTGGGAAGGAGTTGGATATCACATCTCATGCCATAGGAAGGGTCTCAGGTTTGGTATAAGCATTGAGATATCACATCTCTGCTATCGGAAGGGTCTCAGGATTGGATTGGGAAGGAGTTGGATATCCCTTCTCATGCTATAGGAAGTGTCTCAGGTTGGAATGGGAAGGAGTTGGATATCACATCTCATTCATGTTATAGGAAGGGTCTCAGGATTGGAATGGGAAGGATTTGGATATCACATCTCTTGCTATAGGAAGGGTCTCAGGATTGGAATGGGTAGGAGTTGGATATTACTTTCTTGCTATAGGAAGGGTCTCATGTTTGGAATGGGAAGGAGTTGGATATCACATATGCTATAGTTAGTGTCTCAGGTTTGGAACGGGAAGGAGTTGGATATCATATCTCATGTTATAGGAAGGGTCTCAGGTTTGGTATAAGCATTGAGATATCACATCTCTGCTATCGGAAGCGGCTCAGGATTGGAATGGGAAGGAGTTGGATATCCCATCTCATGTTATAGGAAGAGTCTCTGGTTTGGTATTAGAATCATTGAGATATCACATCGCATGCTGTAGGAAGGGTCTAAGGATTGGAATGGGATGGACTTGGATATCACATCTCATGCTATAGGTAGGCTCTCAGGTGGTTTGGTATAAGCATTGAGATATCACATCTCATGCTATAGGAAGGGTCTCAGGATTGGAATGGGAAGGAATTGGATATCACATCTCATGCTATAGGAAGGGTCTCAGATTTGGTATAAGCATTGAGATATCACATCTCATGCTAAAGGAAGGGTCTCAGGATTGGAATGGGAAGGAGTTGTATATGACATCTCAGGCCATAGGAAGGTTCTCAGGTTTGGTATAAGCATTGAGATATCACATCTCTGCTATCGGAAGGGTCTCAGGATTGGAATGGGAAGGAGTTGGATATCCCATCTCATGTTATAGGAAGGGTCTCAGGTTTGGTATTAGAAGCATAGAGATATCACATCTCATGCTATAGGAAGGGTCTCAGGATTTGAATGGCAAGGAGTTGGATATCACATCTCATGCCATAGGAAGGGTCTCAGGTTTGGTATAAGCATTGAGATATCACATCTCTGCTATCGGAAGGGTCTCAGGATTGGATTGGGAAGGAGTTGGATATCCCTTCTCATACTATAGGAAGTGTCTCAGGTTGGAATAGGAAGGAGTTGGATATCACATCTCATGTTATAGGAAGGGTCTCAGGATTGGAATGGGAAGGATTTGGATATCACATCTCTTGCTATAGGAAGGGTCTCAGGATTGGAATGGGTAGGAGTTGGATATTACTTTCTTGCTATAGGAAGGGTCTCATGTTTGGAATGGGAAGGAGTTGGATATCACATATGCTATAGTTAGTGTCTCAGGTTTGGAACGGGAAGGAGTTGGATATCACATCTCATGTTATAGGAAGGGTCTCAGGTTTGGTATAAGCATTGAGATATCACATCTCTGCTATCGGAAGCGGCTCAGGATTGGAATGGGAAGGAGTTGGATATCCCATCTCATGTTATAGGAAGAGTCTCTGGTTTGGTATTAGAATCATTGAGATATCACATCGCATGCTGTAGGAAGGGTCTAAGGATTGGAATGGGATGGACTTGGATATCACATCTCATGCTATAGGTAGGCTCTCAGGTTTGGTATAAGCATTGAGATATCACATCTCATGCTATAGGAAGGGTCTCAGGATTGGAATGGGAAGGAATTGGATATCACATCTCATGCTATAGGAAGGGTCTCAGATTTGGTATAAGCATTGAGATATCACATCTCATGCTAAAGGAAGGGTCTCAGGATTGGAATGGGAAGGAGTTGTATATGACATCTCAGGCCATAGGAAGGTTCTCAGGTTTGGTATAAGCATTGAGATATCACATCTCTGCTATCGGAAGGGTCTCAGGATTGGAATGGGAAGGAGTTGGATATCCCATCTCATGTTATAGGAAGGGTCTCAGGTTTGGTATTAGAAGCATAGAGATATCACATCTCATGCTATAGGAAGGGTCTCAGGATTTGAATGGCAAGGAGTTGGATATCACATCTCATGCCATAGGAAGGGTCTCAGGTTTGGTATAAGCATTGAGATATCACATCTCTGCTATCGGAAGGGTCTCAGGATTGGATTGGGAAGGAGTTGGATATCCCTTCTCATGCTATAGGAAGTGTCTCAGGTTGGAATGGGAAGGAGTTGGATATCACATCTCATGTTATAGGAAGGGTCTCAGGATTGGAATGGGAAGGATTTGGATATCACATCTCTTGCTATAGGAAGGGTCTCAGGATTGGAATGGGTAGGAGTTGGATATTACTTTCTTGCTATAGGAAGGGTCTCATGTTTGGAATGGGAAGGAGTTGGATATCACATATGCTATAGTTAGTGTCTCAGGTTTGGAACGGGAAGGAGTTGGATATCACATCTCATGTTATAGGAAGGGTCTCAGGTTTGGTATAAGCATTGAGATATCACATCTCTGCTATCGGAAGCGGCTCAGGATTGGAATGGGAAGGAGTTGGATATCCCATCTAATGTTATAGGAAGAGTCTCTGGTTTGGTATTAGAATCATTGAGATATCACATCGCATGCTGTAGGAAGGGTCTAAGGATTGGAATGGGATGGACTTGGATATCACATCTCATGCTATAGGTAGGCTCTCAGGTTTGGTATAAGCATTGAGATATCACATCTCATGCTATAGGAAGGGTCTCAGGATTGGAATGGGAAGGAATTGGATATCACATCTCATGCTATAGGAAGGGTCTCAGATTTGGTGTAAGCATTGAGATATCACATCTCATGCTAAAGGAAGGGTCTCAGGATTGGAATGGGAAGGAGTTGTATATGACATCTCAGGCCATAGGAAGGTTCTCAGGTTTGGTATAAGCATTGAGATATCACATCTCTGCTATCGGAAAGGTCTCAGGATTGGAATGGGAAGGAGTTGGATATCCCATCTCATGTTATAGGAAGGGTCTCAGGTTTGGTATTAGAAGCATAGAGATATCACATCTCATGCTATAGGAAGGGTCTCAGGATTGGAATGGGAAGGACTTGGATGTCACATCTCATGCTATAGGGAGGGTCTCAAGTTTGATATTAGAAGCATTGAGATAACAAATCTCATGATATCGGAAGGGTCTCAGGATTGGAATGGGAAGGAGTTGGATATCACATCTCATGATAAAGGAAGGGTCTAAGGTTTGGAAGGGGAAGGATTTGGATATCACATCTCATGTTATAGGACGGGTCTCAGGTTTGGTATTAGAAGCATTGAGATATCAAGTCTCATGGTATAAGAAGGGTCTCAGAATTGGAATGGGAAGGAGTTGGATATCACACCTCAAGCTATAGGAAGGGTCTCAGGATTGGAATGGGAAGGAGTTTGATATCACATCTCATGCCATAGTATGGGTCTCAGGTTTGGTAGAAGCATTGGGATATCACGTCTCATGCTATCGGAAGGGTATCAGTATTGGATTTGGAAGAAGTTGGATATCCCATCTCATGCTATAGGAAGGGTCTCAGGTTGGAATGGGAAGGAGTTGGATATCACATTTCATGTTATAGGAAGGGTCGCAGGATTGGAATGGGAAGGACTTGGATATCATATCTCATGCTATAGGACGGGTCTCAGGTTTGTTATTAGAATCATTGAGATATCATATTGCATGCTGTAGGAAGGGTCTAAGGATTGGAATGGGAAGGACCTGGATATCACATCTCATGCTATAGAAAGGCTCTTAGGTTTGGAAAGGGAAGGAGTTGGATATCACATTTCATGTTAGAGGGAGGATCTCAGGTTTGGTATTAGAAGCATTGAGACATCACATCTCATGCTATAGGAAGGGTCTCAGGGTTGGAATGGGAAGGAGTTGGATATCACATCTCATCCAGTAGGAAGGGTCTCAGGTTTGGAATGGGAAGGAATTGGATATCACATCTCATGCTATAGGAAGGGTCTCAGGATTGGAATGGGAAGTAGTTGGATATCACATCTCATGCTATAGGAAGGGTCTCAGGTTTGGTATAAGCATTGAGATATCACATCTCATGCTATAGGACGGGTCTCAGGATTGGAATGGAAGGAGTTGGATATCACATCTCATGTAATAGGAAGGATCTCAGGTTTGGTATTAGAAGCATTGAGACATCACATCTCATGCTATAGGAAGGGTCTCAGGGTTGGAATGGGAAGGAGTTGGATATCACATCTCATCCAGTAGGAAGGGTCTCAGGTTTGGAATGGGAAGGAATTGGATATCACATCTCATGTTATAGGAAGGATCTCAGGTTTGGTATTAGAAGCATTGAGATATCACATCTCATGCTATAGGAAGGGTATCAGGATTGGAATGGGAAGGACTTGGATATCACATCTCATGCTATAGGGAGGGTCTCAAGTTTGATATTAGAAGCTTTGAGATATCACATCTCATGATATCGGAAGGGTCTCAGGATTGGAATGGGAAGGAGTTGGATATCACATCTCATGATAAAGGAAGGGTCTAAGGTTTGGAAGGGGAAGGATTTCGATATCACATCTCATGTTATATTACGGGTCTCACGTTTGGTATTAGAAGCATTGAGATATCAAGTCTCAGAGTATAGGAAGGGTCTCAGAATTGGAATGGGAAGGAGTTGGATATCACATCTCAAGCTATAGGAAGGGTCTCAGGATTGGAATGGGAAGGACTTGGATATCACATCTCATGCTATAGGAAGGCTCTCAGGTTTGGAAGGGGAAAGAGTTGGATATCACATTTCATGTTAGAGGTAGGATCTCAGGTTTGGTATTAGAGGCATTGAGATATCACATCTCATGCTATCAGAAGGGTCTCAGGAATGGAATGGGAAGGAGTTGGATATCACATCTCATGCTAAAGGGAGGGTCTCAGGTTTGGAAGGGGAAGGATTTGGATATCACATCTCATGTTATAGGAAGGATCTGAGGTTTGGTATTAGAAGCATTGAGATATCACATCTCATGCTATCGGAAGGATCTCAGGTTTGGTATTAGAAGCATTGAGATATCACATTTCATGCTATCAGAAGGGTCTCAGGATTGGAATGGGAAGGAGTTGGATATCACATCTCATGCTAAAGGGAGGGTCTCAGGTTTGGAAGGGGAAGGATTTGGATATCACATCTCATGTTATCGGAAGGATCTCACGTTTGGTATTAGAAGTATTGAGATATCATATCTCATGCTATAGGAAGGGTCTCAGGATTGGAATGGGAAGGAGTTGGATATCACATCTCATGCTATAGGAAGTGTCTCAGGATTGGAATGGGAAGGACTTGGATATCACATCTCATGCTATAGGTAGGGTCTCAAGTTTGATATTAGAAGCATTGAGATATCACATCTCATGCTATAGGAAGGGTCTGAGGATTGGAATGGGAAGGAGTTGGATATCACATCTCATGCTATGGGAAGGGTCTCAGGTTTGGTATAAGCAGTGAGATATCACATCTCATGCTATAGGAAGTGTCTCAGGATTGGAATGGGAAGGAGTTGGATATCACATCTCATGTTATAGGAAGGATCTCAGGTTTGGTATAAGCATTGACATATCACATCTCTGCTATCGGAAGGGTCTCAGGATTGGAATGGGAAGGAGTTAGATATTCCCATCTCATGTTATAGGAAGGGTCTCAGGTTTGGTATTAGAAGCATTGAGATATCACATCTCATGCTATAGGAAGGGTATCAGGATTGGAATGGGAAGGACTTGGATATCACATCTCATGCTATAGGGAGGGTCTCAAGTTTGATATTAGAAGCTTTGAGATATCACATCTCATGATATCGGAAGGGTCTCAGGATTGGAATGGGAAGGAGTTGGATATCACATCTCATGATAAAGGAAGGGTCTAAGGTTTGGAAGGGGAAGGATTTCGATATCACATCTCATGTTATATTACGGGTCTCACGTTTGGTATTAGAAGCATTGAGATATCAAGTCTCATAGTATAGGAAGGGTCTCAGAATTGGAATGGGAAGGAGTTGGATATCACATCTCAAGCTATAGGAAGGGTCTCAGGATTGGAATGGGAAGGACTTGGATATCACATCTCATGCTATAGGAAGGCTCTCAGGTTTGGAAGGGGAAAGAGTTGGATATCACATTTCATGTTAGAGGTAGGATCTCAGGTTTGGTATTAGAGGCATTGAGATATCACATCTCATGCTATCAGAAGGGTCTCAGGAATGGAATGGGAAGGAGTTGGATATCACATCTCATGCTAAAGGGAGGGTCTCAGGTTTGGAAGGGGAAGGATTTGGATATCACATCTCATGTTATAGGAAGGATCTCAGGTTTGGTATTAGAAGCATTGAGATATCACATCTCATGCTATCGGAAGGATCTCAGGTTTGGTATTAGAAGGATTGAGATATCACATCTCATGCTATCAGAAGAGTTTCAGGATTGGAATAGGAAGGAGTTGGATATCACATCTCATGCTAAAGGGAGGGTCTCAGGTTTGGAAGGGGAAGGATTTGGATATCAGATCTCATGTTATCGGAAGGATCTCACGTTTGGTATTAGAAGTATTGAGATATCATATCTCATGCTATAGGAAGGGTCTCAGGATTGGAATGTGAAGGATTTGGATATCACATCTCATGCTAAAGGAAGGGTCTCAGGTTTGGTAGAAGCATTGAGATATCACATCTCTGCTATCGGAAGGGTCTCAGGATTGGATTGGGAAGGAGTTGGATATCCCTTCTCATGCTATAGGAAGTGTCTCAGGTTGGAATGGGAAGGAGTTGGATATCACATCTCATTCATGTTATAGGAAGGGTCTCAGGATTGGAATGGGAAGGATTTGGATATCACATCTCTTGCTATAGGAAGGGTCTCAGGATTGGAATGGGTAGGAGTTGGATATTACTTTCTTGCTATAGGAAGGGTCTCATGTTTGGAATGGGAAGGAGTTGGATATCACATATGCTATAGTTAGTGTCTCAGGTTTGGAACGGGAAGGAGTTGGATATCATATCTCATGTTATAGGAAGGGTCTCAGGTTTGGTATAAGCATTGAGATATCACATCTCTGCTATCGGAAGCGGCTCAGGATTGGAATGGGAAGGAGTTGGATATCCCATCTCATGTTATAGGAAGAGTCTCTGGTTTGGTATTAGAATCATTGAGATATCACATCGCATGCTGTAGGAAGGGTCTAAGGATTGGAATGGGATGGACTTGGATATCACATCTCATGCTATAGGTAGGCTCTCAGGTGGTTTGGTATAAGCATTGAGATATCACATCTCATGCTATAGGAAGGGTCTCAGGATTGGAATGGGAAGGAATTGGATATCACATCTCATGCTATAGGAAGGGTCTCAGATTTGGTATAAGCATTGAGATATCACATCTCATGCTAAAGGAAGGGTCTCAGGATTGGAATGGGAAGGAGTTGTATATGACATCTCAGGCCATAGGAAGGTTCTCAGGTTTGGTATAAGCATTGAGATATCACATCTCTGCTATCGGAAGGGTCTCAGGATTGGAATGGGAAGGAGTTGGATATCCCATCTCATGTTATAGGAAGGGTCTCAGGTTTGGTATTAGAAGCATAGAGATATCACATCTCATGCTATAGGAAGGGTCTCAGGATTTGAATGGCAAGGAGTTGGATATCACATCTCATGCCATAGGAAGGGTCTCAGGTTTGGTATAAGCATTGAGATATCACATCTCTGCTATCGGAAGGGTCTCAGGATTGGATTGGGAAGGAGTTGGATATCCCTTCTCATACTATAGGACGGGTCTCAGGTTGGAATAGGAAGGAGTTGGATATCACATCTCATGTTATAGGAAGGGTCTCAGGATTGGAATGGGAAGGATTTGGATATCACATCTCTTGCTATAGGAAGGGTCTCAGGATTGGAATGGGTAGGAGTTGGATATTACTTTCTTGCTATAGGAAGGGTCTCATGTTTGGAATGGGAAGGAGTTGGATATCACATATGCTATAGTTAGTGTCTCAGGTTTGGAACGGGAAGGAGTTGGATATCACATCTCATGTTATAGGAAGGGTCTCAGGTTTGGTATAAGCATTGAGATATCACATCTCTGCTATCGGAAGCGGCTCAGGATTGGAATGGGAAGGAGTTGGATATCCCATCTCATGTTATAGGAAGAGTCTCTGGTTTGGTATTAGAATCATTGAGATATCACATCGCATGCTGTAGGAAGGGTCTAAGGATTGGAATGGGATGGACTTGGATATCACATCTCATGCTATAGGTAGGCTCTCAGGTTTGGTATAAGCATTGAGATATCACATCTCATGCTATAGGAAGGGTCTCAGGATTGGAATGGGAAGGAATTGGATATCACAAATCATGCTATAGGAAGGGTCTCAGATTTGGTATAAGCATTGAGATATCACATCTCATGCTAAAGGAAGGGTCTCAGGATTGGAATGGGAAGGAGTTGTATATGACATCTCAGGCCATAGGAAGGTTCTCAGGTTTGGTATAAGCATTGAGATATCACATCTCTGCTATCGGAAGGGTCTCAGGATTGGAATGGGAAGGAGTTGGATATCCCATCTCATGTTATAGGAAGGGTCTCAGGTTTGGTATTAGAAGCATAGAGATATCACATCTCATGCTATAGGAAGGGTCTCAGGATTTGAATGGCAAGGAGTTGGATATCACATCTCATGCCATAGGAAGGGTCTCAGGTTTGGTATAAGCATTGAGATATCACATCTCTGCTATCGGAAGGGTCTCAGGATTGGATTGGGAAGGAGTTGGATATCCCTTCTCATGCTATAGGAAGTGTCTCAGGTTGGAATGGGAAGGAGTTGGATATCACATCTCATGTTATAGGAAGGGTCTCAGGATTGGAATGGGAAGGATTTGGATATCACATCTCTTGCTATAGGAAGGGTCTCAGGATTGGAATGGGTAGGAGTTGGATATTACTTTCTTGCTATAGGAAGGGTCTCATGTTTGGAATGGGAAGGAGTTGGATATCACATATGCTATAGTTAGTGTCTCAGGTTTGGAACGGGAAGGAGTTGGATATCACATCTCATGTTATAGGAAGGGTCTCAGGTTTGGTATAAGCATTGAGATATCACATCTCTGCTATCGGAAGCGGCTCAGGATTGGAATGGGAAGGAGTTGGATATCCCATCTAATGTTATAGGAAGAGTCTCTGGTTTGGTATTAGAATCATTGAGATATCACATCGCATGCTGTAGGAAGGGTCTAAGGATTGGAATGGGATGGACTTGGATATCACATCTCATGCTATAGGTAGGCTCTCAGGTTTGGTATAAGCATTGAGATATCACATCTCATGCTATAGGAAGGGTCTCAGGATTGGAATGGGAAGGAATTGGATATCACATCTCATGCTATAGGAAGGGTCTCAGATTTGGTATAAGCATTGAGATATCACATCTCATGCTAAAGGAAGGGTCTCAGGATTGGAATGGGAAGGAGTTGTATATGACATCTCAGGCCATAGGAAGGTTCTCAGGTTTGGTATAAGCATTGAGATATCACATCTCTGCTATCGGAAAGGTCTCAGGATTGGAATGGGAAGGAGTTGGATATCCCATCTCATGTTATAGGAAGGGTCTCAGGTTTGGTATTAGAAGCATAGAGATATCACATCTCATGCTATAGGAAGGGTCTCAGGATTGGAATGGGAAGGACTTGGATGTCACATCTCATGCTATAGGGAGGGTCTCAAGTTTGATATTAGAAGCATTGAGATAACAAATCTCATGATATCGGAAGGGTCTCAGGATTGGAATGGGAAGGAGTTGGATATCACATCTCATGATAAAGGAAGGGTCTAAGGTTTGGAAGGGGAAGGATTTGGATATCACATCTCATGTTATAGGACGGGTCTCAGGTTTGGTATTAGAAGCATTGAGATATCAAGTCTCATGGTATAAGAAGGGTCTCAGAATTGGAATGGGAAGGAGTTGGATATCACACCTCAAGCTATAGGAAGGGTCTCAGGATTGGAATGGGAAGGAGTTTGATATCACATCTCATGCCATAGTATGGGTCTCAGGTTTGGTAGAAGCATTGGGATATCACGTCTCATGCTATCGGAAGGGTATCAGTATTGGATTTGGAAGAAGTTGGATATCCCATCTCATGCTATAGGAAGGGTCTCAGGTTGGAATGGGAAGGAGTTGGATATCACATTTCATGTTATAGGAAGGGTCGCAGGATTGGAATGGGAAGGACTTGGATATCATATCTCATGCTATAGGACGGGTCTCAGGTTTGTTATTAGAATCATTGAGATATCATATTGCATGCTGTAGGAAGGGTCTAAGGATTGGAATGGGAAGGACCTGGATATCACATCTCATGCTATAGAAAGGCTCTTAGGTTTGGAAAGGGAAGGAGTTGGATATCACATTTCATGTTAGAGGAAGGATCTCAGGTTTGGTATTAGAAGCATTGAGATATCACATCTCATGCTATAGGAAGGGTCTCAGGATTGGAATGGGAAGTAGATGGATATCACATCTCATGCTATAGGAAGGGTCTCAGGTTTGGTATAAGCATTGAGATATCACATCTCATGCTATAGGACGGGTCTCAGGATTGGAATGGAAGGAGTTGGATATCACATCTCATGTAATAGGAAGGATCTCAGGTTTGGTATTAGAAGCATTGAGACATCACATCTCATGCTATAGGAAGGGTCTCAGGGTTGGAATGGGAAGGAGTTGGATATCACATCTCATCCAGTAGGAAGGGTCTCAGGTTTGGAATGGGAAGGAATTGGATATCACATCTCATGTTATAGGAAGGATCTCAGGTTTGGTATTAGAAGCATTGAGATATCACATCTCATGCTATAGGAAGGGTCTCAGGATTGGAATGTGAAGGATTTGGATATCACATCTCATGCTAAAGAAAGGGTCTCAGGTTTGGTAGAAGCATTGAGATATCACGTCTCTGCTATCGGAAGGGTCTCAGGATTGGATTGGGAAGGAGTTGGATATTCCCATCTCATGTTATAGGAAGGGTCTCAGGTTTGGTATTAGAAGCATTGAGATATCCCATCTCATGCTATAGGAAGGGTATCAGGATTGGAATGGGAAGGACTTGGATATCACATCTCATGCTATAGGGAGGGTCTCAAGTTTGATATTAGAAGCTTTGAGATATCACATCTCATGATATCGGAAGGGTCTCAGGATTGGAATGGGAAGGAGTTGGATATCACATCTCATGATAAAGGAAGGGTCTAAGGTTTGGAAGGGGAAGGATTTCGATATCACATCTCATGTTATATTACGGGTCTCACGTTTGGTATTAGAAGCATTGAGATATCAAGTCTCATAGTATAGGAAGGGTCTCAGAATTGGAATGGGAAGGAGTTGGATATCACATCTCAAGCTATAGGAAGGGTCTCAGGATTGGAATGGGAAGGACTTGGATATCACATCTCATGCTATAGGAAGGCTCTCAGGTTTGGAAGGGGAAAGAGTTGGATATCACATTTCATGTTAGAGGTAGGATCTCAGGTTTGGTATTAGAGGCATTGAGATATCACATCTCATGCTATCAGAAGGGTCTCAGGAATGGAATGGGAAGGAGTTGGATATCACATCTCATGCTAAAGGGAGGGTCTCAGGTTTGGAAGGGGAAGGATTTGGATATCACATCTCATGTTATAGGAAGGATCTCAGGTTTGGTATTAGAAGCATTGAGATATCACATCTCATGCTATCGGAAGGATCTCAGGTTTGGTATTAGAAGCATTGAGATATCACATCTCATGCTATCAGAAGAGTTTCAGGATTGGAATAGGAAGGAGTTGGATATCACATCTCATGCTAAAGGGAGGGTCTCAGGTTTGGAAGGGGAAGGATTTGGATATCACATCTCATGTTATCGAAAGGATCTCACGTTTGGTATTAGAAGTATTGAGATATCATATCTCATGCTATAGGAAGGGTCTCAGGATTGGAATGTGAAGGATTTGGATATCACATCTCATGCTAAAGGAAGGGTCTCAGGTTTGGTAGAAGCATTGAGATATCACGTCTCTGCTATCGGAAGGGTCTCAGGATTGGATTGGGAAGGAGTTGGATATCACATCTCATGCCATAGGAAGGGTCTCAGGTTTGGTATAAGCATTGAGATATCACATCTCTGCTATCGGAAGGGTCTCAGGATTGGATTGGGAAGGAGTTGGATATCCCTTCTCATGCTATAGGAAGTGTCTCAGGTTGGAATGGGAAGGAGTTGGATATCACATCTCATTCATGTTATAGGAAGGGTCTCAGGATTGGAATGGGAAGGATTTGGATATCACATCTCTTGCTATAGGAAGGGTCTCAGGATTGGAATGTGTAGGAGTTGGATATTACTTTCTTGCTATAGGAAGGGTCTCATGTTTGGAATGGGAAGGAGTTGGATATCACATATGCTATAGTTAGTGTCTCAGGTTTGGAACGGGAAGGAGTTGGATATCATATCTCATGTTATAGGAAGGGTCTCAGGTTTGGTATAAGCATTGAGATATCACATCTCTGCTATCGGAAGCGGCTCAGGATTGGAATGGGAAGGAGTTGGATATCCCATCTCATGTTATAGGAAGAGTCTCTGGTTTGGTATTAGAATCATTGAGATATCACATCGCATGCTGTAGGAAGGGTCTAAGGATTGGAATGGGATGGACTTGGATATCACATCTCATGCTATAGGTAGGCTCTCAGGTGGTTTGGTATAAGCATTGAGATATCACATCTCATGCTATAGGAAGGGTCTCAGGATTGGAATGGGAAGGAATTGGATATCACATCTCATGCTATAGGAAGGGTCTCAGATTTGGTATAAGCATTGAGATATCACATCTCATGCTAAAGGAAGGGTCTCAGGATTGGAATGGGAAGGAGTTGTATATGACATCTCAGGCCATAGGAAGGTTCTCAGGTTTGGTATAAGCATTGAGATATCACATCTCTGCTATCGGAAGGGTCTCAGGATTGGAATGGGAAGCAGTTGGATATCCCATCTCATGTTATAGGAAGGGTCTCAGGTTTGGTATTAGAAGCATAGAGATATCACATCTCATGCTATAGGAAGGGTCTCAGGATTTGAATGGCAAGGAGTTGGATATCACATCTCATGCCATAGGAAGGGTCTCAGGTTTGGTATAAGCATTGAGATATCACATCTCTGCTATCGGAAGGGTCTCAGGATTGGATTGGGAAGGAGTTGGATATCCCTTCTCATGCTATAGGAAGTGTCTCAGGTTGGAATAGGAAGGAGTTGGATATCACATCTCATGTTATAGGAAGGGTCTCAGGATTGGAATGGGAAGGATTTGGATATCACATCTCTTGCTATAGGAAGGGTCTCAGGATTGGAATGGGTAGGAGTTGGATATTACTTTCTTGCTATAGGAAGGGTCTCATGTTTGGAATGGGAAGGAGTTGGATATCACATATGCTATAGTTAGTGTCTCAGGTTTGGAACGGGAAGGAGTTGGATATCACATCTCATGTTATAGGAAGGGTCTCAGGTTTGGTATAAGCATTGAGATATCACATCTCTGCTATCGGAAGCGGCTCAGGATTGGAATGGGAAGGAGTTGGATATCCCATCTAATGTTATAGGAAGAGTCTCTGGTTTGGTATTAGAATCATTGAGATATCACTTCGCATGCTGTAGGAAGGGTCTAAGGATTGGAATGGGATGGACTTGGATATCACATCTCATGCTATAGGTAGGCTCTCAGGTTTGGTATAAGCATTGAGATATCACATCTCATGCTATAGGAAGGGTCTCAGGATTGGAATGGGAAGGAATTGGATATCACATCTCATGCTATAGGAAGGGTCTCAGATTTGGTATAAGCATTGAGATATCACATCTCATGCTAAAGGAAGGGTCTCAGGATTGGAATGGGAAGGAGTTGTATATGACATCTAGGCCATAGGAAGGTTCTCAGGTTTGGTATAAGCATTGAGATATCACATCTCTGCTATCGGAAAGGTCTCAGGATTGGAATGGGAAGGAGTTGGATATCCCATCTCATGTTATAGGAAGGGTCTCAGGTTTGGTATTAGAAGCATAGAGATATCACATCTCATGCTATAGGAAGGGTCTCAGGATTGGAATGGGAAGGACTTGGATGTCACATCTCATGCTATAGGGAGGGTCTCAAGTTTGATATTAGAAGCATTGAGATAACAAATCTCATGATATCGGAAGGGTCTCAGGATTGGAATGGGAAGGAGTTGGATATCACATCTCATGATAAAGGAAGGGTCTAAGGTTTGGAAGGGGAAGGATTTGGATATCACATCTCATGTTATAGGACGGGTCTCAGGTTTGGTATTAGAAGCATTGAGATATCAAGTCTCATGGTATAAGAAGGGTCTCAGAATTGGAATGGGAAGGAGTTGGATATCACACCTCAAGCTATAGGAAGGGTCTCAGGATTGGAATGGGAAGGAGTTTGATATCACATCTCATGCCATAGTATGGGTCTCAGGTTTGGTAGAAGCATTGGGATATCACGTCTCATGCTATCGGAAGGGTATCAGTATTGGATTTGGAAGAAGTTGGATATCCCATCTCATGCTATAGGAAGGGTCTCAGGTTGGAATGGGAAGGAGTTGGATATCACATTTCATGTTATAGGAAGGGTCGCAGGATTGGAATGGGAAGGACTTGGATATCATATCTCATGCTATAGGACGGGTCTCAGGTTTGTTATTAGAATCATTGAGATATCATATTGCATGCTGTAGGAAGGGTCTAAGGATTGGAATGGGAAGGACCTGGATATCACATCTCATGTTAGAGGAAGGATCTCAGGTTTGGTATTAGAAGCATTGAGATATCACATCTCATGCTATAGGAAGGGTCTCAGGATTGGAATGGGGAGTAGTTGGATATCACATCTCATGCTATAGGAAGGGTCTCAGGTTTGGTATAAGCATTGAGATATCACATCTCATGCTATAGGACGGGTCTCAGGATTGGAATGGAAGGAGTTGGATATCACATCTCATGTTATATGAAGGATCTCAGGTTTGGTATTAGAAGCATTGAGACATCACATCTCATGCTATAGGAAGGGTCTCAGGGTTGGAATGGGAAGGAGTTGGATATCACATCTCATCCAGTAGGAAGGGTCTCAGGTTTGGAATGGGAAGGAATTGGATATCACATCTCATGTTATAGGAAGGATCTCAGGTTTGGTATTAGAAGCATTGAGATATCACATCTCATGCTATAGGAAGGGTCTCAGGATTGGAATGTGAAGGATTTGGATATCACATCTCATGCTAAAGAAAGGGTCTCAGGTTTGGTAGAAGCATTGAGATATCACGTCTCTGCTATCGGAAGGGTCTCAGGATTGGATTGGGAAGGAGTTGGATATTCCCATCTCATGTTATAGGAAGGGTCTCAGGTTTGGTATTAGAAGCATTGAGATATCACATCTCATGCTATAGGAAGGGTCTCAGGATTGGAATGGGAAGGACTTGGATATCACATCTCATGCTATAGGGAGGGTCTCAAGTTTCATATTAGAAGCTTTGAGATATCACATCTCATGATATCGGAAGGGTCTCAGGATTGGAATGGGAAGGATTTGGAAATCACATCTCATGTTATATTACGGGTCTCAGGTTTGGTATTAGAAGCATTGAGATATCAAGTCTCAGAGTATAGGAAGGGTCTCAGAATTGGAATGGGAAGGAGTTGGATATCACATCGCAAGCTATAGGAAGGGTCTCAGGATTGGAATGGGAAGGACTTGGATATCACATCTCAAGCTATAGGAAGGCTCTCAGGTTTGGAAGGGGAAAGAGTTGGATATCACATTTCATGTTAGAGGTTGGATCTCAGGTTTGGTATTAGAGGCATTGAGATATCACATCTCATGCTATCAGAAGGGTCTCAGGAATGGAATGGGAAGGAGTTGGATATCACATCTCATGCTAAAGGGAGGGTCTCAGGTTTGGAAGGGGAAGGATTTGGATATCACATCTCATGTTATAGGAAGGATCTCAGGTTTGGTATTAGAAGCATTGAGATATCACATCTCATGCTATCGGAAGGATCTCAGGTTTGGTATTAGAAGCATTGAGATATCACATCTCATGCTATCAGAAGGGTCTCAGGATTGGAATGGGAAGGAGTTGGATATCACATCTCATGCTAAAGGGAGGGTCTCAGGTTTGGAAGGGGAAGGATTTGGATATCACATCTCATGTTATCGGAAGGATCTCACGTTTGGTATTAGAAGTATTGAGTTATCATATCTCATGCTATAGGAAGGGTCTCAGGATTGGAATGGGAAAGAGTTGGATATCACATCTCATGCTATAGGGAGTGTCTCAGGATTGGAATGGGAAGGACTTAGATATCACATATCATGCTATAGGGAGGGTCTCAGTTTTGATATTAGAAGCATTGAGATATCACATCTCATGCTATCGGAAGTGTCTCAGGATTGGAATGGGAAGGAGCTGGATATCACATCTCATGCTAAAGGAAGGGTATCAGTATTGGATTTGGAAGAAGTTGGATATCCCATCTCATGCTATAGGAAGGGTCTCAGGTTGGAATGGGAAGGAGTTGGATATCACATATCATGTTATAGGAAGGTTCTCAGGATTGGAATGGGAAGGACTTGGATATCATATCTCATGCTATAGGACAGGTCTCAGGTTTGTTATTAGAATCATTGAGATATCATATTGCATGCTGTAGGAAGGGTCTAAGGATTGGAATGGGAAGGACTTGGATATCACATCTCATGCTATAGATAGGCTCTTAGGTTTGGAAAGGGAAGGAGTTGGATATCACATTTCATGTTAGAGGAAGGATCTCAGGTTTGGTATTAGAAGCATTGAGATATCACATCTCATGCTATAGGAAGGGTCTCAGGATTGGAATGGAAGGAGTTGGATATCACATCTCATGTTATAGGAAGGATCTCAGGTTTGGTATTAGAAGCATTGAGACATCACATCTCATGCTATAGGAAGGGTCTCAGGGTTGGAATGGGAAGGAGTTGGATATCACATCTCATCCAATAGGAAGGGTCTCAGGTTTGGAATGGGAAGGAATTGGATATCACATCTCATGTTATAGGAAGGATCTCAGGTTTGGTATTAGAAGCATTGAGATATCACATCTCATGCTATAGGAAGGGTCTCAGGATTGGAATGTGAAGGATTTGGATATCACATCTCATGCTAAAGGAAGGGTCTCAGGTTTGGTAGAAGCATTGAGATATCAAGTCTCTGGTATCGGAAGGGTCTCAGGATTGGATTGGGAAGGAGTTGGATATCCCTTCTCATGCTATAGGAAGGGTCTCAGGATTTGAATGGCAAGGAGTTGGATATCACATCTCATGCCATAGGAAGGGTCTCAGGTTTGGTATAAGCATTGAGATATCACATCTCTGCTATCGGAAGGGTCTCAGGATTGGAATGGGAAGGAGTTGGATATTCCCATCTCATGTTATAGGAAGGGTCTCAGGTTTGGTATTAGAAGCATTGAGATATCACATCTCATGCTATAGGAAGGGTCTCAGGATTGGAATGGGAAGGACTTGGATATCACATCTCATGCTATAGGGAGGGTCTCAAGTTTGATATTAGAAGCTTTGAGCTATCACATCTCATGATATCGGAAGGGTCTCAGGATTGGAATGGGAAGGAGTTGGATATCACATCTCATGATAAAGGAAGGGTCTAAGGTTTGGAAGGGTAAGTATTTGGATATCACATCTCATGTTATATTACGGGTCTCAGATTTGGTATTAGAAGCATTGAGATATCAAGTCTCAGAGTATAGGAAGGGTCTCAGAATTGGAATGGGAAGGAGTTGGATATCACATCTCAAGCTATAGGAAGGGTCTCAGGATTGGAATGGGAAGGACTTGGATATCACATCTCATGCTATAGGAAGGCTCTCAGGTTTGGAAGGGGAAAGAGTTGGATATCACATTTCATGTTAGAGGTAGGATCTCAGGTTTGGTATTAGAGGCATTGAGATATCACATCTCATGCTATCAGAAGGGTCTCAGGAATGGAATGGGAAGGAGTTGGATATAACATCTCATGCTAAAGGGAGGGTCTCAGGTTTGGAAGGGGAAGGATTTGGATATCACATCTCATGTTATAGGAAGGATCTCAGGTTTGGTATTAGAAGCATTGAGATATCACATCTCATGCTATCGGAAGGATCTCAGGTTTGGTATTAGAAGCATTGAGATATCACATCTCATGCTATCAGAAGGGTCTCAGGATTGGAAGGGGAAGGAGTTGGATATCACATCTCATGCTAAAGGGAGGGTCTCAGGTTTGGAAGGGGAAGGATTTGGATATCACATCTCATGTTATTGGAAGGATCTCACGTTTGGTATTAGAAGTATTGAGATATCATATCTCATGCTATAGGAAGGGTCTCAGGATTGGAATGGGAAAGAGTTGGATATCACATCTCATGCTATAGGGAGTGTCTCAGGATTGGAATGGGAAGGACTTAGATATCACATATCATGCTATAGGGAGGGTCTCAGTTTTGATATTAGAAGCATTGAGATATCACATCTCATGCTATCGGAAGTGTCTCAGGATTGGAATGGGAAGGAGCTGGATATCACATCTCATGCTAAAGGAAGGTTCTCAGGTTTGGAACGGGAAGGAGTTGGATATCACATTTCATGTTATAGGAAGGGTCTCAGGTTTGGTATAAGCATTGAGATATCACATCTCTGCTATCGGAAGCGGCTCAGGATTGGAATGGGAAGGAGTTGGATATCCCATCTAATGTTATAGGAACAGTCTCTGGTTTGGTATTAGAATCATTGAGATATCACATCGCATGCTGTAGGAAGGGTCTAAGGATTGGAATGGGATGGACTTGGATATCACATCTCATGCTATAGGTAGGCTCTCAGGTTTGGTATAAGCATTGAGATATCACATCTCATGCTATAGGAAGGGTCTCAGGATTGGAATGGGAAGGAATTGGATATCACATCTCATGCTATAGGAAGGGTCTCAGATTTGGTATAAGCATTGAGATATCACATCTCATGCTAAAGGAAGGGTCTCAGGATTGGAATGGGAAGGAGTTGTATATGACATCTCAGGCCATAGGAAGGTTCTCAGGTTTGGTATAAGCATTGAGATATCACATCTCTGCTATCGGAAAGGTCTCAGGATTGGAATGGGAAGGAGTTGGATATCCCATCTCATGTTATAGGAAGGGTCTCAGGTTTGGTATTAGAAGCATAGAGATATCACATCTCATGCTATAGGAAGGGTCTCAGGATTGGAATGGGAAGGACTTGGATGTCACATCTCATGCTATAGGGAGGGTCTCAAGTTTGATATTAGAAGCATTGAGATAACAAATCTCATGATATCGGAAGGGTCTCAGGATTGGAATGGGAAGGAGTTGGATATCACATCTCATGATAAAGGAAGGGTCTAAGGTTTGGAAGGGGAAGGATTTGGATATCACATCTCATGTTATAGGACGGGTCTCAGGTTTGGTATTAGAAGCATTGAGATATCAAGTCTCATGGTATAAGAAGGGTCTCAGAATTGGAATGGGAAGGAGTTGGATATCACACCTCAATCTATAGGATGGGTCTCAGGATTGGAATGGGAAGGAGTTTGATATCACATCTCATGCCATAGTATGGGTCTCAGGTTTGGTAGAAGCATTGGGATATCACATCTCATGCTATCGGAAGGGTATCAGTATTGGATTTGGAAGAAGTTGGATATCCCATCTCATGCTATAGGAAGGGTCTCAGGATTGGAATGGGAAGGAGTTTGATATCACATCTCATGCCATAGTATGGGTCTCAGGTTTGGTAGAAGCATTGGGATATCACATCTCATGCTATCGGAAGGGTATCAGTATTGGATTTGGAAGAAGTTGGATATCCCATCTCATGCTATAGGAAGGGTCTCAGGTTGGAATGGGAAGGAGTTGGATATCACATTTCATGTTATAGGAAGGGTCGCAGGATTGGAATGGGAAGGACTTGGATATCATATCTCATGCTATAGGACGGGTCTCAGGTTTGTTATTAGAATCATTGAGATATCATATTGCATGCTGTAGGAAGGGTCTAAGGATTGGAATGGGAAGGACCTGGATATCACATCTCATGCTATATATAGGCTCTTAGGTTTGGAAAGGGAAGGAGTTGGATATCACATTTCATGTTAGAGGAAGGATCTCAGGTTTGGTATTAGAAGCATTGAGATATCACATCTCATGCTATAGGAAGGGTCTCAGGATTGGAATGGGAAGTAGTTGGATATCACATCTCATGCTATAGGAAGGGTCTCAGGTTTGGTATAAGCATTGAGATATCACATCTCATGCTATAGGAAGGGTCTCAGGATTGGAATGTGAAGGATTTGGATATCACATCTCATGCTAAAGGAAGGGTCTCAGGTTTGGTAGAAGCATTGAGATATCACGTCTCTGCTATCGGAAGGGTCTCAGGATTGGATTGGGAAGGAGTTGGATACCCCTTCTCATGCTATAGGAAGGGTCTCAGGATTTGAATGGCAAGGAGTTGGATATCACATCTCATGCCATACGAAGGGTCTCAGGTTTGGGATAAGCATTGAGATATCACATCTCTGCTATCGGAAGGGTCTCAGGATTGGAATGGGAAGGAGTTGGATATTCCCATCTCATGTTATAGGAAGGGTCTCAGGTTTGGTATTAGAAGCATTGAGATATCACATCTCATGCTATAGGAAGGGTCTCAGGATTGGAATGGGAAGGACTTGGATATCACATCTCATGCTATAGGGAGGGTCTCAAGTTTGATATTAGAAGCTTTGAGATATCACATCTCATGATATCGGAAGGGTCTCAGGATTGGAATGGGAAGGAGTTGGATATCACATCTCATGATAAAGGAAGGGTCTAAGGTTTGGAAGGGGAAGGATTTGGATATCACATCTCATGTTATATTACGGGTCTCAGGTTTGGTATTAGAAGCATTGAGATATCAAGTCTCAGAGTATAGGAAGGGTCTCAGAATTGGAATGGGAAGGAGTTGGATATCACATCTCAAGCTATAGGAAGGGTCTCAGGATTGGAATGGGAAGGACTTGGATATCACATCTCATGCTATAGGAAGGCTCTCAGGTTTGGAAGGGGAAAGAGTTGGATATCACATTTCATGTTAGAGGTAGGATCTCAGGTTTGGTATTAGAGGCATTGAGATATCACATCTCATGCTATCAGAAGGGTCTCAGGAATGGAATGGGAAGGAGTTGGATATCACATCTCATGCTAAAGGGAGGGTCTCAGGTTTGGAAGGGGAAGGATTTGGATATCACATCTCATGTTATAGGAAGGATCTCAGGTTTGGTATTAGAAGCATTGAGATATCACATCTCATGCTATCGGAAGGATCTCAGGTTTGGTATTAGAAGCATTGAGATATCACATCTCATGCTATCAGAAGGGTCTCAGGATTGGAATGGGAAGGAGTTGGATATCACATCTCATGCTAAAGGGAGGGTCTCAGGTTTGGAAGGGGAAGGATTTGGATATCACATCTCGTGTTATCGGAAGGATCTCACGTTTGGTATTAGAAGTATTGAGATATCATATCTCATGCTATAGGAAGGGTCTCAGGATTGGAATGGGAAGGAGTTGGGTATCACATCTCATGATATAGGAAGTGTCTCGGGATTGGAATGGGAAGGACTTGGATATCACATCTCATGCTATAGGTAGGGTCTCAAGTTTGATATTAGAAGCATTGAGATATCACATCTCATGCTATAGGAAGGGTCTGAGGATTGGAATGGGAAGGAGTTGGATATCACATCTCATGCTATGGGAAGGGTCTCAGGTTTGGTATAAGCAGTGAGATATCACATCCCATGCTATAGGAAGTGTCTCAGGATTGGAATGGGAAGGAGTTGGATATCACATCTCATGTTATAGGAAGGATCTCAGGTTTGGTATAAGCATTGAGATATCACATCTCTGCTATCGGAAGGGTCTCAGGATTGGAATGGGAAGGAGTTGGATATTCCCATCTCATGTTATAGGAAGGGTCTCAGGTTTGGTATTAGAAGCATTGAGATATCACATCTCATGCTATAGGAAGGGTCTCAGGATTGGAATGGGAAGGACTTGGATATCACATCTCATGCTATAGGGAGGGTCTCAAGTTTGATATTAGAAGCTTTGAGCTATCACATCTCATGATATCGGAAGGGTCTCAGGATTGGAATGGGAAGGAGTTGGATATCACATCTCATGATAAAGGAAGGGTCTAAGGTTTGGAAGGGGAAGGATTTGGATATCACATCTCATGTTATATTACGGGTCTCACGTTTGGTATTAGAAGTATTGAGATATCAAGTCTCATAGTATAGGAAGGGTCTCAGAATTGGAATGGGAAGGAGTTGGATATCACATCTCAAGCTATAGGAAGGGTCTCAGGATTGGAATGGGAAGGACTTGGATATCACATCTCATGCTATAGGAAGGCTCTCAGGTTTGGAAGGGGAAAGAGTTGGATATCACATTTCATGTTAGAGGTAGGATCTCAGGTTTGGTATTAGAGGCATTGAGATATCACATCTCATGCTATCAGAAGGGTCTCAGGAATGGAATGGGAAGGAGTTGGATATCACATCTCATGCTAAAGGGAGGGTCTCAGGTTTGGAAGGGGAAGGATTTGGATATCACATCTCATGTTATAGGAAGGATCTCAGGTTTGGTATTAGAAGCATTGAGATATCACATCTCATGCTATCGGAAGGATCTCAGGTTTGGTATTAGAAGCATTGAGATATCACATCTCATGCTATCAGAAGAGTTTCAGGATTGGAATAGGAAGGAGTTGGATATCACATCTCATGCTAAAGGGAGGGTCTCAGGTTTGGAAGGGGAAGGATTTGGATATCACATCTCATGTTATCGGAAGAATCTCACGTTTGGTATTAGAAGTATTGAGATATCATATCTCATGCTATAGGAAGGGTCTCAGGATTGGAATGGGAAGGAGTTGGATATCACATCTCATGCTATAGGGAGGGTCTCAGGATTAGAATGGGAAGGACTTAGATATCACATATCATGCTATAGGGAGGGTCTCAGTTTTGATATTAGAAGCATTGAGATATCACATCTCATGCTATCGGAAGTGTCTCAGGATTGGAATGGGAAGGTGCTGGATATCACATCTCATGCTAAAGGAAGGGTCACAGGTTTGGAACGGGAAGGATTTGGATATCACATCTCATGTTATAGGAAGGGTCTCAGGTTTGGTATAAGCATTGAGATATCACATCTCTGCTATCGGAAGTGTCTCAGGATTGGAATGGGAAGGAGTTGGATATCCCATCTCATGTTATAGGACGGGTCTCAGGTTTGTTATTAGAATCATTGAGATATCATATTGCATGCTGTTGGAAGGCTCTTAGATTTGGAATGGGAAGCAGTTGGATATCACATCTCATGCTATAGGAAGGGTCTCAGGTTTGGTATAAGCATTGAGATATCACATCTCATGCTATAGGAAGGGTCTCAGGTTTGTAATGGGAAGGAATTGGATATCACATCTCATGTTATAGGAAGGATCTCAGGTTTGGTATTAGAAGCATTGAGATATCACATCTCATGCTATGGGAAGGGTCTCAGGATTGGAATGTGAAGGATTTGGATATCACATCTCATGCTAAAGGAAGGGTCTCAGGTTTGGTAGAAGCATTGAGATATCACGTCTCTGCTATCGGAAGGGTCTCAGGATTGGATTGGGAAGGAGTTGGATATCACATCTCATGCCATAGGAAGGGTCTCAGGTTTGGTATAAGCATTGAGATATCACATCTTTGCTATCGGAAGGGTCTCAGGATTGGATTGGGAAGGATTTGGATATCCCTTCTCATGCTATAGGAAGTGTCTCAGGTTGGAATGGGAAGGAGTTGGATATCACATCTCATGTTATAGGAAGGGTCTCAGGATTGGAATGGGAAGGATTTGGATATCACATCTCTTGCTATAGGAAGGGTCTCATGTTTGGAATGGGAAGGAGTTGGATATCACATATGCTATAGTTAGTGTCTCAGGTTTGGAACGGGAAGGAGTTGGATATCACATCGCATGTTATAGGAAGGGTCTCAGGTTTGGTATAAGCATTGAGATATCACATCTCTGCTATCGGAAGCGGCTCAGGATTGGAATGGGAAGGAGTTGGATATCCCATCTCATGTTATAGGAAGAGTCTCTGGTTTGGTATTAGAATCATTGAGATATCACATCGCATGCTGTAGGAAGGGTCTAAGGATTGGAATGGGATGGACTTGGATATCACATCTCATGCTATAGGTAGGCTCTCAGGTTTGGTATAAGCATTGAGATATCACATCTCATGCTATAGGAAGGGTCTCAGGATTGGAATGGGAAGGAATTGGATATCACATCTCATGCTATAGGAAGGGTCTCAGATTTGGTATAAGCATTGAGATATCACATCTCATGCTAAAGGAAGGGTCTCAGGATTGGAATGGGAACGAGTTGTATATGACATCTCAGGCCATAGGAAGGTTCTCAGGTTTGGTATAAGCATTGAGATATCACATCTCTGCTATCGGAAGGGTCTCAGGATTGGAATGGGAAGGAGTTGGATATCCCATCTCATGTTATAGGAAGGGTCTCAGGTTTGGTATTAGAAGCATAGAGATATCACATCTCATGCTATAGGAAGAGTCTCAGGATTTGAATGGCAAGGAGTTGGATATCACATCTCATGCCATAGGAAGGGTCTCAGGTTTGGTATAAGCATTGAGATATCACATCTCTGCTATCGGAAGGGTCTCAGGATTGGATTAGGAAGGAGTTGGATATCCCTTCTCATGCTATAGGAAGTGTCTCAGGTTGGAATGGCAAGGAGTTGGATATCACATCTCATGTTATAGGAAGGGTCTCAGGATTGGAATGGGAAGGATTTGGATATCACATCTCTTGCTATAGGAAGGGTCTCAGGATTGGAATGGGTACGAGTTGGATATTACTTTCTTGCTATAGGAAGGGTCTCATGTTTGGAATGGGAAGGAGTTGGATATCACATATGCTATAGTTAGTGTCTCAGGTTTGGAACGGGAAGGAGTTGGATATCACATATCATGTTATAGGAAGGGTCTCAGGTTTGGTATAAGCATTGAGATATCACATCTCTGCTATCGGAAGCGGCTCAGGATTGGAATGGGAAGGAGTTGGATATCCCATCTCATGTTATAGGAAGAGTCTCTGGTTTGGTATTAGAATCATTGAGATATCACATCGCATGCTGTAGGAAGGGTCTAAGGATTGGAATGGGATGGACTTGGATATCACATCTCATGCTATAGGTAGGCTCTCAGGTTTGGTATAAGCATTGAGATATCACATCTCATGCTATAGGAAGGGTCTCAGGATTGGAATGGGAAGGAATTGGATATCACATCTCATGCTATAGGAAGGGTCTCGGATTTGGTATAAGCATTGAGATATCACATCTCATGCTAAAGGAAGGGTCTCAGGATTGGAATGGGAAGGAGTTGTATATGACATCTCAGGCCATAGGAAGGTTCTCAGGTTTGGTATAAGCATTGAGATATCACATCTCTGCTATCGGAAGGGTCTCAGGATTGTAATGGGAAGGAGTTGGATATCCCATCTCATGTTATAGGAAGGGTCTCAGGTTTGGTATTAGAAGCATAGAGATATCACATCTCATGCTATAGGAAGGGTCTCAGGATTTGAATGGGAAGGACTTGGATGTCACATCTCATGCTATAGGGAGGGTCTCAAGTTTGATATTAGAAGCATTGAGATAACAAATCTCATGATATCGGAAGGGTCTCAGGATTGGAATGGGAAGGAGTTGGATATCACATCTCATGATAAAGGAAGGGTCTAAGGTTTGGAAGGGGAAGGATTTGGATATCACATCTCATGTTATAGGACGGGTCTCAGGTTTGGTATTAGAAGCATTGAGATATCAAGTCTCATGGTATAAGAAGGGTCTCAGAATTGGAATGGGAAGGAGTTGGATATCACACCTCAAGCTATAGGAAGGGACTCAGGATTGGAATGGGAAGGAGTTTGATATCACATCTCATGCCATAGTATGGGTCTCAGGTTTGGTAGAAGCATTGGGATATCACATCTCATGCTATCGGAAGGGTATCAGTATTGGATTTGGAAGAAGTTGGATATCCCATCTCATGCTATAGGAAGGGTCTCAGGTTGGAATGGGAAGGAGTTGGATATCACATATCATGTTATAGGAAGGGTCTCAGGATTGGAATGGGAAGGACTTGGATATCACATTTCATGTTAGAGGAAGGATCTCAGGTTTGGTATTAGAAGCATTGAGATATCACATCTCATGCTAAAGGAAGGGTCTCAGGATTGGAATGGGAAGTAGTTGGATATCACATCTCATGCTATAGGAAGGGTCTCAGGTTTGGTATAAGCATTGAGATATCACATCTCATGCTATAGGACGGGTCTCAGGATTGGAATGGAAGGAGTTGGATATCACATCTCATGTTATAGGAAGGATCTCAGGTTTGGTATTAGAAGCATTGAGACATCACATCTCATGCTATAGGAAGGGTCTCAGGGTTGGAATGGGAAGGAGTTGGATATCATATCTCATCCAATAGGAAGGGTCTCAGGTTTGGAATGGGAAGGAATTGGATATCAGATCTCATGTTATAGGAAGGATCTCAGGTTTGGTATTAGAAGCATTGAGATATCACATCTCATGCTATAGGAAGGGTCTCAGGATTGGAATATGAAGGATTTGGATATCACATCTCATGCTAAAGGAAGGGTCTCAGGTTTGGTAGAAGCATTGAGATATCACGTCTCTGCTATCGGAAGGGTCTCAGGATTGGATTGGGAAGGAGTTGGATATCCCTTCTCATGCTATAGGAAGGGTCTCAGGATTTGAATGGCAAGGAGTTGGATATCACATCTCATGCCATAGGAAGGGTCTCAGGTTTGGTATAAGCATTGAGATATCACATCTCTGCTATTGGAAGGGTCTCAGGATTGGAATGGGAAGGAGTTGGATATTCCCATCTCATGTTATAGGAAGGGTCTCAGGGTTGGTATTAGAAGCATTGAGATATCACATCTCATGCTATAGGAAGGGTCTCAGGATTGGAATGGGAAGGACTTGGATATCACATCTCATGCTATAGGGAGGGTCTCAAGTTTCATATTAGAAGCTTTGAGATATCACATCTCATGATATCGGAAGGGTCTCAGGATTGGAATGGGAAGGAGTTGGATATCACATCTCATGATAAAGGAAGGGTCTAAGGTTTGGAAGGGGAAGGATTTGGATATCACATCTCATGTTATATTACGGGTCTCAGGTTTGGTATTAGAAGCATTGAGATATCAAGTCTCAGAGTATAGGAAGGGTCTCAGAATTGGAATGGGAAGGAGTTGGATATCACATCTCAAGCTATAGGAAGGGTCTCAGGATTGGAATGGGAAGGACTTGGATATCACATCTCATGCTATAGGAAGGCTCTCAGGTTTGGAAGGGGAAAGAGTTGGATATCACATTTCATGTTAGAGGTAGGATCTCAGGTTTGGTATTAGAGGCATTGAGATATCACATCTCATGCTATCAGAAGGGTCTCAGGAATGGAATGGGAAGGAGTTGGATATCACATCTCATGCTAAAGGGAGGGTCTCAGGTTTGGAAGGGGAAGGATTTGGACATCACATCTCATGTTATAGGAAGGATCTCAGGTTTGGTATTAGAAGCATTGAGATATCACATCTCATGCTATCGGAAGGATCTCAGGTTTGGTATTAAAAGTATTGAGATATCATATCTCATGCTATAGGAAGGGTCTCAGGATTGGAATGGGAAAGAGTTGGATATCACATCTCATGCTATAGGGAGTGTCTCAGGATTGGAATGGGAAGGACTTAGATATCACATATCATGCTATAGGGAGGGTCTCAGTTTTGATATTAGAAGCATTGAGATATCACATCTCATGCTATCGGAAGTGTCTCAGGATTGGAATGGGAAGGAGCTGGATATCACATCTCATGCTAAAGGAAGGGTCTCAGGTTTGGAACGGGAAGGATTTGGATATCACATCTCATGTTATAGGAGGGGTCTCAGGTTTGGTATAAGCATTGAGATATCACATCTCTGCTATCGGAAGTGTCTCAGGATTGGAATGGGAAGGAGTTGGATATCCCATCTCATGTTATAGGACGGGTCTCAGGTTTGTTATTAGAATCATTGAGATATCATATTGCATGCTGTAGGAAGGGTCTAAGGGTTGGAATGGGAAGGACTTGGATATCACATCTCATGCTATAGATAGGCTCTTAGGTTTGGAAAGGGAAGGAGTTGGATATCACATTTCATGTTAGAGGAAGGATCTCAGGTTTGGTATTAGAAGCATTGAGATATCACATCTCATGCTATAGGAAGGGTCTCAGGATTGGAATGGGAAGTAGTTGGATATCACATCTCATGCTATAGGAAGGGTCTCAGGTTTGGTATAAGCATTGAGATATCACATCTCATGCTATAGGACGGGTCTCAGGATTGGAATGGAAGGAGTTGGATATCACATCTCATGTTATAGGAAGGATCTCAGGTTTGGTATTAGAAGCATTGAGACATCACATCTCATGCTATAGGAAGGGTCTCAGGGTTGGAATGGGAAGGAGTTGGATATCACATCTCATCCAATAGGAAGGGTCTCAGGTTTGGAATGGGAAGGAATTGGATATCACATCTCATGCCATAGGAAAGGTCTCAGGTTTGGTATAAGCATTGAGATATCACATCTCTGCTATCGGAAGGGTCTCAGGATTGGATTGGGAAGGAGTTGGATATCCCTTCTCATGCTATAGGAAGTGTCTCAGGTTGGAATCGGAAGGAGTTGGATATCACATCTCATGTTATAGGAAGGGTCTCAGGATTGGAATGGGAAGGATTTGGATATCACATCTCTTGCTATAGGAAGGGTCTCAGGATTGGAATGGGTAGGAGTTGGATATTACTTTCTTGCTATAGGAAGGGTCTCATGTTTGGAATGGGAAGGAGTTGGATATCACATATGCTATAGTTAGTGTCTCAGGTTTGGAACGGGAAGGAGTTGGATATCACATCTCATGTTATAGGAAGGGTCTCAGGTTTGGTATAAGCATTGAGATATCACATCTCTGCTATCGGAAGCGGCTCAGGATTGGAATGGGAAGGAGTTGGATATCCCATCTCATGTTATAGTAAGAGTCTCTGGTTTGGTATTAGAATCATTGAGATATCACATCGCATGCTGTAGGAAGGGTCTAAGGATTGGAATGGGATGGACTTGGATATCACATCTCATGCTATAGGTAGGCTCTCAGGTTTGGTATAAGCATTGAGATATCACATCTCTGCTATCGGAAGTGTCTCAGGATTGGAATGGGAAGGAGTTGGATATCCCATCTCATGCTATAGGACGGGTCTCAGGTTTGTTATTAGAATCATTGAGATATCATATTGCATACTGTAGGAAGGGTCTAAGGGTTGGAATGGGAAGGACTTGGATATCACATCTCATGCTATAGATAGGCTCTTAGGTTTGGAAAGGGAAGGAGTTGGATATCACATTTCATGTTAGAGGAAGGATCTCAGGTTTGGTATTAGAAGCATTGAGATATCACATCTCATGCTATAGGAAGGGTCTCAGGATTGGAATGGGAAGTAGTTGGATATCACATCTCATGCTATAGGAAGGGTCTCAGGTTTGGTATAAGCATTGAGATATCACATCTCATGCTATAGGACGGGTCTCAGGATTGGAATGGAAGGAGTTGGATATCACATCTCATGTTATAGGAAGGATCTCAGGTTTGGTATTAGAAGCATTGAGACATCACATCTCATGCTATAGGAAGGGTCTCAGGGTTGGAATGGGAAGGAGTTGGATATCACATCTCATCCAATAGGAAGGGTCTCAGGTTTGGAATGGGAAGGAATTGGATATCACATCTCATGTTATAGGAAGGATCTCAGGTTTGGTATTAGAAGCATTGAGATATCACATCTCATGCTATAGGAAGGGTCTCAGGATTGGAATGTGAAGGATTTGGATATCACATCTCATGCTAAAGGAAGGGTCTCAGGTTTGGTAGAAGCATTGAGATATCACGTCTCTGCTATCGGAAGGGTCTCAGGATTGGATTGGGAAGGAGTTGGATATCCCTTCTCATGCTATAGGAAGGGTCTCAGGATTTGAATGGCAAGGAGTTGGATATCACATCTCATGCCATAGGAAAGGTCTCAGGTTTGGTATAAGCATTGAGATATCACATCTCTGCTATCGGAAGGGTCTCAGGATTGGATTGGGAAGGAGTTGGATATCCCTTCTCATGCTATGGGAAGTGTCTCAGGTTGGAATGGGAAGGAGTTGGATATCACATCTCATGTTATAGGAAGGGTCTCAGGATTGGAATGGGAAGGATTTGGATATCACATCTCTTGCTATAGGAAGGGTCTCAGGATTGGAATGGGTAGGAGTTGGATATTACTTTCTTGCTATAGGAAGGGTCTCATGTTTGGAATGGGAAGGAGTTGGATATCACATATGCTATAGTTAGTGTCTCAGGTTTGGAACGGGAACGAGTTGGATATCACATCTCATGTTATAGGAAGGGTCTCAGGTTTGGTATAAGCATTGAGATATCACATCTCTGCTATCGGAAGCGGCTCAGGATTGGAATGGGAAGGAGTTGGATATCCCATCTCATGTTATAGTAAGAGTCTCTGGTTTGGTATTAGAATCATTGAGATATCACATTGCATGCTGTAGGAAGGGTCTAAGGATTGGAATGGGATGGACTTGGATATCACATCTCATGCTAAAGGTAGGCTCTCAGGTTTGGTATAAGCATTGAGATATCACATCTCATGCTATAGGAAGGGTCTCAGGATTGGAATGGGAAGGATTTGGATATCACATCTCATGCTATAGGAAGGGTCTCAGATTTGGAATAAGCATTGAGATATCACATCTCATGCTAAAGGAAGGGTCTCAGGATTGGAATGGGAAGGAGTTGTATATGACATCTCAGGCCATAGGAAGGGTCTCAGGTTTGGTATAAGCATTGAGATATCACATCTCTGCTATCGGAAGGGTCTCAGGATTGGAATGGGAAGGAGTTGGATATCCCATCTCATGTTATAGGAAGGGTCTCAGGTTTGGTATTAGAAGCATCGAGATATCACATCTCATGCTATAGGAAGGGTCTCAGGATTGGAATGGGAAGGACTTGGATGTCACATCTCATACTATAGGGAGGGTCTCAAGTTTGATATTAGAAGCATTGAGATAACAAATCTCATGATATCGGAAGGGTCTCAGGATTGGAATGGGAAGGAGTTGGATACCACATCTCATGATAAAGGAAGGGTCTAAGGTTTGGAAGGGGAAGGATTTGGATATCACATCTCATGTTATAGGACGGGTCTCAGGTTTGGTATTAGAAGCATTGAGATATCAAGTCTCATGGTATAAGAAGGGTCTCAGAATTGGAATGGGAAGGAGTTGGATATCACACCTCAAGCTATAGGAAGGGTCTCAGGATTGGAATGGGAAGGAGTTTGATATCACATCTCATGCCATAGTATGGGTCTCAGGTTTGGTAGAAGCATTGGGATATCACATCTCATGCTATCGGAAGGGTATCAGTATTGGATTTGGAAGAAGTTGGATATCCCATCTCATGCTATAGGAAGGGTCTCAGGTTGGAATGGGAAGGAGTTGGATATCACATTTCATGTTATAGGAAGGGTCTCAGGATTGGCATGGGAAGGACTTGGATATCATATCTCATGCTATAGGACAGGTCTCAGGTTTGTTATTAGAATCATTGAGATATCATATTGCATGCTGTAGGAAGGGTCTAAGGATTGGAACGGGAAGGACTTGGATATCACATCTCAAGCTATAGATAGGCTCTTAGGTTTGGAAAGGGAAGGAGTTGGATATCACATTTCATGTTAGAGGAAGGATCTCAGGTTTGGTATTAGAAGCATTGAGATATCACATCTCATGCTATAGGAAGGGTCTCAGGATTGGAATGGGAAGTAGTTGGATATCACATCTCATGCTATAGGAAGGGTCTCAGGTTTGGTATAAGCATTGAGATATCACATCTCATGCTATAGGACGGGTCTCAGGATTGGAATGGAAGGAGTTGGAAATCACATCTCATGTTATAGGAAGGATCTCAGGTTTGGTATTAGAAGCATTGCGACATCACATCTCATGCTATAGGAAGGGTCTCAGGGTTGGAATGGGAAGGAGTTGGATATCACATCTCATCCAATAGGAAGGGTCTCAGGTTTGGAATGGGAAGGAATTGGATATCACATCTCATGTTATAGGAAGGGTCTCAGGTTTGGTAGAAGCATTGAGATATCACGTCTCTGCTATCGGAAGGGTCTCAGGTTTGGTATAAGCATTGAGATATCACATCTCATGCTATAGGACGGGTCTCAGGATTGGAATGGAAGGAGTTGGATATCACACCTCATGTTATAGGAAGGATCTCAGGTTTGGTATTAGAAGCATTGAGATATCACATCTCATGCTATAGGAAGGGTCTCAGGATTGGAATGTGAAGGATTTGGATATCACATCTCATGCTAAAGGAAGGGTCTCAGGTTTGGTAGAAGCATTGAGATATCACGTCTCTGCTATCGGAAGGGTCTCAGGATTGGATTGGGAAGGAGTTGGATATCCCTTCTCATGCTATAGGAAGGGTCTCAGGATTTGAATGGCAAGGAGTTGGATATCACATCTCATGCCATAGGAACGGTCTCAGGTTTGGTATAAGCATTGAGATATCACATCTCTGCTATCGGAAGGGTCTCAGGATTGGAATGGGAAGGAGTTGGATATTCCCATCTCATGTTATAGGAAGGGTCTCAGGTTTGGTATTAGAAGCATTGAGATATCACATCTCATGCTATAGGAAGGGTCTCAGGATTGGAATGGGAAGGACTTGGATATCACATCTCATGCTATAGGGAGGGTCTCAAGTTTGATATTAGAAGCTTTGAGATATCACATCTCATGATATCGGAAGGGTCTCAGGATTGGAATGGGAAGGAGTTGGATATCACATCTCATGATAAAGGAAGGGTCTAAGGTTTGGAAGGGGAAGGATTTGGATATCACATCTCATGTTATATTACGGGTCTCAGGTTTGGTATTAGAAGCATTGAGATATCAAGTCTCAGAGTATAGGAAGGGTCTCAGAATTAGAATGGGAAGGAGTTGGATATCACATCTCAAGCTATAGGAAGGGTCTCAGGATTGGAATGGGAAGGACTTGGATATCACATCTCATGCTATAGGAAGGCTCTCAGGTTTGGAAGGGGAAAGAGTTGGATATCACATTTCATGTTAGAGGTAGGATCTCAGGTTTGGTATTAGAGGCATTGAGATATCACATCTCATGCTATCAGAAGGGTCTCAGGAATGGAATGGGAAGGAGTTGGATATCACATCTCATGCTAAAGGGAGGGTCTCAGGTTTGGAAGGGGAAGGATTTGGATATCACATCTCATGTTATAGGAAGGATCTCAGGTTTGGTATTAGAAGCATTGAGATATCACATCTCATGCTATCGGAAGGATCTCAGGTTTGGTATTAGAAGCATTGAGATATCACATCTCATGCTATCAGAAGGGTCTCAGGATTGGAATGGGAAGGAGTTGGATATCACATCTCATGCTAAAGGGAGGGTCTCAGGTTTGGAAGGGGAAGGATTTGGATATCACATCTCATGTTATCGGAAGGATCTCACGTTTGGTATTAGAAGTATTGAGATATCATATCTCATGCTATAGGAAGGGTCTCAGGATTGGAATGGGAAGGACTTAGATATCACATATCATGCTATAGGGAGGGTCTCAGGATTGGAATGGGAAGGACTTAGATATCACATATGCTATAGGGAGGGTCTCAGTTTTGATATTAGAAGCATTGAGATATCACATCTCATGCTATCGGAAGTGTCTCAGGATTGGAATGGGAAGGAGCTGGATATCACATCTCATGCTAAAGGAAGGGTCTCAGGTTTGGAACGGGAAGGATTTGGATATCACATCTCATGTTATAGGAAGGGTCTCAGGTTTGGTATAAGCATTGAGATATCACATCTCTGCTATCGGAAGTGTCTCAGGATTGGAATGGGAAGGAGTTGGATATCCCATCTCATGTTATAGGACGGGTCTCAGGTTTGTTATTAGAATCATTGAGATATCATATTGCATGCTGTAGGAAGGGTCTAAGGGTTGGAATGGGAAGGACTTGGATATCACATATCATGCTATAGATAGGCTCTTAGGTTTGGAAAGGGAAGGAGTTGGATATCACATTTCATGTTAGAGGAAGGATCTCAGGTTTGGTATTAGAAGCATTGAGATATCACATCGCATGCTGTAGGAAGGGTCTAAGGATTGGAATGGGATGGACTTGGATATCACATCTCATGCTATAGGTAGGCTCTCAGGTTTGGTATAAGCATTGAGATATCACATCTCATGCTATAGGAAGGGTCTCAGGATTGGAATGGGAAGGATTTGGATATCACATCTCATGCTATAGGAAGGGTCTCAGATTTGGTATAAGCATTGAGATATCACATCTCATGCTAAAGGAAGGGTCTCAGGATTGGAATGGGAAGGAGTTGTATATGACATCTCAGGCCATAGGAAGGGTCTCAGGTTTGGTATAAGCATTGAGATATCACATCTCTGCTATCGGAAGGGTCTCAGGATTGGAATGGGAAGGAGTTGGATATCCCATCTCATGTTATAGGAAGGGTCTCAGGTTTGGTATTAGAAGCATAGAGATATCACATCTCATGCTATAGGAAGGGTCTCAGGATTGGAATGGGAAGGACTTGGATGTCACATCTCATGCTATAGGGAGGGTCTCAAGTTTGATATTAGAAGCATTGAGATAACAAATCTCATGATATCGGAAGGGTCTCAGGATTGGAATGGGAAGGAGTTGGATACCACATCTCATGATAAAGGAAGGGTCTAAGGTTTGGAAGGGGAAGGATTTGGATATCACATCTCATGTTATAGGGCGGGTCTCAGGTTTGGTATTAGAAGCATTGAGATATCAAGTCTCATGGTATAAGAGGGTCTCAGAATTGGAATGGGAAGGAGTTGGATGTCACACCTCAAGCTATAGGAAGGGTCTCAGGATTGGAATGGGAAGGAGTTTGATATCACATCTCATGCCATAGTATGGGTCTCAGGTTTGGTAGAAGCATTGGGACATCACATCTCATGCTATCGGAAGGGTATCAGTATTGGATTTGGAAGAAGTTGGATATCCCATCTCATGCTATAGGAAGGGTCTCAGGTTGGAATGGGAAGGAGTTGGATATCACATTTCATGTTATAGGGAGGGTCTCAGGTTTGGAAGGGGAAGGATTTGGATATCACATCTCATGTTATCGGAAGGATCTCACGTTTGGTATTAGAAGTATTGAGATATCATATCTCATGCTATAGGAAGGGTCTCAGGATTGGAATGGGAAGGACTTAGATATCACATATCATGCTATAGGGAGGGTCTCAGGATTGGAATGGGAAGGACTTAGATATCACATATCATGCTATAGGGAGGGTCTCAGTTTTGATATTAGAAGCATTGAGATATCACATCTCATGCTATCGGAAGTGTCTCAGGATTGGAATGGGAAGGAGCTGGATATCACATCTCATGCTAAAGGAAGGGTCTCAGGATTGGAACGGGAAGGATTTGGATATCACATCTCATGTTATAGGAAGGGTCTCAGGTTTGGTATAAGCATTGAGATATCACATCTCTGCTATCGGAAGTGTCTCAGGATTGGAATGGGAAGGAGTTGGATATCCCATCTCATGTTATAGGACGGGTCTCAGGTTTGTTATTAGAATCATTGAGATATCATATTGCATGCTGTAGGAAGGGTCTAAGGGTTGGAATGGGAAGGACTTGGATATCACATATCATGCTATAGATAGGCTCTTAGGTTTGGAAAGGGAAGGAGTTGGATATCACATTTCATGTTAGAGGAAGGATCTCAGGTTTGGTATTAGAAGCATTGAGATATCACATCGCATGCTGTAGGAAGGGTCTAAGGATTGGAATGGGATGGACTTGGATATCACATCTCATGCTATAGGTAGGCTCTCAGGTTTGGTATAAGCATTGAGATATCACATCTCATGCTATAGGAAGGGTCTCAGGATTGGAATGGGAAGGATTTGGATATCACATCTCATGCTATAGGAAGGGTCTCAGATTTGGTATAAGCATTGAGATATCACATCTCATGCTAAAGGAAGGGTCTCAGGATTGGAATGGGAAGGAGTTGTATATGATATCTCAGGCCATAGGAAGGGTCTCAGGTTTGGTATAAGCATTGAGATATCACATCTCTGCTATCGGAAGGGTCTCAGGATTGGAATGGGAAGGAGTTGGATATCCCATCTCATGTTATAGGAAGGGTCTCAGGTTTGGTATTAGAAGCATAGAGATATCACATCTCATGCTATAGGAAGGGTCTCAGGATTGGAATGGGAAGGACTTGGATGTCACATCTCATGCTATAGGGAGGGTCTCAAGTTTGATATTAGAAGCATTGAGATAACAAATCTCATGATATCGGAAGGGTCTCAGGATTGGAATGGGAAGGAGTTGGATACCACATCTCATGATAAAGGAAGGGTCTAAGGTTTGGAAGGGGAAGGATTTGGATATCACATCTCATGTTATAGGACGGGTCTCAGGTTTGGTATTAGAAGCATTGAGATATCAAGTCTCATGGTATAAGAGGGTCTCAGAATTGGAATGGGAAGGAGTTGGATATCACACCTCAAGCTATAGGAAGGGTCTCAGGATTGGAATGGGAAGGAGTTTGATATCACATCTCATGCCATAGTATGGGTCTCAGGTTTGGTAGAAGCATTGGGACATCACATCTCATGCTATCGGAAGGGTATCAGTATTGGATTTGGAAGAAGTTGGATATCCCATCTCATGCTATAGGAAGAGTCTCAGGTTGGAATGGGAAGGAGTTGGATATCACATTTCATGTTATAGGAAGGGTCTCAGGATTGGAATGGGAAGGACTTGGATATCATATCTCATGCTATAGGACGGGTCTCAGGTTTGTTATTAGAATCATTGAGATATCATATTGCATGCTGTAGGAAGGGTCTAAGGATTGGAATGGGAAGGACTTGGATATCACATCTCATGCTATAGATAGGCTCTTAGGTTTGGAAAGGGAAGGAGTTGGATATCACATTTCATGTTAGAGGAAGGATCTCAGGTTTGGTATTAGAAGCATTGAGATATCACATCTCATGCTATAGGAAGGGTCTCAGGATTGGAATGGGTAGTAGTTGGATATCACATCTCATGCTATAGGAAGGGTCTCAGGTTTGGTATAAGCATTGAGATATCACATCTCATGCTATAGGACGGGTCTCAGGATTGGAATGGAAGGAGTTGGATATCACATCTCATGTTATAGGAAGGATCTCAGGTTTGGTATTAGAAGCATTGAGACATCACATCTCATGCTATAGGAAGGGTCTCAGGGTTGGAATGGGAAGGAGTTGGATATCGCATCTCATCCAATAGGAAGGGTCTCAGGTTTGGAATGGGAAGGAATTGGATATCACATCTCATGTTATAGGAAGGATCTCAGGTTTGGTATTAGAAGCATTGAGATATCACATCTCATGCTATAGGAAGGGTCTCAGGATTGGAATGTGAAGGATTTGGATATCACATCTCATGCTAAAGGAAGGGTCTCAGGTTTGGTAGAAGCATTGAGATATCCGATCTCTGCTATCGGAAGGGTCTCAGGATTGGATTGGGAAGGAGTTGGATATCCCTTCTCATGCTATAGGAAGGGTCTCAGGATTTGAATGGGAAGGAGTTGGATATCACATCTCATGTTATAGGAAGGGTCTCAGGATTGGAATGGGAAGGATTTGGATATTACTTTCTTGCTATAGGAAGGGTCTCATGTTTGGAATGGGAAGGAGTTGGATATCACATATGCTATAGTTAGTGTCTCAGGTTTGGAACGGGAAGGAGTTGGATATCACATCTCATGTTATAGGAAGGGTCTCATGTTTGGTATAAGCATTGAGATATCACATCTCTGCTATCGGAAGCGGCTCAGGATTGGAATGGGAAGGAGTTGGATATCCCATCTCATGTTATAGTAAGAGTCTCTGGTTTGGTATTAGAATCATTGAGATATCACATCGCATGCTGTAGGAAGGGTCTAAGGATTGGAATGGGATGGACTTGGATATCACATCTCATGCTATAGGTAGGCTCTCAGGTTTGGTATAAGCATTGAGATATCACATCTCATGCTATAGGAAGGGTCTCAGGATTGGAATTGGAAGGATTTAGATATCACATCTCATGCTATAGGAAGGGTCTCAGATTTGGTATAAGCATAGAGATATCACATCTCATGCTAAAGGAAGGGTCTCAGGATTGGAATCGGAAGGAGTTGTATATGACATCTCAGGCCATAGGAAGGGTCTCAGGTTTGGTATAAGCATTGAGATATCACATCTCTGCTATCGGAAGGGTCTCAGGATTGGAATGGGAAGGAGTTGGATATCCCATCTCATGTTATAGGAAGGGTCTCAGGTTTGGTATTAGAAGCATAGAGATATCACATCTCATGCTATAGGAAGGGTCTCAGGATTGGAATGGGAAGGACTTGGATGTCACATCTCATGCTATAGGGAGGGTCTCAAGTTTGATATTAGAAGCATTGAGATAACAAATCTCATGATATCGGAGGGGTCTCAGGATTGGAATGGGAAGTTGTTGGATACCACATCTCATGATAAAGGAAGGGTCTAAGGTTTGGAAGGGGAAGGATTTGGATATCACATCTCATGTTATAGGACGGGTCTCAGGTTTGGTATTAGAAGCATTGAGATATCAAGTCTCATGGTATAAGAAGGGTCTCAGAATTGGAATGGGAAGGAGTTGGATATCACACCTCAAGCTATAGGAAGGGTCTCAGGATTGGAATGGGAAGGAGTTTGATATCACATCTCATGCCATAGTATGGGTCTCAGGTTTGGTAGAAGCATTGGGATATCACATCTCATGCTATCGGAAGGGTATCAGTATTGGATTTGGAAGAAGTTGGATATCCCATCTCATGCTATAGGAAGGGTCTCAGGTTGGAATGGGAAGGAGTTGGATATCACATTTCATGTTATAGGAAGGGTCTCAGGATTGGAATGGGAAGGACTTGGATATCATATCTCATGCTATAGGACAGGTCTCAGGTTTGTTATTAGAATCATTGAGATATCATATTGCATGCTGTAGGAAGGGTCTAAGGATTGGAACGGGAAGGACTTGGATATCACATCTCATGCTATAGATAGGCTCTTAGGTTTGGAAAGGGAAGGAGTTGGATATCACATTTCATGTTAGAGGAAGGATCTTAGGTTTGGTATTAGAAGCATTGAGATATCACATCCCATGCTATAGGAAGGGTCTCAGGATTGGAATGGGAAGTAGTTGGATATCACATTTCATGTTAGAGGAAGGATCTCAGGTTTGGTATTAGAAGCATTGAGATATCACATCTCTTGCTATAGGAAGGGTCTCAGGATTGGAATGGGAAGTAGTTGGATATCACATCTCATGCTATAGGAAGGGTCTCAGGTTTGGTATAAGCATTGAGATATCACATCTCATGCTATAGGACAGGTCTCAGGATTGGAATGGAAGGAGTTGGATATCACATCTCATGTTATAGGAAGGATCTCAGGTTTGGTATTAGAAGCATTGAGACATCACATCTCATGCTATAGGAGTGGTCTCAGGGTTGGAATGGGAAGGAGTTGGATATCACATCTCATCCAATAGGAAGGGTCTCAGGTTTGGAATGGGAAGGAATTGGATATCACATCTCATGTTATAGGAAGGATCTCAGGTTTGGTATTAGAAGCATTGAGATATCACATCTCACGCTATAGGAAGGGTCTCAGGATTGGAATGTGAAGGATTTGGATATCACATCTCATGCTAAAGGAAGGGTCTCAGGTTTGGTAGAAGCATTGAGATATCACGTCTCTGCTATCGGAAGGGTCTCAGGATTGGATTGGGAAGGAGTTGGATATCCCTTCTCATGCTATAGGAAGGGTCTCAGGATTTGAATGGCAAGGAGTTGGATATCACATCTCATGCCATAGGAAGGGTCTCAGGTTTGGTATAAGCATTGAGATATCACATCTCTGCTATCGAAGGGTCTCAGGATTGGAATGGGAAGGAGTTGGATATTCCCATCTCATGTTATAGGAAGGGTCTCAGGTTTGGTATTAGAAGCATTGAGATATCACATCTCATGCTATAGGAAGGGTCTCAGGATTGGAATGGGAAGGACTTGGATATCACATCTCATGCTATAGGGAGGGTCTCAAGTTTGATATTAGAAGCTTTGAGATATCACATCTCATGATATCGGAAGGGTCTCAGGATTGGAATGGGAAGGAGTTGGATATCACATCTCATGATAAAGGAAGGTTCTAAGGTTTGGAAGGGGAAGGATATGGATATCACATCTCATGTTATATTACGGGTCTCAGGTTTGGTATTAGAAGCATTGAGATATCAAGTCTCAGAGTATAGGAAGGGTCTCAGAATTGGAATGGGAAGGAGTTGGATATCACATCTCAAGCTATAGGAAGGGTCTCAGGATTGGAATGGGAAGGACTTGGATATCACATCTCATGCTATAGGAAGGCTCTCAGGTTTGGAAGGGGAAAGAGTTGGATATCACATTTCATGTTAGAGGTAGGATCTCAGGTTTGGTATTAGAGGCATTGAGATATCACATCTCATGCTATCAGAAGGGTCTCAGGAATGGAATGGGAAGGAGTTGGATATCACATCTCATGCTAAAGGGAGGGTCTCAGGTTTGGAAGGAGAAGGATTTGGATATCACATCTCATGTTATAGGAAGGATCTCAGGTTTGGTATTAGAAGCATTGAGATATCACATCTCATGCTATCGGAAGGATCTCAGGTTTGGTATTAGAAGCATTGAGATATCACATCTCATGCTAAAGGAAGGGTCTCAGGTTTGGTAGAAGCATTGAGATATCCGATCTCTGCTATCGGAAGGGTCTCAGGATTGGATTGGGAAGGAGTTGGATATCCCTTCTCATGCTATAGGAAGGGTCTCAGGATTTGAATGGGAAGGAGTTGGATATCACATCTCATGTTATAGGAAGGGTCTCAGGATTGGAATGGGAAGGATTTGGATATTACTTTCTTGCTATAGGAAGGGTCTCATGTTTGGAATGGGAAGGAGTTGGATATCACATATGCTATAGTTAGTGTCTCAGGTTTGGAACGGGAAGGAGTTGGATATCACATCTCATGTTATAGGAAGGGTCTCATGTTTGGTATAAGCATTGAGATATCACATCTCTGCTATCGGAAGCGGCTCAGGATTGGAATGGGAAGGAGTTGGATATCCCATCTCATGTTATAGTAAGAGTCTCTGGTTTGGTATTAGAATCATTGAGATATCACATCGCATGCTGTAGGAAGGGTCTAAGGATTGGAATGGGATGGACTTGGATATCACATCTCATGCTATAGGTAGGCTCTCAGGTTTGGTATAAGCATTGAGATATCACATCTCATGCTATAGGAAGGGTCTCAGGATTGGAATTGGAAGGATTTAGATATCACATCTCATGCTATAGGAAGGGTCTCAGATTTGGTATAAGCATAGAGATATCACATCTCATGCTAAAGGAAGGGTCTCAGGATTGGAATCGGAAGGAGTTGTATATGACATCTCAGGCCATAGGAAGGGTCTCAGGTTTGGTATAAGCATTGAGATATCACATCTCTGCTATCGGAAGGGTCTCAGGATTGGAATGGGAAGGAGTTGGATATCCCATCTCATGTTATAGGAAGGGTCTCAGGTTTGGTATTAGAAGCATAGAGATATCACATCTCATGCTATAGGAAGGGTCTCAGGATTGGAATGGGAAGGACTTGGATGTCACATCTCATGCTATAGGGAGGGTCTCAAGTTTGATATTAGAAGCATTGAGATAACAAATCTCATGATATCGGAGGGGTCTCAGGATTGGAATGGGAAGTTGTTGGATACCACATCTCATGATAAAGGAAGGGTCTAAGGTTTGGAAGGGGAAGGATTTGGATATCACATCTCATGTTATAGGACGGGTCTCAGGTTTGGTATTAGAAGCATTGAGATATCAAGTCTCATGGTATAAGAAGGGTCTCAGAATTGGAATGGGAATTAGTTGGATATCACACCTCAAGCTATAGGAAGGGTCTCAGGATTGGAATGGGAAGGAGTTTGATATCACATCTCATGCCATAGTATGGGTCTCAGGTTTGGTAGAAGCATTGGGATATCACATCTCATGCTATCGGAAGGGTATCAGTATTGGATTTGGAAGAAGTTGGATATCCCATCTCATGCTATAGGAAGGGTCTCAGGTTGGAATGGGAAGGAGTTGGATATCACATTTCATGTTATAGGAAGGGTCTCAGGATTGGAATGGGAAGGACTTGGATATCATATCTCATGCTATAGGACAGGTCTCAGGTTTGTTATTAGAATCATTGAGATATCATATTGCATGCTGTAGGAAGGGTCTAAGGATTGGAACGGGAAGGACTTGGATATCACATCTCATGCTATAGATAGGCTCTTAGGTTTGGAAAGGGAAGGAGTTGGATATCACATTTCATGTTAGAGGAAGGATCTTAGGTTTGGTATTAGAGGCATTGAGATATCACATCTCATGCTATCAGAAGGGTCTCAGGAATGGAATGGGAAGGAGTTGGATATCACATCTCATGCTAAAGGGAGGGTCTCAGGTTTGGAAGGGGAAGGATTTGGATATCACATCTCATGTTATAGGAAGGATCTCAGGTTTGGTATTAGAAGCATTGAGATATCACATCTCATGCTATCGGAAGGATCTCAGGTTTGGTATTAGAAGCATTGAGATATCACATCTCATGCTATCAGAAGGGTCTCAGGATTGGAATGGGAAGGAGTTGGATATCACATCTCATGCTAAAGGGAGGGTCTCAGGTTTGGAAGGGGAAGGATTTGGATATCACATCTCATGTTATCGGAAGGATCTCACGTTTGGTATTAGAAGTATTGAGATATCATACCTCATGCTATAGGAAGGGTCTCAGGATTGGAATGGGAAGGACTTAGATATCACATATCATGCTATAGGGAGGGTCTCAGGATTGGAATGGGAAGGACTTAGATATCACATATCATGCTATAGGGAGGGTCTCAGTTTTGATATTAGAAGCATTGAGATATCACATCTCATGCTATCGGAAGTGTCTCAGGATTGGAATGGGAAGGAGCTGGATATCACATCTCATGCTAAAGGAAGGGTCTCAGGTTTGGAACGGGAAGGATTTGGATATCACATCTCATGTTATAGGAAGGGTCTCAGGTTTGGTATAAGCATTGAGATATCACATCTCTGCTATCGGAAGTGTCTCAGGATTGGAATGGGAAGGAGTTGGATATCCCATCTCATGTTATAGGACGGGTCTCAGGTTTGTTATTAGAATCATTGAGATATCATATTGCATGCTGTAGGAAGGGTCTAAGGGTTGGAATGGGAAGGACTTGGATATCACATCTCATGCTATAGATAGGCTCTTAGGTTTGGAAAGGGAAGGAGTTGGATATCACATTTCATGTTAGAGGAAGGATCTCAGGTTTGGTATTAGAAGCATTGAGATATCACATCTCATGCTATAGGAAGGGTCTCAGGATTGGAATGGGAAGTAGTTGGATATCACATCTCATGCTGTAGGAAGGGTCTCAGGTTTGGTATAAGCATTGAGATATCACATCTCATGCTATAGGACGGGTCTCAGGATTGGAATGGAAGGAGTTGGATATCACATCTCATTTTATAGGAAGGATCTCAGGTTTGGTATTAGAAGCATTGAGACATCACATCTCATGCTATAGTAAGGGTCTCAGGGTTGGAATGGGAAGGAGTTGGATATCACATCTCATAGGAGGGATCTCAGGTTTGGTATTAGAAGCATTGAGATATCACATCTCATGCTATGGGAAGGGTCTCAGGATTGGAATGTGAAGGATTTGGATATCACATCTCATGCTAAAGGAAGGGTCTCAGGTTTGGTAGAAGCATTGAGATATCACGTCTCTGCTATCGGAAGGGTCTCAGGATTGGATTGGGAAGGAGTTGGATATCCCTTCTCATGCTATAGGAAGGGTCTCAGGATTTGAATGGCAAGGAGTTGGATATCACATCTCATGCCATAAGAAGGGTCTCAGGTTTGGTATAAGCATTGAGATATCACATCTCTGCTATCGGAAGGGTCTCAGGATTGGATTGGGAAGGAGTTGGATATCCCTTCTCATGCTATAGGAAGTGTCTCAGGTTGGAATGGGAAGGAGTTGGATATCACATCTCATGTTATAGGAAGGGTCTCAGGATTGGAATGGGAAGGATTTGGATATCACATCTATTGCTATAGGAAGGGTCTCAGGATTGGAATGGGTAGGAGTTGGATATCACATATGCTATAGTTAGTGTCTCAGGTTTGGAACGGGAAGGAGTTGGATATCACATCTCATGTTATAGGAAGGGTCTCAGGTTTGGTATAAGCATTGAGATATCACATCTCTGCTATCGGAAGCGGCTCAAGATTGGAATGGGAAGGAGTTGGATATCCCATCTCATGTTATAGTAAGAGTCTCTGGTTTGGTATTAGAATCATTGAGATATCACATCGCATGCTGTAGGAAGGGTCTAAGGATTGGAATGGGATGGACTTGGATATCACATCTCATGCTATAGGTAGGCTCTCGGGTTTGGTATAAGCATTGAGATATCACATCTCATGCTATAGGAAGGGTCTCAGGATTGGAATGGGAAGGATTTGGATATCACATCTCATGCTATAGGAAGGGTCTCAGATTTGGTATAAGCATTGAGATATCACATCTCATGCTAAAGGAAGGGTCTCAGGATTGGAATGGGAAGGAGTTGTATATGACATCTCAGGCCATAGGAAGGGTCTCAGGTTTGGTATAAGCATTGAGATATCACATCTCTGCTATCGGAAGGGTCTCAGGATTGGAATGGGAAGGAGTTGGATATCCCATCTCATGTTATTGGAAGGGTCTCAGGTTTGGTATTAGAAGCATAGAGATATCACATCTCATGCTATAGGAAGGGTCTCAGGATTGGAATGGGAAGGACTTGGATGTCACATCTCATGCTATAGGGAGGGTCTCAAGTTTGATATTAGAAGCATTGAGATAACAAATCTCATGATATCGGAAGGGTCTCAGGATTGGAATGGGAAGGAGTTGGATACCACATCTCATGATAAAGGAAGGGTCTAAGGTTTGGAAGGGGAAGGATTTGGATATCACATCTCATGTTATAGGACGGGTCTCAGGTTTGGTATTAGAAGCATTGAGATATCAAGTCTCATGGTATAAGAAGGGTCTCAGAATTGGAATGGGAAGGAGTTGGATATCACACCTCAAGCTATAGGAAGGGTCTCAGGATTGGAATGGGAAGGAGTTTGATATCACATCTCATGCCATAGTATGGGTCTCAGGTTTGGTAGAAGCACTGGGACATCACATCTCATGCTATCGGAAGGGTATCAGTATTGGATTTGGAAGAAGTTGGATATCCCATCTCATGCTATAGGAAGGGTCTCAGGTTGGAATGGGAAGGAGTTGGATATCACATTTCATGTTATAGGAAGGGTCTCAGGATTGGAATGGGAAGGACTTGGATATCATATCTCATGCTATAGGACGGGTCTCAGGTTTGTTATTAGAATCATTGAGATATCATATTGCATGCTGTAGGAAGGGTCTAAGGATTGGAATTGGAAGGACTTGGATATCACATCTCATGCTATAGATAGGCTCTTAGGTTTGGAAAGGGAAGGAGTTGGATATCACATTTCATGTTAGAGGAAGGATCTCAGGTTTGGTATTAGAAGCATTGAGATATCACATCTCATGCTATAGGAAGGGTCTCAGGATTGGAATGGGAAGTAGTTGGATATCACATCTCATGCTATAGGAAGGGTCTCAGGTTTGGTATAAGCATTGAGATATCACATCTCATGCTATAGGACGGGTCTCAGGATTTGAATGGAAGGAGTTGGATATCACATCTCATGTTATAGGAAGGATCTCAGGTTTGGTATTAGAAGCATTGAGACATCACATCTCATGCTATAGGAAGGGTCTCAGGGTTGGAATGGGAAGGAGTTGGATATCGCATCTCATCCAATAGGAAGGGTCTCAGGTTTGGAATGGGAAGGAATTGGATATCACATCTCATGTTATAGGAAGGATCTCAGGTTTGGTATTAGAAGCATTGAGATATCACATCTCATGCTATAGGAAGGGTCTCAGGATTGGAATGTGAAGGATTTGGATATCACATCTCATGCTAAAGGAAGGGTCTCAGGTTTGGTAGAAGCATTGAGATATCAGATCTCTGCTATCGGAAGGGTCTCAGGATTGGATTGGGAAGGAGTTGGATATCCCTTCTCATGCTATAGGAAGGGTCTCAGGATTTGAATGGGAAGGAGTTGGATATCACATCTCATGTTATAGGAAGGGTCTCAGGATTGGAATGGGAAGGATTTGGATATCACATCTCTTGCTATAGGAAGGGTCTCAGGATTGGAATGGGTAGGAGTTGGATATTACATTCTTGCTATAGGAAGGGTCTCATGTTTGGAATGGGAAGCAGTTGGATATCACATATGCTATAGTTAGTGTCTCAGGTTTGGAACGGGAAGGAGTTGGATATCACATCTCATGTTATAGGAAGGGTCTCAGGTTTGGTATAAGCATTGAGATATCACATCTCTGCTATCGGAAGCGGCTCAGGATTGGAATGGGAAGGAGTTGGATATCCCATCTCATGTTATAGGAAGAGTCTCTGGTTTGGTATTAGAATCATTGAGATATCACATCGCATGCTGTAGGAAGGGTCTAAGGATTGGAATGGGATGGACTTGGATATCACATCTCATGCTATAGGTAGGCTCTCAGGTTTGGTATAAGCATTGAGATATCACATCTCATGCTATAGGAAGGGTCTCAGGATTGGAATGGGAAGGAATTGGATATCACATCTCATGCTATAGGAAGGGTCTCAGATTTGGTATAAGCATTGAGATATCACATCTCATGCTAAAGGAAGGGTCTCAGGATTGGAATGGGAAGGAGTTGTATATGACATCTCAGGCCATAGGAAGGGTCTCAGGTTTGGTATAAGCATTGAGATATCACATCTCTGCTATCGGAAGGGTCTCAGGATTGGAATGGGAAGGAGTTGGATATCCCATCTCATGTTATAGGAATGGTCTCAGGTTTGGTATTAGAAGCATAGAGATATCACATCTCATGCTATAGGAAGGGTCTCAGGATTGGAATGGGAAGGACTTGGATGTCACATCTCATGCTATAGGGAGGGTCTCAAGTTTGATATTAGAAGCATTGAGATAACAAATCTCATGACATCGGAAGGGTCTCAGGATTGGAATGGGAAGGAGTTGGATATCACATATCATGATAAAGGAAGGGTCTAAGGTTTGGAAGGGGGAGGATTTGGATATCACATCTCATGTTATAGGACGGGTCTCAGGTTTGGTATTAGAAGCATTGAGATATCAAGTCTCATGGTATAAGAAGGGTCTCAGAATTGGAATGGGAAGGAGTTGGATATCACACCTCAAGCTATAGGAAGGGTCTCAGGATTGGAATGGGAAGGAGTTTGATATCACATCTCATGCCATAGTATGGGTCTCAGGTTTGGTAGAAGCATTGGGATATCACATCTCATGCTATCGGAAGGGTATCAGTATTGGATTTGGAAGAAGTTGGATATCCCATCTCATGCTATAGGAAGGGTCTCAGGTTGGAATGGGAAGGAGTTGGATATCACATTTCATGTTATAGGAAGGGTCTCAGGATTGGAATGGGAAGGACTTGGATATCATATCTCATGCTATAGGAAGGCTCTCAGGTTTGGAAGGGGAAGGAGTTGGATATCACATTTCATGTTAGAGGAAGGATCTCAGGTTTGGTATTAGAGGCCTTGAGATATCACATCTCATGCTATAGGAAGGGTCTCAGGATTGGAATGGGAAGGAGTTGGATATCACATCTCAAGCTATAGGAAGGGTCTCAGGTTTGGTATAAGCATTGAGATATCACATCTCATGCTATAGGAAGGGTCTCAGGATTGGAATGGGAAGGAGTTGTATATGACATCTCATGCCATAGGAAGGGTCTCAGGTTTGGTATAAGCATTGAGATATCACATCACATGCTATAGGAAGGGTCTCAGGATTGGAATGGGAAGGACTTGGATATCACCTCTCATGCTATAGGCAGGGCCTCAGGTTTGGAAAGGGAAGGAGATGGATATCACATTTCATGTTAGAGATAGGATCTCAGGTTTGGTATTAGAGGCATTGAGATATCACATCTCATGCTATCAGAAGGGTCTCAGGATTGGAATGGGAAGGAGTTGTATATCACATCTCATGCTAAATGGAGGGTCTCAGGTTTGGAAGGGGAAGGATTTGGAAATCACATCTCATGTTATAGGAAGGATCTCAGGTTTGGTATTAGAAGCAGTGAGATATCACATCTCATGCTATCGGAAGTATCTCAGGTTTGGTATTAGAGGCATTGAGATATCACATCTCTTGCTATCATAAGGGCCTCAGGATTGGAATGGGAAGGAGTTGGATATCACATCTCATGTTATTGGAAGGATCTCAGGTTTGGTATTAGAAGGATTGAGACATCACATCTCATGCTATAGGAAAGGTCTCAGGATTGGAATGGGAAGGAGTTGGATATCACATCTCATGCTATAGGAAGGGTCTCAGATTTGGTATAAGCATTGAGATATCACATCTCATGCTATAGGAAGGGTCTCAGGATTGGATTGGGAAGGAGTTGTATATGACATCTCATGTTATAGGAAGGGTCTCAGGTTTGGTATTAGAAGCATTGAGATATCACATCTCATGCTATAGGAAGGGTCTCAGGATTGGAATGGGGAGGACTTGGATGTCACATCTCATGCTATAGGGAGGGTCTCAAGTTTGATATTAGAAGCTTTGAGATAACAAATTCCATGATATCGGAATGGTCTCAGGATTGGAATGGGAAGGAGTTGGATATCACATCTCATGATAAAGGAAGGGTCTAAGGTTTGGAAGGGGAAAGATTTGGATATCACATCTCATGTTATAGGACGGGTCTCAGGTTTGGTATTAGAAGCATTGAGATATCAAGTCTCATGGCATAGGAAGGGTCTCAGAATTGGAATGGGAAGGAGTTGGATATCACATCTCAAGCTATAGGAAGAGTCTCAGGATTGGAATGGGAATGAGTTTGATATCCCATCTCATGCCATAGTATGGGTCTCAGGTTTGGTAGAAGCATTGGGATATCACAATTCATGCTATTGGAAGTGTATCAGTATTGGATTTGGAAGGAGTTGGATATCCCATCTCATGCTATAGGAAGGGTCTCAGGTTTGGAAGGGGAAGGAGTTGGATATCCAATCTCATGTTATAGGACTGGTCTCAGGTTTGGTATTAGAAGCATTGAGATATCACATCGCATGCTGTAGGAAGGTTCTCAGGTTTGGTATTAGAAGCATTGAGACATCACATCTCATGCTATAGGAAGGGTCTCAGGATTGGAATGGGAAGGAGTTGGATATCACATCTCATGCTATAGGAAGTGTCTCAGATTTGGTATAAGCATTGAGATATCACATCTCATGCTATAGGAAGGGTCTCAGGATTGGATTGGGAAGGAGTTGTATATGACATCTCAGGCCATAGGAAGGGTCTCAGGATTGGTATAAGCATTGAGATATCACATCTCTGCTATCGGAAGGGTCTCAGGATTGGAATGGGAAGGAGTTGGATATCCCATCTCATGTTAAAGGAAGGGTCTCAGGTTTGGTATTAGAAGCATTGAGATATCACATCTCATGCTATAGGAAGGGTCTCAGGATTGGAATGGGGAGGACTTGGATGTCACATCTCATGCTATAGGGAGGGTCTCAAGTTTGATATTAGAAGCATTGAGATAACAAATCTCATGATATCGGAAGGGTCTCAGGATTGGAATGGGAAGGAGTTGGATATCACATCTCATGATAAAGGAAGGGTCTAAGGTTTGGAAGGGGAAAGATTTGGATATCACATCTCATGTTATAGGACGGGTCTCAGGTTTGGTATTAGAAGCATTGAGATATCAAGTCTCATGGCATAGGAAGGGTCTCAGAATTGGAATGTGAAGGAGTTGGATATCACATCTCAAGCTATAGGAAGAGTCTCAGGATTGGAATGGGAAGGAGTTTGATATCACATCTCATGCCATAGTATGGGTCTCAGGTTTGGTAGAAGCATTGGGATATCACATCTCATGCTATTGGAAGGGTATCAGTATTGGATTTGGAAGGAGTTGGATATCCCATCTCATGCTATAGGAAGGGTCTCAGGTTGGAATGGGAAGGAGTTGGATATCACATTTCATGTTATAGGAAGGGTCTCAGGATTGGAAGGGGAAGGAGTTGGATATCACATTTCATGCTATAGGAAGGGTCTCAGGTTTGGAAGGGGAAGGAGTTGGATATCCAATCTCATGTTATAGGAAGGCTCTCAGGTTTGGAAGGGGAAGGAGTTGGATATCACATTTCATGTTAGAGGAAGGATCTCAGGCTTGGTATTAGAGGCCTTGAGATATCACATCTCATGCTATAGGAAGGGTCTCAGGATTGGAATGGGAAGGAGTTGGATATCACATCTCAAGCTTTAGGAAGGGTCTCAGGTTTGGTATAAGCATTGAGATAGCACATCTCATGCTATAGGAAGGGTCTCAGGATTGGAATGGGAAGGAGTTGGATATCACATCTCATGTTATAGGAAGGATCTCAGGTTTGGTATTAGAAGCATTGAGACATCACATCTCATGCTATAGGAAGGGTCTCAGGATTGGAATGGGAAGGAGTTGGATATCACATCTCATGCTATAGGAAGGGTCTCATATTTGGTATAAGCATTGAGATATCACATCTCTGCTATCGGAAGGGTCTCAGGATTGGAATGGGAAGGAGTTGGATATCCCATCTCATGCTATAGGGAGGGTCTCAATTTTGATATTAGAAGCATTGAGATAACAAATCTCATGATATCGGAAGGGTCTCAGGATTGGAATGGGAAGGAGTTGGATATCACATCTCATGATAAAGGAAGGGTCTAAGGTTTGGAAGGGGAAAGATTTGGATATCACATCTCATGTTATAGGACGGGTCTCAGGTTTGGTATTAGAAGCATTGAGATATCAAGTCTCATGGTATAGGAAGGGTCTCAGAATTGGAATGGGAAGGAGTTGGATATCACATCTCAAGCTATAGGAAGAGTCTCAGGATTGGATTGGGAAGGAGTTTGATATCACATCTCAAGCTTTAGGAAGGGTCTCAGGTTTGGTATAAGCATTGAGATAGCACATCTCATGCTATAGGAAGGGTCTCAGGATTGGAATGGGAAGGAGTTGGATATCACATCTCATGTTATAGGAAAGATCTCAGGTTTGGTATTAGAAGCATTGAGACATCACATCTCATGTTATAGGAAGGGTCTCAGGATTGGAATGGGAAGAAGTTGGATATCACATCTCATGCTATAGGAAGGTTCTCAGGTTTGGAATGGGGAGGAATTGGATATCACATCTCATGTCATAGGAAGGATCTCAGGTTTGGTATTAGAAGCATTCAGATATCACATCTCATGCTATAGGAATGGTCTCAGGATTGGAATGGGAAGGAGTTGGATATTACATTCTTGCTATAGGAAGGGTCTCAGGTTTGGAACGGGAAGGAGTTGGATATCACATCTCATGTTATAGGAAGGGTCTCAGGTTTGGTATAAGCATTGAGATATCACATCTCGGCTATCGGGAATGTCTCAGGATTGGAATGGGAAGGTGTTGGATATCCCATCTCATGTTATAGGACGGGTCTCAGGTTTGTTATTAGAATCATTGAGATATCATATTGCATGCTGTAGGAAGGGTCTAAGGATTGGAATGGGAAGGAGTTGGATATCCCATCTCATGTTATAGGAAGAGTCTCAAGTTTGGTATTGTTAAGACGGATTTCTGAACTCTGTCCTGGTGGCGCAGAAGTTCAGAAGGCCAACCTAATTACTTGGAACAGGGTAACCTCTGGACAAGCCAGACCAATCAAGGTAGCGATCGCGGCGGTCAAGACTAGGTCTCAAGAGGGGTGAGGGTGACTGAAAGCCCGCAATGAGCACACAAAGCAAGAGCGCTTACAAACTACTCCAAACAGTTGTTTATATCAAAAATAGATACACATTTATTATAAGGCCTTGAAACTAATAACCACAGTAAAAGCAGCAATATACAACGATATTAAACCAACACATACACTATCCACCCAATATATATACAGAATACACAGTTTCACAGCATTAGCAGCACGAAATATGTTATCCACCTGCAGGGGAAGGAAAACAGGCAGTGCGAACCAATGCGTGTGATATGTCCGCCTTCTGAGGCCCCTAACTAGATGGTAGTCCAATCCCTACGAAGAGTGGAGCCTAGCGCTCAAAAGTACCTGCACACGCCGGTGCCAATGGGCAGAAGGTGAAGCTCTTCGGAGGACGTTGGACAGCTCTGTAGGGTGCCCTAATGAAGGAGAACACGGTCCGCGACTCTAGCGCAGCCTCCACTGTGAGGCAGAAGTAGGGCGCGAGTACGGACAAGGGGAGCTGTATTTACAGCGGGGAAAAGCAAGGGGCACTGCAGGAGGGCGACCAGATCCTAGCTAATCTACTCACCGGTCCCCGAAGCAAGCAGGCCCGAGCTTCTCCTCGATAGATGCAGCTTCTGGCAGGTTCTGAAGAGCAGGGAACGTCTCGTCGTCGTGCAGAGTAAAAAGACGTCCCGATCGCAGAATCCTGCACAGTTTTGTCGCCACGGCAGGGCAACGGAACGGCCGGGTGTATTCAAGCCAAACGAGCACCGTTCACCTCTAGCTTAGGGTTGCTAAGCAAACGAAGCGTGTGAGCGTGCCCCGGACTCAGAATACCACCCAACCTGTCGGCGATTACAGAGCAGGACTCCTTAGTAAGCTGGTCAGTCAACTGGATGGCCCAGAGACACTTCCGAAGGCTTACGGCAGGAGTTGATGAAGGTGCCGGGAATAGCTGGTCCTTCTATTCCAATAGGTCGAAGCGCCAGTACAGGCCTTCTTGTTCGATCTTAGGTGGAAAGGGCTTCACCGGACGACAGCAATGAGGAGCAGAAGTTCTTCAGGGGGTCACCAGCGATTCCTCGGTCCAGCCTCGTGTTCGCAGGATACTTGGCTCCTGTATCCCTGGGTTCGTAAGAACTCAGGAGATCGACCTGGTAGTGGTGTTTCCAGCTCCCTCTTATCCACGGTTCCCTTCGCGCCAAAACGGAGGGGAGCCAATGGGAGATCCGCTCATCAACACACATACCATACGTGGACCAATCACGGACCACAGTGGTCCCAGGCATTCACACCACCCTAGACTCTCTGGCACCCAGGATGTGTATTGGGACCAGACAGCCCAGCCCACATCCTGGGGGCACTCAAACGACATGTAGAAGCCCGCGAAAGCAACCGTGTTTCGCGGGAAACTACATGCCCAAATAAGGAAGGCCCCGGGTCGCCTGACCCGGGGGAAGGTAAAGGGAGCAAGACGGACAGTGGACGAGACAAAGGAGCCTCGTGGTCCGGCCATTTTGGGTAGCCGGGCCACCCTTTTGTGTTCGCGGCAAAAAGGTGCTCAGAACGGCAAAAGGAGCTCAAAATAAACCAAATGATCGCTGCCACCAGCCCAGTCCCTGAATGACTTGCACCGATCCAAAAACCATCCTACAAGAGTGTCTAGGGTCTGTAGACGGCTAGAGACCCAAGAGAGCTGTAACTTAGCTTACAGTGCCCTCTTGTGTCGTGTTGCACTAAAATGGCGACACGATTAAAGAAACTACGGGAAACCACGTTCCCCGGTACTGACTGTCTTAAGGGCATGTCAGTTTCCCCATAAGAAAAGGAGCGAAAGCCCAGAGAAGTGCGGCAGAAGGCTGTACTTCTCTGGCAAAGTCAAGAACAAGGTTAAAAACAATAGCAAAAAGTTTAGGGGTTGCCACATGGAAGGAAAATTCCCTACAATTACGAAATCTTTCCTAACACTCGCCCCTCCCAGACTATGGACAGGGGGAACTAATCCACCCCTGGATGAGTCTCTTGTTCAGGTCGGTAAAACATTCTGGACAACCCATCAGCATTGCTATGTTGGACACCTGGCCTATGCTCAATAGTGAAGTCGAAGCCTTGTAGACTTATGGACCACCTAAGCAACTTTGGATTCTCCCCCTTCATGTTCATTAGCCACTTTAACGGCTTATGGTCAGTCTGCACAGTGAAGTGGGTCCCATAGAGGTAGGGCCTCAGCTTCCTTAGGGCCCACACAACAGAGAAACATTCTTTCTCTACCGTGGACCATCTGAGCTCTCTGTCCTTAAGCTGGCGACTAATAAAACCGATAGGGTGTTCCTTACCCTTCTCATCTACTTGTGATAGTACAGCTCCTATCCCAGTGTCAGAGGCATCCGTCTGCACGATAAAAGGTCTTTGATAATCAGGGGCCCTGAGCACAGGCGCCTGGCACAAGGAGTCTTTTAAGCCATTGAAGGCCTTCTCACACTCGTCGGTCCAAGTTACCTTCTTGGGTTTCTTCGGAGTTGTGAGGGCAGTCAGAGGAGCAGCTATGGTGCCATAGTCTGCCACAAAATTGCGGTAATAACCCGTGAGTCCTAAGAAGGCTCTCACTTGGGTTTGCGTAGTGGGGGTAGGCCAGTCTTGTACTGCTTGTACTTGACTGAGTAGAGGCTGTCTCCTCCCTCCACCTACTTCATGTCCAAGGTAAACCACTGAGCCTTGTCCATTTTGGTGAGGGGCCACTCGGACACCCTCAAAAGAGCTATCTGAAGGACTGCTGGGGAACAGGTCGGGGAGAGGTTCAGACTCCTCTCCCACAACGTCTGAAGCCAGTAGCAGTGCTGCGATTTCGACGCTTGGGCCGAAAGCCTTCAGCCTATTCACGTGAAACACTTTTAGAGCCTGTCCAGGCCTTCCAAGGTCCACTGAATAGCTAACCTCACCCAGGGGCTCCACCACTGTGTAAGGGCCTGACCATTTGTCCTGTAAAGCGCGAGGCCTTATTGGATTCATGATCAGGACTTGCTGACCAGGTGTAAAGTTGATGAGGGAAGCTTTCTGGTCATACCAATGTTTCACCAGCGCTTGCCCTGCCTTCAATTTATCACTAGCCAAGCCCATCAGAAGTACCATCCGTTTTCTGAGCCCTAGCACATAATCAACTACATTGGTAGTAACAGGGGGAGTGGGCATCTCCCATCCCTCCTTGACAATGGCTAAGGGTCCCCGTACGGGATGACCGAACAGAAGTTCGAAGGGGCTGAAGCCAACACCCTCCTGTGGTACCTCTCGGTAGGCAAACAGTAAGCATGAAACAAGAAGATCCCATTTTCTTCTCTGAGGCTCCTCCAGAGCCCCAATCATGCTCGTTAACGTCCTGTTGAAACGCCCCCCCAGACCATCGGTCTGGGGGCGGTATGCAGAAGAGAACCTGTAGGTGACCCCACATTCTTTCCACATAGCCTGCCTATACTTCGACATAAAGTTGCTGCCATGATCCGACACAACTTCTTTAGGGAAGCCAACCCTAGTAAACATGCCGAGTAAAGCTTCTGCAACTGACTTGGCAGTTACAGTCTTCAATGGGATGGCCTCAGGATACCTGGTTGCATGGTCGACCAGCACCAGGATAAACCTATTGCCCGAGGATGTTTGCGGGTCAAGGGGACCAACGATGTCGATCCCTACCCTTTCAAATGGTACCCCCACAACTGGGAGCGGTACCAACGGAGCTTGGATTGTCGCGCCAACCTTACCAGACAACTGGCAGGAGGCACAACTCCTGCAGTGACTTTCTACTTGCACCCCCATCTTGGGCCAGTAGAAGTGCATAGATAACCTTTGCTTGGTCCTCTTCATTCCAAGGTGACCAGCAAGGGGAACTTCATGCGCCAACTGCAGGAGGAAGGGTCTAACAGAAAGGGGAACCACCAACCTCCTATGGTCTCCTTCTGTAGACTCTGTGGGCTCACTGTACAGGAGTCCACCTTCCCAATAAATCCGATGCTTCCCAGGAGGTTCACCCTCAAGCTGGGAGCAGGCCTGTCTCCTTAGGCCTTCCAGAGATGGGCACTCACGTTGGCCCTTACTGAAGTCGTCCCTATCAGGACCTCCTTCAACTAACAAGTCTTTTAGTTCAGGATGGTCGTTGGGGTCGAACACTTCAGGCATCGCCACCTCCTCGTCAGGCTCGGGCGATTGACCAACTCCCTCCACCGCAGTGGTAGGCGAGCTCGGGGGAATATTCTCTTTCCCCCGTCGGGACTTGTTGACTCCTTTCGCCTTGGGTTTCCCCTTCGGCTGGGGCGGCGTATTGAACTTGGCAAATGCTGCCCGTGCTTGAGACCGTGTGTAGGGTCTTTCGGCAGTGTCTCCTACGAGCCCTAGAGCTCTGAGATCATTGCCCAACAAGACCTTTCCCGGGACGTTTCTCTGAATGCTCACTGGAATCCTAACTGCTGTACCATTTAAAGTTAGATTAACAGGGATCACGGGAAACATACGGAGGGGGCCGTCAGCCAACTTAGTGGGCATCAGAGGAGCTCTGGCAACTTCCTCTGAGTCTACCAAGGTAGAATCCACTACAGTTCGACTGCACCCACTATCCCTAAGAGCTGGAGTATCCACTCCATTGATCAGCACACTGTCTTTAAAGTAGTGCTTGGTATTATCCGGAATCCTAGCATACGCCTCTGCGACTTTAGGCTCCCAGGAACCCAGGGACACTAAAACTACCTCAGCCTCTATTCCGCTGGGAAATGAGTCTGAGGAGAAGGATGCTCCTGTAATCTCTTCTTCCTCGTAGGAGGAGAAGGCCAGATTAGCGGAGTGGACCCCCAGAGGTCTAACCTTACAACGGGGATCCCCCTTCACATGGTCAGTTGCTCCACAAGAAAAACAAGCCCCATTGGGTCTGTTTACGTAGGGAGGCTTATTATAACCAGAGTTCTGTTTCGGAGGCGAACCTCCACTACCCTGTGAGTTCTCGTATGGCTTACCCTTATTTTTCTTTTTGTGGCCCTTATGGGAAGAAGATTTAGCAGATTCCCCACCCTCCACATCTTTGGACTTTTTCCCTTCCTCCTGCTTACCAGGATGAGTTTTGTCCTTATGGGACACTCGATGTGACACCCATAAGTCTGCTGCAATGGCCAGCTTCTTAGGATCTATCTCCTTCGAATCGGCCAAATGCTGCTTAAGCTCCGGGGAAGAAGAAGCAAAAATGTGTTCCAGCATGACCAGATTGATCATGCCTTCGAAGGTAGAAACCTTATAACCTTCAACCCAGCCAGTTAAGTTTTTCAGGGACTCAGCTACATACGACACCCAAGTACCACCTTCCTTTTTCTTATACTCTCTAAACCTTTTCAAGTATTGGGTCGGAGTCTTCCCAAACTTTAAAATGAGAGTCTGCTTCAACATTGCAAAATCAGCGCGCTCAGCCTTCGACATTTCCATAATGGCACTGCAACCAGAATGGGGCAGTCTGCTGAGTAACCATGCAATCTTATCCGCATTATCAACCTCTTGAACCTCGCATGCATACTCAAACGCATTCAACCAGTCCATAATGTCATTCCGTTCC